>NC_091282.1:62910302-63570302 GCF_032444005.1 Ranitomeya imitator
TCAAAATTTCTTCTTTATGACTTGATTAAGAGCTTATGAAATCTTGTCTAATTCATCAAGAAAAGCTATGCACAACTTAGTAAAAAGTAATATTGTAATATAATGTCCCATTAATAATGATGCAGTTAACACATCTAAGCAGTGGATGTACAGAAATGCCCCTGGGAGTCCTCTGTCAGGACGTATCCATCTAATCTCCCTGCACAAAGCTTATAATTTGATTTAGGAGAGCAGTTGTTTGTGGCAGAAGGAGCTGCTGGCACAAATGGCCTTCTCTTCATCCAACCATGCTTCCCAACTGTCCTGCTAGAGACGCCGAAGCGCTGAGTCCATTGAAAAGGCAAAGGCAGCCGCTCACTCAGAGGAATAGTATTAAATGAACTCATCCGTCATCTTGCCTTTTATTGATGAGTGGCACTGCTTAGCTGCAAGTGACAGTGCTGAACAGATAGCGTCGGAGCCCCTGCTACCTCGATTCTATTGCACACAGAGACGCCGGCCCCAAAACAATGAGTCATTACTTATTACACCCATTATTAACTCAGCTCAGCCTCATTAAGCATGAAAATTGAGAAGAGAGACACCAATGCCCAGCAACATCATGAATATCTGCATTTAAAGAAGAAGAGCTAGGGCCAGGATTGTTATAGGAGCCTTCGGAAGACTAGTCACTTAAAGGTTGTATTTTACACCTTATGACATGTCCAAGTTCTAGGAGCCACAAGAAGTTGATTGTTAGTTTTCCTGTTTCTGACGTGATTGTATTGAGAGCTGAAATGAAGACAAATGGGACACAGCCAACAAAATCTTGGAACGGAAGCGTATTATTAACTGAGACTAAGGAAATAAGGTTTATGACAATGTGACTCTTTTATTAAGGGAATTGGGAAGGAAGCAGGTATCCCGGTTAGCCATAAATAAACTTTAAGACCATATATTACAACCAAGAAACGTTACTTTGTAGCCTGAGCAATGAAATAATCACAATATGTCTGTTTTCTCAATTGGATTGCTGTCACCCTATGTCACGACATTGGAAGTTTATTATGGAATGTCTAAAGTTATTTACAAAAAAAGTACATAGGGCTCATTTATCAAAACTGCCGGAAATAAATTCTTTTTTTAAACCATTCTGGTATATTAAAGCTGTCTTGCTTTTAAACAATTTTGGTAGTTCTCATACACTTTATGCAGTATTAGCCCTCTGTGTCTGTACTGCTACATACTTAGGCAGGTAACTGGTTCATGCAGCTTTACATGAACACCTGAGCCTTACACTATAGCTGGTCCGAATAACTAAAGCAATTGTTACCATCCACCTCTCGTGTCTCCCCTTTTCCCCATAGTTTGTAAGCTTGCGAGCAGGGCCCTCATTCCTCCTGGTATCTGTTTTGAACTGTATTTCTGTTATGCTGTAATGTCTATTGTCTGTACAAGTCCCCTCTATAATTTGTAAAGCGCTGCGGAATATGTTGGCGCTATATAAATAAAAATTATTATTATTATTATTATTATAGTTCTGTCCTATTTTTTAATGAAGAAGGACTTGCTTTTTATGGTTTGGAAATGAGAAGCATTGGTGGTAAAGATGTCAACAAAAAGCCATAGGTGCAACATATGTCAATTATGTTGGATGTCAACAGAAATGATAAACAGATGGCAAATGTTTTGGTCCCTTTTCAAAGTAAATTAATCCCTATTATGGTTCTCTGTTATGATAGGCAATTCAGGAACACAATGTACATAGCGATCAGAGCACACACAGTGATTAGACAACAACCCAAAATAACAGAACGAGCTCTGAGACGTGGGAACTCTGTAGACCGCAATTCCTGATCCTCTCCAAACACAACTAGAGGCAGCTGTGGATTGCGCCTAATGCTCCCTATGCAACTCGGCACAGCCTGAGAAACTAACTAGCCCGAAGATAGAAAAATAAGCCTACCTTGCCTCAGAGAAATACCCCAAAGGAAAAGGCAGCCCCCCACATATAATGACTGTGAGTAAGATGAAAAGACAAACGTAGGGATGAAATAGATTCAGCAAAGTGAGGCCCGATATTCTAGACAGAACGAGGATAGGAAAGATAACTTTGCGGTCTACACAAAACCCTAAAGAAAACCACGCAAAGGGGGCAAAAAGACCCTCCGTACCGAACTAACGGCACGGAGGTACACCCCTTGCGTCCCAGAGCTTCCAGCAAAACAAATAGACAAGCTGGACAGAAAAAATAGCAACAAATAGCAAAGAAGCACTTAGCTATGCAGAGCAGCAGGCCACAGGAATGATCCAGAGAAACACAAGTCCAACACTGGAACATTGTCAGGAAGCATGGATCAAAGCATCAGGTGGAGTTAAGTAGAGAAGCAGCTAACGACCTCACCAGATCACCTGAGGGAGGAAACTCAGAAGCTGCAGTACCACTTTCCTCCACAAACGGAAGCTCCCAGAGAGAATCAGCCGAAGTACCACTTGTGACCACAGGAGTGAACTCTGCCACAGAATTCACAACAGTACCCCCCCTTGAGGAGGGGTCACCGAACCCTCACCAGAGCCCCCAGGCCGACCAGGATGAGCCACATGAAAGGCACGAACAAGATCGGGAGCATGGACATCAGAGGCAAAAACCCAGGAATTATCTTCCTGAGCATAACCCTTCCATTTAATCAGATACTGGAGTTTCCGTCTAGAAACACGAGAATCCAAAATCCTCTCCACAATATACTCCAATTCCCCCTCCACCAAAACCGGGGCAGGAGGCTCAACAGATGGGACCATAGGTGCCACGTATCTCCGCAACAATGACCTATGGAATACGTTATGTATGGAAAAAGAATCTGGAAGGGTCAGACGAAAAGACGCAGGATTAAGAACCTCAGAAATCCTATACGGACCAATAAAACGAGGTTTAAACTTAGGAGAGGAAACCTTCATAGGAATATGACGAGAAGATAACCAAACCAGATCCCCAACACGAAGTCGGGGACCCACACAGCGTCTGCGCTTAGCGAAAAGTTGAGCCTTCTCCTGGGACAAGGTCCAATTGTCCACTACCTGAGTCCAAATCTGCTGCAACCTGTCCACCACAGTATCCACACCAGGACAGTCCGAAGACTCAACCTGTCCTGAAGAGAAACGAGGATGGAACCCAGAATTGCAGAAAAACGGCGAAACCAAGGTAGCCGAGCTGGCCCGATTATTAAGGGCGAACTCAGCCAAAGGCAAAAAGGACACCCAGTCATCCTGATCAGCAGAAACAAAGCATCTCAGATATGTTTCCAAGGTCTGATTGGTTTGTTCGGTCTGGCCATTAGTCTGAGGATGGAAAGCCGAGGAAAAAGACAAGTCAATGCCCATCCTACCACAAAAGGCTCGCCAAAACCTCGAAACAAACTGGGAACCTCTGTCAGAAACAATATTCTCTGGAATGCCATGCAAACGAACCACATGCTGGAAGAACAAAGGCACCAAATCAGAGGAGGAAGGCAATTTAGACAAGGTTACCAGATGGACCATCTTAGAAAAGCGATCACAGACCACCCAAATGACTGACATCTTTTGAGAAACGGGAAGGTCAGAAATAAAATCCATAGAGATATGTGTCCAAGGCCTCTTCGGGACCGGCAAGGGCAAAAGCAACCCACTGGCACGAGAACAGCAGGGCTTAGCCCGAGCACAAATCCCACAGGACTGCACAAAAGTACGCACATCCCGCGACAGAGAGGGCCACCAAAAGGATCTAGCCACTAACTCTCTGGTACCAAAGATTCCAGGATGACCAGCCAACACCGAACAATGAAGTTCAGAGATAACTCTATTCGTCCACCTATCAGGGACAAACAGTTTCTCCGCTGGGCAACGATCAGGTTTATTAGCCTGAAATTTTTGCAGCACCCGCCGCAAATCAGGGGAGATGGCAGACACAATTACTCCCTCTTTGAGGATACCCGCCGGTTCAGATACACCCGGAGAGTCGGGCACAAAACTCCTAGACAGAGCATCCGCCTTCACATTTTTAGAGCCCGGAAGGTATGAAATCACAAAGTCAAAACGGGCAAAAAACAACGACCAACAAGCTTGTCTAGGATTCAAGCGCTTGGCAGACTCGAGATAAGTCAAGTTCTTATGATCAGTCAATACCACCACACGATGCTTAGCTCCTTCAAGCCAATGACACCACTCCTCGAATGCCCACTTCATGGCCAGCAACTCTCGGTTGCCCACATCATAATTTCGCTCAGCAGGCGAAAACTTCCTGGAAAAGAAAGCGCATGGTTTCATCACTGAGCAATCAGAACCTCTCTGCGACAAAACAGCCCCTGCTCCAATCTCAGAAGCATCAACCTCGACCTGGAACGGAAGAGAAACATCTGGTTGACACAACACAGGGGCAGAAGAAAAACGACGCTTCAACTCTAGAAAAGCTTCCACAGCAGCAGAAGACCAATTACCAAATCAGCACCCTTCTTGGTCAAATCGGTCAATGGTTTAGCAATACTAGAGAAATTGCAGATGAAGCGACGATAAAAATTAGCAAAGCCCAGGAACTTTTGCAGCCTTTTCAGAGATGTCGGCTGAGTCCAATCATGGATGGCCTGGACCTTAACAGGATCCATCTCGATAGTAGAAGGGGAAAAGATGAACCCCAAAAATGAAACCTTCTGCACACCAAAGAGACACTTTGATCCCTTCACAAACAAAGAATTAGCACGCAGTACCTGAAAAACCGTTCTGACCTGCTTCACATGAGACTCCCAATCATCCGAGAAGATCAAAATGTCATCCAAGTACACAATCAGGAATTTATCCAGGTACTCTCGGAAGATGTCATGCATAAAGGACTGAAACACTGATGGAGCATTGGCAATTCCGAACGGCATCACTAGATACTCAAAATGACCCTCGGGCGTATTAAATGCAGTTTTCCATTCATCGCCTTGCTTAATTCGCACCAGATTATACGCACCACGAAGATCTATCTTTGTGAACCAACTAGCCCCCTTCATCCGAGCAAACAGGTCAGATAACAATGGCAAGGGGTACTGAAATTTAACCGTGATCTTATTAAGAAGGCGGTAATCTATACAAGGTCTCAGCGAACCATCCTTCTTGGCTACAAAAAAGAACCCTGATCCTAATGGCGACGATGACGGGCGAATATGCCCCTTCTCCAGGGATTCCTTCACATAACTGCGCATAGCGGTGTGCTCAGGTACGGATAAATTAAACAATCGACCTTTTGGGTATTTACTACCAGGAATCAAATTGATAGCACAATCACAATCCCTATGCGGAGGTAGGGTATCGGACTTGGGCTCATCAAATACATCCCGGTAATCAGACAAGAACTCTGGGACCTCAGAAGGGGTGGATGACGAAATTGACAGAAATGGAACATCACCATGTACCCCCTGACAACCCCAGCTGGACACCGACATGGATTTCCAATCTAATACTGGATTATGGACTTGTAGCCATGGCAACCCCAACACGACCACATCATGCAGATTATGCAACACCAGAAAGCGAATATCCTCCTGATGTGCAGGAGCCATGCACATGGTCAGCTGGGTCCAGTACTGAGGCTTATTCTTGGCCAAAGGTGTAGCATCAATTCCTCTTAATGGAATAGGACACTGCAAGGGCTCCAAGAAAAACCCACAACGCTTAGCATAATCCAAGTCCATCAAATTCAGGGCAGCGCCCGAATCCACAAACGCCATGACAGAATATGATGACAAAGAGCATATCAAGGTAACGGACAGAAGAAATTTTGACTGTACTGTACCAATGGTGGCAAACCTAGCGAACCGCTTAGAGCGCTTAGGACAATCAAAGATGGCATGAGTGGAATCACCACAGTAGAAACACAGACCATTCAGACGTCTGTGTTCATGCCGTTCAACTCTGGACAAAGTCCTATCGCACTGCATAGGCTTAGGTTTAATCTCAGGTAATACCGCCAAATGGTGCACAGCTTTACGCTCACGCAAGCGTCGACCGATCTGAATGGCCAAAGACATAGATTCATTCAGACCATCAGGCATAGGAAATCCCACCATGACATCTTTAAGGGCTTCAGAGAGACCCTTTCTGAAAATCGCTGCGAGCGCAGCTTCATTCCATTGAGTGAGTACAGACCACTTTCTAAATTTCTGACAGTATACTTCTATCTCATCCTGACCCTGACACAAAGCCAGCAAATTTTTTTCTGCCTGATCCACTGAATTAGGCTCATCGTACAGCGATCCGAGCGCCAGGAAAAACGCATCAATATTACCCAATGCGGGATCTACCGGCGCAAGGGAAAATGCCCAGTCTTGAGGGTCACCACGCAAAAAAGAAATAATAATTCTCACTTGTTGAGCTGGGTCACCAGAGGAGTGAGGTTTCAAGGCCAAAAACAGCTTGCAATTATTTTTGAAATTCATAAACTTGACTCTATCACCAAAAAACAAATCAGGAATAGGAATTTTTGGTTCTAACATAGGCTTCTGAACCACCAAGTCTTGAATCTTTTGTACATTTATAATGAGATTATCCATTGAAGAGCACAGACCCTGAATATCCATGTCCACACCTGTGTCCTGAACCACCCAAATGTCTAGGGGAAAAAAAAGACAAAAACACAGTGCAAAGGAAAAAAAATGGTCTCAGAACTTCTTTTTTCCCTCTATTGAGAAACATTAGTACTTTTGGCTTCCTGTACTGTTATGATAGGCAATTCAGGAACACAATGTACATAGCGATCAGAGCACACACAGTGATCAGACAACAACCCAAAATAACAGAACGAGCTCTGAGACGTGGGAACTCTGTAGACCGCAATTCCTGATCCTCTCCAAACACAACTAGAGGCAGCTGTGGATTGCGCCTAACGCTCCCTATGCAACTCGGCACAGCCTGAGAAACTAACTAGCCTGAAGATAGAAAAATAAGCCTACCTTGCCTCAGAGAAATACCCCAAAGGAAAAGGCAGCCCCCCACATATAATGACTGTGAGTAAGATGAAAAGACAAACGTAGGGATGAAATAGATTCAGCAAAGTGAGGCCCGATATTCTAGACAGAACGAGGATAGGAAAGATAACTTTGCGATCTACACAAAACCCTAAAGAAAACCACGCAAAGGGGGCAAAAAGACCCTCCGTACCGAACTAACGGCACGGAGGTACACCCCTTGCGTCCCAGAGATTCCAGCAAAACAAATAGACAAGCTGGACAGAAAAAATAGCAACAAATAGCAAAGAAGCACTTAGCTATGCAGAGCAGCAGGCCACAGGAATGATCCAGAGAAACACAAGTCCAACACTGGAACATTGACAGGAAGCATGGATCAAAGCATCAGGTGGAGTTAAGTAGAGAAGCAGCTAACGACCTCACCAGATCACCTGAGGGAGGAAACTCAGAAGCTGCAGTACCACTTTCCTCCACAAACGGAAGCTCCCAGAGAGAATCAGCCGAAGTACCACTTGTGACCACAGGAGTGAACTCTGCCACAGAATTCACAACAGTTCTCATTGGAGAAGTGAATCTGTGAGCCAAAATGGGTTTATTGCTGGATAAACTGAGTTGGGAAGTTTAAGAATCTTCCAAGTTCTTCATAAGAAAAGCTGTTTTAATAAGATACATTGGCCAAGATTAATTTTAGTCTTGCAAAAATGTATATATGGACCTTACTAAATAGACTGTATTTTCGAGAATAGTCATTGCTTGATGATAGGTATGCTGATATGTCTGGAGGAATTAATAAAATAGACTAATGTGTGAAGAATAAAAGCAGAGGACATCAATGGAAGTGCGTCCAAAATTCAAAACAGTCAAAAATGTGATTACTGTTGTGACAGAATGTATAATGGTCATGCCAGTGGTTGAGCTGCCAGGTGGTATTACAAAGATAAAGGCAGTTTACAGACACAGGGCTAAGCTTTATCCAATAATCCCAACTCAGAAGGTAAGAGTTGGATGCCTCCCTTTAAAAATTCCATCCGGTTACATTATAGAAATCTGCAGCAATCTGCAGTTTTAAGCATAGAGTGTCACGATTAAGCTATCGGTATGTGTGGATTCAGCGAATGAGATTATTTTGCAGTTCAATCTAAATCAAGAGCGTGCTATTGAACTCTCTCAAATGTCTTGTTAACCAGAGGAGAGATTGTGAAGACTGATTGTTTGGTTAAGGCCTTTCGTCTTAGGTGTCCTGGGAATCCTGGGGGTCCAGCGACCCCTATAGATGATTGGAAACTTTCACAATTACTCCTATTGGTCTGTCTTGACTCAGTGAATGACTGTTCTGCAGTCCAATCTAAGGCAGGGGTGTGCTGAATTGCCAGTAACTGTGATTTACAGCTCATACGATCAATCAAGCATGCTTAACTGACAATTTCTTGAGTGGCAGTTTAACTGTCCAATCAGGGCCAGGGCATGACGGGCTTCCTCCATGTGTTTCCTGTTTGGAGTAATTACCTGGCTATTTTGCTGGTTCTCTCACTTAAATGTCTGCCAATTGTATCCTTACTCAAGTAGTATGTGTTTGATCTGTGCTCCTAGTCTTGTATTCTGATCTTTGCTGCTCAATCTTGGATTTGCCTTGACCATCCATTTGTCTAGTCCTTGTGTTGTGATCCACTATCTTTTTGGAATCCTGACCTAAGACTGTTAACTGACTATGACTTTGACTCATCCCTCTGTCTATGAAACACCCTCCATTCTTTTGATCTTGGACTTTCCAGCCTCACGGCTTGTCAGTGAGTAGTGAATAATGTCACATAGAGGAAGCAACTGGAAGCAGCACTGTACTCAAGATGGGAGTGCAAAAATGCATTCTATTGGAAATGCCAGGTAAAGGGAGCTTCCATGTGCTTCTGGCAACAAGGATTCAAAACCAATGACAAATGCTATATATTTATACTATATGATATATATATATATATATATATATATATATATATATATATATATATATTTTTTTTTTTTTTTTTTTTTTTAAAGATGGGCACATTTATGCAAGTGGTATTGAATGCTATTTGGGTTTTACAAAAATCTGCAGTCTGTGGTTGTTTTGTAATTCGCTTTTCTGAATTCAGAAAAATGGCTTCCAGCTTTGGATTCCATTGTAGTGAACAGTAGAAGGCTGGCAAAAGGGTTCAAATAAAAAAAAATACTTAAATCACTGATAACTTCTTCACCCCCTCCCACGGTGCTCCTTCTCAGCTTTTTGGTCCTCTGAGCCTCTGTCACACTGCATGTCTGGGCCAGGGCTTCAAGATGCAAGTAGTTTCTGGAGTGTACTTCACATGCTATGGGGCCTACTAGTAACCTGAACTATCGGTCTAGAGTGAACTCCAGGCTTAAACTTGAGACTATAGGCCCCAAATGTTGCTATGCATGCACAGTGAACTCCAAGGCCTGATCATGGCTGGAAGCCCTGGACCAAAGTACAGGGTAGGACATTTATATGGATACACCTGGGTGGGCCATTTATATGGATACACCTAAATAAAATGGAAATGGTTGGTGATATAAATTTCCTGATTGTGGCACATTAGTATATGGGAGGGGGAAAACTTTTCAAGATGGGTGGTGACCATGGCGGCCATTTTGATGTTGGCCATTTTGGATCCAACTTTATAAATGGCCCACCCAGGTGTATCCATATAAATGGCCCACCCTGTACACACAGGGCCTGTGTGAGTTGCTGCATGACAGAGATGGAAAGATGAACAATGAGGTATGTTTTTTTGCAACCTTTTGCTGGCTACTAGTATCTCTCGCACCCCCACTGCTTCCTGCCATCCTTCCAGTAGCATCTTTGGCCTGGTGTTCACTCTAGGCTGGAGCTTCCGCTTGTGCATTGAACGTTCCTTGCTGCTGCTAAAGAGTGATCGAGACTTGTAGGGATCAGGCAGGAAGCCACATGGATATTCAGAGACGTGGGCTGTGGGGTGAGCAGGACTGTTTTTCTCTTTTTTATCTTAAATGTATTATGGTCTGGAAAGACCCTAGAGCATAATAGGGAACAATCACTTAAAACTTTGCTGCAAATTGAATTTCCAAGGAAAGTTTCTGCTATTTGGATAATTAAAATTTTTGTCAGATCTTCTCATTTGTAATATTTATGTTAGAAAGCTTCATATTTATATATACAATAGAAAGTTCAAAAACATAATTTAACCCCTTAGCGACCGCCGATACGCCTTTTAACGGCGGCCGCTAAGGGTACTTAAGCCACAGCGCCGTTAATTAACGGCGCTGTGGAAAAAGTACATAGCGCCCCCCAGAGGCCGATTTTCTCCGGGGTCTCGGCTGCCGGGGGTAGCCGAGACCCCAGAGAACATGATTCGGGTCGGTTTTCACCGACCCCGCTTTTGCGATCGCCGGTAATTAACCGTTTACCGGCGATCGCAAAAAAAAAAAAAAAACGCGATTAGTATTGTGTTTCTCTCCCCTCTAATGTGATCGGACATTAGAGGGGAGAGAATAGGGTCCCCCGAGCCCCCCACGGTACCTTATGTACCGGAGAAGGTGCCCCCCCGGTCCCCGACCCTCCTCCTTCCTGCCCAGGCTCCAAAATGGCGGGCGCATGTGCAGATGCGCCCGCCAAAGCCTAGCTTCCCCCGGTGTATTGGGGTCTGTTTTTACAGACCCCCTGGAGCGATCGCAGACCCCCTGGAGCGATCGCAATCCCAGGGGTCTTTACAGACCCCCGGGATTGCGATCGCTGCAAATAGTTTGTAAAAAAAAAAAAATGCTTTGCATTTCTCTCCCCTCTGATGTGATCGCACATCAGAGGGGAGAGAAATAGAGCCCCCGAGCCCCCCACCATACCGCCTGCTCCTGTCCCCGGTCCTCAGTAGTGGTCCCCGGTCCTCAGTAGTGGTCCCCGGTCCCCAGCCCACTGCTCCTGGCCCCCCTTCTTCTTCTCTGCTGGAAGAAAATGGCGGGCGCATGCGCAGTGCGCCTGCCATGATCTGCCAGCAGAGACCCAGCAACCTATGAGAATTTTCTCATTGGCTGCTGGGTTTTGATTACTGTAATATGTCCAATTACAGTGATCAAAACCCCTAATATTTGATAAACATGGCAGCACTTGGGCTGTACCTTTCTCTTCTCTCCTTGTAGTTGTTCTAGGAGAGAAGAGAGAGAGACTACAGTTCAAGTGCTGCCCTGTCAGTGACAAAAAACATAATATCTGCCTCCGCCAGCATCCCATTTACCCACCCCCGTTCTCCGTAATCCCTGCATCACCAGCAGAGGATTATAAAAAAAAAAAAAAAAAAGAAAAAAAAAAATTATAATTTTTCTTTAAAAAATTTTTTAGGGTTAGGGTTAGGGGTAGGGTTAGGGTTAGGGGAGGAATTAGATAAAATGGCTCGCAGAACTTTTAGCGCGGAGCAAGCTTACAGCCTGCTTTGCTCCGGCAGCTCCGGCAGCGAAACAGATTCTGCCCCTGAAGTTGAGCAGTTTTCAGACAGTGATGACGACTCTTCCTCCACGGGATCCCCCAGCCCGGTGGTAGCGGAGTCGGTCGTCACTGCTGAAGCTTCAGAGGCAGGACCAAGTACCGCAGTCCCCCCACCGCTGTGGTATAATGACACCTCATTTTCCCCTCAAATTCCCCCTTTTTCTGCAGTCCCTGGAATAAAAGTAGATGTCGCCAATTTTACCCCCATTGATTTTTTTGAAATTTTCATTAGCCCCGAAGTCCTGCAATTAATCGTCCACCAAACTAACCTATATGCCCGGCAATATATTTCCCAAAAACCCACTGCCTTTCATTCCCGTTCCTGGATCCCCACAAATGTCCCCGAAATTAAATATTCTTAGGCCTCACCCTGAATATGGGTATAGTAAAAAAAACCACTCTCCGCTCTTACTGGGCAACAAAAGCTGTCCACTGCACCCCTGTATTTGCAGCCATCATGTCCCGAGCCCGTTACGAAGCCCTGATGAGATTCCTCCACTTCAGTGACAATGCCCAAGCTCTCCCAAGAACTGACCCCAACTACGATCGGCTAAATAAATTAAGACCCCTAATTTCCCTCCTAAAAACTTCCTTTCTAAATTCCTATACCCCAGAGCAAAATATGGCAGTCGACGAGTCCTTGATGAGCTACAAGGGCCGTCTTTCATTCCGCCAATTTATTCCCTCCAAGAGAGCCAAATACGGCGTAAAATTATATAAAGCTTGCGAGAGCTCATCAGGGTACACGTCCACCTTCCTAATTTACGAAGGTAGGGACCGCCAAATAAACCCCCCAAACTGCCCCCAGACAATTGGTATCCCAGGCAAAATTGTCTGGGAGCTAATGACGCCCTTTCTCAATCAAGGGTACCACGTGTACACAGATAATTATTACACGAGTATCCCCCTATACAAATCCCTCCATGCTGCAAGTACAGGGGCCTGTGGGACAGTGAGGAAAAACAGAGTGGGGTTTCCGTCACAGTTGGTGTCCAGACGTTTGGAGAGGGGGGCGTCATTTTCACTTGCAAGCGACCAACTACTTGCAGTGAAGTGGAAAGACAGGAAGGACGTCTATATGCTTTCCACACTGCATACGGACACCACTGTGACGGTCAGAGAGAGGGGTGCCACCAGGGACAAAGAAAAACCTGTCTGCGTCACAGAATATAATAGACATATGGGTGGCGTAGACCTGTCAGACCAGGTTCTGCAACCATACCTGGTCAAGAGGAAGACCAGGGCGTGGTATAAAAAGGTGGGAATCTATCTAATTCAGACTGCCACCTACAACAGTTTTGTCCTATACAAAAAATCTCAAGGACCACTAACTTTCCTGCACTTTCAGGAAAAAGTAGTAGAGAGCCTCATATTTGAGTCCATGGCACCGGGGGAAGCCTTCGACTCTGAGGATTCCCGGAGACTGTCAGAACGCCATTTTCCTCACCCTGTCCCTGTCACTCCCACCCAAAGGTATCCTCAAAAAAGGTGCCGAGTTTGCAGAAAGCATGGCAGGCGGAGTGATTCCCGATTTTATTGCCCCACATGCCCATCCCAACCAGGCCTTTGTATCTCCCCCTGTTTTGAGACCTACCACACCACCTACAATTATTAGTTTGTTTTTTTTTTCAATCATTTTTATTTTCTGCTTAGTGGCCCCAGTAGTACAATTTGGAACAATTGATAAATATTTTAATTAGTAGATCCCATTTTACCCCATTTCACAATTAATTCCAGAATTTGATCAATCCCATACCAAACTACTATCCCAACAAATTCTCATCCACGTACCCACGTCTGTACGCTCTAGAGTGTGGACCCCACAAATGTTCTTGCAAAGTCAGGTCATCTGAAAATTCTACGACTCGATCAATCCCATACCAAACTACTATTCCAACAAATTCTCGTCCACGTACCTATGTCAATAAGCGTTAGAATGTGGACCCCAGAAATGATCTTGAAAAGTGAGATTATCTGAAAATGAATTCTAGGACTTTATTACTCAAACATTTTTGACCATTTATCTAACTTTGACTGTTTTTATAACTGTCTTGCTACACAAAACTTTGGCTTCCATTTATATTACTTATATTTATGTTGATGATACGGGCATGATCATTTTATTGTAGGATTTCTAAAAAATGAGGAAGTTCCGTACTTATACACTATGGGCTTTACTTTATGGTTCTTGCCGAACCTCTGGTACCAGACAATACTTTCTATAGAGAACTGGTTGTTTTGTGCATATAGCGGTTCTGACCTTGGCGGGTGGGAGCTTGCTATGGTGTACCACGTCTATTGGCACATTCGTCTCTCATATAGGGATTGATGGAGCTAAAAGGACGTTGTACGACCAGTCTCTGAAAGTGTCTGCCATTCTAGCCCTGATGGTGTTCTTTCATCTTTGGAACAAACTCCGCTTTGCCACATAGTTGGCTGCATTTTCCTACACATTTTGCCCTTCATTCCAGTACAGTTTATTCTTCCTGCTACAATATACGCAAATGCGGGACAACTGTTTTGTTAGCAAGACCAATTTTATAGTCAGCCATTGTGTTTTAGGAGCATGCCTCCCTCTGTGAGTAATAATTCCTGGAAGGATTTTCTTTTTTGCTCAATGTCTCTAGAAGCTTTGAATGGGTCCTGGATCTTCAATTTCAAATAAAGCCAAATTTGTCACATTGTGCCCCTTTCTGTCCAAGCCCTGCCATTTGTCCAAACAGAACTTTTTTACTACATATGGGATATTGCTGCACTCATAATAAAGTGGGTAACGAATTGTGGGGTCCACTTTTTGATGTTATTTCTGAAAAATCGAGACATTCAGGTCTAAAACAAGATTCTCGTGGAAAAAAATGAATTTTTTCAATATGACAACCTAATGTTATCAAACTCTGTGTCATACATGTGGGTTCAAATTGCTCAATATACCCCTGATTAAAATCTTTGAGGGGTGTAGTTTCCAAAACGGGGTCAGTTGTGGGGGGTTTCTGCTGTTAGGCACATCTACAAACCCAAAATGACGTCCGCTCTCACAATTAAGAGATTAAAAAGTCAAACGGCGCGCCTTCCCTTCCAAGCTCCGCAGTGCGCCCAAACAGAGGTTTACCCCCACATACAGGGTATCGACATACTCAGGACAAATTGCACAACAACTTTTGGGGTCTATTTTGTCTTGCTACCCTTGAGAAAATAAAAAATTGGGGGTGAAAAGATCATATTTGTGAAAAAAAAATGATTTTTAATTTTTTCGGCTCTACGTTATAAACTTGTGTGAAGCACTTGGGGGTTCAAAGTGTTGACCACACACCTAGATAAGTTCCTTAGGGGGTCTAGTTTCCAAAATGGTGTCACTTGTGGGGGGTTTCCACTGTTTAGGCACATCAGGGGCTCACCAAACGCGACATGGTGTCCGATCTCAATTCCAGAGAATTCTATGTTGAAAAAGTCAAATGGCGCTCCTTCCCTTCTGAGCTCTACTGTGCACCCAAACAGAGGTTTACCCCCACATACGGGGTATCGACATACTCAGGACAAATTGCACAACAACTTTTGGGGTCTATTTTGTCTTGCTACCCTTGGGAAAATAAAAAATTGGGGGTGAAAAGATCATTTTTGTGAAAAAAAAATGATTTTTTATTTTTTCAGCTCTACGTTATAAACTTGTGTGAAGCACTTGGGGGTTCAAAGTGTTGACCACACACCTAGATAAGTTCCTTAGGGGGTCTAGTTTCCAAAATGGTGTCACTTGTGGGGGGTTTCCACTGTTTAGGCACATCAGGGGCTCTCCAAACGCGACATGGTGTCCGATCTCAATTCCAGAGAATTCTATGTTGAAAAAGTCAAATGGCGCTCCTTCCCTTCTGAGCTCTACTGTGCACCCAAACAGAGGTTTACCCCCACATACGGGGTATCGACATACTCAGGACAAATTGCACAACAACTTTTGGGGTCTATTTTGTCTTGCTACCTTTGGGAAAATAAAAAATTGGGGGTGAAAAGATCATTTTTGTGAAAAAAAAATGATTTTTAATTTTTTCGGCTCTACGTTATAAACTTGTGTGAAGCACTTGGGGGTTCAAAGTGTTGACCACACACCTAGATAAGTTCCTTAGGGGGTCTAGTTTCCAAAATGGTGTCACTTGTGGGGGGTTTCCACTGTTTAGGCACATCAGGGGCTCTCCAAACGCGACATGGTGTCCGATCTCAATTCCAGAGAATTCTATGTTGAAAAAGTCAAATGGCGCTCCTTCCCTTCTGAGCTCTACTGTGCACCCAAACAGAGGTTTACCCCCACATACGGGGTATCGACATACTCAGGACAAATTGCACAACAACTTTTGGGGTCTATTTTGTCTTGCTACCCTTGGGAAAATAAAAAATTGGGGGTGAAAAGATCATTTTTGTGAAAAAAAAATGATTTTTAATTTTTTCGGCTCTACGTTATAAACTTGTGTGAAGCACTTGGGGGTTCAAAGTGTTGACCACACACCTAGATAAGTTCCTTAGGGGGTCTAGTTTCCAAAATGGTGTCACTTGTGGGAGGTTTCCACTGTTTAGGCACATCAGGGGCTCTCCAAACGCGACATGGTGTCCGATCTCAATTCCAGAGAATTCTATGTTGAAAAAGTCAAATGGCGCTCCTTCCCTTCTGAGCTCTACTGTGCACCCAAACAGAGGTTTACCCCCACATACGGGGTATCGACATACTTAGGACAAATTGCACAACAACTTTTGGGGTCTATTTTGTCTTGCTACCTTTGGGAAAATAAAAAATTGGGGGTGAAAAGATCATTTTTGTGAAAAAAAAATGATTTTTAATTTTTTCGGCTCTACGTTATAAACTTGTGTGAAGCACTTGGGGATTCAAAGTGTTGACCACACACCTAGATAAGTTCCTTAGGGGGTCTAGTTTCCAAAATGGTGTCACTTGTGGGGGGTTTCCACTGTTTAGGCACATCAGGGGCTCTCCAAACGCGACATGGTGTCCGATCTCAATTCCAGAGAATTCTATGTTGAAAAAGTCAAATGGCGCTCCTTCCCTCCTGAGCTCTACTGTGCACCCAAATAGTGGTCCCTCCCCACATATGGGGTATCGGCATTCTCCGGACAAATTGCACAACAAATGATGTGGTTCATTTTCTTTTTTTACACATGTGAAAATAAAAAAAATTTATTCTGAAGTAAAATATTTGTGAAAAAAAGTAAAATGTTCATTTTTTCCTTCCACATTGCTTCAGTTCCTGTGCAGCAACTGAAGGGTTAATAAACTTCTTGAATGTGGTTTTGCGCACCTTGAGGGGTGCAGTTTTTAGAATGGTGTCAATTTTGGGCATTTTCTGCTACATAGACCCCTCAAACTGACTTCAAATGTGAGGTGGTCCCTAAAAAAAATGGTTTTGTAAATTTTGCTGTAAAAATAAGAAATTGCTGGTCAAATTTTAACCCTTATAACTCCCTAATAATTTTTTTTTTTTTTCCAAAATTGTGCTGATGTAAAGTAGACATATGGGAAATGTTATTTATTGACCATTTTGTGTGACATATCTCTCTGATGTAAGGGCATAAAAATTCAAAGTTTGAAAATTGCAAAATTTTCGCCATATTTCCGTTTTTTTAATAAATAAACGCAAGTAATATCGAAGAAATGTTACCACTAACATGAAGTGCAATATGTCACGAAAAAACAATCTCAGAATCAGCGGGATCCGTTGAAGCGTTCCAGAGTTATAACCTCATAAAGTGACAGTGGTCAGAATTGTAAAAATTGGCCTGGTCATTAAGTACCAAATTGGCTCTGTCACTAAGGGGTTAAGGAGACACGGTAAGGTAGCAAAGGGTTTAAGCAATTAGTATTTTCAAACTAATGGAATAAAATTTGACTTTCTGGATGGAGCATTTTTTTCTGTTATCACCTCATTCTGAAAGCCAGAAGAATTTTATTTTTCCTTCATAAAAGCGGTACAGCATCTTATATTTTTTGTAATTAATTTTTCACTGGTGTGATAACATTTTGAGGTACCATTAAATAATTGATTGCAGTTATTACTAATTAATTATTTTGGAGGAAGGGCTAGTTAAAAAAAAAAAGTAATTCTGCTGTATTTTTTAGAATAGAAAAACATTTTGAAATGTGGTTATTTTAAATTATGATGATTTTAAAAGGAGTATGTCACCTCAAAAACACTATTAAAATTAAGCATATTCTCAAGTAGGGGACTGCACCGATACAAAAAAAAACCCATACCTTTGGTGTAATAAATGTAGCTTAGATGTCAATCAAAAGCAGCTTGTCTGATATGCAAATGAGGAGATCAGTTGAAAGTTGGCATGACCACAAGCATGGACGAACTATATTTGAAAAATTTGATTTGCAGCGAATAAATTTCTGAGAATCTCAATTCTGGAAAATTTGTTGGGGAGAGGAGAGAGGAGAAAACGAAAGAACCTTGCTAAGGATAAGATCTTTTTAGTTTACACTATGAGAGTGAGGGGACCCCACTGATCATAAGAGCTTACACTCTACAGAAGATAGAGACTTAGGACACATTCAGTATTTGATCAGTATTTTATATCAGTATTTATAAGTAGAGATGAGCGGTGTTCGAGTCGAACTGTTCACCAATTTCAAATTCGAGCTGTTTTGAGCGGTGTTCGAGTCGTTCGACGAACTCGAACAATTTGCTTAAAATTCGGCTGTTCAAGTTTCTGTTCGATAACTGTTCGTTCACCAAAAGCCTAACTTGATTTGCACGTTAAAACTGTTTATCATTGTTAATAGACTGTTTCAGTGTATAGTGGGCGGGGGGGAGCGGGGGATAGATCTGTGCTGAAATAACTCCGATCTCCATTTTTTTTTCTTTCCCACATTTACAGTGGGGCGGTGCAGTCTCTCAGCCTATCAGCAGTGCGGACACACAGCAATGTGCATGTGATGCACACAAGCAAGGGCATGTGTCATTGACTGTGAATGTCACATGTCCTTGCCCTATAAGAACCAGCCATTTGCCCCGTCGCCACCATTTCCTTGCTGCTGCAGCTTAGTGTTAGACGGTACCACTGCTGCTGTGGGCGCGATACAGTCTAAGAGTGTTTTTTTGGAGTGAATTTTCAGAGAGATAGGTTTATGGAGTCGGGAGGAGTTGGGACTAGTTGTAATGTCAGCCCTTTTCAGGGTAGGTTACAGCAGTTCATAGCACTGTTTGCCAGGCAGGTCTGTGCCAGTGCTGTGCAAGTGTTTGTCACAACATTTGGCGTAATCTAGCTCAGCCAAACCTTTTGGGCTAGTAGCATTGTCTGATAGTCATCTGAGTAGCCCGCCTGTGAAGCTAGCTACACCGCCTGTGTATCTCAATTTTTACTGCATCTAATCCAGTTAATAGTTTTGGGCCTAGGAGCAGTGTCTGCACGTCAGCAGAGTAGGCCGCATGTGAAACTAACTATATTGCCTGTGTATCTCAATTTTTACTGCATCAAATCCAGTTAATAGTTTTGGGCCTAGGAGCAGTGTCGGCACGTCAGCAGAGAAGCCCACCTGTGAAACTAACTATACCGCCTGTGTATCTAAATTTTTACTGCATCTAATCCAGCTAATAGTTTTGGGCCTAGGAGCAGTGTCTGCATGTCAGCAGAGTAGCCCGCCAGTGAAACTAACTACACCGCCTGTGTATCTCTATTTTTACTGCATCTAATCCAGTTAATAGTGTTGGGCCTAGGAGCAGTGTCTGCACGTCAGCAGAGTAGCCCGCCTGTGTATCTCAATTTTTACAGCATCTAACCCAGTTAATAGTTTTGGGCCTAGTACCACAGTTTGGCCACTCAGTTCTGCTCGGTTTTCATCCATTGGTTGTTGTGCTAACAACTACAGATACAGAGTTGAAAATTAGTTAAGCACTAAAATGAGTGGCAAAAGGCCTGTTGCTGGTGGAAAGCGGAATAGGTGTGTTGGAAAGGGAAAAAAAGGTTGTGTCCGTGGGGTAGGTGGTAAAGCAACAGTAACATCTGCAGAAGAAAGACCATCTTCCAGCCAAAGTAAGATGTCTACTTCTTTTCATGGACAATCTGATGTGATCCCTTTCTTACGACCATCGCTACAAGCATCGCCAAACATTCCAGATGAGGCACAAAAACAGCAGGTACTTGAACGAATATCAAGTGCTCATTCTAGTGGGCTCTCCTCCATGTCAGCTTCAACATCACAACTACTCTAGTCCTCAGAGTTGTCAACCCAATCGCACTTGCTTCCTCAAAGCTCCCAAGTCTCCAGCCGCCCGTCTGAGCATGGGGTAACACACATGGTTGAGTCTGTAGAGCTGTTTACGCATACTATAGCCTGGGAATCAGAGGTCTGCTCCAGAGCTTCTGTGAATCCAGATGAGGAAATGATCTGCACTGATGCCCAGAATCTTTGTGAGTCGGATCCAGGCCCAGATGAAAAAGGTTCTGAGCATAATGTAGACCCTCGTTCCCAAACTGTAACTTCTGTTGGTGGAGACAATGATGACGATGATGATGAGACTGAGATACCTGATTGGAACAAAAACTTGCCTTTGCGGTCAGGGCAGGAAGAGGTTGGCTCTGAGGACGACAGGTGTGAGAACACACGGGATTATGATGACGAGGTTGTAGACCCCACTTACTGTCAATCCCCAGTCCGCCAGTCCATGAGGTCAGCAGAGGAGGTGGAGGAGGATGCTAGTGACAAAGTCTGACGACGAGGTTACGTTACGCCTCCCTGGACAGAGACGGAGTACTGGAAGCATGTCAACAACTGAATCCTCAACCCCAACTGTGCCTCAGACCAGAAGTCGTGGTGGCACTTCAGGTTGCACGGGCTCTAAGACTTGCAAAGCCTGGGCATTTTTTGACACTGCAAAGGATGACCCAACTCATGTTGTCTGTAATATTTGTCAACAAAATCTCAGTAGAGGACAAAAAATGACTAGCTTGAGTACTTCATGCATGAACCGTCGTATGGATATGAGGCATAAGTTGCAGTGGGAAGCTCACTGTGCTACAATGCGGCCTAGTGGGCCGGCTCAACCACCGTCTGCCCAATCAAGTGCATTCGTGTCCTCTTCATCCTTTGTGACTGTGGGGACAGTAGTCGCACATGGTTTTGGATGCAGACCTTACACCTTTTTACCCGCATCTGCCAGTGTGATTGGCAGGTTGTCAGGACATTTGCAAGTGGAAACACCTGCTGCTGCTGAGCGCTCTCCGATATCGACACCACATTTTGATCAAGGCAACATAATATCTCCGCCTGCACCTTCCTCACAGACCAGCAGTTTGCCGGGGACACCCTATTCAACTCCGTCTAAGCACGGCAGCCTGCCCTCAGTCCCTCAGATGTGGACAAGTAAAAGACCATTTCCTCTTAGCCATGACAAAGCTAAGAGGTTGAATTTCCCCATCTGAAAGCTGTTGGCTACAGAAATGCTGCCTTTCCACCTGGTGGACACAGAGGATTTTCGAGACCTTATGTCCGTCGCAGTGCCACAGTACCAGATGCCTAGTCGCCACAACATCTCAAAGAAAGCTGTGCCTGCGCTACACAAGGATGTCGCACACAACATCACCGCTTCCTTGAGAAACTCTGTGTGTGAAAGGGTGCATTTCACCACAGACACTTGGACAAGTAGACATGGACAGGGGCGTTACATGTCGGTGACTGGGCACTGGGTAACTACGGCGACATCAGGAGAAGGGGCTGCTGTCCATGCCTTGCCATCCCCACGAGTTGCTCGTCGATCCTCTGTATCTAGAAATTCTTCCACTGCTTCTGCCTCCTCAACCTCCTCTCGGTCCTCTACCTGCACTCAAAGCCTGTCTGGTAATGCCACTCGCATTGTAACTGCGCAGAAGGAATCCTGCATACCTACTCACTATGCTGTCACCAGGGCTCAACGGCATCAGGCAGTGTTTACATTGAAATGTCTGGGAAATGTGAGTCACACAGCTGAGGAGTTGTGGTCAGCTCTGGAGACCGAGTTCCATCAATGGTTGTTGTCTTCACTCAACCTGCAGCCAGGGAAGGCTGTGTGCGACAAAGCTGCAAACCTTGGTGCGGCCCTTCGCCAGGGCAATGTCACACACGTGCCTTGTATGGCTCACGTTTTGAATCTGGTTGTCCAGCAATTTTTATCCCACTATCCCGGACTAGATGGGTTTCTGCAAGGGCACGGTCGCTGTGTGCTCACTTCCGCCGTTCGCATCCCGCAGCTCATCGACTTACATCTCTACAGAAGTCGTTTAGTCTGCCAGTTCACCGGCTGAAATGCCATGTGCCCACACGGTGGAATTCAACTCTGCACTTGTTGCAGCGACTGTGGCAGCAATGATGAGCCCTGGTGCAATACGTTATGACGTATAGCCTGGGCCAACGAGATCAAGAGGTGGGGCAAATCACGCTGCAGGAGTGGTCTCAGATCAGGGCCCAATGCACCCTTCTGCACAGTTTTGAAATAGCAATGAAGATGTTTGGTGCTGACGATGCCATTATCAGCATGAACATTCCGGTGATTTACATGCTGGAGCACACCTTAACCAGTGTTCGAAGTCAGGTGGTGGAACAAGAGGAGGAGGAGGAGGAACAGGAGGAGTCGTATGCGGAAGGGATAATATCTCCAAGGTCAAGTAGGTTGGCAGCACCAAGGCAGCTGGCATTGGAGGCTGGGGGAGAGGGATTACCGAGGGCGCATGGTAGCAGTCAAACTGTTGAGGAAGGTACAGGACGTGAGGAAGAAGTGGAGGATGAACTGGCGCTGGGCATGGAAGACTCATCAGTTGAGGGAGACCTTGATCAAATTTCTGTTGTGCGAAGTTGGGGGGAGATGGCTGACGAAGGAAGCATGATTCTCACCTTGCCACCACCAAGGCAACAAGGACTTTGTTCTCCTGGATGCACAAGACATATGAGCGCCTTCTTGCTGCACTACCTGCAACATGACCCTCAGATTGTCAGAATCCGAAGTAATGCCGACTACAGGGTTGCCACACTCTTAGATCCCCAGTACAATAGTAAATTTGGTGAAATAATTCCTGCCATAGAAAAGGATTCACGCATGCAGGAGTATCAGCAGAGACTGTTACAGAATCTAACACCTGCTTTTCCACAAAACACCAGTGGTGCACATAGTTAATCCTTGAGTTCTAACTTGCCAACCGTGGGACTATTGAGTCATCACTCAAACCGTAACATCGTATCTGATGGTAACAGCAATTTTTTCCAATCGTTTCAAGATTTTTTTTAGACCATCTTTTGCAAGGCCACAGGAGACAAGAAGTCTAATGCACAGCCAACGCATAGAGAGGATGGTACAAGAGTATATCCAAGTTAACATCGATGACATGATGGTGGAACTGGACCCTTGCTCATTTTGGGCTTCCAATCTTGAAAAATGGCCTGAGCTCGCAATTCACGCCTTGGAGATCTTGTCGTGCCCCGCAGCCAGCGTTCTCTCAGAACGTGTGTTCAGCTCTGCTGGTGGTGTGCTGACAGATAAGCGCACGTGGCTGTCCAGTGACAATGTAGACAGACTAACGTTCATCAAGATGAATAAATCCTGGATCTGCAAGGACTTTTCTATCCCTGTGTCATCTTGGGGACACTAAAAGCTTGGTGATTTTTGAAAATCACCTCACCAACCGTTTTAAAAAAAACTCTGGCGAAATTGATGCCACTTAAGTGGTGTCTGTGGCCAAATTTTTGGAAAAAATGGAGACTCTTTATTTAGTCCCCTTGCTGAGTTTTACATGACATTGCCATCATCAATTCCAGGTGGGTGGGGTTGTCTGCAGAGTTGTTTACTCATACTATGGCCTGGAATTCAGAGGTGTGTGTTATGATCTGGTGATTAAGGAGCGACATGCGTCTAGCTCTGAGCAGGTGGCAACTATACTAACCGCAGTCCCTAAGCTCAACACAACACTAGAAGCAGCCGTGGAATGCTCCTAACTCTACCTAGGCATCTCGTCACAGCCTAAGAGCTAACTACCCCATAAGATAGAAGCAGGAAAACTATCTTGCCTCAGAGAAAATCCCCAAAGGATAGATTAGCCCCCCACAAATAATGACTGTGAGAGGAGAAGGAAATGACATACATAGTATGAAACAAGATTTAGCACAGGAGGCCACTTCTAGCTAGATAGAAAATAGTACAGGACAGAACGCTGTGCAGTCAGTAATAAAAACTAGAAAAAGTCCATCGCAGAGAAATGCAAAAATCTCCACACCTGACTAAAGGTGTGGAGGGCAAACTCTGCTGCCCAGAGCTTCCAGCTTAGCTGAATAGATCCATACTGAAAAGCTGGACAAATGAACAAAAACAAGAAAGTGCTGAACAACAAGTCCACAACAAGAGAACCGCAAAAGCACAAGCAAGGACTTAGCTTTGATGAACTGGTCAGAGTGTCAGGAAAGTCCTAAGAGCAATGACTCCAGGCAGGAACAATTGACAACTGCCATTGAATGAGGGATAAGGCCAGACTAATATAGCTGAGCCAGAAAGACAATCAGTGAAAACAGCTGCTGAAGCTAAATCCAAGAAGCAGCCATACCACTAAAAAACCACAGGAGGGAGCCAAAGAGCAGAACTCACAAAAATGCCACTAACAACCACCGGAAGGGAGCCCAAGAGCGGAATTCACAACAGTACCCCCCCTTAAGGAGGGGTCACCAGAGCCCCCAGGCCGATCTGGATGAGCCAAATAAAAAGCACTAACCAAATCGGCGGCGTGAACATCGGAGGCAACAACCCAAGAATTATCCTCCTGGCCATAACCCTTCCACTTGACAAGATGCTGAAGCTTCTGCCTCGAAAAACGAGAATCCAAAATTTTCTCAACATATTCCAACTCCCCCTCAACCAACACCGGGGCAGGAGGATCAACAGATGGAACAACGGGCACCACATATCTCCGCAACAAAGATCTATGGAAAACATTGAGGATGGCAAAAAAGGCTGGAAGGGCCAAACGAAAAGACACAGGATTGATAATCTCAGAAATCTTATAAGGACCAATAAACCGAGGCTTGAACTTAGGGGAAGAAACCTTCATAGGAACATGACGAGAGGACAACCAAACCAAATCCCCCACACGAAGCCGAGGACCAACACACCGACGGCGGTTAGCAAAACGCTGAGCCTTTTCCTGGGACAACGTCAAATTGTCTACCACATGAGTCCAAATCTGCTGTAACCTGTCCATCACAGAATCAACACCAGGACATTCAGAAGGCTCAACCTGCCCTGAAGAAAAACGAGGATGGAAACCAAAATTACAAAAGAAAGGCGAAACCAAAGTAGCCGAACTGGCCCGATTATTAAGGGCAAACTCGGCCAACGGCAAGAAAGTCACCCAATCATCCTGATCAGCAGACACAAAGCATCTCAAATAGGTTTCCAAGGTCTGATTAGTTCGCTCAGTTTGGCCATTGGTCTGAGGATGGAACGCCGAAGAAAAAGACAAATCAATACCCATCCTAGCACAAAAGGCCCGCCAAAACCTGGAAACAAACTGGGAACCTCTGTCAGACACAATATTCTCCGGAATGCCATGTAAACGAACCACATGCTGAAAAAAAAATCGAACCAAATCAGAGGAGGAAGGCAATTTAGGCAAAGGTACCAAATGGACCATTTTAGAGAACCGGTCACAAACCACCCAGATAACAGACATCCTCTGGGACACAGGAAGATCCAAAATAAAATCCATGGAAATATGCGTCCAAGGCCTCTCCGGGATGGGCAAAGGCAAAAACAACCCACTAGCGCGGGAACAGCAAGGCTTGGCTCGAGCGCAAGTCCCACAGGACTGCACAAAAGCAGACATCGCGCGACAAGGAAGGCCACCAAAAGGACCTAGCAACCAAATCTCTGGTACCAAAAATCCCAGGATGACCAGCCAACACTGAACAATGGACCTCAGAAATCACCTTACTCGTCCATCTATCAGGAACAAACAGCTTCCCCACAGGACAGCGGTCAGGCCTATCAGCCTGAAATTCCTGAAGCACCCTCCGCAAATCAGGGGAGATGGCAGAAAGAATCACCCCTTCCTTAAGAATGCCAACCGGCTCAAGGACTCCAGGAGAATCCGGCAAAAAACTCCTAGAGAGGGCATCCGCCTTAACATTCTTAGATCCTGGAAGATACAAGACCACAAAATCAAAACAGGAGAAAAACAGGGACCACCGAGCCTGTCTAGGGTTCAGCCGCTTGGCCGACTCAAGGTAAATCAAATTCTCATGATCGGTCAAGACCACAATGCGGTGCTTGGCTCTCTGAAGCCAATGTCGCCACTCCTCAAATGCCCACTTCATAGCCAACAACTCCCGATTGCCGACATCATAATTGCATTCCGCAGGCGAAAACTTTCGGGAAAAGAAGGCACATGGCTTCATCAAGGAACCATCAGAATTCCTCTGTGACAAAACGGCCCCTGCCCCAATCTCAGAAGCGTCAACCTCAACCTGAAAAGGAAGAGAATCATCCAGTTGATGCAACACAGGGGCAGAAGTAAATCGGCGTTTAAGCTCCTGAAAGGCCTCAACAGCCTCAGAGGACCAATTAGTCACATCAGCGCCTTTCTTCATCAAATCGGTCAGGGGCTTAACCATACTAGAGAAGTTGGCAATGAAACGGCGATAAACATTAGCAAAGCCCAAAAATTTCTGAAGGCTCTTCACAGATGTGGGTTGAATCCAGTCATGAATGGCTTGGACCTTAACAGGATCCATTTCTATAGACGAAGGAGAAAAAATAAACCCCAAAAAAGAGACCTTCTGAACTCCAAATAGGCACTTAGACCCCTTCACAAATAGAGCATTATCACGAAGGATCTGGAATACCATCCTGACCTGCTTCACATGAGACTCCCAATCATCGGAAAAAATCAAAATATCATCCAAATACACAATCAAGAATTTGTCAAGATAATTGCGGAAAATATCATGCATGAAAGACTGGAACACAGATGGAGCATTAGATAGCCCAAATGGCATCACAAGGTATTCAAAATGGCCTTCGGGCGTATTAAATGCAGTCTTCCATTCGTCACCCTGTTTAATACAAACAAGATTATATGCCCCTCGAAGGTCAATCTTGGTAAACCAACTAGCCCCCTTAATCCTAGCAAACAAATCAGAGAGCAAAGGTAAAGGGTATTGGAATTTGACCGTGATCGTATTAAGAAGGCGATAATCAATACAGGGTCTTAAGGAGCCATCCTTCTTGGCAACAAAAAAGAATCCCGCTCCCAATGGTGACGAAGACGGCCGAATATGCCCCTTCTCTAAAGACTCGTTAACATAGCTCCGCATGGCGGCATGCTCTGGCACAGACAGGTTGAAAAGTCGGCCCTTAGGGAACTTACAGCCAGGAATCAATTCAATAGCACAATCACAGTCCCTATGTGGAGGAAGGGAACTGGACTTGGGCTCATCGAATACATCCTGGAAATCTAACAAAAATTCAGGAACATCAGAAGAGGGGGAAGAGGAAATTGACATCAAAGGAACGTCACTATGTACCCCTTGACAACCCCAACTAGTCACAGACATTGATTTCGAATCCAGCACTGGATTGTGTACTTGTAACCATGGAAAACCCAGTACAACAACATCATGTAAATTATGCAACACCAGAAAACGGCAATCTTACTGATGTGCAGGAGCCGTGTACATAGTCATCTGCGTCCAGTACTGAGGTTTATTCTTGGCCAATGGTGTAGCATCAATACCCCTCAAGGGTATGGGACTCTGCAAAGGCTGCAAAGAAAAACCACAGCGCCTAGTGAATTCTAAGTCCATTAAGTTCAGAGCAGCGCCTGAATCCACAAATGCCATGACAGAAAAAGATGACAATGAGCAAATCAGGGTCACAGACAGGAGAAACTTAGGCTGCACAGTACTAATGGTAACAGATCTAGCGACCCTCTTAATACGCTTAGGGCAATCAGAAATAGCATGAGCAGAATCACCACAGTAAAAACACAGCCCATTTTGACGTCTGTATCCCCTCTGTTCCGCTCTAGTCAAAATCCTATCACATTGCATGGGCTCAGGACTTTGCTCAGAGGACACTGCCATATGGTGCACCACTTTGCGTTCGCGCAGGTGCCGATCAATCTGAATGGCCAGAGACATAGATTCGCTCAAACCAACAGGCGTGGGAAACCCCACCATAACATCTTTAAGGGCTTCAGAAAGACCCTTTCTGAAAATTGCTGCCAGAGCCTCCTCATTCCATTTAGTGAGCACAGACCATTTTCTAAATTTCTGGCAGTATAATTCTGCCGCTTCCTGACCTTGACACAGGGCCAACAGTGTTTTCTCAGCATGCTCTACAGAGTTAGGTTCGTCATACAATAATCCGAGCGATTGAAAAAATGCATCTACATTAAGCAATGCCGGATTCCCTGGCTCAAGTGAGAATGCCCAGTCCTGAGGGTCGCCACGCAGAAGAGAAATCACTATCTTTACTTGCTGAATGGGGGTCACCAGAGGAACGGGGTTTCAGAGCTAAAAACAATTTGCAATTATTTTTAAAGTTCAAAAACTTAGATCTATCCCCGTAAAACAAATCCGGAGTAGGAATTCTAGGCTCTAAGGCCGGAGTCTGAACCACATATTCTTGAATACTCTGTACTCTTGCAGCAAGCTGATCCACACGAGAAAACAAACCCTGAACATCCATGCCTGCATCCAAATCCCGACTAACCCAAAGATCAAGAGGAAGGAAAAAGACAAAACAAACTAAAGAAAAAAAAATGGCTCAGAACTCTTTTTCTCTTCCTTCTTTTGAGAGGCATTCAGCTCATTTTTGGCCAGTTGTACTGTTATGATCTGGTGATTAAGGAGCGACATGCGTCTAGCTCTGAGCAGGTGGCAACTATACTGACCGCAGTCCCTAAGCTCAACACAACACTAGAAGTAGCCGTGGAATGCTCCTAACTCTACCTAGGCATCTCGTCACAGCCTAAGAGCTAACTACCCCTAAAGATAGAAGCAGCAAAAGCACAAGCAAGGACTTAGCTTTGATGAACTGGTCAGAGTGTCAGGAAAGTCCTAAGAGCAATGACTCCAGGCAGGAACAATTGACAACTGCCATTGAATGAGGGGTAAGGCCAGACTAATATAGCTGAGCCAGAAAGACAATCAGTGAAAACAGCTGCTGAAGCTAAATCCAAGAAGCAGCCATACCACTAAAAAACCACAGGAGGGAGCCAAAGAGCAGAACTCACAAAAATGCCACTAACAACCACCGGAGGGAGCCCAAGAGCGGAATTCACAACAGGTGTGCTCCAAAGCTTCAGTGTCTGCTAGTCAGCAGGGTAGCCCAGCCACCCACCGCCTGTTTACCTAAGTACTATTTTGTAATGGCATCTAGCCCAGGAAATCCTTTTGGGCTTAGTAGAATTTGGTGCTACTCAGCAGCGTACCCCACCCATGAAGCAAGCTACACCTCCTGTTTACCTAAGTATTATTTAGTAACGGCATCTAGCCCAGGAAATCCTTTTGAGCCTAGTAGAATTTGGTGCTACTCAGCAGCGTACCCCACCCATGAAGCAAGCTACACCGCCTGTTTACCTAAGTACTATTTTGTAATGGCATCTAGCCCAGGAAATCGTTTTGGGCCTAGTAGAATTTGGTGCTACTCAGCAAGGTACTTCACCCGTGAAGCAAGCTACACCGCCTGTTGATCTAATTACTAATTTTTAACTGCATCTAGCCCAGGAAATTGTTTTGTACCTAATAGCATTTTGTGCTACTCAGCAGAGAACCCCACCAATGAAGCAACCAACACCACCCGTTGATCTAATTGCTAATTTTTAACTGCATCTTGCCCAGGAAATTGTTTTGTACCTAATAGCATTTTGTGCCACTCAGCAGAGTACCCCACCCATGAAGCAAGCTACACCGCCTCTTTACCTAAGTACTATTTTTTAACGGCATCTAGCACAGGAAATCGTTTTGGGCCTAGTTGAATTTAGTACTACTCAGTAGCGTACCCCACGCATGAAGCAAGCTACACCACCTGTTTACCTAAGTACTGTTTTGTAACGGCATCTAGCCCAGGAAATACTTTTGGGCCTAGTAGAATTTAGTGCTACTCAGCAGCGTACCCCACCCATGAAGCAAGCTACACTTCCTGTTTACCTAAGTACTATTTTGTAACGGCATGTAGCCCAGGAAATACTTTTGGGCCTAGTAGAATTTAGTGCTACTCAGCAGCGTACCCCACCCATGAAGCAAGCTACACCGCCTGTTTACCTAACTACTATTTTGTAATGGCATCTAGCCCAGGAAATCCTTTTGGGCCTATTAGAATTTAGTGCTACTCAGCAGCGTACCCCACCTATGAAGCAAGCTACCCCGCCTGTTTACCTAAGTACTATTTTGTAACGGCATGTAGCCCAGGAAATCATTTTGGGCCTAGTAGAATTTGGTGCTACTCAGCAGCGTACTTCACCCATGAAGCAAGCTACACCACCTGTTTACCTAAGTACTATTTTGTAACGGCATGTAGCCCAGGAAATCCTTTTGGGCCTAGTAGAATTTAGTACTACTCAGCAGCGTACCCCACGCATTAAGCAAGCTACACCACCTGTTTACCTAAGTACTATTTTGTAACGGCATCTAGCCCAGGAAATCCTTTTGGGCCTATTAGAATTTAGTGCTACTCAGCAGCGTACCCCACCCATGAAGCAAGCTACACCGCCCGTTTACCTAAGTACTATTTTGTAATGGCATTTAGCCCAGGAAATCATTTTGGGCCTAGTAGAATTTGGTGCTACTCAGCAGCGTACTTCACCCATGAAGCAAGCTACACCGCCTGTTTACCTAAGTACTATTTTTTAACGGCATCTGGCCCAGGAAATCCTTTTGGGCCTTGTAGCAATTTCTGCTACTCAGCAGAGTACCCCACCCATGAAGCAAGCTACACCGCCTTCTTCCTTTCTCAATCTAACCCCTCGGCTCTGGGGTGTCCACTCTCCCTCCAGCTCTCTCCTTCTCACAGGTGGACTACCGCATATTTTCACACTGTGGCGAATCTTTTGGGCCCAGGTATAAGAAGTCATCGAGGTAATGGATAATATGTGCCGCCTTACAAACGTCCATGACGACACATTTGAGGAAGCAACTAAACGCCTCAAATAGTGAGCAGGATATGAAGCACCCCATGGGCAACCAGCGATCTATGTAGTATGCTCCTTCACAGAAGCAGCCCAATGGGAGGACACTATTTTGGAGGCACAGGTAGTAACCGGAACGCCCCCTTAATGTCTGTTTTGGCCATTAGAGTGCCCCTTACCAACTTCTTGACCCGCCTGATTGCCTCAGCAAAGGAGGTACAGTACATAGTACTGTACTTGGCTCCGCGTCGATGTTGTCGTTTACGGACCTGCCCCTTGGATATGACAAATGGTGGATTAGTCTGAATGTATTGGGTTCATTTTTTGGCACAACTCCCAACGGGGGTACCACTGCGTCTTCTAAGGAAAGTGTTCTGAATGGACCCGCCGCCATTCTACCTAAAGATATTTCTTTTTAAATTTTTTTGTCAAGACGTCTGGGTGTTGGTAGAGTGATTTTAGATTTTTGCTCCAGCCTTTCTTGATTTTAGAAGGGCATGACATGCCTATATCTGTGTCTCCTCCTCCTTTTACTCCTCCACCTCTTTTTTGTTCACATGACTATATGTAGTTGTGACTTTTCCATGTGTTTGTTGTGTCTTCTGAGCAGTTTGTCAGCTTTTGGACACCTATTAAGTTGTTTTTTATGTGTTTTCTATGTGTTTGTATATGTTTGTGTTTGCCTGCCATTGGTTTCAATGGGGTTCGATGGTGTTCGTCGAACGTTCAACAACCATTCATCGAACATGTCCCTGTTCGACGAACCGAACCCGAACACTAGGGAGGTTGCTCAACACTATTTATAAGCCAAAACCAGGAGTGGAACAATCAGAGGAAAAGTATAATAGAAGCACGTCACCACTTCTGCATTTATCACCCACTCCTGGTTTTGGCTTACAAATATTGATGAAAAATACTGAACATGTGAACTGGGCCTTAGCCAGTTAGTCTGAAAATGGAAAACCATGCCATACAAACTGTGCTCCACTAGGAAACCCTGATCTGTGATGGTCACGGTGCTGACCACCACTGTACACGGTCTTATAATCTAAAGATATCATAGCTGTAGGCCATTTCACGGAAGTCCGCATGGCCACTCAAAATTACATTAGCCCACTCTGTGGGGCTCCAGCAGTGTGGGAAATAGAGTCAGGAAAGTTTATTTTATTTTGTGAAATGCAAATTTAAACTCAAAGTGCTCGAATTTGTGTGAAACTTTGAATTTCCCAAAATTTGACTCTAAGGGCACAGACAGAAGGCCGTATTTCTCGCACATTTCTCGTGTGAAGATCGCATCGCAGTGCGCGGACTGGCCCATGACCTCTCCTGACCTGAGCATGATAGCGTGATGTATTTCTATGCAGCTGTTAGGCTCAGGTCAGGAAAAGCTGATGGTCAGTCCGAGGATTGCAATGCGATCCTCACACAAGAAATATGGCCATCCATATGCTCCCTTACTTGATCCTCTGCAGATCAATCCGCTCATGCCTATTCAGAAACCTAGAAGAATCAGCAGGGTCCTTAGACATTAAGATCACTGCTGATAATTCACATTGGACTCTATGGTCCTTACTGTAGTTTTTCCTCTGAAAAGTGGATGAATTGCAATACAAAGCTAAAATAATATGTCTTGTTCCGCTAGGCCGTATTGTCCTAAAACAATAAAATATAGTGTCTGCAATAAAATCAAACTTATAACTCCGAGCTGAGTCGGAGAGAAAGTTGCAGTCACATGCGTAAGAGTTGACATGTTTATCTTTCAGGGTGATTTATGTAATCTGTTCTCTAACACTATATTAGCAATATCACAGACTGTTAAATAGAGATAAGTCCTGGAATTACAGCTGACTGAAAGCATAAACTCCATCATTTCTCTATATATGTACTGTGTGGCTTATCAAAGTATTATGCTAGAAAAATAGTTGAATTTGTGTTATCAAGGCCTCGTGTCATGTAGAGAATATGTATCAGTATCTCATTCCCTTGCGCTTTGTGTCAAGGATTCTATCATTTTGGTCTCTATCTTTCCCTATCTCGCTGAAATATTCTCCTAAATAGGACAAATGATTTCTAAGCTGAACATTTTTTATCCAGGGGAATGTAAGAGAGTGGAAATATGTGGGGATATGTTTGTGTGCACTTAGCAGAGCTGGATTTGCCATTTGGAAAAACTTTTTTTTTTTATATTACCCAGTGTTCTCTACAGTTTTCAAGACTTTGGAGGACTTCAGTCATTTCCATTTATGCGTTCGTAATAATTTAACTCCTAAACTGTGCATTCACTGTCCTGGACTTATGTTTCATCTATTCTCCCCTATTAGTCACTAGCAGACTCATATTACCTGCACCTCAAAAAAAATCCAGAATGTTCTCTTTTATCATTGTGGAAGTTGTTAAATTCTTATAGCAGTTCTGAATAATTCTCACCCTAATTATTGTATCTTTACTCTGTCTTCCTCTCATTAAACTTTTCCTTCTCCATTTTATCTTAAATAACATAGTAACATAGTAAAATAGTTAGTAAGGCCGAAAAAAGACATTTGTCCATCCAGTTCAGCCTATATTCTGTCAGAATAAATCCCCAGATCTACGTCCTTCTAAAGAACCTAATAATTGTATGATACAATATTGTTCTGCTCCAGGAAGACATCCAGGCCTCTCTTGAACCCCTCGACTGAGGTTGCCATCACCACCTCCTCAGGCAAGCAATTCCAGATTCTCACTGCCCTAACAGTAAAGAATCCTCTTCTATGTTGGTGGAAAAACCTTCTCTCCTCCAGACGCAAAGAATGCCCCCTTGTGACCATCACATTCCTTGGTATAAACAGTGCAACAGCCAGAATCATATTTGTGTCCAGTCACTACCCCAATGTCTCCATCTTGTACCAGCCATTGCACTTGTTCACCATCCATTATAGAATAATACGTAAATTTATCACACTCATAGGCAAAACTCTCCACAGTGCTGCACCGCCTTACATCTTCTCCCTCATTTGTATTTACCAGTATCCCATACTCTCCTCAAATATTTTTAGGCAGGCCTATCACATTCCCTAATAGGTTTCCATTAGTTTACCCAACCATTTTGTTCATCATTCCTGAGAATCTTATTCTCTCATTCCCATACTATTTTTAACCTTTTGTGTTACCCATATTTCTTCATAAATTGAAAGCTCTTGTGAGAATGGCTATCACTTGTCTTTTTTTAATTACTACTATGTAATGTCTAAAATGATTTGTACATTCACCCTGTAAATTGTAAAATGCTGCAGACTATGTTGGCTCTGTTACAAATTTCAACTTTTAACAATCATCTGCACTCAGATATTGAGATAGAATGAACAGTTTTGGAACATAGAGCCAAGGGCAGTGTCAGGGGATAGCAAAGTGGGCACTGGCCTAATGCCCCCACCTCCTTAGGGCACCCATAGTGTCAAGCAGAAATTGAAGTAATAATACAAGTAATGCATTATCAATGTTGTTTCCGAGGTTCAAACTGCAGCAGGACCATTTTTGACAATAGGGTCATGTGACCATGATGTCACCAAAGGTCCTTTATCCTGCAGGAGTCTAGAGAAAGGATGTCAAAGAGGGCCAAAATTAAAAGCTTGGGCAAAGTCGCTAACCAACCTTGATATTTATTTTAAAAAAGTCTAAAGTTGAGGAAATTTTTCCTTATCATCAAATATAACAATGGATTTTTTCATATGGAAATAAACTTAAAGGTGTTATCCCACCAACAAACTTCATTTCAATTAATATATCTTAGAATGCAATATTGGAATAATATAATATGTTATATAAGCAGTAAAAAGCACATGGCCCAATGGCCTAATTTAAATATGTAATAAAGTGTTAAAAACCTTGAATAATACAGATAATAAAATACAGTCATGACCAAACGTATTACCACCCCTTCATATCTGTCAGATAATACTCAGTTTCTTCCTGAAAATGATTGCAATCACAAATTATTTGTTATTATTATCTTCATTTAATTTGTCTTAAATGAAAAAAACACAAAAAGAATTGTCCTAAAGCCAAATTGGATATAATTCCACACCAAACATAAAAAAGGGTGTGGACAGAAGTATTGGCACCATTCGAAAAATCATGTGATGCTTCCCTAATTTGTGTAATTAACAGCACCTGTAACTTACCTGTGGCACCCAACAGGTGTTGACAATAACTAAATCACACTTGCAGCCAGTTGACATGGGTTAAAGTTGACTCAACCTCTGTCCTGTGTCCTTGTGTGTACCACATTGAGCATGGAGAAAAGAAAGATGACCAAAGAACTGTCTGAGGACTTGAGAAACCAAATTGTAAGGAAGCATGAGCAATCTCAAGGCTACAAGTCCATCTCCAAAGACCCGAATGTTCCTGTGTCTACCATGCGCAGTGTCATCAAGAAGTTTAAAGCCCATGGCACTGTGGCTAACCTCCCTAGATGTGGATGGAAAAGAAAAATTGACAAGAGATTTCAACGCAAGATTGTGTGGATGTTGGATAAAGAACCTAGACTAACATCCAAACGAGTTCAAGCTGCCCTGTAGTTCGAGGGTACAACAGTGTCAACCCGTACTATCCGTCGGCATCTGAATGAAAAGGGACTGTATTGTAGGAGACCCAGGAAGACCTCACTTCTTACCCCGAGACTTAAAAAAGCCTGGCTGGAGTTTGCCAAAACTTACGTGAAAGAGCCTAAAATGTTTTGGAAGAATGTTCTCTGGTCAGATGTGACAAAAGTAGAGCTTTTTGGGCAAAGGCATCAGTATAGAGTTTACAGGAGAAAAAAAAGAGGCATTCAAAGAAAAGAACACGGTCCCTACAGTCAAACATGGCGGAGGTTCCCTGATGTTTTGGGGTTGCTTTGCTGCCTCTGGCACTGGACTGCTTGACCGTCTGCATGGCATTATGAAGTCTGAAGACTACCAACAAATTTTGCAGCATAATGTAGGGCCCAGTGTGAGAAAGCTGGGTCTCCCTCAGAGGTCATGGGTCTTCCAGCAGGACAATGACCCAAAACACACTTCAAAAAGCACTAGAAAGTGGTTTGAGAGAAAGCACTGGAGACTTCTAAGGTGGCCAGCAATGAGTCCAGACCTGAATCCCATAGAACACCTGTGGAGAGATCTAAAAATGGCAATTTGGAGAAGGCACATTTCAAATATCAGGGACCTGGAGCAGTTTGCCAAAGAAGAATGGTCTAAAATTCCAGCAGAGCATTGTAAGAAACTCATTGATGGTTACCGGAAGCGGTTGGTCGCAGTTATTATGGCTAAAGGTTGTGCAACCAAGTATTAGGCTGAGGGTGCCAATACTTTTGTCTGGCCCATTTTTGGAGTTTTGTGTGAAATGATCAATGTTTTGCGTTTTGCTTCATTCTCTTTTGTGTTTTTTCATTTAAGACAAATTAAATGAAGATAATACCAAAGAATTTGTGATTGAAATCATTTTCAGGAAGAAACTGAGTATTATCTGACAGAATTGCAGGGGTGTTAATACTTTTGGCCATGACTGTATGATGATGACAAAAGTTTCTCCAAACACAGTATGATACGTCCACAGTTACTTCCTTCACAGTACATTCCACACACATGGCATGATGACCCTACAGTATCTCCCTCCCTCAATACCCCTGACAAAGAATGGTGACCCCATCACAGTATGATTCTCTAACTGAAATCCCCACACAGCCCTCCATACAGTTTAATAGACACAAAAAAAAGAATAATGGCCCCACATAGTGCTCCATGCAGTATAATGGTCACAATGACAATTGTGCTTTCATTACAGTGGCCCCACATAGTGCTTCATGCTGTATAATGGTCACAAGAAGTGCTCCATGCATTATAATGACCCGCATAGTGCTTCATGCAGTATAATGGCCACAAAATGTGCTCCATAGAGTATAGTGGCTAGGAAAAGTGCACATAGAGTATAATAGTCTCATGGGCCAACATACACGTTCTCTATACAGTATAATGGCCTCACATAGTGCTATATATAGTATAATGGGCCCCACATAGTTCTCCATACAGTATAATGAGCCAACATAGTGCTCCATAAAGTATAATTGCCTCAGATAGTGATATAACTGTATAATGGGCCCCACTTTGTGCTCCATACAGTATAATAGGCCAACTTAGTGCTCTATACAGTATAATGAACCCACTTTGTGCTCCAAACAGTATAATTGCCTCACATAGTGCCCCATACAGTATAATAGGCCCCATATTGCAAAAAAAATTCTTTCCTCTGCCCTTCACCTGCTGCTCTAGTCTCTTCATTGTGTCTTCAGATCCTCCATAGCACTGTGATGCCAGATGCAGAAGGGGAATGATGGAAAAGGGATCATCAGCTGATGCTTCTTCCTCCATCATTGCTTTCAACTGTATCAGCATTTAAGATACTGATATATTTAAAAGAGTGATGCCATGTGAAAGTGCTGTTCTGAGCGGGACTCCTGCCAGGTGTCGTGGGCCAAATAGTCACCCTGCAGGCCATATTTGGCCAGATGTGTGATTTGGAGGAACTGAAAAGGAGATAGACTGGTAAGTCCTCTTTAGTGTGTGCTTATACATGTGTATGTACTGTATGTGCTGTATGTATATACATATGTGTGTATGTTGTGTGTAATATACATGTGTATGTGCTATGCATGCGCATTTATGTGCTGTCTATATACATATGTATGTATTTTCTGAGTGCCTATATTGTGGGGAATATAAGTACTTGATACACTGCTAATTTTGCAAGCTTTCCCACCTACAAAGAATGTAATTTTTATCTTAGGTAACTTCAACTGCGAGAGACAGAATCTTAAAAAAATCCAGAAAATCACATTGTATGATTTTTACATAATTAATTAGCATTAAATTGCATGAAATAATTATTTGATACAACTGAAAAACAGAAGTTAATATTTGCTACAGAAGTAATTTACAAAAGTCAGACACACTGCAGCAAGGATTTTGGCCCACTTCTCTATACAGATCTTCTCCAGATATTACAGGTCTTGGAGCTATCAATGAACAACATTTCAAGATTTTCTGTTGAGTTCAGGTCTGAAGACTGGCTAGAGACCTTGAAATGCTTCTTACAGAGTCACTCCATAGTTGCCCTGGCTGTGTGTTTCAGATCATTGTCTTGCTGGAAGACTCAGCTGCGACCCATCTTCAATGCTTTTACTGAAGGAACGAGGATGTTGCCCCAACTATGCTTTATGGTTGGGACGGTGCTCTTGGAGTTATACTCATCTTTTTTCTTCGTCCAAACATGGCAAATGGAGTTGATACCCAAAAGTTCTATTTTGGCCTAATATGACCACATGACTTTCTCCCATACTTCCTCTGGATCATTCAAATGGTCATCTGCAAACCTCAAAAGGGCTTGGACATGTGCTGGCATGAGAAGAGGGGCCTTGCATGCCCTATAGAATTTTAATCCATGACAATGTAGTGTGTTATTAATGGTAATGTTTGAGACGGTATTCCCAGCGCTCTTCAGGTCATTGACCAGGTCCTTCCATGTAGTTCTCAGTTTTTTCATCACCTTTCTCAGAATAATCCTTGCCCCACAAGGAGAGATCTTGCTTGGAGCCCCAGATTGAGGAACATTGACAGTCATCTTGTGTTTCTTCCATTTTTTTTATAACAGTTGTTGCCTTCTCACCAAGCTGCTTACCTATTGTCCTGTAGCTCATACAAGGGTTGTGCAAGTGTACAATTTTTTCCCTAGCGTACGTAGACAGCTCATTGGTCTTGGCAATGGTGGAGAGGTTGGAGTATGGTTGATTGAGTGTGTGGACAGGTATCTTTTATACAGGTAACAAGTTCAAACAGGATCAATTAATACAGGTGAGGAGTGTAGAGTATGAGGGCTTCTTAAAGAAAAACTAACAGATCTGTGAGAGACAGAATTCTTGCTGGTTTGCAGTTGATAAAATACTTATTTCATGTAATAAAATGAAATTTAATTATTTAATATCATACAATGTGATTTTTTTGTCTTTTGTTTTTAGATTCTGTCTCTCACAGTTGATGTGTACCTACGATAAGACCTCTTTATTTTTTGCAGGTGGGAAAACTTGCAAAATTGCCAGTGTATGAAATATTTATTTTCCTCACTGTATCTCTTGTGTATTTGAAGTGGTTGACTATTACAACTGTTCTTCTCTTTTCCAACAGGTCTATGACATCATGTGATTGAAAACTGACCCCTTCTAAGCTCTATGTAGAAACAAGGAGTCTATTTTCCTTGCATGATTTATCAAAGACTTTGCCGTGATTTCGAATTGTAGTTCTGAAGATGATTCATGAAGGGAAAAGAGACTTCCTGTTTCTATATAAAGCTTCATCTAGCCTGTTTAAAATCATGTGATGTTAATGACTTATCAAAAACAATAATTAATTGAATAAAAGGGCAAAATTTGCAATTCTAACTAGACAGTGCTATGCAATATGATGATTGCAATATATTAAGAAGATAAAAACTTTGATGGTAGGAATGCTTCTTTGAATACTATACTTCATCTGTGCACATTGAAAATAATAGACACTTACCTCTTGCACCAGCACTTTTCCAGCAATGTTGGCACCAGTTATCTCTGCGCTCGTGTGACGTTGTTATTCCATGTGTACACTACAGCCAAACAGTGGTCGCTAATTTATTTATCTTATTTATTTACTAGATGGAGGGCGGTAATGTCACGATGGGGGCAGGCAGTTGGAGCCGATGTGATGGCATTGCGGATGACGTCAGAGAATTTAGAAATTCCACTGGGTACATGTTCATCATCATCAGCAGCATCCACAGAATCGTTGCTTGTATATACAATGTACTCGGCACTCATTCTATCCATTATTTGAGAGTTGAGAAGGTGTACATCCTCATTTTTTGGACAGAGTATTGCATGTGATGCTGCAGTGTTAACACTGTCTTTATCATTGGTGTCATCTTGTGAGCATGGTATTGGTGTTAAGGCTGCAGATTTCTGTTTGCAGCACTCTTGTTGCCTAATGGCATCCTGTGATAATCTAATGACTTTTGCATCAGTGGACTCATGTGCTTGACGCCTACACTCATATGCACTGTTTTGTCCCAGCGATGCTGTTGCTCTTCAAGAGTCTCATTTGCCCATTGTTGTCTTCAATGTTGTGCTTTTGCTGCTTTCCTTTCAATAACATCTGCGTACTTTTAAGGAGGAGCCATGTTGGCGTTGATATTTCCTTTTTAAAGGGGTTTTCTCATGAACAAAAGTTAATTTTAAAAATTGTCTGTGTCTGACCGTGTTCCGAACATACCACAGCTCCTGGGCGGGGAGGAAGCAAAAGACAATACTGAAATTACAGCAAGAGATCGAAGAGGATACATTTTGTGAGGTAAAATATTTTACTTCACAAAATGAATCCACTGTGATCCCCTGCTGTAATGTTAGTATTGTCTTTTGCTTCCTCCCCGCCCAAGAGATGTGGTATGTTCGGAACACGGTCAGACACAGTCAATTTTTAAAATGAACTTTCGTTCATGGGAAAACCCCTTTAATGTGACCGGCTTCCTCTGCCTGTAGACACATTGCACATCTGCCACCGGGATCAGCCGAATGATTCACTTCACCTGCGCAAAATCAACTCAAGCGCAGTAAATCAGACAGCCATCATCTTTGTGCAGACAGATAGTGGCGGTCACATTAAAACTGGGCATGCACTCCTTCTGTACAAAGATGGTGGCAGTCAGTGAATCATTTGGCTGATCCTGGCAGCGGCATGTTCACAACTGTGTTCCGTTGATGGTACCGCGCAAGAGGCTGTGTGAGTGTGAGTGTGTGAGTGTGAAAGTATGAGTGTGAGTGTGTGAGTGTCAAAGTGTGAGTGTGTGTGTGGGATCCAAAAAGTATCCTTTCTCCTTGCGGAGAGTGACATGTTAAGCATGTTGAGATGAGGAGACTTAAAGCTGCAATGCTCCTCTGGGAAATATGCACACAATACTTCTTGGATCCCGGTCAGACGCCTCTCACTCAGCCAAACCAGATCTGCACTTTGAACTGACGAGGGGCAGTACCCCAAAGCATAGTGTCTGCAAATTGAGATTCTGGTTTGGCTTTTATCCTAATTCATGTGACAAGGCTCAGTAAAGGGTCGACATTGACTGTTAGGATTGCTACTTCCAATAGGTTGCCCTAGAGTTATAGTAATATTCCTCTCTGAAGAGACAATTTGCTTATGTGTGTATGGTGTGTATGGCATATAGAGTGTGTGTGGTGCGACGGTGTTCCACTGGTGGTACCACGCAATTGGTTGGTACCAGCAGCAGTTTCCATATTGGGACAAACATGACTTGGGTGTCCCAATATGGCGCTCGGTGAACTTCCTCCACTTGGAATTCTGGGATACAGTGACATCTGGACAGAACAGGAAATTAAAACATTACAAGGCAATGATATAAATAGATTTTATTCACTTTTACAGTGCTATTAATTCTACATTGCTTTACCTCCATTTTCATCACTATTCCCATTGGGAATCACAATCTAGGTTCCTTATAAATATGTTTTTGAAGACAACTATTGGGCTGCTCCAATCATTCACCCTTCAGATAAACCTCAGAAGTCCAAAGGAAGTGTTAAAAATGCAGCACATTAGCGGACTCCTATTATCTGCAGTGCTTACATAGCATAACAATGTCACAGGAGTTCTGGGAGACCTTTAAACATCGCTGGAGTGGCACTGGTGCGGGAGGTGAGCATGTGTTATTTATATTATACATTGAGGAATATGGTATTTAATGAAGCACTCACAAATTTTTATCCTCCAAATGCATTGCATTCATCATAATGTAAAGCACTTACAATTGCTCATGTTGCCCTTTTACCAAGTTAACTCTTCTTTTCCAATAGGTCTATGGCATCATGTGATTGAAAACAGTCTTGCTGAATCATTCTTAACTAGTGTTGAGCAATACCGTCCGATACTTGAAAGTATCGGTATCGGATAGTATCGGCCGATACCCGAAAAGTATCGGATATCGCCGATACCGATACCCGATACCAATACAAGTCAATGGGACACCAAGTATCGGAAAGTATCCTGATGGTTCCCAGGGTCTGAAGGAGAGGAAACTCTCCTTCAGGCCCTGGGATCCATATTAATGTGTAAAATAAAGAATTAAAATAAAAAATATTGATATACTTACCTCTCCGGAGGCCCCTGGACATCACCGCTGGTAACCGGCAGCCTTCTTTGCTTAAAATGAGCGCGTTTAGGGCCTTCCATGACGTCACGGCTTCTGATTGGTCGCGTGCCGCTCATGTGACCGCCACGCGACCAATCACAAGCCGCGATGTCATTCTCAGGTCCTAAATTCCTAGAATGAGGAGTTTAGGGCCTGAGAATGACGTCGCAGCTTGTGATTGGTCGCGTGGCGGTCACATGAGCGGCATGCGACCAATCAGAAGTCGTGACATCATGAAAGGCTCTAAACGCGCTCATTTTAAGCAAAGAAGGCTGCCGGTTACCAGCGGTGATGTCCAGGGGCCTCCGGAGAGGTAAGTATATCAATATTTTTTATTTTAATTCTTTATTTTACACATTAATATGGATCCGATACCGATTCCCAATACCACAAAAGTATCGGAACTCGGTATCGGAATTCCGATACCGCAAGTATCGGCCGATACCCGATACTTGCGGTATCGGAATGCTGAACACTATTCTTAACTCCAAGTAGAAACAGGGAATCACTTGTCCCTGCATAAGTCATCATTAGAACTACAATTCTACATCACTGCAAAGTCCCTGGCAGGGGGAAGGAGCAGAGCAGCTGGCTCGGGAGTTGAAGTGGGGATGACTCAGCAGGGAAACCCCTTTGCCCCCGAGGGTGGTTGACATGTTAATGACCAGGACAATTTTTACAATTCTGACCACTGTCCCTTTATGAGGTAATAACTCTGGAACACTTCAACGGATCCTAGTGATTCTGAGAATATTTTTTTGTGACATATTGTACTTCATGATAGTGATAAATTTTCTTAATATGACTTGCATTTATTTGTGAAAAAATGAAAATTTGGCAAAAATGTTGAACAATTTGTAATTTTCCAACTTTGAATTTTCATGCTCTTAAATCACAGAGATATGTCACACAAAATACTTAATAAGTAACATTTCCCACATGTCTACTTTACATCAGCGCAATTTTGGAACCAAAATATTTTTTGTTAGGATGTTATAAGGGTTAAAAGTTGACCAACGATTTCACATTTTTACAACACAATTTATTTAGGGTAGGAGTGCCAGTTAACTTTTTAAATGCAAAATTTGATGGAACAATTTGCAGACGCCATGTCGCGTTTTGAGAGCTTCTGATGTGTTTAAACAGTGAAAATCCCCCACAAATGACACCATTTTGGAAACTTGAAATCCTTCAAGGAACTGATCTAGATGTGTGGTGAGCACTTTGAACCCTCAGGTGCTTAACAGAAGTTTATAATGTTGATCCTTAAAAAAAAATTTCCTACAATTATTATATATATTATATATATTATATAAATTAATGTTTTTAGCACAAAATATTGGATTTTCGCTAGGATAACAGGAGAAATTGTACCATTCAATTTTTTGTGCAAGTTCTGCTGAGTATACCCCATAAGAGGATGTAAACCACTGTTTGGGCACACGGCACTGCTTGGAAGGAAAGGAGTACCATTTTACTTTTTGAATGTAAATTTTGCAGGATCAATTGGCGGATGCCATGTCGCATTTGGAGAACCCGTAATGTAGCTAAACAGTCGAAACCCCCAACAATGACCCCATTTTGGAAACTAGACCCCTCAAGGAATGTATTTACATGCATGGTGAGCTCCTTGAACCCCCATGTGCTTCACAGTAGTTTATAATCTTGAGCCATGAAAGTAATAAAATCACATTTTCCTCACAAGAATGTTATTTTAGCCACGGATTTTGCATTTTCATGAGGTTAACAGGAGAAATTGCACCATGCAATTTGTTGTGCTATTTCTACTCAGTACGTTGATACCTCATATGTAGGGCAATAATACTTTTAGTTAGGCGGGCACTCATCGCTACCGAAATGCCAAATTTGAATGTAATATGTGGTTTAGGTACACTGTGGGTCTCAGAAGGGAGGGAGGGCATGTGGAATTGGATGCGCAGAATTTGCTGAATTTCTTTTGACTGGTGAGGAGCCATTTAGCTTTTACAGAGCCTTTGTGCTACCAGTAACATGGAAGTCCTCTATATTTCCGTTAATAGATCACAGACCTGAGTGAGGACTTGCCTTTTTGTGGATTGAGTTGAAGCTTTTATTGGGAACATTTTACATAATGTTGGGAAACACATTTATCTGGCGCTCTACGATGAGCACTTAGTTTGAGGTTTATATCTAAATATCCGAGTGACATGATTCAGATGAAACCCCCAAGGGATCCATTCACTAAAATGAGGCAGCAGATGTTACTCAGGACTCCGTCTGGCCTCTGTTCAGTGGTGTCCTTCTTTGCAGAAGTGCACAAAACTGTGGCTAATGGCACTTTTATGCAATCCTAAAATAACAGACAGTGATGGATCACAGGTCAGACGGCGCCCAAAGTGCATCCATCTGCCTCATTATAGGGAATATTCTGCAGGGGTTCTGCCTGATTCATGTATTTCAGAGATTTACACAGAAACTCCGGTGTAAGCGCTAAGCACAGAGCGCAGGATAAATGTGCACCGAGCGCAGTATAAATGTGCACCGAGCATTACTGTGATCTTTGGGAGGCAGAATGAAAAAATCAACAGCATGTGAAAAAATGTTTTTATTTATTTTTTATGCCATTCCTCATGACGTATAAGTGATTAGGTTACTTTATTCTTTGGGTCGATGCGATTATAGCGATACCAGATTTATATCGGGTTTTTATGTTTGGCAACTGTCTTGCACTAAAAAAATGCTTATTTTTCTGCTGATGGAGCTGTATGGCAGCTTGCTTTTTTGCGGGACAAGATGTCATTTTCAGGGGTACCATGTTTATTTATCTTCGTCTTTTTGATCGCGTTTTATTCCATTTTTTGTTCGCCAGTAAGATAAAGCATTATTTTTTCGCCGTGTTTATTTTTTCATGGTGTTGACTAAAGGGGTTAACTAGTGGGACAATTTTATTGCTCGGGTTGCTGCGGACACGGTGATCCCAAATAGTGTACTTTTATTGTTTATATTTTTTGTCATTCAAATATTTAGAGATACAATATATACATTTTTTATTCTTATTTTTGTTTTATTTAAATATTTTTACAATTATTTTTTTTACTTTTTTTTTACTTTTTTACTTTGTCCATCATTTTTTTGCAGTCTGGTCACTTCTACAGCATGGAGATGCCTCAGGGCCCCATGCTGTAGAAACTGTCAGCTCTGCACTGACATACAAACTTACTCATGCACTGGGCATGATCAGCAAGTTTTCTAGGTCTGGTGACCCGGATGTCATCATGACGACATCGGGTCACAAGTCAGCCCTCTGCCGGTACCCAGAATGCTGCGATCTTGTTCGATAGCAGCATTTTGGGGGTTAAAATCCCGGGAGGAGTCTGTGACGGCTTCTGTCACTTAGTGCCGGGTGTCAGCTGTCAGAATCAGCTGACACCCAGTGGCAATTGTCTGCACACGTAATAATCTGTCCCTGGTCAAATAGGCCAGAGGCACACGGACGGATTATTACAACTAATGTCAGCAAGGGGTTAAGAAGGGGTTGTCTCAAAAAGTGGATATTCCGTTTGATGTTTTATTACATTTTTGTCTTTTTACACTTACATTATATTTATGGGTAGTACTAATGGTTAAAGTGTGGCCTTTACTGGGCAGTCATGTGAGGGAATAATGGAGCAACCAATATGGCATGATGGGCTTGAATGTTGTTCAATGTTTGTACACATGTCCGTGTGTACATTATCTTGCACATAATGTGTTTTGTACAATATGTGTCAGACGCTTATACACAGCTAAAACTGTAATTACCACACCCAGGAGCAGCAGACAGTACCTCTGATTTGTTTTACAAAGAGCGACAATGTAGCAATGACTGTTCTTATTTCCCAGGTTTCAATGCCCTGGTAATTTATTTTATTTTGTTTACAATACATCCTGGCCTCCCGAGTCTTCAGAATACTGAATGGTACGTGAAGAAAGCTACATGTGCTCCCCACTGGCTCGCTACCTTTCAGACTTGCCCTTCGGTACTTAACGGTGACAGTATAAAGGATTTGTGTACAGACAAACCTGTAGATTGGGGAGATTTGCAGCGTAGAAAAACATCTTTTTTTACTTTTATACAATTAATAAAATCTGCTGAGAAATCTATCGAAACATTTCCCAGAGATGTGTGGCAGTAAATATACATGAGTTATTTGCAATTAGATTTTAAAAATGCACTAAAAAACATAAAAACATAAAACTCAACCCGTTGGACAAAAGGCATCAGAGCATTGTGGAATTTAGGTATCTCGTGCCCAACAGGAAAAATGAAACCGGAAAACCACATGCTATATTAAAATGAATAAAAAACTGATATATATATATATATATATATATATATACATATATATATATATATATATATATATATATATATATATACAGTACAGACCAAAAGTTTGGACACACCTTCTCATTTAAAGATTTTTCTGTATTTTCATGACTATGAAAATTGTACATTCACACTGAAGGCATCAAAACTATGAATTAACACATGTGGAATTAAATACTTAACAAAAAAGTGTGAAACAACTGAAATTATGTCTTATATTCTAGGTTCTACAAAGTAGCCACATTTTGCTTTGATGACTGCTTTGCACACTCTTGGCATTCTCTTGATGAGCTTCAAGAGGTAGTCACCGGGAATGGTTTTCACTTCACTGGTGTGCCCTGTCAGTTTTAATAAGTGGGATTACATATATGTATATGTTCTGAATGCATAAGCAAATCAACCATAACATTAACCACTTACAGAGAATTTTTATCAAATTGTTCATGCTGAACTAGACACACAATGTAATAAAACATTGTTTGTTTGTTTTTAATTTTGCTTCTCTGTTGTTGAGATACTAACAACCAAATATTTGGCACCTCATGAGTTAACTTTAGTTAAGTCTTAGTAGGTGGTTATTAGATAGTTTTTACTAAGGGCGTGTACTTCTGTCTCCTGCATTACTTTGACAAAACATAAGCAGACAAAAACATAGAGGAGCAGAAAAACTTGTGATGATGTCTTGAGGAACATGTAACTGGAGACCACAACTCCTGCCAACTGGAATCTAAATAAGCTCTGAATATATATTAGACAGCATAGAATTTCTAGAAATATTAACAGGAGTTAATAGCTCCACACGTCTATGTTCTGTGATATGTAATGTATCTTCAGTGCTTATTTAGGATGCCCATACAGTTGTGTGCAAAAGTGATTGCCCCCTAAACCTAAAAACTGATTGGATCACCCTTAACAGCAATAACTGCAATCAAGAGTTTTCCATAACTGTCAATGAGTCTTTTGTAATGTTCTGGAAGAATTTTTCCCCACTCATCTTTGCATAATTGCTGTAATTCAGCCACTTTGAAAGGTTTCTAATCATGAACAGCCTTTTTAAGGTCATGCTACAGCATTTTAATTGGATTAAAATCAGGACTTTGACTAGGCCACTCCAAAGTCCTAATTTTGTTTTTCTTAAGCCATTCAGAGGTGAACTTGCTGGTGTGGTTTGGATCATTGTCCTGTTGCATGACCCAAATGTGCTTCAGCTTGAGGTCACAATTTCAACAGATGGCCTTGAGGAATTTTTGGTAGACCGCAGAATTAACATAGTAACATAGTAACATAGTTAGTAAGGCTGAAAAAAGACATTTGTCCATCCAGTTCAGCCTATATTCCATCATAATAAATCCCCAGTTCTACGTCCTTCTACAGAACCTAATAATTGTATGATACAATATTGTTCTGCTCCAGGAAGACATCCAGGCCTCTCTTGAACCCCTCGACTGAGTTTGCCATCACCACCTCCTCAGGCAAGCAATTCCAGATTCTCACTGCCCTAACAGTAAAGAATCCTCTTCTATGTTGGTGGAAAAACCTTCTCTCCTCCAGACGCAAAGAATGCCCCCTTGTGCCTGTCACCTTCCTTGGTATAAACAGATCCTCATGGTTCCGTTTATTACAGCAAGTCTTCCAGGTCCTGAAACAGCAAAACAGTGATGGCTGCAGTTCTTTGGATGCTGTTGTGGGGTCTTTTGTGACCTCTTGGATAAGTCATCACTGTGCTATTGGGGTAATTTTGGCTGGCCAGCCAATCCTGGGAAAGTTCACCATATTCCATATTTTCACCATTTGTGGACAATGGCTCTCACAATGGTTTGCAGGAATTCCAAAGCTTTAGAAATGGCTTTATAACCTTTTCCAGACAGATAGCTCTCAATTACTTTGTTTCCCATTTCTTCAAAAAATTATTTAGATCTTTGGTATGGTGTCTGGATTTTGAAGATCTTTTGGTCTACTTCACTTTGCCAGGCAGGTCCTATTTAAGTGATTTCTTGATTGAGAACAGGAGTGGCAGTAATCAAGCCTCAATGTTGCAAAGGAATATGAACTCAGCTTCTCAAAGATGTGAAAAACCACAGTGGATTTATGTTTTAATGGGGGGGGGGGTCAATCACTTTTTTACACAGGGCCCTGTAGGATTGTTGGATTTATTTTTCCCTTAATAATAAAGACCTTCATTTAAAAACTTCATTTTGTGTTTACTTGTGTAATCTTTGTCCAATATTTCAATTTGTTTGGTGATTTGAAACATTTAAGTGTGACACACATGCAAAAGAATAGGAAATCACAAAAGAGGCAAACACTTTCACACAACTGTATACACATTTATAGGTGCTTCTCACAAAATTAGAATATCATCAAAAAGTTAATTTATTTCAGTTCTTCAATACAAAAAATGAAACTTTTATATTATATAGAGACATTACAAACAGAGCAATCTATTTCAAGTGTCTATTTCTGTTAATGTTGATGATTATGCATACAGCCAATAAAAACCCAAAAAGTCATTATCTCAGTAAATTAGAATTAACAAAAAAAGAAAACTGAAAAGGCTTCCTAAAAATTTAAAAAGATCCCTTAGTCTGTTTCAGTAGGCTCCACAATAATGGGGAAGACTGCTGACTTGACAAATGTCCAGAAGGCAGTCATTGACACACTCTACAAGGAGGGTAATAATAATAATCTTTATTTTTATATAGCGCTAACATATTCCGCAGCGCTTTACACACATTATCATTGCTGTCCCCATTGGGGCTCACAATCTAAATTCCCTGTCAGTATGTCTTTGGAATGTGGGAGGAAGCCGGGGTGCCTGGAGGAAACCCACGCAAGCATGGAGAGAACATACAAACTCTTTGCAGATGTTGTCCTTAGTGGGGCTTGAACCCAGGACTCCAGCGCTGCAAGGCTGCTGTGCTAACCACTGCGCCACCGTGCTTACCTCAGGGTAAGCTACAAAAGGTCATAGCTAAAGAAGCTGGCTGTTCACAGAGTGCTGTAATCAAGCATATTAATGGTAAGTTGAGTGGAACGAAAAGTGTGGTAAAAAAAGGTGAACAAGCAACCGGGAAAATTGCAGCCTTGAAACGATTGTTAAGAAACGCCTTCTCAAAAATTTGGGGGTGATTCACAAGACTGCTGCTGGAGAAATGGCTTCAAGAGCCACCACACACAGACATATCCTGGACATGGGCTACAAGTGTTACATTGTATCAACCCACTGATAGGACTGGTGGAACGCACCGAGTGAAAAGTAAGATGTTATTAGGTGCATTCACAGTCCAGGGTCCACCGTGCAGGTGAGAACCTGCTGCTAGCAAATGGCAGTGCTATATGGCGGTAGAAGCGAACCCTGTTAAGTCACAGGGCCATGGTACTGCACAAAAGAGTGCAAGCAAGGAGTCACCAAACTCAGTCCCAAGACTCGGGCTTTGAGTCCGTCTAGACTACTTGCACTCGGCACCGCTACTGGGTGTCAGAGGTAAACTGGAATAATAATTTTGAGCACAAGAGTGCGAGCTGTGCCGTACTGGCGGACTCCACTAACCACCCAGATTTGGGCTAAGGAAGTACTGTAATGGCACGTGGTGCCATACTGGCGGTCACAGCAGTAGATGCTGTTTCATGTGTTAACGCTGTGAGTTCAGCCGGGCGCTAGATAGCAGCCATACACCTTACGCGAACAGTCATACACAAGGGATGGGTTTTTTAAGGAACGACTTGCGCTCATCAACACACACACGATTACAAATGTACACTAGCGCATGGCCGTGCGGTCATGTGAACCTTTTATAGCTGCAGCATGTACAGGACCTTCCCAGAAGGACCAATGGGAGGCTGCCACAGAAGTTGAGCACCTTAAGGACCTTCCTGCAGGACCAATGGAATCTGCTGCATAATCGGAACATGTGACCCTCGATCTCCAATGGGAGATCTTGCCCTGGGCATGCTCAGAAGAGGAAAAGCAGGACTTAGTCCCAAAATCATCTGCTTGCCGCTGCCCAGCATTGGCCTCAATGGCAGAAGCTGGAAAAGCAGCAGTAACCCTTTGCACAGAGTGAGACTGAGAAAGACACTGGGACCGACGTCTCCGCTGAGTAGGCCCCACTGCAGCAGAAGAAGAATGGGAGACCGCAGTGGAGATGGCCGAAGATTCCCCCTGTGCAGAGGCGGGAACTCGACCCCCAACATGCACTTATGATCAATAGACAAAGCCAGAAGCGTCTAACCTGGGCCAAGGAGCAAAAAAACTGGACTGTTGCTCAATGGTCCAAGGTGTTGTTTTCAGATGAAGGTAAATTTTGCTTTTAATTTGGTAATCAAGGTCCAGAGTGTTAGGTGTCGAGTTCCCGCCTCTGCACAGGGGGAATCTCGAACCATCTCTGCTGAGGTCTCCCATTCTTCTCCAGCCGCAGTGGAGTCTGCTCAGCAGAGATGCCGGTCCCAGCGTCTTGCTCAGGCTCACTTTGTGCATTGGGTTACTGCTGCTTTTCCAGCTTCTGCCATTACCTTTGCCTGACATTGCCATCTCCGTGTGCGGTTCCACCATTACTCCAAAGCAACATGCCCGCTGCCTTGGGGTCATCCTTGATTCTGACCTTTCATTCACACCCTACATCCGATCACTGGCTCGCTCTTCTTACCTGCATCTCAAAAACATTTCTAGAATTCGCCCTTTTCTTACTTTCGACTCTGCAAAAACTCTGACTGTTTCACTTATTCATTCTCGTCTGGACTATTGTAACTCTCTACTAATCGGTCTCCCTCTTGCAAAACTCTCCCCGCTCCAATCTGTCCTGAATGCTGCAGCCAGGATCATATTCCTCACCAACCGTTACACCGATGCCTCTACCCTGTGCCAGTCATTACACTGGCTACCCATCCACTCCAGAATCCAGTACAAAACTACTACCCTCATCCACAAAGCACTCCATGGCTCAGCACCACCCTACATCTCCTCCCTGGTATCAGTCTACCACCCTACCCGTGCCCTCCGCTCCGCTAATGACCTCAGGTTAGCATCCTCAATAATCAGAACCTCCCACTCCCGTCTCCAAGACTTTACACGTGCTGCACCGATTCTTTGGAATGCACTACCTAGGTTAATACGATTAATCCCCAATCCCCACAGTTTTAAGCGTGCCCTAAAAACTCATTTGTTCAGACTGGCCTACCGCCTCAATGCATTAACTTAACGATCCCTGTGTGGCCTATTTATAATAAAAAAAAAAAAAAAAAAGGTTCCTCGCATCATGTTCTCATACACTTTATGCAGTATTAGCCCTCTGTGTCTGTACTGCTACATACTTAGGCAGGTAACTGGTTCATGCAGCTTTACATGAACACCTGAGCCTTACACTATAGCTGGTCCGAATAACTAAAGCAATTGTTACCATCCACCTCTCGTGTCTCCCCTTTTCCCCATAGTTTGTAAGCTTGCGAGCAGGGCCCTCACTCCTCCTGGTATCTGTTTTGAACTGTATTTCTGTTATGCTGTAATGTCTATTGTCTGTACAAGTCCCCTCTATAATTTGTAAAGCGCTGTGGAATATGTTGGCGCTATATAAATAAAATTATTATTATTATTTATTATTGAAGCCAGTGCTGGGCAGCTGCGAGCAGACGCTTTCGGGACTAAGTCCTGCTTTTCCACTTCTGAGCATGCCCAGGGCAAGATCTCCCATTGAAGATCGAGGGTCACATGCTCAGTTACTGCAGCAGATCCCATTGGTCCTCCAGGAAGGTCCTGAAGGTGCTCAACTTCTGTGGCAGCCTTCCATTGGTCCTTCTGGGAGGGTCATGTACATGCTGCAGTTATATAAGGTTCACATGACCGCACGGCCATGCGCTAGTGTACATTTGTAAATGTGTGTGTGTTGTGAGTGAAAGTCGCTCTTTAAAATCCCCTCCCTATTGGATGACTGCTCGCGGAAGGTGGATGATTGCTATCTAGCGCCCGACTAAGCCATCAGCACGTAACACACCATACAGCGTCTAATTGCTGTGACCGCCAGTGCAGCACCATGCGCTTTCACAGCGCTTTCCTGACCCAAGCTTGGGTGGTTAGTGGCGTCCGCCAGTGTGGCACCGTATGCACTCTCGTGCAGCTTTAATTATTATTTTGGTTACGCTGACACCCCATTAGCGGTGTCGAGCGCAAGAAGTCTAGACGGACTCGGATCCCAAGTCTTGGGACGGAGCTCGGTGACTCCTTGCTTGCGCTCTGGTGTGCGGTACTGCTGCCCTGTGACTTAACAGGGTTCGCTTCCTTCACACAGGGTGAAGTTAACCCGTGTGTGCATTCACATTGTACCACCATATAGTCCATCACTACTTGGCAGCAGGTTCCATCTCTGCACGGTGGACCCCGGGCTGCGAACGCACCTTATTCTATCTTTCTTATTATTTGGTGCGTTCTGCTAGCCCTAACACCGAGTCTGGAGGAAGAGTGAAGAGGCACACAATTCAAGCTTCTTGAGGTCTATCGTGAAGTTTCCACAATCAGTGATGGTTTCGGGAGCCATGTCATCTGCTGGTGTAGGTCCACTGTGTTTTAACAAGACCAAAGACAGTGCAGACATCTACCAGGAAGTTTTAGAGCACTTCATGCTTCCCTCTGCTGACAAGTTTTGTGCAGATGAAAATTTCCTTCTCCAGCAGAACTTGGCACTTGTCCGCACTGCCAAAAAGTACCAATATTTGGTTTAAAAACAACAGAAACACTGTGCTTGATTGGCCAGCAAACTCACCTGACCTTAACCCTTAGAAAATCTATAGGGTATTGTCAAGAGGAAGATGAGAGACGCCAGACCCAAAAATGCAGATGAGCTGATGGCTGCTATCAAAGAAACCTGGGCTTCCATAACACCTCAGCAATGCCTCAGGCTGATCTCCTCCATGCCATGCCTCATTGTTGCAGTAATTGATGCAAAAGGAGCCCCCACCAAGTACTGAGTGCATTTACTGAACATACATTTCAGTAGGCCAGCATTTCGGATTTTAAAATTATTTTTCAAGCTGGTGTTATAAAGTATTCTAATTTACTGAGAAAATGACTTTTGGGTTTTCATTGGCTATAAGTCATAATCATCAACATTAACAGAAATAAACACTTGAAATAGATCACTCTGTTTGTAATTACTCTATATAATATGAGTTTCACTTTTTGTATTGAAGAACTGAAATAAATTAACTTTTTGATGATAATCTAATTTTTTGAGAAGCACCTGTATATATTCTGATCTGCAGCCATTATTACATGGTGGGACTAGATCAAAATGAAAAATTTGGTGAAAAACAAGTGTTTTTTTCTTATCATTTATGGTCTTTCACTTTTTTCTACCTTTCTTCTAAGATCCATAGCTTCTTTTTCCTGTCAATAAAGCCATATGAGAACTTGATTTCTTGTGGGACAATTCATGTTTTAATGGTGGATCGCCCCCGTAGGGCAGTGGGGTACTCGGTACCGGGTCCTTCAGTCTTCAAGGGGGATGTCACGGTGGCTGACCCGGTCCGTGGCCCTAGGGAAGTCCGTTGTAAATGGGGGAAGGTCTTTAAAGGGGAAATGTTTGTGATGCCACCTGTGGTATTCGGTCAGGGTGACCGATGCTGCTTTAAGGGGTCCACTGGGGTGATGTTATGGTAGCTAGAGGGTATACCTTCCCACAGGTGAAGTGTGTCCCCAGGGCTTCCCAATGTGTGGATGGTGGATGGTGAAAGGCGCAGTGAAGAACGAGGACACAAGGTTGTAGTCTCTTTACCTTTTTACTGAAGGCTTCAGCATCCACAGTCCAGAGCACCAGATCACAGGGCAGGCAGAGTCCGGCCGGTCTGAAGGCAAATCCAGAGTCCATTTATCTAGGTTGAAATAAGTAGCCTTCCTCTAGCGCCTGGGTGTTGTAGTACCTTACTGCTGAGCTTCTCATAAGGTCCTCACAACTGTTGTAGATGTTCTAGATGTTGTGTCTCTCTCTGTCCCCCGGATGGATAGGACAAACCCATATGACTGCTTTTTACAGGGACTCTAGCATGCCCCAGCCTCCACAAGTTGCCACCGTGCCTCCTGGGTATAGAGCGGGCAGGTAGTGTGGAATTAGCTGTCCTACCGGTCTCTGGAGCAAGGCATAAAGGACTGTTGCTCCCTCGGTGTTCCGGCTACTGGATCCTGCGCCTCAGAAGGAGGCAGCCTATGCAGGGAAGAAGTCCTTCTGGTTTCCTCTCCTTTTGCTATGACTTTGTTTCTCACCCTCTACAATACAGTTCTCTGTTCGGGTCTCTTTCTTGGGAGCTGACGCACGTCAGGCAGGCACAACTCCGTGGCCTTCTGTCTAGGCCTCTGACTGGTTCCCACCCCTGTCAGGGACCCACTACCTGAGCAGAGCTCAGATAGCAGCTCACTGGGTGAAACCCAGCCAGCTTCTGCCTAGCTTCCTATCCAGACCAATAGTTTTACCTAATTGTGAAGAGTGCCCTAATAAATAGGAGTAGGGTTGAGCGAAACGGGTCGTTCATTTTCAAAAGTCGCTGACTTTTGGCAAAGTCGGGTTTCATGAAACCCGATCCGACCCCTGTGCGGGGTCGGCCATGCGGTACGCGACTTTCGCGCCAAAGTCGCGTTTCAATGACGCGAAAAGCGCCATTTCTCAGCCAATGAAGGTAAACGCAGAGTGTGGGCAGCGTGATGACATAGGTCCTGGTCCCCACCATCTTAAAGAAGGGCATTGCAGTGATTGGCTTGCTGTCTGCGGCGTCACAGGGGCTATAAAGGGGCGTTCCCGCCGACCGCCATGTTACTGCTGCTGATCTGAGCTTAGGGAGACGTTGCTGCCGCTTCGTCAGAAGCAGGGATAGCGTTAGGCAGGGTCCATTAACCACCAAACCGCTTGTGCTGTAGCGATTTCCACTGCCCAACACCACCTTGGGTGCGCAGGGACAGTGGAAGCTACATTTTTTTTTTTCCCCCTCAGCGCTGTAGCTCATTGGGCTGCCCTAGAAGGCTCCCTGATAGCTGCATTGCTGTGTGAACGCCGCTGTGCAAACCAACTGCTTTTTTCAAAGCACAAATCCTCTTGTTCCTTCCTTTCTGCACAGCTATCTTTTTTGTTTGTCCACACTTTTTATTTAATTTGTGCATCAGTCCACTCCTTATTGCTGCCTGCCATACCTGGCTGAGATTACTGCAGGGAGATAGTAATTGTTGGACACTCCCTGTTTTTTTTTTTTTGTGGGAGATTAAGATTGACATTTCTGCTAGAGTGCCATCCCTGTGTGTGCCATCTCTCACTCAGTGGGCCATAGAAAGCCTATTTATTTTTTTGCTTGATTTGGGTTATAAAATCTACCTGAAAAAATCACTACATCAATCAGTGGGAGAAAAATATTGGCCTCAGGGCTTGTGTGCCACTCTTGACTCCTGTGTGTGCCATCTCTCAGTCAGTGGGCCATAGAAAGTCTATTTATTTTTTTGCTTGATTTGGGTTCTAAAATCTACCTGAAAAAATCACTACATCAATCAGTGGGAGAAAAATATTGGCCTCAGGGCTTGTGTGCCACTCCTGACTCCTGTGTGCATCATCACTCACTCAGTGGGCCATAGAAAGCCTATTTTTTTTTTTTTTGCTTTATTTGGGTTCTAAATTCTACCTGAAAAAATCAATAAATCAATCAGCGGGAGATTAATATTGGCCTTTGGGCTTGTGTGCCAGTCCTAAGCGTGCCATCTCTCTTTCTCAGATAGTGGGCCATAGAAAGCCTATTTATTATTTTTTTTATTGGGTTTATAAATTTTCCCTGGAACAAAAAAAAAAAAAGTGGGAGATTAATATTGGCCTCTGGGCTTGTGTGCCAGTCCTGAGCGTGCCATCTCTCTCACAAATAGTGGGCCATAGAAAGCCTATTTTTTTTTTTTTTTGGTTTTATAAATTCTCCCTGAAAAAAAAAGGGAGATTAATATTGGCCTTTGGGCTTGTGTGCCAGTCCTAAGCATGCCATCTCTCTCTCTTAGATAGTGGGCCATAGAAAGCCTATTTATTATTTTTTTTATTGGGTTTATAAATTTTCCCTGGAACAAAAAAAAAAAGTGGGAGATTAATATTGGCCTCTGGGTTTGTGTGCCAGTCCTGAGCGTGCCATCTCTCTCACAAATAGTGGGCCATAGAAAGCCTATTTATTTTTATTTTTTTGGTTTTATAAATTCTCCCTGAAAAAAAAAAGGGAGATTAATATTGGCCTTTGGGCTTGTGTGCCAGTCCTAAGCGTGCCATCTCTCTCTCTCAGATAGTGGGCCATAGAAAGCCTATTTATTATTTTTTTTATTGGGTTTATAAATTTTCCCTGAAAAAAAATAAAAAGTGGGAGATTAATATTGGCCTCTGGGCTTGTGTGCCAGTCCTGAGCGTGCCATCTCTCTCACAAATAGTGGGCCATAGAAAGCCTATTTATGTTTTTGGTTGATTTGGTTGATCTACCTGAAAAAATCACTACATCAATCAGTGGGAGATAAATATTGGCCTCTGGGCTTGTGTGCCACTCCTGACTCCTGTGTGCGTCATCTCTCACTCAGTGGGCCATAGAAAGCCTATTTTTTGTTTTATTTGTTTTATAAATTCTCCCTGAAAAAATCATTTTTATTTTATTTGGTTTCTAAATTCTTCCTGAAAAAATCATTTTATTCTATTATTTTTTTTTCCTAAAGTCTCCCTGAAAAAAAAAAAAAAATCAAATCAGTGGGAGATTAATATTGCCCTTTCTGCTTGTGTGCCAGTCTTGACTCCTGGGTGTGCCATCTCTCTCTCTCTCTCCAATTGTGGGCCATAGAAAGCCTATTATTTTTTAGCTTGATTTGGGTTCCAAAATCTACCTGAAAAAATCACTACATCAATCAGTGGGAGATAAATATTGGCCTCTGGGCTTGTGTGCCACTCCTGACTCCTGTGTGCGTCATCTCTCACTCAGTGGGCCATAGAAAGCCTTTTTTTGTTTTATTTGTTTTCTAAATTCTCCCTGAAAAAATCATTTTATTTTATTTGGTTTCTAAATTCTTCCTGAAAAAATCATTTTATTCTATTATTTTTTTTTCCTAAAGTCTCCCTGAAAAAAAAAAAAAAATCAAATCAGTGGGAGATTAATATTTACATTTGTGCTTCAGTGACAGTCCTGCGTGTGTGGCATCTCTCTCATTTGTTGCCACCAACAACAGAGTGTGTAACATTGTGCCTGATTTTCGTTGTGGTCTCACTCACCTGTAAAGGGGTAGCTAAATCATACTGAAGTTATAGCTCACCGTGTAAGTTGTGTGACAGCAACAAATACCGTTAGTTTGGTTACGTTTTTAAAACAATGAGGAAGTCTGGTGGAAGAGGTCGTTGCCGGGGGCGTTCATTGTCAGCTGGTAATGAGGGTAGTGGTAGTGGTGGAGCATCAGCTGGTCGTGGGAAAAAAAATATTGCACCTAAGTCTGGAGCTGTGGAGCCAGGTTCGTCGTCTGGCTACACAAGGCCTCGAACGCTCCCTTTTCTGGGAGTAGGAAAACCGCTGTTAAAGCCGGAGCAGCAAGAGCAAGTTTTGGCTTATCTTGCTGACTCAGCCTCTAGCTCTTTTGCCTCCTCTCGTGAAACTGGTAAATGTCAAAGCAGCGTGTCGTTAGTGGATGTTCACGGTCAGGGACAAGTCGCTTCCTTGTCCTCTTCAGCAAAAACAACAACAGAGAAGAATGCAGCAGACGACACAACGGGTTACTCCATGGAGCTCTTTACACATACCGTCCCTGGCTTAGAAAGTGAAGCAGTTAACAGTCCATGCCCATTACAAGTTGAATCTGACATGGAGTGCACTGATGCACAGCCGCAGCCAGACTACTATGCTGGTCCTTTGACTCAGACTACAACATTGCCCTCGCAGGGTAATGATCAAGAATCAGACCCTGATGAGACTATGTTGCCCCATCACGAACGCTATACCACCGACCGACACGGTGACACAGACGAAGTTGCACACGAGCTACAAGAAGAGGTAATAGATGACCCAGTTCTTGACCCCGATTGGCAGCCATTGGGGGAACAGGGTGCAGGCGGCAGCAGTTCTGAAGCGGAGGAGGAGGGGCCGCAGCAGGCATCAACATCGCAACAGGTTCCATCTGCCGGGCCCGTATCTTGCCCAAAACGCGTGGCAAAGCCAAAACCTGTTGGAGGACAGCGTGGCCATCCGGTTAAAGCTCAGTCTGCAATTCCTGAAAAGGTATCCGATGCTAGAAAGAGTGCAGTCTGGCATTTTTTTAAACAACATCCAATTGATCAGCGCAAAGTCATCTGTCAAAAATGTTCAACTACCTTAAGCAGAGGACAGAATCTGAAAAGTCTGAATACAAGTTGCATGCATAGACATTTAACCACCATGCATTTGCAAGCCTGGACTAACTACCAAACTACCAAACGTCCCTTAAGGTTGTAGCACCCTCGGCCAATGAAGCTAGTCAGCAATGCAACATCCCTTCCGGCAGTGTAGGGCCACCATTTTCCGCACCACCTGCAGTATCTGTGCAGGTTTCTTTGCCAGGCCAAAGCAGTCAGGGTCAGGGAATCACCAGTTTCGTAGTAGGAAACACTGCATCTAGGGCACCGGCGGCAACAATACCATCTCCCACCGTCTCTCAGTCTGCCATGTCCACCGGCACCCCCGCTAGTTCCACGATCTCCAGCTCTCCAGTCCAGCTCACCCTACATGAGACTATGGTTAGAAAAAGGAAGTACTTAGCCTCGCATCCGTGTACACAGGGTTTGAACGCCCACATAGCTAGACTAATCTCGTTAGAGATGATGCCCTACCGGTTAGTTGAAAGCGAAGCTTTCAAAGCCCTGATGGACTACGCTGTACCACGCTGCGAGCTACCCAGTCGACACTTTTTTTCCAGAAAAGCCATCCCAGCCCTCCACCAGCATGTTAAAGAGCGCATCGTCCATGCACTCAGGCAATCTGTGAGCACAAAGGTGCACCTGACAACAGATGCATGGACCAGTAGGCATGGCCAGGGACGTTACGTGTCCATCACGGCACACTGGGTGAATGTTGTGGATGCAGGGTCCACAGGGGACAGCAAGTTTGGGACAGTTCTGCCTAGCCCACGGTCTAGGAAACAGTTGGCTGTAGCCGTTCGCACCCCCTCCTCCTCCTCTTCGTCCTCCTGCAGAAGCGAGAGCTCGTCCACAGACCGCAGTCGCACAACCACTCCATCCGCAGCTGCCACTGTTGCACACCAGGTCTCCCATTATGGGGCAGCTACTGGCAAACGTCAGCAGGCTGTATTGGCTATGAAGTGTTTGGGCGACAACAGACACACTGCGGAAGTTCTGTCCGAGTTCTTGCAGAAAGAAACGCAGTTGTGGCTGGGCACTGTAGATCTTGAGGCAGGCAAGGTAGTGAGTGATAACGGAAGGAATTTCATGGCTGCCATCTCCCTTTCCCAACTGAAACACATTCTTTGCCTGGCTCACACCTTAAACCTTGTGGTGCAGTGCTTCCTGAAAAGTTATCCGGGGTTATCCGACCTGCTCCTCAAAGTGCGTGGACTTTGCTCACATATCCGCCGTTCGCCCGTACACTCCAGCCGTATGCAGACCTATCAGCGTTCTTTGAACCTTCCCCAGCATCGCCTAATCATAGACGTTGCAACAAGGTGGAACTCAACACTGCACATGCTTCAGAGACTGTGCGAACAGAGGCGGGCTGTTATGTTTTTGTGGGAGGATACATATACACGGGCAGGCAGTAGGATGGCAGACATGGAGTTGTCAGGTGTGCAGTGGTCGAAGATTCAAGACATGTGTCAAGTCCTTCAGTGTTTTGAGGAATGCACACGGCTGGTTAGTGCAGACAACGCCATAATAAGCATGAGCATCCCCCTAATGCGTCTGCTGATGCAAAGTTTGACGCACATAAAGGATCAGGCGTCTGCAGCTGAGGAAGATGAAAGCCTTGATGACAGTCAGCCATTGTCTGGCCAGGGCAGTGTACAGGACGAGTTAGCGGGCGAAGAGGAGGAGGATGATGGGGATGATTATATTTTTAATGAGGAAGCTTTTCCGGGGCCACTGGAAATTGGTGGCGCGGCAAGGCCGGGTTCTGGTTTTTGGAGGGACACAAGTGACGTGGATTTGCCTGAAACTGCCCCTCAACCAAGCACAACCGCAGATTTGAGAACTGGAACTTTGGCCCACATAGCGGATTATGCCTTACGTATCCTCAAAAGGGACACACGCATAACTAAAATGATGAACGATGACGATTACTGGTTGGCCTGCCTCCTTGATCCTCGCTATAAAGGCAAATTGCAAAATATAATGCCACATGAGAACTTGGAACTAATATTAGCAACCAATCAACTCTTGTTGACCGTTTGCTTCTGGCATTCCCTGCACACAGTGCCCGTGATCGTTCTCACACGAGCTGCAGGGGCCAGCAGACCAGAGGAGTTAGAGGGGCAGAAATCAGAAGTGGCGTTGGCCAGAGGGGTTGTGGAGTGATTTTGCTATGACCGCAGACAGGACAGGTACTGCAGCATCAATTCAAAGTGACAGGAGACAACATTTGTCCAGTATGGTTACAAACTATTTTTCATCCCTTATCGATGTTCTCCCTCAACCGTCATTCCCATTTGATTACTGGGCATCAAAATTAGACACCTGGCCAGAATTGGCAGAATATGCATTGCAGGAGCTTGCTTGCCCGGCAGCTAGTGTCCTATCAGAAAGAGTATTCAGTGCTGCAGGTTCAATACTAACAGAAAAAAGGACTCGTCTGGCTACCCAAAATGTAGATGATCTAACCTTCATTAAAATGAACCACAACTGGATTTCGAAATCTTTTGCCCCACCTTGCCCGGCTGACACCTAGCTTTCCTATGAAAAGGTCTTGCCTGTGGACTATTCTGAATGCCTTTTCCAATCTCGTAATTTTCTGCACCTGATTGTCCAGCATACGACATGTTTACACCTCACTAAATGGCCAAACTCCCCACACGGGGCCGTGGTATCGACACTTGGCGACAGCACCCGTGAGAGTGCTGTTTGTCTGAAGAGGTGGGTGTGCCCGCTTTTGGTCGACGGCACTGCCACTGGGTCCCTCCTAGTACAATAAAGTGTCTCTGGCGGTGGTGGTGCGCACCCAACGTCAGACACACCGTTGTAATATGAGGGGCCCTGGGCCTGTACCGCCGGCCACAAGACAGTCCCCCCCCAGCTCAAACAGTGCTCTACCACTTGCAAAATTATCTCACAGCTCCACCAATGTTTAGTCTATGCGCTGACATCCTTCAATGCCTGCCACTGACAATACCATTGTATTGACATTTTTGTTGTGTTAGGCCTTCAAAGCCTGTCTGCGGTCACTCCTTCCACTATGCCTCCACTGACCACACCACTGCTGCCCGCGTACCCCTGGAACCAATTTAAAATTGCCTACAGCCAGCCCAATTTTTTTATTTTAGGCCTTCGATGCCTGTCTGTGGTCCGTTCTTTCTACTACTACTACACTGACCAGGCCACTGCTGCCCGTGTACCCCTGGAACCAATTTAAAATTGCCTACAGCCATGTGTTATTATTTTAGGCCTTCGATGCCTGTCTGCGGTCACTCCTTCCACTAGGCCTCCACTGACCACACCACTGCTGCCAGTGTACCCCTGGAACCAATTTAAAATTGCCTACAGCCAGCCCAATTTTTTTATTTTAGGCCTTCGATGCCTGTCTGCGGTCACTCCTTCCACTAGGCCTCCACTGACCACACCACTGCTGCCCGTGTACCCCTGGAACCAATTTAAAATTGCCTACAGCCAGCCCAATTTTTTTATTTTAGGCCTTCGATGCCTGTCTGCGGTCACTCCTTCCACTCGGCCTCCACTGACCACACCACTGCTGCCCGTGTACCCCTGGAACCAATTTAAAATTGCCTACAGCCAGCCCAATTTTTTTATTTTAGGCCTTCGATGCCTGTCTGCGGTCCGTTCTTTCTACTACTACTACACTGACCAGGCCACTGCTGCCCGTGTACCCCTGGAACCAATTTAAAATTGCCTACAGCCATGTGTTATTATTTTAGGCCTTCGATGCCTGTCTGCGGTCACTCCTTCCACTATGCCTCCACTGACCACACCACTGCTGCCCGTGTACCCCTGGAACCAATTTAAAATTGCCTACAGCCAGCCCAATTTTTTTATTTTAGGCCTTCGATGCCTGTCTGCGGTCACTCCTTCCACTAGGCCTCCACTGACCACACCACTGCTGCCCGTGTACCCCTGGAACCAATTTAAAATTGCCTACAGCCATGTGTTATTATTTTAGGCCTTCGATGCCTGTCTGCGGTCACTCCTTACAATATGCCTCCACTGACCACACCACTGCTGCCCGTGTACCCCTGGAACCAATTTAAAATTGCCTACAGCCAGCCCAATTTTTTTATTTTAGGCCTTCGATGCCTGTCTGCGGTCCGTTCTTTCTACTACTACTACACTGACCAGGCCACTGCTGCCCGTGTACCCCTGGAACCAATTTAAAATTGTCTACAGCCATGTGTTATTATTTTAGGCCTTCGATGCCTGTCTGCGGTCACTCCTTCCACTAGGCCTCCACTGACCACACCACTGCTGCCCGTGTACCCCTGGAACCAATTTAAAATTGCCTACAGCCATGTGTTATTATTTTAGGCCTTTGATGCCTGTCTGCGGTCACTCCTCACAATATGCCTCCACTGACCACACCACTGCTGCCCGTGTACCCCTGGAACCAATTTAAAATTGCCTACAGCCAGCCCAATTTTTTTATTTTAGGCCTTCGATGCCTGTCTGCGGTCCGTTCTTTCTACTACTACTACACTGACCAGGCCACTGCTGCCCGTGTACCCCTGGAACCAATTTAAAATTGCCTACAGCCATGTGTTATTATTTTAGGCCTTCGATGAGGAGATTGGAACAAAACAAAATCCTCTAAACTGCATGCTCGCAAACGCCAGAAGCCTGACAAACAAGATGGAAGAACTAGAAGCAGAAATATCTACAGGTAACTTTGACATAGTGGGAATAACCGAGACATGGTTAGATGAAAGCTATGACTGGGCAGTTAACTTACAGGGTTACAGTCTGTTTAGAAAGGATCGTAAAAATCGGAGAGGAGGAGGGGTTTGTCTCTATGTAAAGTCTTGTCTAAAGTCCACTTTAAGGGAGGATATTAGCGAAGGGAATGAGGATGTCGAGTCCATATGGGTTGAAATTCATGGAGGGAAAAATGGTAACAAAATTCTCATTGGGGTCTGTTACAAACCCCCAAATATAACAGAAAGCATGGAAAGTCTACTTCTAAAGCAAATAGATGAAGCTGCAACCCATAATGAGGTCCTGGTTATGGGGGACTTTAACTACCCGGATATTAACTGGGAAACAGAAACCTGTGAGGGTATGTTCACACGTTCAGGATTTCCATCCTTTTTTTTTCCTGACTGTTTTTTAAAAAACTGCAGCTCTTGGCAGAAAACGCAGGTCCTTTTTTTGGTCCTTTTTTGGTCCGTTTTTGATGCGTTTTTTGATGCGTTTTTTGATGCGTTTTTTTGATGCAGTTTTCTAGCCAGAGTCTGTGTGTTTTCTAGGAATTTTTTTAGGGTTAAAATGGCTGAAAATACCCTAACCCTACCCCTACCCCTAACCCTACCCCTAACCCTAACCCTACCCCTAACCCTACCCCTAACCCTAACCCTACCCCTAACCCTACCCCTAACCCTAACCCTACCCCTAACCCTAACCCTACCCCTAACCCTAACCCTACCCCTAACCCTACCCCTAACCCTACCCCTACCCCTATTCTAACCTTAGTGAAAAAAAAAAAAAAAAAAATCTTTATTTTTTTTATTGTCCCTACCTATGGGGGTGACAAAGGGGGGGGGGTGTCATTTACTATTTTTTTATTTTGATCACTGAGATAGGTTATATCTCAGTGATCAAAATGCACTTTGGAACGAATCTGCCGGCCGGCAGATTCGGCGGGCGCACTGCGCATGCGCCCGCCATTTTGCAAGATGGCGGCGCCCAGGGAGAAGACGGCCGGACGGACACCGGGACGCCGGGTGAGTATAAGGGGGGGAGATTAGGGCACGGGGGGGGCATCAGAGCACTGGGGGGGGGCATCGGAGCACTGGGGGGGGCATCGGAGCACGGGGGGGCGGGATCGGAACACGGGGGGGGGCAGCCACACTCCGCCCACGCACTTCCGCCCGCTCCCCGCACTTCCTGCTGCAGCGGTTCTGCACATCAAATCGCAGTAAAACCCGCAGATATATTTTTGATCTGCGGGTTTTACTGCGGTTTGGACCTCACAATGGAGGTCTATGGGTGCAGAACCGCTGCGGCTCCGGAAAAAGAATTGACATGCTCCTTCTTTTTTCCGGGAGCTATTCAGCGCGTCTTTTTTTTAACAATTTCCGGACCATGTGCACAGTGTGTCCTGTTTTCCATAGGGTACAGTGTACTGTACCCTGCATGGAAAACAGCTGCGGAACCGCAGCGGCAAAACCGCCGCGGTTCCGCGGTAAAAAACGCACTGTGTGAACATGGCCTTAAACCCATAAAGGCAACAGGTTTCTGCTAATAACCAAGAAAAATTATCTTTCACAATTGGTGCAGAATCCAACCAGAGGAGCAGCACTTTTAGACCTAATACTATCTAATAGACCTGACAGAATAACAAATCTGCAGGTGGTTGGGCATTTAGGAAATAGCGACCACAATATTGTGCAGTTTCACCTGTCTTTCACTAGGGGGACTTGTCAGGGAGTCACAAAAACATTGAACTTTAGGAAGGCAAAGTTTGAACAGCTTAGAGATGCCCTTAATCTGGTAGACTGGGACAATATCCTCAGAAATGAAAATACAGATAATAAATGGGAAATGTTTAAGAACATCCTAAATAAGCAGTGTAAGCGGTTTATACCTTGTGGGAATAAAAGGACTAGAAATAGGAAAAACCCAATGTGGCTAAACAAAGAAGTAAGACAGGCAATTAACAGTAAAAAGAAAGCATTTGCACTACTAAAGCAGGATGGCACCATTGAAGCTCTAAAAAACTATAGGGAGAAAAATACTTTATCTAAAAAAACTAATTAAAGCTGCCAAAAAGGAAACAGAGAAGCACATTGCTAAGGAGAGTAAAACTAATCCCAAACTGTTCTTCAACTATATCAATAGTAAAAGAATAAAAACTGAAAATGTAGGCCCCTTAAAAAATAGTGAGGAAAGAATGGTTGTAGATGACGAGGAAAAAGCTAACATATTAAACAACTTCTTCTCCACGGTATTCACGGTGGAAAATGAAATGCTAGGTGAAATCCCAAGAAACAATGAAAACCCTATATTAAGAGTCACCAATCTAACCCAAGAAGAGGTGCGAAACCGGCTAAATAAGATTAAAATAGATAAATCTCCGGGTCCGGATGGCATACACCCACGAGTACTAAGAGAACTAAGTAATGTAATAGATAAACCATTATTTCTTATTTTTAGTGACTCTATAGCGACAGGGTCTGTTCCGCAGGACTGGCGCATAGCAAATGTGGTGCCAATATTCAAAAAGGGCTCTAAAAGTGAACCTGGAAATTATAGGCCAGTAAGTCTAACCTCTATTGTTGGTAAAATATTTGAAGGGTTTCTGAGGGATGTTATTCTGGATTATCTCAATGAGAATAACTGTTTAACTCCATATCAGCATGGGTTTATGAGAAATCGCTCCTGTCAAACCAATCTAATCAGTTTTTATGAAGAGGTAAGCTATAGACTGGACCACGGTGAGTCATTGGACGTGGTATATCTCGATTTTTCCAAAGCGTTTGATACCGTGCCGCACAAGAGGTTGGTACACAAAATGAGAATGCTTGGTCTGGGGGAAAATGTGTGTAAATGGGTTAGTAACTGGCTTAGTGATAGAAAGCAGAGGGTGGTTATAAATGGTATAGTCTCTAACTGGGTCGCTGTGACCAGTGGGGTACCGCAGGGGTCAGTATTGGGACCTGTTCTCTTCAACATATTCATTAATGATCTGGTAGAAGGTTTACACAGTAAAATATCGATATTTGCAGATGATACAAAACTATGTAAAGCAGTTAATACAAGAGAAGATAGTATTCTGCTACAGATGGATCTGGATAAGTTGGAAACTTGGGCTGAAAGGTGGCAGATGAGGTTTAACAATGATAAATGTAAGGTTATACACATGGGAAGAGGGAATCAATATCACCATTACACACTGAACGGGAAACCACTGGGTAAATCTGACAGGGAGAAGGACTTGGGGATCCTAGTTAATGATAAACTTACCTGGAGCAGCCAGTGCCAGGCAGCAGCTGCCAAGGCAAACAGGATCATGGGGTGCATTAAAAGAGGTCTGGATACACATGATGAGAGCATTATACTGCCTCTGTACAAATACCTAGTTAGACCGCACATGGAGTACTGTGTCCAGTTTTGGGTACCGGTGCTCAGGAAGGATATAATGGAACTAGAGAGAGTACAAAGGAGGGCAACAAAATTAATAAAGGGGATGGGAGAACTACAATACCCAGATAGATTAGCGAAATTAGGATTATTTAGTCTAGAAAAAAGACGACTGAGGGGCGATCTAATAACCATGTATAAGTATATAAGGGGACAATACAAATATCTCGCTGAGGATCTGTTTATACCAAGGAAGGTGACGGGTACAAGGGGGCATTCTTTGCGTCTGGAGGAGAGAAGGTTTTTCCACCAACATAGAAGAGGATTCTTTACTGTTAGGGCAGTGAGAATCTGGAATTGCTTGCCTGAGGAGGTGGTGATGGCGAACTCAGTCGAGGGGTTCAAGAGAGGCCTGGATGTCTTCCTGGAGCAGAACAATATTGTATCATACAATTATTAGGTTCTGTAGAAGGACGTAGATCTGGGGATTTATTATGATGGAATATAGGCTGAACTGGATGGACAAATGTCTTTTTTCGGCCTTACTAACTATGTTACTATGTTACTATGATGCCTGTCTGCGGTCACTCCTTCCACTAGGCCTCCACTGACCACACCACTGCTACCCGTGTACCCCTAGAACCTATTTATAATTGCATAGAGCATCCTTTTTTTAATAGTAGGCATACAAAGTCTGTCTGCGGTTCACTATTGAAATTGTCCTCCACTGCCCAGAGCACTGCAGCTTGTGTACCCCTGTAACTTTTTTCTGCTGCAGTGAGCCACATTTTTGGTTTGAGTCCTACTACCTGTGTCTGTCTGCGCCACTCAATTCAGCTGTGTTCCTTTGAAAAAAGCTGAGCGTCAATAGTCTTGTTTTCAGCCTCTAGGAATTTTAAAACTGCATTGGGTGTACAACTTTGGTAGGGCCTACTAACGGTGTCTGCCTCTTCAAGGTGTTCCCCAGGTTTCCTCTCCATTGCTTCAATCTTCATGCTCTCGTTTAGTAGTTGTTGGAAACTACGCTGCATTAGGCCTACAAATTGGGTATGGGGTGTAGAGAGATGGTGTGTTCCACTCCAAGGTGTTCTCCAGGTTGCCTTTCCTGAGCTTCAATCTTCATGCTCTCGTTTAGTAGTTGTTGGAAACTACGCTGCATTAGGCATACAAATTGGGTATGGGGTGTAGAGAGATGGTGTGTTCCACTCCAAGGTGTTCTCCAGGTTGCCTTTCCTGAGCTTCAATCTTCATGTTCTCGTTTAGTAGTTGTTGGAAACTACGCTGCATTAGGCCTACAAATTGGGTATGGGGTGTAGAGAGATGGTGTGTTCCACTCCAAGGTGTTCTCCAGGTTGCCTTTCCTGAGCTTCAATCTTCATGCTCTCGTTTAGTAGTTGTTGGAAACTACGCTGCATTAGGCCTACAAATTGGGTATGGGGTGTAGAGAGATGGTGTGTTCCACTCCAAGGTGTTCTCCAGGTTGCCTTTCCTGAGCTTCAATCTTCATGCTCTCGTTTAGTAGTTGTTGGAAACTACGCTGCATTAGGCCTACAAATTGGGTATGGGGTGTAGAGAGATGGTGTGTTCCACTCGAAGGTGTTCTCCAGGTTGCCTTTCCTGAGCTTCAATCTTCATGCTCTCGTTTAGTAGTTGTTGGAAACTACGCTGCATTAGGCCTACAAATTGGGTGTGGGGTGTAGAGAGATGGTGTGTTCCACTCCAAGGTGTTCCCCAGGTTTCCTCTCCATTGCTTCGATCTTCATGCTCTCTTTTAGTAGTTGTAGAAAACTACACTGCATTAGGCCTACAAATTGGGTATGGGGTGTAGAGAGATGGTGTGTTCCACTCCAAGGTGTTCCCCAGGTTTCGTCCACATTGCTTCGGTCTTCCGACTCTCGTTTAGTAGTTGTAGAAAACTACACTGCATTAGGCCTACAAATTGGGTATGGGGTGTAGAGAGACGGTGTGTTACACTCCAAGGTGTTCCCCAGGTTTCGTCCACATTGCTTCGATCTTCCGACTCTCGTTTAGTAGTTGTTGAAAACTACACTGCATTAGGCCTACAAATTGGGTATGGGGTGTAGAGAGATGGTGTGTTCCACTCCAAGGTGTTCTCCAGGTTGCCTTTCCTGAACTTCTATTTCAGGCTCTCATTAAATTGTAGTTAAATGGAACAACTGCATTTGGCGTACTAGTTGGTTTGGGGCCTACTATCGGTGTCTGCCACTCCTTGCTGTTCTCCTGGTTTCCTGTCCTGAAATTCCATTTTCAGGCTCTTGTTAAGTAGTTGTTAATGTTAGACTGCATTTGGCCTACTAGTTGGGTTGGGGCCTACTATCGGTGTCTGCCACTCCTTGCTGTTCTCCTCAACTGAACAAAGCTGGGCCGCCTGTTTACTACGGTTGCCAATTTTGAACTGCATGTCGACTACTTACTGATTTGGGCCTACTCTCTGTGTCAGCCTCTCATTCCAGTTGTCCTCCACTGCAATGCCCCCTGGTTAGTCCTGTGTTACCAATTTTGAACTGCATTTAGCCCACTTTATTCTTTGGGCCTATATCTGTGTTTCCTCCTCATCCTGCCCATTGCCCAGCCAGTGATAGATGAGTCTGCTGGTACATTGACCCATAACGCAAAATTCCCCGTGCACGCTACACAGCAAGATTGTGACCCTGCTGAAAGTCAGGTTCCTCTTCCCGCATACCATACCACCTTACACGGGGACAAAGAGGAAGGTGCAGATGAAAGTGCAGGTTCCTTCATCAGGTGGGGGGAGGAATACTAGTTGGCGACGTCACTGGCACAGGGCCTCTCATAGTACACAAAAGTGTTGCTGCCGGTGGGAGGCGCCCCCGCCGTGCAAACACACCGCTGTACTTTGAGGGGCCCTGTGCCAGTGCCAATGCCAACGAGTGGGCCCCCCCTTCTTGCTCAGGATCACAGCACTTGCAAACTTTAAATACTTACCTCTCCCTGCTCCACTGCCGTGACGTGGTCCAGATTTACTGGGCCCACTAATTACTTGAACCAGCCCTACCCCCCACAACTTTAGCCAAATGACCCCCAATTTCAAATGCCTTCCAATTATTATAAGGTAAATTACGATTGACAAGCTTCTTTAACAAGAATGGATGTTTTTGCCATTAAAATGGGCAGTGTAGGTGTTTTCCTGGCCTCCACTGACTGCCGACTATGCTCCCCCATTGACTTGCATTGGGTTTCGTGTTTCGGGCGATACCCGACTTTTCGCGATAATCGGCCGATTCCACTCGACTCGACTTCTAAGATAGTCGGGTTTCGCGAAACACGGCTCGAATCTAAAAAGGTCAAGGTCGCTCAACCCTAAATAGGAGCATAGCTCCCCCTGGTGGACTAAAGTGTGAAGTGTGTTGCATGTTTTGTGATACCTGGTAAAGAGATCTCCTTTATTGCCTTCAAACATAACATCACTCCCCCCAGAGAAGAACGATATTACTGCAACAACCAGGACCCTGGGGCGCTGCAATGACACAATTCAATATTCAACTCACCATTTAATGGAATGATAAATGGTAACAAAAAATTACAAGTGGGGTGAAAACTTGAACAAATAGCAATGTTGTCATTGTTTTAACTTGAATTAAAAGATTTTGATTTTGCAGAAAAAAATTGGTTTGTGTTGCCATTTTCTGAAACCTGTAACTTTTTCATATTTTTTCTATATGTAAACCTGTATGAAGGCTTCTGTTTTTATGTGGTAAGTTAACATTTCTACTCATACCATTTTGGGGCACATACAATATACGCTTATACCATCTTTATTGCACTTTTTTATTGAAGGTGAAATGATAATAAATGGCAATCCTGGCTTTTTTATTTTTCTTTTCTCTGCACAGAATTTACCACTTAAGTTGCGGTAAATAGTTTAATATTTTGATATGTTAGACTTTTTTGGATCTGGCCATAGAGAATATGTTTTTTTTTTTAAATTGGAAAATGGGGGGGGAGATGTAAACTTTTACATTTTTTTTATATTTTTCTTTTACTTTTTTGCCCCCCTTCCAGGGTATTAGAACCTGGGATAATTTGATTATGTGTCACATATACTGTAATACAGAAGTATTGCAGTTTATTGTAAATATGACAGTCTCCACCTGTCTCTGGACATCATGGTGGAATAAAGATGGAGGTGACCCACAAACACCTTGCAATCACTGCTTTTAAAGCCAATTGCTAGCTGTATAACACAGTTGGCCATTTTATACCACCCATATGGGTTCGACATCTGATATCCCCATCAATCAGATGATAAGAGCAGTAGTACTTCTGAATGGCCACTACACAGTGTATGAAGCTGTGGTGTTTTGGCTCCATACACTGTGAACTTCCTCTATTCCAGGTACTCTTTAAATCCTGACTCAAGCGACAAAATTTAAATACTTAATAAAATATCTTATATTAGGGTTGAGTGAAACGGATCGGACAAATTTAAAAATCGCCGACTTTCGGCAAAGTTGGGTTTCATGAAACCCGACCCGATCCTAGTGTGGGATCGGCCATGAGGTCGGCGATCTGCGTGCAAAAGTTGGGTTTTGTATGACCCTTTCAGCGCCATTTTTCAGCCAATGAAGGAGGACGCAGAGTGTGGGCAGCGTGATGACATAGGTCTCGGTCCCCACCATCTTAGAGAAGGGCATGACAGTGATTGGCTTGCTTTCTGCGGCGTCACAGGGGCTATAAAGGGGCGTGCACTGCGGCCACCATCTTACTTCTGCCGATCTTAGCATAGGGAGAGGTTGGCGCAGCTTCATCAGAAGAAGGTATATACGAGGGGCGATCCAAAAGTAATGATAATCGGTTATTTCTATTGCACACAGAAATTAAAATAAAATGTTTTCTTCTCTCTTAGGTACCCACTAGTCCAGGAAAAAAAATCACTTAAATAGACCACGATTCCCGGGAGCTACATTCATTTGAATATGAACTGCCGAGGAGTGTACATCAAAATGGAAAAAAACGAGCTCAGAGCTGTCATCAAATAACTCTGCTTGAAAAAAATGACTACCAAAGACATACACAGCGACTTGGTGGAAACATTGGGGGACTCTTCTCCTCCATATTCCACAGTTGCACGCTGGGCCAAGGAATTTAAGCTGGGAAGAACATCGACGGAAGATGAACATCGTCAAGGACGCCCATCCACGTCCCTCAATGAAGAAAACGTGAAAAAAGTTGAAGAAGTTGTATTGGCAGATCGAAGAGTGACTATCAGGCATGTAGCTGAGGTCCCAGGGATCTCATATGTCAGTATTTAAAGAATCCTTGCAAAATAATTGCATATGAGAAAGGTCTCCGCGCGTTGGGTGCCAAAAATGTTAACCGACGAGCAAAAGAAGAAACGAGTTGACATTTCAATAGCAAATCTCGAAAAGTTCCAAGCAGACAAGGAAAATTTTTTGTCACGTTTTTTGACCATGGACAAGACCTGGATCCACCACTTTGATCCCGAAACTAAACAACAATCGATGACGTGGAAACGAGCCGACGAACCAACGCCGAAGAAATTCAAAGTGTCAAGCTCAGCAGGGAAGGTTATGGCGCCCGTTTTTTGGGATGATGAAGGAATTATTATGGTGAACTATTTGGAGAAGGGAGCCACTATTACGGGCTCCTACTACGCAGAACAAATAAGAAGATTGTGGGAGGCTATCAAGGAGAAAAGGCGCGGCAAACTGAGAGGCTGGAGTGCTGTTTCACCAAGATAACGCGCCGGCTCACAAAGCTGCAGTTGCCATGGCTACCATTCAGGAAGCGGGCTTTGAACTGGTGGAACACCCCCCCTATTCACCAGATCTAGCCCCTAGTGACTTCTTTCTCTTTCCTCGGCTCAAGGAACACCTCCGGGGCAAGAAATTTGATGACAAGAGCGACGTGATAACCGCTGTTGGGGATTTTTTTGAGGGTCAAGATCAAGAATTTTTTTCTAAGGGAATTCTAAGTTTAGAAAAGAGATGGACTAAATGTATAGACTTGATAGGAGACTATGTAAAAAAATAAAAAATTTTTTTGACTATATTCATTGTGTTTAGTATTGATTATCATTACTTTTGGATCGCCCCTCGTAGTTATGGAGGGAAGATTAACCCCCAAACTGCTTGTGCTGTAGCGATTTCCACTGTCCAACACCACCATTTTTTTGCAGGGACAGTGGAGGCTATATTTTTGTGCATCAGCTCTGTAGCTTATTAGGCTGCCTTATAAGGCTCCCTGATAGCTGTGTTGCTGTTTGCACTCTGCTGTGCAAACCAACTGCTTTTTTAAAAGCAAAAATCCTGTTACTCCTTTCTGCACAGTTATCTTGTTTATTTGTCCACACTTTTGTGTGCAGCAGTCCTTTTTATTGCTGCCATTCGTTTCCTGAGACTATTGTAGGGAGATTGAAATTGTACTACAGTCCTTGTATTTTTTCATATATCTTCCAGCCACTTTCTGCCACTTAGATTGCGTTGTTTTATACACTGGGCCTGAGTTTTGGTTCAGTCTCCCAGAAAAAAGTGAGATTCAAATTCTCACAAATTGGATATACTTCTGTCCTGTTAGTTTGTTGTATGTCAGCAAGCTATTTTCTGCCACTCGTCTCCTGGACGAGGTGGCAGACGAAGAGGAGGAGGAGGATGATGGGGATGAATATTTATGGGAGGAGGAAGCTTCTCAGGGGGCAATACAAACTGGTAGCATTGCAAGGTCAGGTACAGGGTTTTTGCGGGACACAAGTGATGTTGATTTGCAAGAAAGTGCTCCTCAACCCAGCACAAGCAGTGAATTGACACCTGGAACATTGGCCCACATGGCTGAGTATGCCTTGCGTATCCTAAAAAGGGACCCCCGCATGATCAAAATGATGACCGATGACGATTACTGGTTGGCCTGCCTCCTGGATCCACGATATAAAGGAAAATTACAAAATATCATGCCACATGAGAACCTTGAGCATATATTGGCTACCAAACAAGCAACTCTTGTAGACTGTTTGATTCAGGCATTCCCAGCACACAGCGCCGGTGATGGTTCTCACACGAGCTGCAGGGGGCAACATGGCAGAGGTGTTAGAGGTGCACAAATCCGAAGTGGCATTGGACAGAGGGGTTTTATGACCAGTTTGTGGAGTGATATCGCAATGATGGCTGACACGACAGGTACTGCTGCATCGATTCAAAGTGACAGGAGACAACATTTGTCCAGTATGGTTACGAACTATTTTTCTTCCCTTATCGATGTTCTCACTCACAGGTCATTCCCTTTTGATTACTGGGCATCTAAAATAGACACCAGGCCTGAATTGGCAGAATATGCGTTATAGGAGCTCGCTTGCCCTGCTGCTAGTGTGCTATGAGAAAGAGTCTTCAGTGTTGCTGGTTCAATACTGACCGTAAAAGGACACATCTGGCTACCCAGAATGTTGGTGATCTAACCTTCATTAAAATGAACCAATCATGGATTTCAAATTATTTTGCCCCACCTTCCCCTGCTGACACGTAGCTTGCAGGAAAAATGTCTTGCTTTTCGCCTCCTCTTACTGACTTCTCCAAGTCCTCCATTTGCAGCTGCTGAATGTTCACCATAGGCCATTTTTATACCTCCCTAAATGGGCTTACTCCCCCCACAGGGCCATGGTCACCACCTGGCGCAAGCACCCGTGTGAGAGCCGTTTGCCTGGACAGGTGGGTGCGCCCACTCTTGGGCAACGGCACTGGCACAGGGTCCCTCATAGTACAATGAAGTGTCTCTGACGGTGTTGGTGCACAACCAATGTCAGACACACCGTCATAATATGAGGGGCCCTGTGCCAGTACCGCCGCCCACGAGAGAGTGTTCCCCCAGCTCGAACAGTGCTCTACCACTTTTAATACTTACCTCTCCCTGCTCCACCACTGTGTAGTCTGTGCTGTTATATCCTTCAATGGCACTGCCAATACAAATTTGTTAAAATGATAGATGATAGGTAAAATATACAGGGGCCCTGGCCTCCATTTAGACCAGTTAATACTTTGCGCCTAATACCACTGTCTGCTACTCAGCAGAGGAGCCCACTCCTGTACCTAGCTATGCCACCTGTTTAGTTCTGTTACCAATTTTGAACTGCATTTAGCCTACTTTATTATTTGGGCCTCCTAACTGTTTCTGCGCCACTCATTAGAATTGTCCTCCACTGAACAAAAACACCAAAGACAGGCAAAGATGCTTACCTGTCTAAATAGGCCTCAATACAAATGCACAAGCAGGGTGCAGCGGACCCAAACAAAATAGCAAATGCACAGGTGCAATACCTAATGAAACAGCCAGCCTTCAATAAGGGTTTGGCTGTGTGATACACCAATGCACTAAGATAAAATACTCTGTATGTGGCATGTTCACACAAGGAATACAAAGTATCTGGCTACAGCCTATTAATAACACCCTATGGTGGGCTGCCCAGTGCTAAAATGCATCCCGTGCGAACAGAGGCCACAGTGTACAGAACAATTTGGGCCCAGCTGCACCCTGCAAAAAATATACGTGCAAAAAACATATAAATATATGTAAGGTATTAGTTGATATTAGGGCCATAATATGGAAGCTGGCAACCCACGCCAAGGGTCCTTACGTATTGCCAGTCCTACTCTAACATGAAAAACACCAAAAAAAACTCTTATTGAAGGCTGGCTGTTTCATTAGGTATTGCACCTGTGCATTTGCTATTTTGTTTGGGTCCGCTGCACCCTGCTTGTGCATTTGTATTGAGGCCTATTTAGACAGGTAAGCATCTTTGCCTGTCTTTGGTGTTTTTTCTTGAATGTGTCCTTTTTTGGTGTTCTCCACTGAACAAAGCAAAGCCGCCCATTTAGTCCTGTTACCAATTTTGAATTGCTTTTAGCCTACTTTATTATTTGGGCCTACTAACTGTGTCTGCCACTCATTACAGTTGTCCTCCACTGAACAAAGCAATGCCGCCTGTTTAGTCCTGTTACCAATTTTGAACTGCATTTAGCCTACTTTATTATTTGGGCCTATATCTGTGCTTCCTCCTCCTCCTGCCCATTGCCCAGCCACTGCTAGATGAGTCTGCTGGTACATTGACCCAGACCACTACATTCCCCTTGCACTCTACACAGCCTGAATCTGACCCTGCTGAAAGTCAGGTTCCCCTTCCCGCATACTATACCACCTTACACGTGGGCAAAGAGGAAGGTGCAGATGAAAGTGCAGGTTCCTTCATCAGGTGAGGGGGCATACTCGTTGGCAACGTCACTGGCAAAGGGCCCCTCATAGTACGCAAAAGTGTCTATGCCAGTGGGAGGCGCCACCCGCCGTCAAACACACGGCCGTACTAAGAGGGGCCCTGTGCCAGTGCCAATGATTGGGCCCCCCTGCTTGCTCTGGATCACAGCACTTGCAAAGTTGAACTACTTACCTCTCCCAGCTTCACCGCCGTGACGTATTCCGCGTTTCCTGGGCCCACGAAATTCTTGAGCCAGCCCTACCCCCCCACAACTTAAGTCAAATGACACCCAGTTTTCAATGCTCAACTATTATTATAAAGTAAATTAAGATTGACAAGCTTAAGTAATAAGAATTAATGTTTATGGAATTAAAATGGGCACTGTAGGTGTTTTCCTGTCCTCCACTCACTGCCGACTTTGATTCCCCATTGACTTGCATTGGGTTTCTCGTTTCAGTCACCCCCGACTTTTCGCAATAATCGGCCGATTTTACCCGACCCGACTTTGGACAAAGTCGGGTTTCGTGAAACCCGACTCGATCCGAAAGAAGTAAAAGTCGCTCAACTCTATCTTATACTAGATGGAATCCAATGCTATCTCATTGGGAGGGCGGTAATGTCACGATGGGGGCAGGCTTTGCAGCGTTGAGAATCTCCCCCCCTTGTGCTCACCCACCTATCCACTCTCTCTTTCCCCATGTGCTGACTTCTCCTGTCTGTGCTCTCTTCTTTGACCTGTCAACCCCATGTGCTATCCCCCTTGCCTGCTGTCTCTCTCCTTCCTGTTCTGTGTTCTCCCCTCATATGCTGTCCTGTTTTTTAGCTTTCTCCCTTTGTGCCCTGTCTCTCTCACCCCTGTGTGCTTTCTTTCTCCCCATTTGATGTCTTCTCTCATGTCCTCTTTTTTTTGACCTGTGTACCCCATGTGCTCTCCCCCTTGTCTGCTCTCTCCACCACTGTGCTTTCTTCTTCCCTCATGTGTTCTCCCTCATGTGTCTCCCCCTCGTTCCTATGTGCACTCACCTCTCCCCCTGTGTTAAAATGAAAGCAAGGTAGGTACAGGTAACAATTTATTAACATGGAAAAATTTATGACAAAGGTACTTTCATTTACATTGTATCCACATAAAGACATATATCCCTGTATCTATGTTTTATATATGTATTTTATATTAATCTATCATCTATCTATGTCGCTATCATCTGTTATTTGTCTATGTGTCTCAATCTATATTTGATGTATGTATTTCATTTCTTTCTATCTCTCATCTATGTATGTCTCTGTCATCAATGATTCTCATATGTATCTATGCTCTATCAATGTATGTCATACAGTGGGGCAAAAAAAGTATTTGGTCAGTCAGCAATAGTGCAAGTTCCACCACTTAAAAAGATGAGAGGCGTCTGTAATTTACATCATAGGTAGACCTCAACTATGGGAGACAAACTGAGAAAAAAAATCCAGAAAATCACATTGTCTGTTTTTTTATCATTTTATTTGCATATTATGGTGGAAAATAAGTATTTGGTCAAAAACAAAATTTCATCTCAATACTTTGTAATATATCCTTTGTTGCCAATGACAGAGGTCAAACGTTTTCTGAAAGTCTTCACAAGGTTGCCACACACTGTTGTTGGTATGTTGGCCCATTCCTCCATGCAGATCTCCTCTAGAGCAGTGATGTTTTTGGCTTTTCGCTTGGCAACACAGACTTTCAACTCCCTCCAAAGGTTTTCTATAGGGTTGAGATCTGGAAACTGGCTAGGCCACTCCAGGACCTTGAAATGCTTCTTACGAAGCCACTCCTTCGTTGCCCTGGTGGTGTGCTTTGGATCATTGTCTTGTTGAAAGACCCAGCCACGTTTCATCTTCAATGCCCTTGCTGATGGAAGGAGGTTTGCACTCAAAATGTCACGATACATGGTCCCATTCATTCTTTCATGTACCCGGATCAGTCGTCCTGGCCCCTTTGCAGAGAAACAGCCCCAAAGCATGATGTTTCCACCACCATGCTTTACAGTAGGTATGGTGTTTGATGGATGCAACTCAGTATTCTTTTATCTCCAAACACGACAAGTTGTGTTTCTACCAAACAGTTCCAGTTTGGTTTCATCAGACCATAGGACATTCTCCCAAAACTCCTCTGGATCATCCAAATGCTCTCTAGCAAACTTCAGACGGGCCCGGACATGTACTGGCTTAAGCAGTGGGACGCGTCTGGCACTGCAGGATCTGAGTCCATGGTGGCGTAGTGTGTTACTTATGGTAGGCCTTGTTACATTGGTCCCAGCTCTCTGCAGTTCATTCACTAGGTCCCCCCGCGTGGTTCTGGGATTTTTGCTCACCGTTCTTGTGATCATTCTGACCCCACGGGGTGGGATTTTGCGTGGAGCCCCAGATCGAGGGAGATTATCAGTGGTCTTGTATGTCTTCCATTTTCTAATTATTGCTCCCACTGTTGATTTCTTCACTCCAAGCTGGTTGGCTATTGCAGATTTAGTCTTCCCAGCCTGGTGCAGGGCTACAATTTTGTTTCTGGTGTCCTTTGACAGCTCTTTGGTCTTCACCATAGTGGAGTTTGGAGTCAGACTGTTTGAGGGTGTGCACAGGTGTCTTTTTATACTGATAACAAGTTTAAACAGGTGCCATTACTACAGGTAATGAGTGGAGGAAAGAGGAGACTCTTAAGAAGAAGTTACAGGTCTGTGAGAGCCAGAAATCTTGATTGTTTGTTTCTGACCAAATACTTATTTTCCACCATAATATGCAAATAAAATGATAAAAAAACAGACAATGTGATTTTCTGGATTTTTTTTTCTCAGTTTGTCTCCCATAGTTGAGGTCTACCTATGATGTAAATTACAGACGCCTCTCATCTTTTTAAGTGGTGGAACTTGCACTATTGCTGACTGACTAAATACTTTTTTGCCCCACTGTATGTATCTATCATCTATCTATGTATCTCATATTTATCTAGCTATCTATTTATCTGTCCATGTATGTCTTTATCTATCTATCTCTATGGACCACACCCTGAGGTGGACATATGTGAGCAGCCGTCCCACCCATCTCTTTAGCTGTTCACAAAAAAACCCCACCCCTGTTAAAGTTAATTTAAGTCTCTCAGCATCTGTGACACTGAAGCAATAAATCTGGGCTCATATCACCAAGTTTTACAAACTGGAAGACACATATCTCCCATGTCATCGCCTTACAATATTAAATATCTGTTTATATATCACACAATCTATCTATATCTATCTCATAGCTATGAAACATTTATCTATGTGTATGTGCATCTATCTTTCCATCTATGTCTATGTTATATGTATGTATATCTAATATATAATTGCCTAGAATACTACTTCCTGCAATTTGTGCCAACTTCCTGTCCGGAGCTAATGTCCGGAGCTAATGTCCGGAGCTAATGTCCGGAGCTAATGTCCGGAGATAAGTGACGTCAACAGTGTCCAGTGTCTGATTGGTTGCCGCCTGCTGCGAGCGACCAATCAGAAACGTGCCGTACTGTGACACACTCCGCCCGCCATTTTGGTGTGATTTTTGAATTTTTACCTCACAGCAAGTTTCTACTGCGTGGAGGCGGGCCCAGTGACGTTGCTCTTCAAGCTCCTGCCGAATTTCGTCAAAAAAATGATAATACCATTTACCAAAACTATATATATTTAGTTGTGAAGTGGTTCAGTGACATTTTCACACCAATTTTGAACTTTTGTTTGGTGTTTTCTCCATATACTGCCTATTATTTTTGTTCTTTCTTACTATTATTTATTAATTGTATTATTCTTACATTTGAATAAATAAAGTATATATGGATTCTAGACTCCCGATTCTTTAGAATCGGGCTGCCATCTAGTATAAAATATCTATTTATTATACTATCTATGTATATCTATGTGATATTTATCCATCATCTACTTATGAATCATACACGGTATATATTAATCATATTACAAATTAAATAGATTAATGTAAAACATTTTTATAAACAACATTCCTTGTAAAAATGCTATCACTATTACATAACAACTTTCCTTGAAGAGGTGTATTAATAACTTTCACTTTTACATGGGAGCGTTGCTTCACTCTGGAGAAAGCAATGTATAGCTGTCCCTGTCCAAAGGCTGGTTCAGGTAAAGAAATACCCACTCGGTTGAGGGTCTGTCCTTGGGATTTGTTAATAGTCATTGCGAATGCAGGTTTTACTGGAAACTGTCGTCTTCTTAATTTAAAGGGTAACCCATTGTCAGAAGGACACAAATCTATGTGTGGAATAAATGCACTTTAGCCTGTATGATGTTGGGGTGTAAGGCAGTGACATCAGCCAACTTCCAGAGATCTTTGTTGGCATTAAGGTTTCGTAGTAGCATGACAATGGTGTCAATTTTAAGTTCGAGCCCATGTGATGGCATTGCCGATGGCATCAGAGAATTTAGAAATTCCACTGGGTACTGTTCACATTCATCATCGTCATCAGCATCCACAGAATCGTTGCTTGTATATACAACGTACTCGCCACTCATTCTATCCATTATTTGAGAGTTGAGAAGGTGTGCATCCTCATTTTTTGGACAGAGTATTGCATGTGATGCTGCAGTGTTAACACTGTCTTTATCATTGGTGTCATCTTGTGAGCATGGTATTGCTGTTAAGACTGCAGATTTCTGTTTGCTGCGCTCTTGTTGCCTAATGGCATCCTGTGATAATCTAATGACTTTTGCATCAGGGGACCCATGTGCTTGATGCCTACGCTAATATGCATTACTTTTGTCCCAGCAATGCTGTTACTCTTCAAGAGTCTTATTTGCCCGCTGTTGTGTTTGACGTTGTGAATTTGCTGCTTTCCTTTCATTGTCATTGGTGTACTTTTTAGGAGGAGCCATGTTGTCAGTGATATTTGCTTTTTAAAGTAGTTGTCCCACGAGTTGTCTGACGGTGTACAGAGCATACCACAGCTCCTTTGCAGGGGAGGAAACAAAAGACAATACTGACATTACAGCAGGAGATCACAGAGGATACATTTTGTGAGGTAAAATATTGTTTAAAAACAGTTAGTGAAATATTTTACCTGACATAAGAAATTCTATGCGATCCCCTGCTGTAATGTCAGTATGATGTTTTGCTTCCTCCCCTGCCCAGGAGATGTGGGTACAGCCGGGACCAGCTGCTTCGAAAGCATCACCAAACCAGGGATTCAAGCTTCAGGAGGCTAATTTGCATATTCCAGGTGCCTTCTGGGAGAAGCGAAGTCTCCCTAAGCTAGAAGATCGTTGGGTACAGCCGGGACCAGCTGCTTCGAAAGCATCACCAAACCAGGGATTCAAGCTTCAGGAGGCTAATTTGCATATTCCAGGTGCCTTCTGGGAGAAGCGAAGTCTCCCTAAGCTAGAAGATCGTTGGGTACAGCCGGGACCAGCTGCTTCGAAAGCATCACCAAACCAGGGATTCAAGCTTCAGGAGGCTAATTTGCATATTCCAGGTGCCTTCTGGGAGAAGCGAAGTCTCCCTAAGCTAGAAGATCGTTGGGTACAGCCGGGACCAGCTGCTTCGAAAGCATCACCAAACCAGGGATTCAAGCTTCAGGAGGCTAATTTGCATATTCCAGGTGCCTTCTGGGAGAAGCGAAGTCTCCCTAAGCTAGAAGATCGTTGGGTACAGCCGGGACCAGCTGCTTCGAAAGCATCACCAAACCAGGGATTCAAGCTTCAGGAGGCTAATTTGCATATTCCAGGTGCCTTCTGGGAGAAGCGAAGTCTCCCTAAGCTAGAAGATCGTTGGGTACAGCCGGGACCAGCTGCTTCGAAAGCATCACCAAAACGAATTTTTGCCTGTAGGACATTATTGCAAGAGAGCTTGGCTGAGTAGATTACACAAGAAGTCAAACACACAGCAAGTCAGCAGGATCTAGGAGCAACATGGCAGATGTGACAACCTACATGGTGAGCTGCAGCATGTGCTACATGTTCACAGATCGACCAGAAGAAGAATCCAATTTCACCTGTCAGAAGTGTAGACTAGTGGCCCTTTTAGAAGAAAAGGTGCGGGGTCTGGAAGAAAGAATAGCAACTTTGAAACTCATCAAAGAGAATGAAGACTTTCTAGACAGAACAGAAGCATCTCTACTGGTCACAGAAGGTGCAAAAAGTGTCAGAGAACCTCCAAAAGCAGATGAGTGGAAGCATGTGACCAAAAGAAGCAAGAAGACCATGGAGAAATCACCAACCACACAACTGAAGAACCGATATCAAATCTTTGTAGAGGATGAAGATGGCACACCTAAGAATGAAGCAATACCAGCAAGCAAAAAAGAAAAGGGCACACAGCAACAAGTGACAGCAAAAAGTACAGCCAAGAAGCAACGAAGAGTGGTGGTGGTGGGAGACTCACTACTGAGAGGCACAGAAGCAGCCATCTGCAGACCGGACATAACTGCAAGAGAAGTATGCTGCCTTCCAGGTGCGATGATCAAGGATGTGACCGATAGGATACCAAAGCTCTTCAGCTCCAAGGACGTCCACCCATTTCTTCTGATACATGTTGGCACCAATGACACGGCAAGGAAGGACCTACCGACAATCTGCAAGGACTTTGAAGAGTTGGGGAAGAAAGTAAAGGAACTGGATGCACAGGTAGTTTTTTCTTCTATCCTTCCAGTAGATGGGCATGGCACCAGGAGATGGAACAGGATCCTTGATGCAAACAACTGGCTAAGACGATGGTGCAGACAACAAGGATTTGGATTCCTGGACCACGGTGTGAATTACTGGTATGATGGACTCCTCGCCAGAGACGGACTACACCTCAACAAACCTGGGAAACACACATTCGCCAGAAGACTCGCTAAACACTCATCAGGAGGGCGTTAAACTAGAAGAAGAGGGGACGGGAAGAAAAACATTAGACTCGAACAAAGACGACCCAGGAAAACATACTCAGAAGGGAGGTAAGAACATTTCTAAAACAATCCACAGTGAGGAGATTGGAACAAAACAAAATCCTCTAAACTGCATGCTCGCAAACGCCAGAAGCCTGACAAACAAGATGGAAGAACTAGAAGCAGAAATATCTACAGGTAACTTTGACATAGTGGGAATAACCGAGACATGGTTAGATGAAAGCTATGACTGGGCAGTTAACTTACAGGGTTACAGTCTGTTTAGAAAGGATCGTAAAAATCGGAGAGGAGGAGGGGTTTGTCTCTATGTAAAGTCTTGTCTAAAGTCCACTTTAAGGGAGGATATTAGCGAAGGGAATGAGGATGTCGAGTCCATATGGGTTGAAATTCATGGAGGGAAAAATGGTAACAAAATTCTCATTGGGGTCTGTTACAAACCCCCAAATATAACAGAAAGCATGGAAAGTCTACTTCTAAAGCAGATAGATGAAGCTGCAACCCATAATGAGGTCCTGGTTATGGGGGACTTTAACTACCCGGATATTAACTGGGAAACAGAAACCTGTGAAACCCATAAAGGCAACAGGTTTCTGCTAATAACCAAGAAAAATTATCTTTCACAATTGGTGCAGAATCCAACCAGAGGAGCAGCACTTTTAGACCTAATACTATCTAATAGACCTGACAGAATAACAAATCTGCAGGTGGTTGGGCATTTAGGAAATAGCGACCACAATATTGTGCAGTTTCACCTGTCTTTCACTAGGGGGACTTGTCAGGGAGTCACAAAAACATTGAACTTTAGGAAGGCAAAGTTTGAACAGCTTAGAGATGCCCTTAATCTGGTAGACTGGGACAATATCCTCAGAAATGAGAATACAGATAATAAATGGGAAATGTTTAAGAACATCCTAAATAGGCAGTGTAAGCGGTTTATACCTTGTGGGAATAAAAGGACTAGAAATAGGAAAAACCCAATGTGGCTAAACAAAGAAGTAAGACAGGCAATTAACAGTAAAAAGAAAGCATTTGCACTACTAAAGCAGGATGGCACCATTGAAGCTCTAAAAAACTATAGGGAGAAAAATACTTTATCTAAAAAACTAATTAAAGCTGCCAAAAAGGAAACAGAGAAGCACATTGCTAAGGAGAGTAAAACTAATCCCAAACTGTTCTTCAACTATATCAATAGTAAAAGAATAAAAACTGAAAATGTAGGCCCCTTAAAAAATAGTGAGGAAAGAATGGTTGTAGATGACGAGGAAAAAGCTAACATATTAAACACCTTCTTCTCCACGGTATTCACGGTGGAAAATGAAATGCTAGGTGAAATCCCAAGAAACAATGAAAACCCTATATTAAGGGTCACCAATCTAACCCAAGAAGAGGTGCGAAACCGGCTAAATAAGATTAAAATAGATAAATCTCCGGGTCCGGATGGCATACACCCACGAGTACTAAGAGAACTAAGTAATGTAATAGATAAACCATTATTTCTTATTTTTAGTGACTCTATAGCGACAGGGTCTGTTCCGCAGGACTGGCGCATAGCAAATGTGGTGCCAATATTCAAAAAGGGCTCTAAAAGTGAACCTGGAAATTATAGGCCAGTAAGTCTAACCTCTATTGTTGGTAAAATATTTGAAGGGTTTCTGAGGGATGTTATTCTGGATTATCTCAATGAGAATAACTGTTTAACTCCATATCAGCATGGGTTTATGAGAAATCGCTCCTGTCAAACCAATCTAATCAGTTTTTATGAAGAGGTAAGCTATAGACTGGACCACGGTGAGTCATTGGACGTGGTATATCTCGATTTTTCCAAAGCGTTTGATACCGTGCCGCACAAGAGGTTGGTACACAAAATGAGAATGCTTGGTCTGGGGGAAAATGTGTGTAAATGGGTTAGTAACTGGCTTAGTGATAGAAAGCAGAGGGTGGTTATAAATGGTATAGTCTCTAACTGGGTCGCTGTGACCAGTGGGGTACCGCAGGGGTCAGTATTGGGACCTGTTCTCTTCAACATATTCATTAATGATCTGGTAGAAGGTTTACACAGTAAAATATCGATATTTGCAGATGATACAAAACTATGTAAAGCAGTTAATACAAGAGAAGATAGTATTCTGCTACAGATGGATCTGGATAAGTTGGAAACTTGGGCTGAAAGGTGGCAGATGAGGTTTAACAATGATAAATGTAAGGTTATACACATGGGAAGAGGGAATCAATATCACCATTACACACTGAACGGGAAACCACTGGGTAAATCTGACAGGGAGAAGGACTTGGGGATCCTAGTTAATGATAAACTTACCTGGAGCAGCCAGTGCCAGGCAGCAGCTGCCAAGGCAAACAGGATCATGGGGTGCATTAAAAGAGGTCTGGATACACATGATGAGAGCATTATACTGCCTCTGTACAAATCCCTAGTTAGACCGCACATGGAGTACTGTGTCCAGTTTTGGGCACCGGTGCTCAGGAAGGATATAATGGAACTAGAGAGAGTACAAAGGAGGGCAACAAAATTAATAAAGGGGATGGGAGAACTACAATACCCAGATAGATTAGCGAAATTAGGATTATTTAGTCTAGAAAAAAGACGACTGAGGGGCGATCTAATAACCATGTATAAGTATATAAGGGGACAATACAAATATCTCGCTGAGGATCTGTTTATACCAAGGAAGGTGACGGGCACAAGGGGGCATTCTTTGCGTCTGGAGGAGAGAAGGTTTTTCCACCAACATAGAAGAGGATTCTTTACTGTTAGGGCAGTGAGAATCTGGAATTGCTTGCCTGAGGAGGTGGTGATGGCGAACTCAGTCGAGGGGTTCAAGAGAGGCCTGGATGTCTTCCTGGAGCAGAACAATATTGTATCATACAATTATTAGGTTCTGTAGAAGGACGTAGATCTGGGGATTTATTATGATGGAATATAGGCTGAACTGGATGGACAAATGTCTTTTTTCGGCCTTACTAACTATGTTACTATGTTACTATGTTATTCTCCGTACACGGTCAGACACAGACAATTTTTAAAATTAACTTTCGTTCATGGGAAAACCCGGTTATTGTGACCGGCTTTCTCTGCCTGTAGACATGTCGCGCATCTGCAACCGGGATCAGCCGAAAGATTCACTGCACCTGTGCGGAATTCATGCAGGCACAGTAAATCTGACCGCCAACATGTTTGTGCAGACAGATAGTGGCGGTCACATTAAAACTGCGCATGTGCTCCTCCTGAACTAAGATGATGGCAGTCATTGAATCATTTGGCTGATCCCGGTGGCGGCATGTTCACGACGGTGTTCTGCTGGGGGTACCACACAAGAGGCTGCGTACAGCATATACATTGTGTGTATGCGTGGTGCGTATGGCGTATACATTGTGTGTGTGTGCTGTTTACAGCGTATACACTGTGTGTGTGTGTGTGTGTGTGTTGCGTACGGCATATATATTGTGTGTGTGTGTGTGGTGCGACAGTGTTCCGCTGGTGGTACCGAGCAAGAGGCTGCCACCACCAGCAGTTTCCATATTGAGACACCCATCAGTGAGATTCCGGAAATTGGAATTCTGGGATCTGGACGGGACAGGATGTGAAGACATTACAAGGTTAGTACTGTATATATTAAGATATACTATAACCCTGTAGGAAACCAAAGATAACGGAGCTTTAAAAAAATTTTAAAATGTACACAACAATTTTGAGGTAGGCTTAACTGTTAAATGCAAACTATATATTTTTTGGAGAGAAATAACTATCAGGTTCTTCAAATCCAGAATTATAGAATTCATTATGTGGAATAAAATGCAGCAAGAAAAATCTTCAAATTACTTAATATTCAATGAATAATGCAATAAAATAAAGAAATAAAAATAATCACATTTGAAACCTTGGTGAATTTTTTCCAACTTACCGTAGTTTATTTTTGGCCAGAATAACTTTGGATCATTATGATCGAGGGTCATGTAATTGCATATCTATACTACACGTAGTATATAATGTTCTGTTATAAAGGAGCGAGCTGCTTCCTGCTGATACTTTGTATTATTTAGTAACGTGCTGTACTCTGGAATATATGAGTACATTTTATGGCTGATGTGCACCTTTTGCAGTCTCTGAGTCTGTTATTGTCAGTCATGATTTCGCCCTATGAATAATTGATGCTCTAAGTTTCGTTCTGTTGCAAATACTTAAGAAGTTTTCTTCCGTTGGATACGGATACTGCTGAAAACAAAAATAAAAGTGGAAAAAAAAAAAAACATTCAGACTTTTTTTTGCTCCTGGATTGTTTTCTTTCACTTTTTATGCACTGCCAGCAACTTTTACAGCCTATTAGACATTTCATTTTTATTGATGTTTTTAACAAATCGGCAATAAAATCTTTGTTATGTCTATCCATAAATTGAGTTCCTTAGTGTTTTAATTCAAAGAATATTTTCCATTTTCTTAATATATTAACCCCTTGGTATATACTGACTTAAAAGTACGTTATAAAACTCTTTGTAACAACCATGATGTAAATGTAGGTCAGTAAACTCCCCCTGCTGCAGTCAACAATAAGTGCCTAGTGATATTCACACAAAAACTGTGTCTCCTGGCTGTTTAACCCCTTAAGCCCTTATCGACATATGATGTACAGTTATGTTTTATGTTGGCTGCTTAATAACTTTAGAGCTCGCGTATTTCCCAGCAGATGACGGCTGCATTATTCAGCCATCATCTGGCTTCAACGGCCATGGCTGGAGTAGAGCTATTAAACTGTTAAATAACCCTGTCAATTTCTGACAGTGGTATTTAACACGCTCTCGTGTGGGGAGGGGGCGTCACTCTATGTGCTCATCGGCGCACCATGCCGATAGGTGGACAAGAAAGCCAAGAAAGCCAAGGGGTTTTTGAAGTCCCCAATGCCTGTCATGACAGTACACCTGTGAAAGCCGGCCTGTATCTGACGTTCATAGGAGACCATGATTTTCATTTACATAGCAGTGCTCCACTGTCTATAGCACGGCACAAGAGATCAAATGGTTGCAAGTTTAAGTCCCCTAAGGGGACTAACAAATACAGTTGAAAGTGAAAATAATGTTTTTAAAAACATGACAAAGCATAAAAGTTGAAATCATCCCCCTTTTGCCCCATTACAAATAAAGCAACTAGGCAAAAAAAATACATATAGTTGGCAGCGCTATGTTTATTAAAGTCCGATGTAACAAAATAAAAAATAAATTAATACGATTGTTAAACGGTGTAATGAGAAAAAAATAAACACGCCAGAATTAAATTTTTTGACCTCCGTAAACATTACAATAAAGTGTAATGAGAGGCGATCAAAACATAGCATCTACCCCAAAATGGTATCAGTAAAAATGTCAGCTCAGGGTGCAAAAAATAAGCCCTCACATAGTAGTCCCGTTTCCTGGAAAATGGAGATATTATGGGAAAATGGTGACGCAAGTGTCATTTTTATTTTCATATGTTTGGTATTTGCGTAATCGTACTGACTTGGAGAATAAGGTTGCACGGACAGTTTTACTGTAAAGTGAATAAGGTAAATAATTCTTCCCCCCAAAGCAATTGCGGGATTGTGCTTTATTTGCTCTTTTGTGCAACCTGGAATTTTATTCCCGGTTTCCAGTACATCACATGATAAAATGAATGATGTCATTCAAAAGTAACACTCATCCCACACAAAAAAAAAAACCCTCATATGGCTATGTGGATGGTAAAATAGCATGGAAGAAGGAGAGGAAAGAGCAAAAAAACGGAAATTGGCCTCTGCGGGAAGGAGTAAAATGCAATATTCATTACCGTCAGCAGTATCTAACAAGCTTGAGAAAGAAATAATGTTCACTCAGCTTTAAGCGTAATGTGATCAGTGGGTTCAAATGGATTTTCATGGCAGCAGGTAGGCTTAAAAAATGCCCCTGGTCTGCCTTAGGCTTCTGGAACAGGCTAATAGATTGATTTTACATAGGACTAAAAATACCTCATTACCTCAAAAGGGGTTGTCAGAAAGGTTAAAAAAAATCAAAATAACTAGCAAATGTTATAAACTAAAATTCTAGTACTCAACCGTTTTGTACCCTGTTGATGGCTCCACTGCTGTCCATCTCATGGCTCATTCCATTGTTGCTTGGTTATCATTTCCTCCCCTTTTTCTAAGAGCCATAACTATTTTATTTTTACTTTGACATATGCCATATAAAGGTTTGCTTTTTTGTGGGAGAAGTTGTAATTTTGAATGACACTATTTTATGATGTGATGTATTGCAAAGCGGGGAAAAAAAAATCCAAGTGTGGTGAAATAGGAAAAAAAGAGCAGTTCATCAATTTTTATTTATTTATTTTTATTTAAAGAGTTAATTTTACTGAAAAAAACTGACCAGTCAATATGATTCTTGTGGTCAGTACAATTAAAGAGATACCAAACATGTATAGCTTTTATTTTATTTAAGTGGTGAAAACAAATCTAAAATTTGTAAAAAAATAAATAAATAAAAAATTTGCTTGTGATGCAATTTTCTGAGAGATGTAAAGTTTTATATTTTTATGGATATGGAGCTTTGTGAGGGCTTGTTTCTTGAGGCGATGTTTTTATTTATATATTTTGGGTAAGTATAATGTTTTGATTGCTTGTTATTTCATGCTATTGTGTTGCTGTGGTAGCCAAAAAAATGTAATTCTGACATTTTGATTTTCTTTCACGCTACGTTGCTTACAGATTGGATTCATTTATTTTGTATTTTGGTATATTGGAATGTTACAAATGCAGCAATTTTTTATTGTTTTTATTTATTAATTTTTAATGGGGCACAAAAATCCTTCTTCATCGTTTCTAATTTTTCCTCAGAATCTGCTTGTCATGATCCAGACAGGGGTTTCTTTCATGTTATTCTCTCCCTGGCCTTGTCATGTTGGGTTTAACCTTCTCTGACTCATTTTAGCTTCACTGTGGCTATTTCAGTCTAATGTGCCTGCAGACCTATGTCAGTGATAGTTCATGCTTCCAGGCTAGAGCAGCTGACCCCTTGATACCATGTTCTATCCTCTGCCCATGTATTCTGTTCCCTTGACTTCCTATTCATGCCCTCCCACTTTGTCTTAGTGTTCCCTCCCTGTTCTTGGACCTCTTGGTATGTGACCTGGTTTGTCTTCTGACCTGTTTTACTGTCTCACGTCTCGGTTACATCTGCTCCCATCTGGCTCTGACTTCTGGCTTGTATTTGACCACATGTTTTACTGTGACCTCTGGTACCTCTTGTCCTGATGGTTTCCGACTCGGCTTGTCTGACCACTCTTTCGCAACTTGTTAGCACTAGTGCTGCTGCTCAGTGGTGTTACGCTGTGTGTGCAGCCTCTCTTCTGTCACCAGCATCCCCTGGTGGAGGTTGCACCATACTGCACTGCAGCAGCATTACACTGCTGTCTTCTATTTATGTCTCCACATCCTCCATGCACTCAATAGTACTTGGTAACAGTACTTAGACATGTATTGGCTGATAACCGGATCATCCAACTTTTTATGAAAACCCCTATTTATTATATTGATCGGTGGATCATACATGATAAGCACTTTTTGCCATTCGTGTCCCCTCCTCTATTTCCTTTTAGATTGTAAGCTTGCAAGTGGGATTCTCACTCCTGTGGTTGTCCAACTGTTATTTTATATTGTATCTATTGTCTGTACATATCTCCTCTTGATTATAAAATGCTGCATAATATGCTCACACAACAGAAATAAAATAGTTATTATTATTTTAATATTTGCTTTGAAAAAAATCATTTCAGGATGGCTGTGTAATCTTTTCAATCTTTCCAGAAGCCTGATATTAAAAGAGATTTTTATGCGTCATAAAAATATTAATTTTAACATTAGGCTTGTCAACTTCTAAAGAAGATTATACAAGCATTCTGACATAATATTTCTTAGTAAGCATACCAGCCTCATTATAGAGCTGGGCAAAGTTTAGAGATTGGTCGCCCCCTGTCCAGCTGCCAGGTAGCACTGACATGGACACTGGACCAAAGTCCCCTGGATACAGCAGACAGTCGTGGATTTGGGTCTACTCCCTGCAGTCTCAGGCATCTGAATGTCCCTCACTGCCAGCGATTCTCTGACATCTCCTCCTGCCAGGCAAGAAATAAATGGTAAATGGGCATGGATTGGAGTGTGGCCAAAAATTGCCCCGGCGCACTATGTGCAAGGAATAATTTGTCCCTCTTTCTGTTCTTCAAAAGTTGGGAGGTATGGGTACTGGTAAAGATTAAACTGGACTAGTTGGGGGAATTGATCACTAGCTAGCAGCTTGCAGACGGACTAACTACAATTGTTGCTCAGGCACCACCCAATAAGTGGAGGTGCCTTAATGCTAAGTGCCTCTCAGCTATTGGCTGAAGGCACAATGTGAGTGAGTGCACTGTCTCTTTAAAATACAGGAAGTGCATGCTCACACACCCTAAGCATACTGCCAGAGGTCTTGAGAGGTGCATACTGACCGTGATCACCGCAGTGAAGAAGGAGAGCAGCTGGGGTGGTGAGTACTTTCTAGTAAGTATTTTATAGAACCTAAGCTACACTGCTCAATTCTACCACATAATGTCCTCCACTGTGCTGTTGCTTCTGAATACAGGCTAGAGAGCGACACAAGAGCAGGAATTCGTCATGTCTTTATGTGCAGTGCACTAGAAAGATCATAGCTGCTAGTCCAGTCCCAGTAACTTAGAAACAACTGAAAATCAATAAAATAGCAAATAGCATTTGCAGGGCTGGCTAATCATAAAGTGGTAACACAAAAACCAAAGACTTAGGAATAAACATTAACAGCTGTTTGTATCCAAAAACTTGTAGAGGAGGAAACTGACACCAAAACGCTTAATGCTGCCACATAGTTACGCCTCATGGGACAGTATAAAAACACCAGTGAAAGTGGAATTCTGGTTGGTGCACACCAGAAAAAAGGTAAATATATGTCCGAAATAAGAAAAGAAAGGTGGCACTTACTGTCAATATAAAATATTCATTATTTCAAGTCCTTAAAACATTGCAGTGAGAAAATGGTGGCTTGGACACTTCATGGACTTCTGGTCGGTGAGTGCCATCTTTTTTTTTCTTATTTCCGACAACAGTTACAGCTGTGCTCTCTCTCGCTGGATGAGAGCAATAATTCAAAATAGCAAAAGAACAATACGGCATTAATCAATCTGTAAAAGATGTCCTTCTTTTATTCCAATATGTGCAAATTAATGTGAGAAGGTATACAGTAGGAGGTTAAAATAGGGGAGCACCAATTTTCTGTTCAGATAGGTTTCCTTTGGGCCCCTAGTAAGTATTTTATATAACCTAATCTACACTGCTCAGTATTAGGGATGGGCGAATACAAACTGTAAAGTTCAGGACCCGTAATGAACATGGCCACAAGGTCCCGAACACGGCTTTCCATGGGAAACCCATGTTGCAGTTTGTGTCCAGTTCGGGTCCAGGGCCTGTAAAAGAAAGAATAAAATTAATAATAAACATTATAAATATTAAACTTAGCTGTCCAGCTACGCATCCTCCCGTCCCGCTGTCTCGGCATCTGCTTCCGGGGCCGCTCATTACCTTCCGGCGGTGGTATTCACTGCATTCAGCAGTCTTCAGCTTTTTCCAACAGTGCACTAACACTGCCGGAAAAAGCCGAAGACTGCCTAGTGCAGTGAATATCGCCAGAAGGTAATGAGCAGCCCTGGAAGCAGACGCGGCTGGGAGACAGCAGGACGGGAGGATGCGTCGCTAGACCGATAAGTATAATTAGAATGTTTATTATTAATTTTATTCTTTCTTTTGCAGCCCTCCTGCCCCATCCCATATCTTTAAAGTCCAAGTTCGGGGTTCGGACGCAAGTTCACATCATTTGCGGCCCTAAACTCGAACTTTACAAAAAAAAAAGGGCAAACCCGCCAATCCCAAACATCGGGGGGTTTGCCCATCACTACTTTGTATTACTATATAATATGTGCCATGCTGCTGTTGCTTCTGATTACAGGCTGCATAAAGACAGGAGAGCAGGGATCTCTCTTGATTTTGTGTACAGTGTACAAGAAACATCATAGCTGCTAGTTTCCACCCACTAGCTTACAGACAACTGAAACTTATAGATAGAGCACATATTGCAATCCATTCTAAATAGTCACCTGAAACAAAAGGTACATTTTCAGTTTCTAAACTTATAGAAGTATATATACTTTTTTTTAGAGTTGTGTTGGGTCTGGTATATGGTTATGGCTTTGTTCCATTTGTTTGCCTTCAGTAGATGTCTAAAGAAAACGTATGTCAGACTTCCAGTCAAACTCAAAGCCATGTTTCTTGGCCTCATCACTTAGATCAATGACTATAAAACCAGTATTAGAAACAACATTCATTTCATTGCATTGAGGGGGAACTTTACACTGAATAATGTCTGTCTTGAGAAGAAAGTAACAAAGGTGTAAATTTGAGCAACCTTTTACTCCCGTGATGGCACATGCCCTGAATCAATAGTGAGTGCGTTAAGGCTGTGCCGTAAAGATGTTTGATGGTATGAGCCTCGGCTTGTGAGCTCTTTTATACTATTGTTTAGTGGAACACTTTTTATGCTTTCTTTTATGCCACTCCATATTTTGTATAGACATAGAAAATGTATATATGTTCTTTTGATGTCTATTTACATCACACAAATTCTTCTACCGTGTGCCCCATCCCGAGCCTCAATAGGTGTGCATCCATAAATGTCACTGTTATATATTAGGGTTGGATACTTTTAAGGTCATGCTTATTAAAAGTTCATGAAAATTATATATTTTCAAATTTTCTTATAAGAAGAACTCATTAGGTATTATGATTTAATGCCACAGGATCCCTACTGAAATGTTCTTTTATTTAAAGAGGGCTTATTGTATCACTATGACTGACCTATTTTGATTAATGACCCAGGGTGAAGTCCTAATAGTTATACTATTGTGTTTGCAGCTACAAATGTGTCACAGCAGCATACTAAGTTGGTAGCTTGGCACACCTATGCACTTATTTTATATTTAACAGTCAAGGTTCGAAAATTATGTGCAACGGTGTAACATGCCAAATATTCTTGGCTCGCTGAATTTTCTGACGTAAGACTCATTCAGATGTCCGTGATCATCAGTCCGATCTTGGATAGCAGTGCATGGACTGTCCACGCCTTTCCTGATCTTGAGCATGACAGATTCATATATTTCTATGAAGCTTTCACATCCGAGAACAGAAGAACCACGGCCAGTCTGTCGATTGCGATCTGAGATTTGACCAATGATCACGGACATCTGAAAGAGACCTTATTAACAATGGTATCTGGTGATTTTGGTGCCAATGATGCCTGAACCGTTTTTTTGTTGAGTTTATGGTACATGATTAAAAAAATTACTTCTGTTTTTTTCAGATAGGTTCTATTTTTTTTTTAGATATTTAATAGTTAATTATTTACAGGAGAATTCTGGCTTCAAAATGTTGCTTTTATAGAATTGTAAGCCTGCAAATTGAAATACTAAGTAATTTTATGGGATATTACATTACCTATGACACTGTTAAAAACTAGTCAAAAGACAAACCAAAAGATCAAAAGCTATTGCAATTGTTATAATACACAAGTTGCATTGGGAGAATGCATTATTTTCATGGATGCATTAACTCCAGCTTGAAAAAATGATTTTAAAATCTGAAATGTTGGCCTACTGAAATGTATGTTCAGTAAATGCACTCAATACTTGGCCGGGGCTCCTTTTGCATCAGTTATTGTATCAATGCAGCATAGCATAGAGGCAATCAGCCTGTGGTACTACTGAGGTGTTATGGAAGCCCAGGTTGCTTTGATAGCAGCCTTCAGCTCGTCTGCATTGTTGGGTCTGGTGTCTCTTATCTTCCTCTTGACAATACCCCATATGGGGTTAATGTCAGGTGAGTTTTCTAACCAATCAAGCACAGTGATACTGTTGTTTACCATGTATTGGTACTTTTGGCAGTGTGGACAGTTGCCAAGTCCTGCTAGAAAATTAAATTTCTATCTCCAAAAAGCTTGTCGGCAGAGGGAAGCATGAAGTGTAGTGTTGAGCGATACCGTCCGATACTTGAAAGTATCGGTATCGGATAGTATTGGCCGATACCCGAAAAATATCGGATATCGCCGATATCCGATACCAATACAAGTCAATGGGACATCAAGTATCGGAAGGTATTCTCATGGTTCCCAGGGTCTGAAGGAGAGGAAACTCTCCTTCAGGCCCTGGGATCCATAGGGATGTGTAAAATAAAGAATTAAAATAAAAAATATTGATATGCTCACCTCTCCGGCGGCCCCTGGACATCACGCTGCTAACCGGCCGGCTTCTTTGTTTAAAATGAGCGCCTTCAGGACCTGCGAATGACGTCGCGGCTTCTGATTGGTCGCGTGCCAGTCACATGGGCGGCACGCGACCAATCAGAAGCCGCGACGTCATTCGCAGGTCCTGAAGGCGCTCATTTTAAACAAAGAAGCCGGCCGGTTAGCAGCGTGATGTCCAGGGGCCGCCGGAGAGGTGAGCATATCAATATTTTTTATTTTAATTCTTTGTTTTACACATCCTTATTGATCCGATACCGATACCCGATATCACAAAAGTATCGGATCTCGGTATCGGAATTCCGATACCGCAAGTATCGGCCGATACCCGATACTTGCGGTATCGGAATGCTCAACACTAATGAAGTGCTCTAATTTTTCCTGGTTGACGGTGGCATTGACTTTGGTCTTGATAACACACAGTGGACCTACACCAGCAGATGACATGGCTCCCCAAACCATCACTGATGGTGGAAACTTCACACTAGACCTTAAGCAGGTTGGATTGTCTGTCTCTCTACTCTTCCTTCAGACTCTGGGACATTGATTTCCAAGGTCTAGTGTGAAGTATCCACAATCAATGATGGTTTCAGGAGCCATGTCATCTGCTGGTGTATCTGCTCTGTTAGTGGCAGAGCAAAGTACTGCAGTTTGCAGGCACCGGGAAAGGTCAGAGAGGCCCAGTGCCTGTGCACTGCAGGACTTTGCTATGCCCTAAAAGGATAAGATAAGTACGCCGGTGCAGGAGCGCGGTTCCTGGGAGCCTGTGTGGATGATGCAGGGATACATCATCCACATGAAGCAAGAAGGAGGGCGACATCGCAAGAAGAGAGGTGAATGACCAAGAAGAGTGACACCACTCAGACCAGACCGCAGTGCAGGTGAGTATAATAAAAGTTATTTTTCTTCTCTTACAGGTCGGATCGGGGCTTATATAAAGCATTATAGAATGCGGTATATACAGTAGCCCTGATAGGGGGTGGCCGTAACTCGTATCGGCCAAACCTGGTGACAGGTTCACTTTAATAAATCCACCACCATTCTGATGCACATGGCCACCTTGTGTAGTAAGGTTTCCACAACCATGTATGAACCATCTTACTGCACTGTAAGAAGAGGATATTCACGATAGAATTGCAGGTTTCTTCTAAGCATGTGCAACCTGTCGTAAAAGAACTACAGGGCAGTTTCATGCACAAAAGGTGCAGGTAACATTCTCTGACATATGGATTGTTGGGTGGTGATATCCAGAGGAGCGAAAATTGAATTTAACATGTCTATTTATTTAAAAAATTTAAAGCCACTGAGTTATGAATAATATATTGGGAATAACCAAACGATTTATAGAAGAAGACAACATCAGAAATTTCAGGTTTGGGAGTTACGGAAGGCACATCAAAATACATTTGGCCAGATAATATTCTGAAGACAAACTTTAGGTTTTCAGAGAGGCTTATACTCTGCTTTAAAGGAAATGTTCCTTTTCAAAAATAATTCATCCCTCACTGTGTTTTGTAAAAAAAAAAAAGAAAAAACAATCTGCGCAGAACTTACCTTCCCCGGGTCTACCACTGAATCTGTGTCACTGTTTCGGGAGTCTGGCATTGGCTGTGGGTGCTGCAGTCACGTTAATAATGTGACAACCAACAAGTATGGTCTGCGGCTCTGGGTGAATAATTTCAGTGTAGACAAAACTCTGAGCTGCTGAGCTTCCACATTGTCAACATGACAGCAGTCAGTGGAAGACGCTGAGAATATATTTAAAAGAGAACAATCTCTAATCCCAAGAAAGCTTATGTAAGGCTACATTCACATTTGCGTTGTTGGATGCAGCATTGTCGAAGCATACCGACGCATGCGTCATGCGCCCCTATCTTTAACATGGGGGCGCATTAACATGCGCCGATATGCGTTGTATTGCGTTTTACGACGCATGCGTCAGTTTGACGCACCAGACAGGGCGCGGAGAACGCTACTTGTAGCGTTTTCCCTGCGCCAAAATTCATGACCATTACTATTTAATGTCGACGCATGCGTCAAAAAACGCAGTGTTGTGTATTGCGTCCAACAACGCAAATATGAACGTAGCCTTACATGTGCTACTATATTTTTTCACTTTTCTGAAACATTTTTATTTTTTTTAATTTTAGAAGAGAAAACCACATTTTCACATTTTGCGTTTAAACTTACAAATCTTAAGCAAAAGAATGGCAGTTATATAATTAAACAGGAGTAATTGCAGAATAATGAATCTCTGAATGGTTCTACTATAATTGAAATAATCTATTTTAGCGGACCCCTGTTGTTATAGCATATGTCTATGTCATCTTTCATTGGTTTGGATACAGAATACTATATGTACCTTACCAACTGAAAGCTTCCGCATAGAGACAGAATAAACAAAAATGCATGCAGAAGAAAAAAGAGATCCATAATAGAACAACACTTCATACATAAGTGGTTAAAAAGCTAATACCCACCCCATCAAGCATCAATAGAGTATAAAATATACAAATTAATATACAGACTCCTACTAATCACTTTCTAAGGGACTTGTTTTGCTCATCTCCAATTTTGGAGATGAACAATACAAAGATAAAGGGAAATTTCTTTTGTCTTTAATCACATCTATCTAAATATATATATATATATATATATATATATATATATATGTACATATACGTAGATATACTTATATCTATCTATATATATAGTGTATATATATAAATATTTAGCATGTGAAATAAGCATTGAATACTTCACCAATTTTCTAAGTAAATAGATTTCTAAAGGTGCTATTAACATGAAATTATTATCATCTGTTGGTAACAACAGATTGAATCCACACACTCAAAGAAATCAAACCATAGATATCATAAATTAAATTAGGTGTAGAAAGGAGAAATTATGCAGGAAAAAATTATTGGACACTAGTGTTGAGCGATACCTTCCGATATCAGAAAGTATCGGTATCGGATTGGATCGGCCGATATTCAAAAAATATCGGATATCGCCGATACCGATACCCGATCCCAATGCAAGTCAATGGGACCAAAATATCGGAATTAAAATAAACCCTTTCTTTCCTTGTAGGTTCATTCTACATGAAGGAAAACAACTTAGAATAATGCAGGATGTATTTGGGGAGGTGGCGGAGACATTAAAGTCATAGAGGTTTAGCCCAATCAAATAGAATAGCATGATTTTTTTTTTTTTTTAAAGACGTTCGGAGTGACAAAGATATTGACTATGTAAATATTTTTTTTATTTTGTCAGATATTGATGTTTCACTATTCCACACCCTTCCCCTTCTTTTTTTTTTACTTTTCCCACACTTTCATCTTCATCATCATCAGCATCTTTGACATCAACTTCTTCACCTTATTCATCTTCTTTTTCATCTTCTACCTATTTTTTTTTAATTACATTCTTCATATTCATTTTATTCAACTATTATTATTCTTCCTATTCTACATATTCATTTTATTCAACTGTTATTATTCTTCCTATTCTACTTCTTCATCATATTCTCATTTGTGACAGGCATTCCCGTAGTTGTTATCTATAAAAGTTTGAAGATTACACCTTCCGTTCTGCCTGTCACAAAAGTTACATGTGTCCGCGTTCAGTTTGGCCTGCAGCATCAGGCTTTATCCAGGGGCACCACGAGGAGGAACGGACTCACCCCCATACACTGCTTAGTCTTCTTCTGCATATAATTTAGATAATATCTTTTGCTCTGATATTAAGTGTTATGCTTAATGTTCTTCTGCTCTTTGTTCTGCAGCCTCTTGTTCTTCTTCTTCTCGGTCTTCCATGTTGTCGTCTCCAGGGTCGTCGTCTCCAGGGTCGTCGTCTCCGCCGTCGTCGTCTCCGCCGTCGTCGTCGTCATCGGGGTGGTCTTCAGGGTCATCATCTCCAGGGTCGTCGTCATCTCACTGGTTGTCGTCTCTGGTGTCGTCGTCATCTTAGGGGTGGTCTTCCGGGTCGTCGACTTTGGGGTCTTCAACTTGGAAATGTAGCAGAAGGTACAAGAAGGCTGAGAAAATGCCGAGAACCAGCTGATGGAACTGGAACTCGGATGGCTACCCGAAGGTTCAAGAGCCTATGGAACTACCGAGGACCAGCTGACGTTACTGGAACCCGGTTACTAAGCAGGAGGTACCCGTGCTAAAAAGCACTACCAAGGACCGCCTGACGTTGGCGGAACTCGGATACCCAGAAGGAGGCACCTAAGCCAAAGACACTGCCGAGAACCAGTTGACGGTACTGGAACCCGGATGGGTAGCCGAAGGTCCAAGAGCCAATGGAACTTCCGAGGACCAGCTGACGTTACTGGAACCCGGTTACTAAGCAGGAGGTACCCGTGCCTGAAAGTACTACCAAGGACCACCTGACCTTGGTGGAACCTGGATACCCAGAAGGAGGCACCTAAGCCAAAGGCTCTGCCCGGAACCAGCTGACGGTACTGGAACCAGGATGGGGAGCAGAAGGTACAAGAGCAAAAGACACTGCCGAGAACCAGCTGACGGTGCTGGAACCAGGTGGTGGACCCGAAGGTCCACAGGAGAGGAGAGAACAGCTAGGCCGCGAGGCAGCCGCAGTTACCGAACCCCAACAGTCCTACAGGGGGAGCTTGGCCTACTGGCACTACAGAACCAGCCTTGACTACCAATTCATGCAGCCCACATTGGAAGCTCCTAAACTGGAGGCACCCTGGAGTTGGCTAACCCGACCGCAACACGACGGGGCAAGCATAGGCGTCTCAGTGAGCTTGACACTACCCGGAAACAGCTGACGGTGCTGGAACCAGGCTTGGCACGAGGGAGTACCTGTGACAAAAACACTGCCGAGAACCAGCTGGCGGTGCTGGAACACGGATGCGTTGCCCCAGTGTGCAAGAGCCAATGGCACCGAGGACCAGCTGACGGTGCTGGAACCCGGTTACTAAGCTGTAAGTGCCCGCGCTTAAAAGCACTACCAAGGACCGCCTGGCATTGGTGGAACTCGGATACCCAGGAGGAGGCACCGAAGCCAAAGGCTCTGCCCGGAACCAGCTGACGGTGCTGGAACCAGGTGGTGGACCCGAAGGCCCACAGGAGAGGAAAGAACAGCTAGGCCGTGAGGCAGCCGCAGTTACCGAACCCCAACAGTCCTACAGGGGGAGCTTGGCCTACTGGCACTACAGAACCAGCCTTGACTGCCAATTCACGCAGCCCACATAGGAAGCTCCTAAACTGGAGGCACCCTGGAGTTGGCTAACCCGACCGCAACAGGACGGGGCAAGCATAGGCGTCTCAGTGAGCTTGACACTACCCGGAAACAGCTGACGGTGCTGGAACCAGGCTTGGCACAAGGGAGTACCTGTGACAAAAACACTGCCGAGAACCAGCTGGCGGTGCTGGAACCCGGATGCGTTGCCCCAGTGTGCAAGAGCCAATGGCACCGAGGACCAGCTGACGGTGCTGGAACCCGGTTACTAAGCTGTAGGTTCCCGCGCTTAAAAGCACTACCAAGGACCGCCTGGCGTTGGTGGAACTCGGATACCCAGGAGGAGGCACCTAAGCCAAAGGCTCTGCCCGGAACCAGCTGACGGTGCTGGAACCAGGTGGTGGACCCGAAGGCCCACAGGAGAGGAGAGAACAGCTGGGCCGTGAGGCAGCCGCAGTTACCGAACCCCAACAGTCCTACAGGGGGAGCTTGGCCTACTGGCACTACAGAACCAGCCTTGACTACCAATTCACGCAGCCCACATAGGAAGCTCCAAAACTGGAGGCACCCTGGAGTTGGCTAACCCGACCGCAACACGTCGGGGCAAGCATATGCGTCTCAGTGAGCTTGACACTACACAGAAACAGCTGACGGTGCTGGAACCAGGCTTGGCACAAGGGAGTACCTGTGACAAAAACACTGCCAAAAACCAGCTGGCGGTGCTGGAACCCGGATGCGTTGCCCCAGTGTGCAAGAGCCAATGGCACCGAGGACCAGCTGACTGTGCTGGAACCCGGTTACTAAGCTGTAGGTGCCCGCGCTTAAAAGCACTACCAAGGACCGCCTGGCGTTGGTGGAACTCGGATACCCAGGAGGAGGCACCTAAGCCAAAGGCTCTGCCCGGAACCAGCTGACGGTGCTGGAACCAGGTGGTGGACCCGAAGGCCCACAGGAGAGGAGAGAACAGCTAGGCCGTGAGGCAGCCGCAGTTACCAAACCCCAACAGTCCTACAGGGGGAGCTTGGCCTACTGGCACTACAGAACCAGCCTTGACTACCAATTCACGCAGCCCACATAGGAAGCTCCTAAACTGGAGGCACCCTGGAGTTGGCTAACCCGACCGCAACACGACGGGGCAAGCATAGGCGTCTCAGTGAGCTTGACACTACCCGGAAACAGCTGACGGTGCTGGAACCAGGCTGGGCACGAGGGAGTACCCGTGACAAAAACACTGCCGAGAACCAGCTGGCGGTGCTTGAACCCGGATGCGTTGCCCCAGTGTGCAAGAGCCAATGGCACGACCGAGGACCAGCTGACGGTGCTGGAACCCGGTTACTAAGCTGTAGGTGCCCGCGCTTAAAAGCACTACCAAAGACCGCCTGGCGTTGGCGGAACTCGGATACCCAGGAGGAGGCACCTAAGCCAAAGGCTCTGCCTGGAACCAGCTGACGGTGCTGGAACCAGGTGGTGGACCCGAAGGCCCACAGGAGAGGAGAGAACAGCTAGGCTGCGAGGCAGCCACAGTTACCGAACCCCAACAGTCCTACAGGGGGAGCTTGGCCTACTGGCACTACAGAACCAGCCTTGACTACCAATTCACACAGCCCACATAGGAAGCTCCTAAACTGGAGGCACCCTGGAGTTGGCTAACCCAACTGCAACACGACGGGGCAAGCAAAGGCGTCTCAGTGAGCTTGACACTACCCGGAAACAGCTGACGGTGCTGGAACCAGGCTTGACACGAGGGAGTACCTGTGACAAAAACACTGCCGAGAACCAGCTGGCAATGCTGGAACCCGGATGCGTTGCCCCAGTGTGCAAGAGCCAATGGCACCGAGGACCAGCTGACGGTGCTGGAACCCGGTTACTAAGCTGTAGGTGCCCGCGCTTAAAAGCACTACCAAGGACCGCCTGGCGTTGGCGGAACTCGGATTCCCAGGAGGAGGCACCTAAGCCAAAGGCTCTGCCCGGAACCAGCTGACGGTGCTGGAACCAGGTGGTGGACCCGAAGGCCCACAGGAGAGGAGAGAAGAGCTAGGCCGCGAGGCAGCCGCAGTTACCGAACCCCAACAGTCCTACATGGGGAGCTTGGCCTACTGGCACTACAGAACCAGCCTTGACTACCAACTCACGCAGCCCACATAGGAAGCTCCTAAACTGGAGGCACCCTGGAGTTGGCTAACCCGACCGCAACACGACGGGGCAAGCATAGGCATCTCAGTGAGCTTGACACTACCCGGAAACAGCTGACGGTGCTGGAACCAGGCTTGGCACGAGGGAGTACCTGTGACAAAACCACTGCCGAGAACCAGCTGGCGGTGCTGGAACCCGGATTCGTTGCCCCAGTGTGCAAGAGCCAATGGCACCGAGGACCAGCTGACGGTGCTGGAACCCGGTTACTAAGCTGTAGGTGCCCACGCTTAAAAGCACTACCAAGGACCGCCTGGCGTTGGCGGAACTCGGATACCCCGGAGGAGGCACCTAAGCCAAAAGGCTCTGCCCGGAAATAGCTGACGGTGCTGGAACCAGGTGGTGGACCCGAAGGCCCACAGGAGAGGAGAGAACAGCTAGGCCGCGAGGCAGCCGCAGTTACCGAACTTCAACAGTCCCACAGGGGGAGCTTGGCCTACTGGCACTACAGAACCAGCCTTGACTACCAATTCACGCAGCCCACATAGGAAGCTCCTAAACTGGAGGCACCCTGGAGTTGGCTAACCCGACCGCAACACGACGGGGCAAGCATAGGCGTCTCAGTGAGCTTGACACTACCCGGAAACAGCTGACGGTGCTGGAACCAGGCTTGGCACGAGGGAGTACCTGTGACAAAAACACTGCCGATCCAGCTGGCGGTGCTGGAACCCGGATGCGTTGCCCCAGTGTGCAAGAGCCAATGGCACCGAGGACCAGCTGACGGTGCTGGAACCCGGTTACTAAGCTGTAGGTGCCCGCGCTTAAAAGCACTACCAAGGACCGCCTGGCGTTGGCGGAACTCGGATACCCAGGAGGAGGCATCTAAGCCAAAGGCTCGGCCCAGAACCAGCTGACGGTGCTGGAACCAGGTGGTGGACCCGAAGGCCCACAGGAGAGGAAAGAAGAGCTAGGCCGCGAGGCAGCCGCAGTTACCGAACCCCAACAGTCCTACAGGGGGAGCTTGGCCTACTGGCACTACAGAACCAGCCTTGACTACCAATTCACGCAGCCCACATAGGAAGCTCCTAAATTGGAGGCACCCTGGAGTTGGCTAACCCGACCGCAACACGACGGGGCAAGCATAGGCGTCTCAGTGAGCTTGACACTACCCGGAAACAGCTGACGGTGCTGGAACCAGGCTTGGCACGAGGGAGTACCTGTGACAAAAACACTGCCGAGAACCAGCTGGCGGTGCTTGAACCCGGATTCGTTGCCCCAGTGTGCAAGAGCCAATGGCACCGAGGACCAGCTGACGGTGCTGGAACCCGGTTACTAAGCTGTAGGTGCCCGCGCTTAAAAGCACTACCAAGGACCGCCTGGCGTTGGCGGAACTCGGATACCCAGGAGGAGGCACCTAAGCCAAAGGCTCGGCCCGGAACCAGCTGATGGTGCTGGAACCAGGTGGTGGACCCGAAGGCCCACAGTAGAGGAGAGAACAGCTAGGCCGCGAGGCAGCCGCAGTTACCGAACCCCAACAGTCCTACAGGGGGAGCTTGGGCTACTGGCACTACAGAACCAGCCTGGACTACCAATTCACGCAGCCCACATAGGAAGCTCCTAAACTGGAGGCACCCTGGAGTTGGCTAACCCGACCACAGCACGACGGGGCAAGCATAGGCGTCTCAGTGAGCTTGACACTACCCGGAAACAGCTGACGGTGCTGGAACCAGGCTGGGCACGAGGGAGTACCCGTGACAAAAACACTGCCGAGAACCAGCTGGCGGTGCTGGAACCCGGATGCGTTGCCCCAGTGTGCAAGAGCCAATGGCACGACCAAGGACCAGCTGACGGTGCTGGAACCCGGTTACTAAGCTGTAGGTGCCCGCACTTAAAAGCACTACCAAGGACCGCCTGGCGTTGGCGGAACTCGGATACCCAGGAGGAGGCACCTAAGCCAAAGGCTCGGCCCGGAACCAGCTGACGGTGCTGGAACCAGGTGGTGGACCCCAAGGCCCACAGGAGAGGAGAGAACAGCTAGGCCGCGAGGCAGCCGCAGTTACCGAACCCCAACAGTCCTACAGGGGGAGCTTGGCCTACTGGCACTACAGAACCAGCCTTCACTGCCATTTCACGCAGCCCACATAGGAAGCTCCTAAACTGGAGGCACCCTGGAGTTGGCTAACCCGACCACAACACGACGGGGCAAGCATAGGCGTCTCAGTGAGCTTGACACTACCCGGAAACAGCTGACGGTGCTGGAACCAGGATGCGTTGCCTATTAAAGATTGTCTTCCTACAGCCCCAACTAGCGGTGTTGGAGCAAAGGGTAAGCAGGGGGAGCAGAGTGTAGGCCGAAGCCTGCACTGGAGGCAGCTTTGTGTCTGCGTTGCGTTTGCAGGACACTTTGCCGGCTACACAGTGGGGGAACAGCTGGCGTTGCTGAACCCCACTGACACAATGGCGGTTTTTTTTCTCTGTGCAGCTAGCACTTCCGGGCAAAAACTAGTGGTGTTAGAGCCCAGGGGCAGCAGGAGGAGGAGAGGAGCAGAGTGTAGGCCGAAGCCTAGTTGAACCAATTTCAAAGGTAACCTTTAACCCCCCCTCAGGTGTTACAAAGTACAAGAGCCACACCTTGTGCAGCATTAATGCTGCACAAGTGAAAGGTTGCTCTATTAATTTGTCTACTTGCACACGCTGAATGAAAGACGTACACAATTTAGCCCATTCTACAGTCAAACTGTAGTGGAGGCGTGACTTATCTTTTTTATGAAACGCAGCACAGGTGTCCCAAATAACGCCTTGGTGCTTGGCGCAGCTTCCTGAGCGTTGTTATTTGCTGTACAGGAGTATGCGCTCTTGTGTTATCCCTAGGCAATGCCCTGTTAGCGCTGCCCGTCTTATGACCTCATTTCATGTTGGCCGGTGCGGTTAACGATGGCCATAAATCCCAGACCCACAGTGCCATTTCATAAAGTCACACTGCGGTGCTGGGATTCGTGGCCTTGAGCAGTAAATATTTTCACCGCTCACACACATCCTTACACCTGCTTCAGACTGGGCGGCCTCTGCTGATCCCTTCTCGCATGCCGCGGCCATGAGGCCGCACAGTCTGAAGAAGGCGGAAGGAGATGAGTTAAGACAGGCGAACATATGCACTGCTCGTGCCCATAAACCACACCCTCGCTTACAAAATAAATAAGACACCGAGGGGCGTTGTTTCTAGCAGGGCGGACGCACAGGCGCAGCCAGCTAACCAATGATGTCAACAGACGGGCAGCGCTAATAAGGGTGGTGCTGCGTATCATTAGAAAGGAAAGTCACAACTCAGGGACAGTGGAATGGTCTCAATGAGACACATTTTGTACGTGTTGAGTTCCACGTGGGCAAGTAGAAAAAGTCAGCCACCTTGTACAAATGCAGCATTACTGCTGTACAAGGTGGCTGTTATACATAGAAACACCTTGGGGTGGGTGGCAGGGTCCCTTTAATTTCAGTTCATGTGCCTGCGTGGCGTTTGCAGGTCACTTTGCCGGCTACACAGCAGGGGAACAGCTGGTGGTGCTGAACCCCACTAACACATTGGCTGGTGTTCTTCTCTGTGCAGCTAGCACGTCCGGGCAGAAACTGGCGGTGTTTGAGCCCAGGGTCAGCAGGAGGAGAAGAGGAGCAGAGTGTAGGCCGAAGCCTGCACTGGTGGCAGCTTTTGGTCAGTTGTGCCAGCGTGGCTTGTGCTGGACACGATGCCGGCTACACAGCAGGGGAACAGCTGGCGGTGCTGAACCCCACTAACACATTGGCTGGTGTTCTTCTCTGTGCAGCTAGCACGTCCGGGCAGAAACTGGCGGTGTTTGAGCCCAGGGTCAGCAGGAGGAGGAGAGGAGCAGAGTTTAGGCCGAAGCCTAGTTGATCCAATTTCAAAGGTAACCTTTAACCCCCCCTCAGGTGTTACAAAGTACAAGAGCCACACCTTGTGCAGCATTAATGCTGCACAAGTCAAAGGTTGCTCTATTAATTTGTCTACTTGCACACGCTGAATGAAACACGTAAACAATTCCGCCCATTCTACAGTCAAACTGTAGTGGAGGCGTGACTTGTCTTTTTAAGGAGATGCAGCACAGGTGTCAAAATTTACACCTAGGTGCTGGGCGCATCCTCCTGAGCGTTGATATTTGCTGTACAGGAGTTTGCGCTCTTGCGTTATCCCTTGGCAATGCCCTGTAAGCGCTGCCCGTCTTATGACCTCATTTCATGTAGGCCGGTGCGGTTAGCGATGGCCATGAATCCCAGACACACAGTGTGTTTTCAAAAAATCACACTGCGGGGATGGGATTCGTGGCCTTGTGCAGTAAATATGCTCGCCGCTCACACATGTCCTTACACCTGCCTCAGACTGGGCGGCCTCAGCTGATCCCTTATCGCATGCCTTGGCCATGAGGCCGCCCAGTGTGAAGAAGGCGGAAGGAGATTAGTGAAGACAGGCGAACATATGCACTGCACATGCCCATCAATCACACCCTCGCTGTCAAAATAAGTAAGACAACGTTGGGCGTTGTGTCGAGCAGGGCGGACGCACAGGCGCAGCCAGTCAACCAATGATGTCAGAAGACGGGAAGCGCTACCAAGGGGGGTGCTGCGTATCATTAGAAAGGAAAGTCACACCTCAGGGACAGTGGAATGGTCTCAATGAGACACATTTTCTACGTGTTGAGTTCCACGTGGGCAAGGAGAAAAAATCAGCCACCTTGTACAAATGCAGCATTACTGCTGTACAAGGTGGCTGTTATACATAGAAACACCTTGGGGTGGGTGGCAGGGTCCCTTTAATTTCAGTTCATGTGCCTGCGTGGCGTTTGCAGGTCACTTTGCCGGCTACACAGCAGGGGAACAGCTGGCGGTGCTGAACCCCACTAACACATTGGCTGGTGTTCTTCTCTGTGCAGCTAGCACGTCCGGGCAGAAACTGGCGGTGTTTGAGCCCAGGGTCAGCAGGAGGAGGAGAGGAGCAGAGTGTAGGCCGAAGCCTGCACTGGTGGCAGCTTTTGGTCAGTTGTGCCAGCGTGGCTTGTGCTGGACACGATGCCGGCTACACAGCAGGGGAACAGCTGGCGGTGCTGAACCCCACTAACACATTGGCTGGTGTTCTTCTCTGTGCAGCTAGCACGTCCGGGCAGAAACTGGCGGTGTTTGAGCCCAGGGGCAGCAGGAGGAGGAGAGGAGCAGAGTTTAGGCCGAAGCCTAGTTGAACCAATTTCAAAGGTAATCTTTAACCCCCCCTCAGGTGTTACAAAGTACAAGAGCCACACGTTGTGCAGCATTAAGGCTGCACAAGTCAAAGGTTGCTCAATTAATTTGTCTACTTGCACACGCTGAATGAAACACGTAAACAATTCCGCCCATTCTACAGTCAAACTGTAGTGGAGGCGTGACTTGTCTTTTTAAGGAGATGCAGCACAGGTGTCAAAATTTACACCTAGGTGCTGAGCGCATCCTCCTGAGCGTTGATATTTGCTGTACAGGAGTCTGCGCTCTTGCGTTATCCCTTGGCTATGCCCTGTAAGCGCTGCCCGTCTTATGACCTCATTTCATGTAGGCCGGTGCGGTTAGCGATGGCCATGAATCCCAGACACACAGTGTGTTTTCAAAAAATCACACTGCGGGGATGGGATTCGTGGCCTTGTGCAGTAAATATGCTCGCCGCTCACACATGTCCTTACACCTGCTTCAGACTGGGCAGCCTCAGCTGATCCCTTATCGCATGCCTTGGCCATGAGGCCGCCCAGTGTGAAGAAGGCGGAAGGAGATTAGTGAAGACAGGCGAACATATGCACTGCACATGCCCATCAATCACAACCTCGCTGTCAAAGTAAGTAAGACAACGTTGGGCGTTGTGTCGAGCAGGGCGGACGCACAGGCGCAGCCAGTCAACCAATGATGTCAGAAGACGGGAAGCGCTACCAAGGGGGGTGCTGAGTATCATTAGAAAGGAAAGTCACACCTCAGGGACAGTGGAATGGTCTCAATGAGACACATTTTGTACGTGTTGAGTTCCACGTGGGCAAGTAGAAAAAGTCAGACACCTTGTACAAATGCAGCATTACTGCTGTACAAGGTGGCTGTTATAAATAGAAACACCTGGGGGTGGGGGGCAGGCTCCCTTCAATTTCAGTTCATGTGCCTGCGTGGCGTTTGCAGGTCACGTTGCCGGCTACACAGCAGGGGAACAGCTGGCGGTGCTGAACCCCACTAACACATTGGCTGGTGTTCTTCTCTGTGCAGCTAGCACGTCCAGGCAAAAACTGGCGGTGTTTGAGCCCAGGGTCAGCAGGAGGAGGAGAGGAGCAGAGTGTAGGCCGAAGCCTGCACTGGTGGCAGCTTTTGGTCAGTTGTGCCAGCGTAGCTTGTGCTGGACACGATGCCGGCTACACAGCAGGGGAACAGCTGGCGGTGCTGAACCCCACTAACACATTGGCTGGTGTTCTTCTCTGTGCAGCTAGCACGTCCGGGCAGAAACTGGCGGTGTTTGAGCCCAGGGTCAGCAGGAGGAGGAGAGGAGCAGAGTGTAGGCCGAAGCCTGCACTGGTGGCAGCTTTTGGTCAGTTGTGCCAGCGTGGCTTGTGCTGGACACGATGCCGGCTACACAGCAGGGGAACAGCTGGCGGTGCTGAACCCCACTAACACATTGGCTGGTGTTCTACTCTGTGCAGCTAGCACGTCCGGGCAGAAACTGGCGGTGTTTGATCCCAGGGTCAGCAGGAGGAGGAGAGGAGCAGAGTGTAGGCCGAAGCCTAATTGAACCAATTTCAAAGGTAACCTTTTACCCACCCTCAGGTGTTACAATGTTGAAGAGCCACACCTTGTGCAGCAGTAAAGCTCCACAAGTTAAAGGTTGCTCTTTAAGTTTTGCTCATTGCACACGCAGAATGAAAGACGTACACAATTTAGCCCATTGAACAGTAGAACTGCATTGGAGGCGTGACTTGTCTTTTTAAGGAGACGCAGCACAGGTGCACATAAATAACGCCTTGGTGCTGGGCGCAGCCTCCTGAGCGTTGTTATTTGCTGTAAAGGAGTCTGCGCTCTTGTTATCCCTTGGCCATGTGCTGTGAGCGCTGCCCGTCTTATGACCTCATTTCATGTTGGCTGGTGCGGTTAACGATGGCCATGAATCCCAGACCCACAGTGCCTTTTCATAAAGTCACACTGCGGTGCTGGCATTCGTGGCCTTGTGCAGTAAAAATGTTTGCCGCTCACACATGTCCTTACACCTGCTTCAGACTGGGCGGCCTCAGCTGATCCCTTATCGCCTACCACGGCCATGAGGCCGCACAGTCTGAAGAAGGCAGAAGGAGATGAGTTAAGACAGGCGAACATATGCACTGCACATGCCCATCAATCACACCCTCGCAGCGAAAATATATGAGACAACGAGGTGGGTTGTGTCGAGCAGGGCGGACGCACAGGCACAGGCAGCCAACCAATGATGTCAGAAGACGGGCAGCGCTACCAAGGAGGGTGCTGCGTACCATTACAAAGGAAAGTCACACCTCAGGGACAGTGGAATGGTCTCAATGAGACACATTTTGTACGTGTTGAGTTCCACGTGGGCAAGGAGATAAAGTCAGCCACCTTGTACCAATGCAACATTACTGCTGTACAAGGTTGCTGTTATACATAGAAACACCTTGGGGTGGGTGGCAGGGTCCCTTTAATTTCAGTTCATGTGCCTGCGTGGCGTTTGCAGGTCACGTTGCCGGCTACACAGCAGGGGAACAGCTGGCGGTGCTGAACCCCACTAACACATTGGCTGGTGTTTTTCTCTGTGCAGCTAGCAGTACCGGGCAAAAACTGGCGGTGTTAGAGCCCAGGGTCAGCAGGAGGAGGAGAGGAGCAGAGTGTAGGCCGAAGCCTGCACTGGTGGCAGCTTTTGTTCTGTTGTGCCAGCGTGGCTTGTGCTGGACACGTTGCCGACTACACAGCAGGGGAACAGCTGGCGGTGCTGAACCCCACTGACACATCAGCTAGTGTTTTTTCTGTGTAGACAACACTTCCAGGTGGCAACTGACAGTGTTGAAACCCAGGGAATCAAAAAGGAGCAGAGTGTAGGCCGAAGCCTGCAGTGGAGCAAGTTGAAAGGGAACCTTTAACCCCCCCCCAGGCATTTGTTGCTGAAAGAGCCATCTTGTACAGCAGTAATACTGCACATGGAAAATGGTGGCTCCTAAAATTATGCTCCTTGCAAACGCTGAAGTACACACTCATATAATGTGTCCCCTCACACCGTCAAACCGTCACGGAAGTGGGACTTTCCTTTGTAATGTGACACAGCACAGCCGTCATTCCAACCCCCTTGGTGCCGTGCGCCACCTCCTCAACGTTGTTTGGTTCTGTCATGGAGCCCGCGCTGTAATGTTATCCCTTGGCCATGCACAGTTATCGGTGCCCGTCTTCTGACATCATTTAGGTGTCAGGCTGGCAGTGCCTGCGCGTCAAAGCTGCCCGAGATACAACCTCGCAGTGTCATCTAATGTAATCCCACTGCGGGCCAGGGATCCATGGGCATGCGCAGTGCATATCATCGCCTCTCACTCACCTCCTTCCTGCTTCTTCAGACTGTGCGGCGTCACGGCCGTGGCATGCTATTAGGGATCAGCTGACGCCGCCTAGTCTGAAGAAGCGTGAAGAAGGGGAGTGAGAGGCTAGTATATGCACTGCGCATGGCCATGGATACCAGGCCCACTGTGGGATCACATTAGACGACACTGCGAGGTGGCATTTCGGGCAGCATGGACGCACAGGCGCAGCCAGGACGACAACAAATGATGTCAGAGGACGGGCAGCGCAAACTGTGCATGGCCAAGGGATAACATAACAGCGCAGGGTCCATGACGGAATCAAACAACGCTAAGGAGGCAGCGCATGGTGCCAAGGGGGTAGGAATGACGGCTGTGCTGCGTCACATTACAAAGGAAAGTCCCACCTCCGGGACGGTTGGACGGTGTGAGGGGACACATTACATGAGTGTGTAGTTCAGCGTTTCCAAGGAGCATAATTTCAAGAGTGACCTTTTCCTTGTGCAGTATTAGTGCTGCACAAGGTGGCTCTTTCAGTAACAAACGCCTAGGGGGGGGGGAACAGGTCCCCTTACATTGTAGTTGTGCCAGCGTGGCGGTCGCATGACACATTGCCGGATACACAGCTGGGGATCAGCTGACGTTACTGAACCCCAATAACAGAGGAGCGACTGTTGATTGTGCAGACAGCACTTCCAGGCACCAACTGGCGGTGTTAGAGCCCAGGGACAGCAGGAGGAGCAGATTGGAGGTATTGACGCACACACAGCTGGGGATCAGCTGACGTTACTGAACCCCAATAACAGAGGAGCAACTGTTGACTGTGCAGACAGCACTTCCAGGCACCAACTGGCGGTGTTAGAGCCCAGGGACAGCAGGAGGAGCAGATTGGAGGTATTGCCGCACACACAGCTGGGGATCAGCTGACATTACTGAACCCCAATAACAGAGGAGCAACTGTTGACTGTGCTGACAGCACTTCCAGGCACCAACTGGCGGTGTTAGAGCCCAGGGACAGCAGGAGGAGCAGATTGGAGGTATTGCCGCACACACAGCTGGGGATCAGCTGACGTTACTGAACCCCAATAACAGAGGAGCGACTGTTGACCGTGCAGACAGCACTTCCAGGCACCAACTGGCGGTGTTAGAGCCCAGGGACAGCAGGAGGAGCAGATTGGAGGTATTGCTGCACACACAGCTGGGGATCAGCTGACGTTACTGAACCCCAATAACAGAGGAGCGACTGTTGACTGTGCAGACAGCACTTCCAGGCACCAACTGGCGGTGTTAGAGCCCAGGGACAGCAGGAGGAGCAGAGGAACAGAGTGTAGGCCGAAGCCTGATTGGAGCAAGTTGAAAGGGAACCTTTAACCCCCCCCAAGACGTTTGTAGCTGAAAGAGCCATCTTGTGCAGCATTAAAGATGCAAAAGGAAAAGGTTGCTCTTTTAATTATGCTCCTTGCAAACACAGAAGTAAACACTAAAAATGTGTCACCTTATACCGTAAAACCGTCCCGGAGGTGGGAATTTCCTTCGTAATGGGACGCAGCACAGCTGTCATTCCTATCCCCTTGGTGCCGTGCGCTGCCTCCTCAGCGTTGTTTTAAGCTGTCACGGAGCCTGCGCTGTTCTGTTATCCCTTGGCCATGCCCAATTTGCGCTGCTTGTCTTCTGACATAATTTGGTGTCAGGCTGTCAGTGCCTGTGCGTCCACGCTGCTCCAGATCTCACCTCGCAGTGTCGTCTAATGTAATCCCACTGCGGGCCTTGGATCCATGGGCATGCACAGTGCATATCCTCGACTCTCACTCCCCTCCTTCCCTCTTCTTCAGACTGTGCGGCGTCACGGCCGTGGCATGCTATTAGGGATCAGCTGACGGCGCACAGTCTAAAGAAGGCGGAGGGAGATGGGCGAGAGCCCAAGGTGAAGATATGCACTGCGCATGCCCATGGATCCCAGGCTCGCAGTGTGATTCAATCAGAAGACACTGCGAGGCAGACTCTCGGGCAGCGCGGGCGCACAGGCGCAGCCATCCTGACACCAATTTATGTCAGAAGACAGGCAGCGCAAACTGGCCATGGCCAAGGGATAACAGAACAGCGCAGGCTCCGTGACAGCTTAAAACAACGCTGAGGAGGCAGCGCATGGCACCAAGGGGGTAGGAATGACGGCTGTGCTGCGTCACATTATGAAGGAAAGTCCCAGCTCCGGGACGGTATAACGGTATCAGTGAACACATTTTATAAGTGTTAAGTTCTGCGTGTGCAAGGAGCTAAACTAATAGAGCTACCTTTTCCTTGTGCAACATTACTGCTGCACAAGATGGCTCTTTCAGTAACAAACGCCGAGGGGGGGGGACAGGTTCCCTTACATTTCGGTTGTTGTGCCAGCGTCGCGGTCGCAGGACACATTGCCGGCTACACAGCTGGGGATCAGCTGACGTTACTGAAACCCAATAACACTGGGTCGTATGTTTTGACTGTGCAGCCTGCACTTCTGAGCCGCAACTGGTGGTGTTGGAGCCCAGGAATAGCAGTTCAGGTGGTAGAAAGATGAACACATCAGGAGACCTGGATAACACCCAATTACTTAATCAGGCAGAGGAGTGGCAAATTCCTGCGAGATCCAGGCCTGGTTCATTTTCAGGAAAGTAAGCCGGTCAACGTTATCGGAGGATAGTTGCATGCGACGATCTGTTAGTACACCACCTGCGGCACTAAAGACACGTTCCGATAAGACACTAGCCGCAGGGCAAGCCAGCACCTCCAATGCATACTGGCTTAGCTCTGGCCATGTATCCAGCTTAGAGACCCAAAACTTGAACGGGGAAGAGCCGTATGGGAGTACACTAAGAGGGCAAGCCATGTAGTCTGTCACCATCTGACAGAACCGTTGCCTCCTGCTGACTGGAGCCGCCGGTGATGGTGTAGACATTTGGGGCGGGCACACAAAAGTTTTCCACAGTTGTGCCATACTGGGCTTGCCTTGGGCAGAGGCACTGCTTCTGCTCCCTCATTGTGCAGAGCCTCCTCCTCCACTGCCTCGACGCACTGAGCTGCTTTGTAAAGCACTAGCAGCACTCCTCTCAGTTGGACAGGAGAAGATGATGGAATTCACCAGTGTGTCGTGGTACTCCCGCATTTTACGCTCCCGTGTCAACGCCGGGATGAGGTTTTGGACATTGTCACGGTAGCGAGGATCGAGGAGGGCGTACACCCAATAATCAGGCACGTTGAGAATGTGGTCGATGTGGTGGTCGTCTCTCAGGCACTGCAACATGAAATCAACCATGTGCTGCAGACTGCCAACTGGCCCAGAAACGCTGTCCCCTGCTTGAGACATGATCTCTGCCCGCTCTTCATCACCCCACCCTCGCTGTACACACTGACCACTGGACAATGGTGTAACTCCCTCCTCTGGACGGAGCTCTTCCTCGTCCATTGACTCCTCCTCATCCTCCTCACAAAGGGTCCCCTGCCGACCCCTTTGTGAGGAACCACGTGGCGCTGACTGTCCAGAAGCTGATGGAAAAGGTGACTCCTCATCCTCCACCTCTTCCACATCATCCCTTATCCCTTGCATGGTTTCTTGAAGCAAGCAGATAAGGGGGACAGTCATGCTGACTAGTGCATCATCTGCACTTGCCATCCGCGTGGAATAATCGAAAGGACACAAAACCTGGCAGACGTCCTTCATAGTGGCCCACTCTGTGGTTGTGAAGTCTGATCGGCACTGACTGCGACTTTTTTGCGCCTGATGCAGCTGGTACTCCATTACTGCTTGCTGCTGCTCACACAACCGCTCCAACATATGTAACGTGGAATTCCACCTGGTAGGTAGGTCACATATGATGCGATGTTCAGGAAGGCGAAACCGATGCTGCAGAGCAGCAATGCGGGATCTTGCCAAGCTGGAACGCCTCAAGTGAGCACACTCTAGGCGGGCCTTGTGCAGAAGTGCATCAATATCCGGATAGTCCCTCAGAAAACTCTGCACAACCAAATTGAGCACATGTGCCAGACATGGGATGTGAGTGAGGTTGCCAAGGGCTAAAGCTGCCACCAGATTTCGGCCATTGTCACACACTACCATGCCTGGCTGGAGATTCGCTGGCACAAACCACACATCGCTCTCCTGCTTGATGGCATTCCAGAGCTCCTGCGCTGTGTGGCTTCGATTTTCCAAAGAAACTAATTTCAAGACGGCCTGTTGACGTTTGGCCACGACTGTGCTCATGTCAGTCAGAGGTAAACGTTCACGGGTCCATGTGGAGGTGGACTGTGACAGATCCTGCAGCGAGGAATCTGAGGAACTGGTGTAAGAGGAGGAGTCAATGCGTACAGACTGGATTCCTGCAATCCTTGGAGTGGGCAGGACATGTCCTGCGCCACTCGCACGGTCTGTACCCGGCTCAACAACATTAACCCAATGGGCAGTGACGGAAAGGTATCGCCCCTGTCCATGTTGACTGGTCCACGCATCGGTGGTGAGGTGGACCTTGCTACTGACGGCGTTCAGTAGCGCATGTTTTATTTGTCCCTCCACATGCTTGTGCAGGGCAGGGACAGCTTGCCTGCTGAAGTAAAAGCGGCTGGGCACCTTGTACTGTGGGACTGCCAATGCCATCAAGTCACGGAAGCTGTCAGTCTCCACCAGCCTGAATGAGAGCATTTCCAGCGACAGAAGTTTGGCAATGCCTGCATTCAGAGCCTGTGCTCGGGGGTGGTTTGCCGAGAATGCCTGCCTTTTCTCCTATGCCTGTACTACCGATGGCTGTAGACTAGGCTGGGAGTGTGAGGATGACTGGGAATGTGGTGCTGTGGGTGGAGTTACACTAGGTCTCTGGACAACAGTGCCAGAGGTTCTTCCATGGCGATCCGGGGAGGACGCCAAACCAGATGTGCGTGAGCTGGAGGAAGAGGCAACACGAGCTGAAGAGGTGGTTGCTGCCGCTGTTGGTTGGCCTAGGTCTTCAGTGTGATTTTGTAACTCCACCGCGTGCCTGGTCCGCACATGTTTCCACATATTTGTGGTATTGAGGTTGCTGACACTTTTACCTCTTTTGACTTTCTGATGACACAGCTTGCATTTGACAAAACAAATGTCATCTGCAACTGTGTCAAAAAAGGACCAGGCACTGCAAGTTTTGGGAGCGCCCTTTTTGGCTTTTGAAAGAGACAGGCTCCTAACGGGTGCCAAAGTGGAGGCTACAGTCTTCCCCCTCCCTCTCCCTCTTTGGCCCGTTAGGGGAATCTCTTCCTCTGAGCTGCTCCCACCACCTTCCTGTTCCTCACGCCACGATGGGTCAAGGACCTCATCATCTCCACTACCCTCTGCCACCAACTGCTCCTCCTGGGTAGTCTCGGCAGCACAGTACGCACCAGAAAGCGGCACCTGAGTTTCATCATCAGATGCGTACTGCGCTGTGGTCACAGCAGGCACTGACCCACCCGCCTCTTCAGAGTCAGAGAGACAAAGCTGTTGGGCATCACTGCACACTGCCTCTTCTTCCATTTCTCCAATTCTGCTTGGCTGGCCCCCTGTTTCCAAGCCAAGAGATTCAGAGAACAGAAGTAGAGACGGCTCCTGTCCTGGGCTCTCTGACTGCCTGGACAATTTGGCAGGTGGTGAAGAGACAGATGGCTGCTCTCCAGTGGTCTGTGCCTGAGAGGATGTGGCACTAATTGAAGTCGATGCGTTAGCTGCCATCCATCCGACAACGGCTTCAATTTGATCTTCACGCAGCAGCGGTGCACGGCGCTCTCCGACAAAGCTGCGCATGAAGGACTGTTCCCTGCTGAAACTGGGTGATGATGAGTCACCGGTGCCCACAGCAGGCACAGAATCACCACGTCCTCTCCCTGCTCCTCTCCCTGCTCCACGCCCACGCCCACGACCCTTACCCCCTGCCCTCTTCATCTTGGTTGACAGATAAAGATAAGCAGAAAAGTACTAAGGCCTTAGTGTGCTTATTCCTGAAATGCTCCTCCTAACAGGTGTAAGAAACACTAATGTTGTAAAGTGTGGACTAGCCTTTATTATTGATAAAATGTGGCCTACACAAGTGTTAAGTGGTGTTTGGTGAACTTTACTTTTTTTTTTGTGCAGATCGGGCTACAGAGCGAGTTTAACTCACACGGAGACCGTGCAGACAGCCGTAAACGGCGCTGCAAGGCCCAAAAACTCTCCTCTAGGTTATCCTATGTAGTGTTTTTCCACTATTTAGCTGGAGACGGGTGGAAAGACACTAATAGGAATTTTTTAAATAATTTTTAAACAGGCTGCACTAGTTGAAAAAAAGGACAAGTTATTTAACGGTATGAGGCAGTGACAAACCCTGAGCTGAATACAACGGGCTGTGGCTGCACACAGACTACAGGGCGAACTGCGCTCACACGTAGACCGTGCAGACAGCCGTAAACGGCGCTGCAAGGCCCAAAAACCCTTCTCTAGGTTATCCTATCTAGTGTTTTTCCACTATTTAGCTGGAGACGGGTGGAAAGACATTAATAGGAATTTTTTAAATAATTTTTAAACAGGCTGCACTAGTTGAAAAAAAGGACAAGTTATTTAACGGTATGAGGCAGTGACAAACCCTGAGCTGAATACAATGGGCTGTGGCTGCACACAGACTACAGGGCGAGCTGCGCTCACACGGAGACCGTGCAGACAGCCGTAAACGGCGCTGCAAGGTCAAAAAACCCTCCTCTAGGTTATCCTATCTAGCGTTTTTCCACTATTTTGCTGGAGACGGGTGGAAAGACACTAATAAGAAATTTAAAAAAAAAATTTCAACAGGCTGCACTATTTGAAAAAAGGACAAGTTATTTTACAGTATGAGGCAGTGACAAACCCTGAGCTGAATACAACCGGCTGTGGCTGCATACAGACTACAGGGCGAGCTGCGCTCACACGGAGAAAGTGCAGACAGCCGTAAACAGCACTGCAAGGCCCAAAAAACCCCCTCTAGGTTATCCTATGTAGTGTTTTTCCACTATTTGGCTGGAGACGGGTGGAAAGACACTAATAGGAAATTTTAGAAAAAATGTGCAGCAGGCTGCACTATGAGCAAAAAAGGACAATGGATAGAACTGTGTGAGGCAGTGTGAACCCCCCCTGAGCTGAATACAACCTGGTATATGGCTGCACACAGACTACAGAGTGAGCTGCACACACACACACACACACACACACACACAGAGACCTTGCAGAACGCTGTTAAAACAGCGCTGCAAGGCAAGAGCAAGTTGAACTGAACAGTGAACACAGCGTTTGCTAAATTAGCCTTGGAAAAGCAAAATAAAGCAATTAGCTATCTCAACTGGCCCTCAGTTAGAACACAGCGTCCTGTCCCTAACTGAAATCACAGCAGAGTGAGCGCAAAATGGCGGCAGCGTTTTTTATAGTGCAGAGTGACATCATTTTAGCAGCCAATCACAGCCTTGCCAGTACTTACATGCCCACCATGCTAAACAGGATGTGCCCACACTTCCATTCATTCCTCATTGGCTGCTGCGTGCAGTTTGAATTCTGGGAACTTCCGATTCCGGTATCCGATACGCGGGAAGTATCGGAATTCGGTATCGGAATTCCGATACCGCAAATATCGGCCGATACCCGATACATTTCTGAATAACAAGAATGTTCAAGCACATTTACAGCTCGCTCAACAACATTTAGACAAGCCTGGGAAATATGGGGCAAATATAGTCTGGTCACAAGAGACCTAAATTGAACTTTTTGGATGCCATAATACACACCATTTTTGCTGGCCAAAAGGCACTGTATATCACCCCAAAAGCAACTCACCAACACTGAAGTTTGGAAGTGGGAACATCATGATGTGGGGCTGTTTATCAGTATACGGCACTGGCAAACTTCACATGATTGAAGGAAGGACGAATTGACAAATTTACCAATGTAAACAGGCACGTCAGCAGATGTTTACATGCCACCTTCCCTGCAGGACCTGGAAGGACCCCGTGGCCATCTTGGGGCTGGTGGTCTCCATAGAGACCATCAGGACAACCCGATCGCATTACATTGTCCTGATGGAAGTGCGCAGGGAACTCATTCCTTGTGCGATGCACTTCTATGCTGCTGTCACTACTGACAACGGTATCAGAAGGGTTAAATGCCCACGATCGGTGCTAGCACTGATCGTGGGCATTGTTTGTGAGGTGTCAGCTCTCACACAGGGCTGACACCCACATGCAATCGTTCAAAAAAAGTCAGGGGGATCTTAATCCAAGTATAGCAGAGTTCTCAGAAAAAAATTACAGTATATAAGTAGACTAATCCGAGGACTCAAAAAGTAGTGAAGAACAAAGTTGATTTATTAAAGTCACAACCAGTCATACAGGATGCCAACGTTTCGGCCCCAAAAGCCTTTATCAAGGCATTTATCTACAAAATAATAAACCAAAATAAATACAGATCTTTACAAATATATCAACATAAAGACAAGTTGTGTGTATAACAGAAAGGGAATCTTTAGCCAAATGGACATATTGAATCACATAAGTCCTTTACAACAGTGGGATAAGAACATGTCCTAAATAAAAAAGAAAAAGACAAAAGACCTTCTAGACGGTGGAATTCCTCTTACTCATCTGGCTCCGAAAGTGATGGTTCCCGTTCCTCCTTTCGCTCATATCAGGGACGTGGACGAAGTTCTAGGAACAGGGGTAACAGACAGAATCCTTCCGGGACTGAATCCTCATCTACACGGATGCAGACCCGCTCTCAGGTATCAAGTGATCAACTTGTTTATAATATCTCGTCACATGTTTTCTCCTCAATGGAACTTCATGTTTTACAAAAAGGTCTGTCGTTCTGCCCGACTCCTCCATTTAATGATTTTACCCTAGATCAAGAGCTTAATCATTTCTTCAGATCTCTTCATCTTAAGGTACACTTCTCTAGCATTATTCCATTACCATCATCATCTACTATTGCTACTGATAATACTATAGACAATGTCGTTGATGATACAACTCTCTCTCTTAGGAAATTAAATCTGATTCAACGTAGTACGTTTTCTCCCCCTAGGACCTATCATCCTGTCGAGACATTTATTTATCTTGTCAAAAATGATGTACATCACAAATTGATTGATATTCAACAGGGTCACCTTCATATCAGGAGTAATATGTCTAAAGCTGAGAAGGGCTCTATTGATAGCTTATGATCTAATAAGCAACTGGTGGTTAAACCCGCCGATAAAGGCGGTGCGGTAGTGGTCATGGATAGACAATACTATGTTAATGAGATCCGTTCTCAATTAAGTGATTCCGATACTTACCTTCGGATTACCCATGATCCTACGTCAGATATCACTAAGGTAATTCGTATTATCCCATCGATTTTGCTCATTAGGAGTTATTGATAATAAACTAGGCGAGTTTCTTATTAATCCTCATCCTATCTGCCCCGTTCTCTATACGTTGCCCAAAATCGACAAAAATCTCACATGCCCTCCTGGGAGACCCATAGTGGCTTCTACTGGTTCTTTGCTTTCTCCTCTTGCTATGGTATTAGAAAAGATCTTATCTCTATTATTATGCCATATTCCCTCCTTTTTGTGAGATACTTCACATTTTTGTCCGCTATTCGCGGTCTGAATATAGCACCTGTGGATTGTTATTTAGTAACGCTAGATGTTAATAGCCTGTACACTAACATTACCAATAGCAGTGGTATCCAGGCTGTTGAAGCTTTTTTGAATGACACTACTGAGTTTCATCCAAATTTGAAAGAATTTTGTGGTTCGTTATTGACACTTATTTTGACAAAAAACTTCTTATTATTTGAAGATTAATTTTTTATTCAACTTAACGGCACTGCAATGGGCAGCAACATTGCGCCCCCATATGCCAATATCTTTATGGCTGATTTTGAATCTAAATTCGTCTATACATATGTACTCTTCCAGCAGTTCTGCCCACTCTGGAAGAGATACATCGACGATATTTTTTTGATATGGTGTGGGGACCTGGACTCACTTTTGTCTTTTTATCAGTCCATCAATACATCTGTTGACAAATTGACCTTTTCAATACAACATGATCAAAAATCCATTTCTTTTTTAGATACTCTGGTCACTATTAATGAAGATAGGACTTTATCCACCGACCTTTTTGTTAAATCTACTGATAAAAACAGCTTGCTTTTTTCACTAGCTGCCATCCTCGCCACATAAAGCGATCTCTTCCAAGATCACAATACAGTAGGATTAATAGGATCGTGTCAGACCCTTCTCTACGTGCTGTGATACTGAACGAGATGGCGTCTAAGTTTCGGAACAGGGGGTATCCTGATTCATTTTTAGAGTTTTCATTGGGTAGTCCATCTTCAACTATATCACAACCAAGAGTCAATAGGATGGCCTTTGTCAATACCTACCACCCATTTATGCCTATTTTTCATGGTCTGATACGGAAACATTGGCCCCTTTTGGGCTTATCTTATCCAAGCATTCCTGAGTTCCAGATAGCCCCACTTTTGTGTCATAAGAAACCACCCAATCTCTGTAATCTCTTAGTTTTAGCCAATATTGGTAGTTCTAAATTGGTCACGAGACAAACCTTTCTGGGTTCAGCGCGTAAGGGCAGATTTCCATGCCTGCATTGAATTCAATGTTCTAATATCACTAGGGGCGACACGTTCACCCATCCTAAATCAGGTAAGAGGTTTTCAATTCGCAATTTCTTTAGCTGCGATTCCACATATGTTATTTATCTCATTAAGTGTCCGTGCGGTCTCGAATATGTTGGTGAGACTACCCAACATATCCAAGACCGTATCTCACAACACAAGTCAACTATCCAGTGCAAAAAATTGCATTTACCAATACCAGCTCACTTCATTTCGCATAACCATAGTATCGCACAGCTCCGATACCAAATTATTGACAGCATTCCCGTATCCAGAAGAGGCGGTAATAGGAATCAAAAATTAAAACAGAGGGAGGCATATTGGATTCATGTGCTTCAAACCTCTACAGGCTACTGTATGTATTTATAAATAAAATTTGTGTAAGAGATAACCCAAGGATGACAATGCAGAAAGCATAATGTACATTTCATTTAAGTCTTGTCTACATCAACGAAATGCGTGTTTGTCCAATCTGTAAGTCTACACTGCAATGCTGTCAAGTGAGCTATGGATAAAAGAGAATGTCAGCCTATTAAGCTTCATCTAATCACCATTTTTCAAGTGCATATAGATATTAATTATTAGGAATATTATTATTTTTTATTAAATATAACAGGGAATAATATATTAGAGATGGGCGAATTTTTTAAAAATCCATATTCATCAAAATATGAATGTTTTATAATTCACTCCGTGCAAATTCAGCAAAATGGTGGCCAACGTTAGAGGGTCAGCAAATTGTAATAAACCCTTATATTTAACTCACTGTTCATTCCGCTGATCTCCCCAGTTGGTCTTTTATTTTTTCATCATGTGCTGCATCTCCAATAGAGATGAGCGGTGTTCGAGTTGAACTGTTCGCCAATCTCAAATTCGAGCTGTTTTGGGCGGTGTTCGACGTACCCGAACAATTTGCTTAAAATTCAGCTGTTTGAGTTTCTGTTGCATAACTGTTCGTTCAGCAAAAGTCTCGTTTGATTTGCACATTAAAACTGTTTATCATTGTTAATAGACTGTTTCAGTGTATAGTGGGCGGGGGCTAGATCTGTGCTGAAATAACGCCGATCTCTATTTTTTTCTCAGTCTATCAGCCTATCAGCAGTGCGCACACACACAGCAATGTGCATGTGATGCACACAAGCAAGGGCATGTGTCATTGGCTGTGTATGTCACATGTCCTTGCCCTATAAGAACCAGCCATTTGCCCCGTCGCCACCATTTCCTCACTGCTGCAGCTTAGTGTTAGACGGCACCGCTGCAGCTGTGGACGCTATACAGACAAAGATTGTTTTTTTTGGAGCGAATTTTCAGAGAGATAGGTTTAGGGAGTCGGGAGGAGTCGGGACGAGTTGTAATATCAGCCCTTTTCAGGGTAGGTTACAGCAGTTCAAAGCACTGTTTGCCAGGCAGGTCTGTGCCAGTGCTGTGCAAGTGTTTGTCACAGCATTTGGTGTAATCTAGCTCAGTCAATCCTTTTGGGCTAGTAGCATTGTCTGATAGTCGTCTGAGTAGCCCACCTGTGAAACAAACTATACTGCCTGTGTATCTCTATTTTCACTGCATCTAATCCAGTTATTAGTTTAGGGCCTAGGAGCAGTGTCTGCACGTCAGCAGAGTAGCCCGCCTGTGAAACAAAACTATACCGCCTGTGTATCTCTTTTTTCACTGCATCTAATCCAGTTATTCGTTATGGGCCTAGGAGCAGTGTCTGCATGTCAGCAGAGTAGCCCACCTGTGAAACAAACTATACTGCCTGTGTATCTCTATTTTCACTGCATCTAATCCAGTTAATAGTTTAGGGCCTAGGAGCAGTGTCTGCACGTCAGCAGAGTAGCCCGCCTGTGAAACAAACTATACCGCCTGTGTATCTCAATGTTCACTGCATCTAATCCAGTTATTAGTCTTGGGCCTAGTGCCACAGTTTGGCCACTCAGTTCTGCTCAGTTTTCATCCATCGGTTGTTGTGCCAACAATTACAGATACAGAGTTGCCAATTAGTTATGCACTAAAATGAGTGGCAAAAGGCCTGCTGCTGGTGGAAAGGGGAATAGGCGTGTTGGAAAGGGAAAATAAGGTTGTGTCAATGGGGTAGGTGGTAAAGCAACAGTAACATCTGCAGAAGAAAGACCATCTTCTAGCCAAAGTAAGATGTCTACTTCTTTTCGTGGACAATCTGATATGATCCATTTCTTACGACCATCGCTACAAGCATTGCCAAAAATTCCAGATGAGGCACAAAAACAGTAGGTGCTTGAATGGATATCAAGTGCCCGTTCAAGTGGGCTCTCCTCCATGTCAACTTCAACATCACAACTAGGGTTGAGCGACTTTTACTTTTATAGGATCGGGTCGGGTTTCACGAAACCCGACTTTTTCAAAAGTCGGGTCGAGTGAAATCGGCCGATCCTATAAAAATGTCGGGGTCGGCCGAAACTCGAAACCTAATGCAGTGCATTGGGTTTCCAATGGTTCCCAGGGTCTGAAGGAGAGGAAACTCTCCTTCAGGCCCTGCGATCCATATTTAAGTGTAAAATAAAGAATTAAAACAAAAAATATCGCTATACTCACCCTCGGGCGCGCCCTGGTACTAACCAGGAACCTTCCTTCCTTCGAATCAGCGCTTGCAGGACCTTGCGGTGACGTCGCGGCTTGTGATTGGTCGCGCGACCGCCCATGTGACCGCTCGTGCGACCAATGACAAGCCGTGACGTCACCGCAAGGTCCTGCAAGCGCTGATTCTTAGGAAGGAAGGCTACCGGAAAGAAGCAGGGCGCGTCCGAGGGTGAGTATATTCCTATTAGGTATATACTCACCCTCGGACGCGCCCTGCTTCTTTCCGGCAGCCTTCCTTCCTAAGAATCAGCGCTTGCAGGACCTTGCGGTGACATCGCGGCTTGTGATTGGTCGTGTGAGCGGTCACGTGGGCGGTCGCGCGACCAATCACAAGCCGCGACGTCACCGCAAGGTCCTGCAAGCGCTGATTCAAAGGAAGAAAGGCTGCCGGTTAGTACCAGGGCGCGTCAGAGGGTAAGTATAGCGATATTTTTTATTTTAATTCTTTATTTTACACTTAAATATGGATTCCGATACCGATTTCCGATATTGCAAACATATTGGAACTCGGGATCGGAATTCCGATACCAGATTCAGAAGATCGCCGACTTCATGGCCGACCCCACACAGGGGTCGGGTCGGGTTTCATGAAACCCGACTTTGCCAAAAGTCGGCAACTTCTGAAAATGGCCGACCCGTTTCGCTCAACCCTAATCACAACTACTCCAGTCCTCAGAGTTGTCACCCCAATCGCACTTGCTTCCTCACAGCTCCCAAGCCTCCAGCTGCCCGTCTGAGCATGGGGTAACACACATGGTTGAGTCTGTAGAGCTGTTTACGCATATTATAGCCTGGGAATCAGAGGTCTGCTCCAGAGCTTCTGTGAATCCAGATGAGGAAATGATCTCCACTGATGCCCAGAATCTTTGTGAGTCGGATCCAGGCCCAGATGAAGAAGGTTCTGAGCATAATGTAGACCCTCGTTTCCAAACTGTAACTCCTGTTGGAGGAGACAATGAGGAAGATGATGAGACTGAGATACCTGATATGAACGAAAACTTGACTTTTCGGTCGGGGCAGGAAGAGGTTGGCTCTGAGGACGATGGGTGTGAGAACACACAGGATGATGATAACGAGGTTGTAGACGCCACTTACTGTCAACCCCCAGTCCACCAGTCCATGAGGACAGCAGAGGAGGTGGAGGAGGATCTTAGTGAAGAGTCTGACAAAGAGGTAACGGTGCGCCTTCCTGGACAGAGGCGGAGTACTGGAAGCACGTCAACAACTGCATCCTCAACCCCAACTGTGCCTCAGAGCAGAAGTCATGGTGGCTCTTCAGGTCGCACAGGCTCTAAGTCTTGCATAGCCTGGGCATTTTTTTTTGGACATCGCAAAGGATGACCCAACTCATGTTGTCTGTAAGATTTGTCAACAAAATCTCAGTAACCAAAAATTTACTAGCTTGAGTACTTCATGCATGAACCATCACATGGATATGAGGCAACAGTTGCAGTGGGAAGCGCACTGTGCTACAATGCGGCCTAGTGGGCTGGGTCAACCACCGTCTTCCCCATCAAGTGCATCCATGTCCTCTTCATCCTCTGTGACTGTGGGGACAGCAGTCGCACATGGTTTTGGATGCAGACCTTCCACCTCTTTACCCGCAACAGCCAGTGTGTTTGGCAGGTCATCAGGACATTTGCTAGTGGAAACACCTGCTGGTGTTGAGCGCTCTCCGACATCGACACCACATTTTGATCAAGGCAACATAACATCTCCGCCTGCACCTTCCTCACAGACCAGCGGTTTGCCGGGAACACCCTACTCAACTCCATCTAAGCATGGCAGCCAGCCCTCAGTCCCTCATATGTGGACAAGTAAAATATAATTTCCTCCTAGCCATGACAAAGCTAAGAGGTTGAATTTCTCCATCTACAAGCTGTTAGCTACAGAAATGCTGCCTTTCTGCCTGGTGGTTACAGAGGATTTTCGAGACCTTATGTCCGTCGCAGTGCCCCAGTACCAGATGCTCAGTCGCCACTACTTCTCAAAGAAAGCTGTGTCTGCGCTACACCAGCATGTCGCACACAACATCACCGCTTCCTTGAGAAACTATATGTTTGACAGGGTGCATTTCACCACAGACACTTGGACGAATAGACATGGACAGGGGCATTACATGTCGGCGACTGGGCACTGGGTAACTACGGCGACATCAGGAGAAGGGGCAGCTGTCCAAGTCTTGCCATCGCCACGAGTTGCTCGTCGATCCTCTGTATCTAGAAGTTCCTCCACTGCTTCTGCCTCCTCAACCTCCTCGGTCCTCCACCTGCACCCAAAGCCTGTCTGGTAATGCTACCCACGTTGTAACTGCGCAGAGTGGAATCGTGCACACCTCCTCACTATGCTGTCACCAGGGCTAAACGGCATCAGGCAGTGTTTACATTGAAATGTCTGGGAAATGTGAGTCACACAGCTGAGGAGTTGTGGTCAGCTCTGGAGACCGAGTTCCATCAATGGTTGCCTCCACTCAACCTGCAGCGAGGGAAGGCTGTGTGTGACAGTGCTGCAACCCTGGGTGCGGCCCTTCGCCGGGGCAATGTCACACACATGCCTTCTATGACTCACGTCTTGAACCGTTGTCCAGCAATTGTTATCCCACTATCCCGGACTAGATGGGCTTCTGCAGACGGCATGGACGCTGTGTGCTCACTTCCGCCATTCGCATCCCGCATCTCGACAACTTGCATATTTACAGAAGTTGTTGGGCCTGCCAGTTCACTGGCTGAAATGCGATGTGCCCACACAGTGGAATTCAACTCTGCACATGTTGCAGTGACTGTGGCAGCACCGACGAGCCTTGGTGCAATACAATATGACGTATAGCCTGGGCCAATGAGATCAAGAGGTGGGGAAAATCACGCTGCAGGAGTGGTCTCAGATCAGGGACCCATAAACCCTTCGGCACAGTTTTGAAATAGCAACGAAGATGTTTAGTGCTGACGATGCCATTATCAGCATGACCATTCCGGTGATTTACATGCTGACCTTACACAGTGTTCGAAGTCAGGTGGTGGATCAAGAGGAGGAGGAGGAACAGGAGGAGTCGTATGCGGAAGGGATCATATCTCTTAGGTCAAGAAGGTTGACAGCACCAAGGCGGCTGGCATTGGAGGCTGCGGGAGAGGGGTTACCCAGGGCGCATGGTAGCAGCCAAACTGTTGAGGAAGGTGCAGGAGGCGAGAAAGAAGATGAGGACGAACTGGCGCTGGGCATGGAACACTCATCAGATGAGGGAGAACTTGATCAAATTTCTGTTGTGCGAGGTTGGGGGGAGAGGGCTGACGAAGGAAGCATGATTCTCACCTCACCACCACCAAGACAACAAGGACTTGGTCCTCTTGGATGCGCAAGACACATGAGTGCCTTCTTGCTGAACTACCTGCAACATGACCCTCGGATTGTCAGAATTCAAAGTAATGCCGACTACTGGGTTGCCACACTCTTAGATCCCCGGTACAAAAGCAAATTTGGCGAAATAATTCCTACCCTAGAAAGAGATTCACGCATGCAGGAGTATCAGCAGAGACTGTTACAGAATCTAACATCTGCTTTTCCACAAAACACCAGTGGTGCACGTAGTCAATCTCTGAGTTCTAACTTGCCAACCGTGGGACTACCGAGTCATCACTCAAACCATAACAGTAACATCGTATCTGGTGGTAACAGCAATTTTTTCCAATCGTTTCAAGATTTTTTCAGATCATCCTTTGCAAGGCCACAGGAGACAAGAAGTCTGACGCACAGCCAACGCCTAGAGAGGATGGTACAAGAGTATCTCCAAGTTAACATCGATGCCATGACTGTGGAACTGGACCCTTGCTCATTTTGGGCTTCCAATCTTGAAAAATGGCCTGAGCTCGCCACTCACGCCTTGGATATCTTGTCGTACCCCGCAGGCAGCGTTCTCTCTGAACGTGTGTTCAGCGCTGCTGGTGGTGTGCTGACAGATAAGCGCACGTGGCACTGCTCCTAATAGCCAGATTCCTACTCCACACTGATGAGGGGCAAAAACCCCGAAACAGCTGTCTGTGGATGGATACCATGCTTGGCAAAGGTGGCTTTCCTTCATAGGATGCTGCCCTTCCCGTGGTTGTTCCTTCCAGGGGAAAGGCCTGGCTATTCACTGCTTGCGTCGAGAAACACGTGATGGTGTCTCCGCAGCTTCTTTACATGCATCTGCATATTTCCCATAAGGGATGGGGCAGTGTTCTGGAATCACTGCGTTGAGAAACACGTGATGGTGTCTCCGCGGTGTTGGATGTTTTGGTCTCCCCGAGGCCAATCATCTGTGCCTTTATAGCCTTTTTACTAGGCACTGCTCCTAATAGCCAGATTCCTACTCCACACTGATGAGGGGCAAAAACCCCAAATCAGCTGTCTGTGGATGGATACCATGCTTGGCATAGGTGGCTTTCCTTCATAGGATGCTGCCCTTCCCGTGGTTGTTCCTTCCCGGGGAAAGGCCTGGCTATTCACTGCTTGCATCGAGAAACACGTGATGGTGTCTCCGCATGTTCTTTACATGCATCTGCATATTTCCCATAAGGGATGGGGGCAGTGTTCTGGAATCTCTGCGTTGAGAAACACGTGATGGTGTCTCCGCGGTGTTGGATGTTTTGGTCTCCCCGAGGCCAATCATCTGTGCCTTTATAGCCTTTTTACTAGGCACTGCTCCTAATAGCCAGATTCCTACTCCACACTGATGAGGGGCAAAAACCCCGAAACAGCTGTCTGTGGATGCATACCATGCTTGGCATAGGTGACTTTCCTTCATAGGATGCTGCCCTTCCCGTGGTTGTTCCTTCCCGGGGAAAGGCCTGACTATTCACTGCTTGCGTCGAGAAACACGTGATGGTGTCTCCGCAGCTTCTTTACATGCAGTGACAATGTAGACAGACTAACGTTCATCAAGATGAACAAATCCTGGATCTGCAAGGACTTTTCTACCCCTGTGTCATCTTGGGGAGACTAAAAGCTTGATGATTTTTGAAAATCACCTCACCAACCGTTTTAATAAACTCTGGCGAAATTGATGCCACTTAAGTGGTGTCTGTGGCTGAAATTTTGGAAAAAATGGAGACTCTTTTATTTAGTCCCCTTGCTGAGTTTTACATGACATTGCCATCGTCAATTACAGGTGGGTGGGGTCGTCTGCAGAGTTGTTTCCTCATACTATAGCCTGGGATTCAGAGGTCTGCTCCAAAGCTTCAGTGTCTGCTAGTCAGCAGAGTAGTCCAGCCACTCGCCGCCTGTTTACCTAAGTACTATATTTAACAGCATGTAGCCCAGGAAATCCTTTTGAGCCTAATAGAACCCCACCCATGAAGCAAGCTACACCGCTGTTGATCTAATTACTAATTATTAACTGCATCTAGTCCAGGAAATCATTTTGTACCTAATAGCATTTTGTGCTACTCAGCAGCGTACCCCACCCATGAAGCAAGCTACACCACCTGTTTACCTAACTACTATTTTGTAACGGCATCTAGCCCAGGAAATCCGTTTGTGCCTAGTAGAATTTAGTGATACTCAGCAGCGTACCCCACCCATGAAGCAAGCTACACCGCCTGTTTACCTAAGTACTATTTTGTAATGGCATCTAGCCCAGGAAATCCTTTTGGGTCTAGTAGAATTTAGTGATACTCAGCAGCGTACCCCATACCATGAAGCAAGGTACACTGCGTGTTTACCTAACTACTATTTTGTAACGGCATCTAGCCCAGGAAAATCCTTTTGGGCCTAGTAGAATTTAGTGATAGTCAGCAGCGTACCCCACCCATGAAGCAAGCTACACCGCCTGTTTACCTAACTACTATTTTGTAATAGCATCTAGCCCAGGAAATCCTTTTGGGTCTAGTAGAATTTAGTGATACTCAGCAGCGTACCCCATACCATGAAGCAAGGTACACTGCGTGTTTACCTAACTACTATTTTGTAACGGCATCTAGCCCAGGAAATCCTTTTGGGCCTAGTAGAATTTAGTGATACTCAGCAGCGTACCCCAGCCATGAAGCAAGCTACACCGCCTTCTTTCTATCTCAATCTAACCCCTCCACTCTGGGGTGTCCACTCTCCCTCCAGCTCTCTCCTTCTCAGGTGGACTACCGCGTGTTTTCATACTGTGGTGAATCTTTTTGGCCCAGGCATAAGAAGTCATCGAGGTAATGGATAATATGTGCTGCCTTACAAACGTCCATGATGACACATTCGAGGAAGCACCTAAACACCTCAAATAGTGAGCAGGATATGGAGCACCCCATGGGCAAACAGCGATCTATGTAGTATGTTCCTTCACAGAAGCAGCCCAATTGGAGGACACTATTCGGAGACACAGGTATTAACCGGGACGCCCCCTCAATGTCTGTTTTGGCCATTAGGGTGCCCCTTACCAACTTCTTGACCCGCCTGATTGCCTCATCAAAGGAGGTACAGTACATAGTACTGTACTTGGTGCCGCATCGATGTTGTCATTTACTGACCTGCCTGTTATGATCAGGTGGCCTTGGAGCAGCATGAAAACTTGCTCTGGAGTAGGTGGTAACTATACGGACCGCAAACCCTGATCTTAACACCGCAACTAGAAGTAGCCGTGGGGTGTGCCTAACAAAACCTAGACACCTCGACACAGCCGGAGAACTAAATACCCCTAAAGATGGAAATAGGAAAACTATCTTGCCTCAGAGTAGACCCCCAAAGGATAGGCAGCCCCCCACAAATAATGACTGTGAGTTGGAGAGGAAAAGACACACGCAGGCAGAAAACAGGCTTAGCAAAGGAGGCCACTTCTAGCTAAATAGAAAAGGACAGGACAGGATACTAAGCGGTCAGCATAAAAATACTACAAAAATATCCACAGCAGAAAATACAAAACTCCACCACCTAACTAAAGATGTGGAGAGTATAACTGCAACTCCAGAGAATCCAATCAGACTGAGAAAAGCAACTGACACAGTCAACGCTGGAGCAAATAGAAACAAAAGATCAGCACTGAAAATAAGCACACAGCAAGTGTGCTTCAGAAAAAGAAACAGACACTTATCTTTGCTGAACTGGCAGCTAAGCAGGTGAGGCCAGGCAGAGATCCAATACTTCCAAAGAAACATTGACAACTGGCCAGGGCTAATGAATCCTGCACACTTAAATATCCCAGTCAGAACAGCAATTAGCAGATACACCAGGCCAGGACTGTGACTCGGAGACAACTGCATTCCCAGCTACAACCACTGGAGGGAACCCAAGAGCAGAATTCACAACACCTGCCCCTTGGATATGACAAATGGTGGATTAGTCTGAATATATTGGGTTCATTTTTTGGCACAACTCCCAATGGGGGTACCACTACGTCTTCTAAGGAAAGTGTTCTGAATGGACCCGCCGCCATTCTAGCTAAAGATATTTATTTTTTAATTTTTTTGTCAAGATGTCTGGCTGTTGGTAGAGTGAGTTTTGATTTTTACTCCAGCCTGACATGCCTATATCTGTATCTCCTCCTCCTTTAACTCCTCCACCTCTTTTCTTTTCACATGACTATATGTAGTTGTGACTTTTCCATGTTTGTTGTGTCTTCTGAGCAGTTTGTCAGCTTTTGTACACCTTTTAAGGTGTTTACTATGTGTTTTCCATGTGTTTGTATGTGTTTGTGTTTGCCTGCCATTGGTTTCAATGGGGTTCGACTGTGTTCGTCGAACGTTCAACGAACAGTTCGGCGAACACCTCCCTGTTCGACGAACCGAACCGAACCCGAACACAAGGGACGTGGCTCAACACTAATCTCCAACCTCCTGACTATAAACTGGGATTTTATGACGCTGCAGCCATCCCAGGCTGTCCTCGCAGTTGGAAGTTCCTTACATTTAGTGAAGAAAGCAGAAATGTAATTAGATAGAAAGGGGGCAGTATCTGTCACCCCATCAACCTTCTCCCACAGAATGACCTATGGCTGATGGGCCTAATAGAAGAGTACAGGTTCACACAGGTTCAAGTCTCATACTGGCACTAAAAATACAATTAATTGAATTTTTCCATGAGTCTAATAAAATTAACAGATTCACCACAATTTAAATTTCTTGTGATTTGCTACTGTTGAATTCGTCAGAAAGGGGTTAAAAATATCTTCTATCCACTTCTCTACAGCCATGCTAGTTTCTGGCCTGCCGCCTCCAATCCTTTCATCAGATCTTCTACCTTCTTTCTTCTATATTTCTTCCATTCTATCGGCAGTGCTACGCAAGCCAGTGACATGCATCGGAGCTTCAAATAATGACCTAGTAAACGGAAGACCCAGCTGGAAAGAAGATAGAAGAAAAAGAATGAATATAAAAGAGTTGATCAGTCCCTTGACAGTGGCGTTATAGGTACAGACGAGGCGAGGCGGAGGCGAGGTAAGTATAATTTTGTTTTTCTCTCCTTAAAAGCTGATTCAATTAAATTTATTTCATATGAATCGAACTTCTACTTTGAAGTCAAAGAATCTTCCTGATTCTTGGGAGATTTGCCGAACTCAAATATTAATTGATTTATTTTTATTGAAATGAGGAAATGCTAAAAGCTAAAGAGATGCAAACAAAGTGCAAACAAAGCGTGGTTGGTTTCCTATGTCTTTAAAGAAGTCTTTCCTTTTAAAAAACCTGAGTGCATATTTAAGTCAAGCTAACCTAGAAATAGAATTCTTCATCAATGTGTGAAGTGTAGCAAGTTATAGCAGTGGACCAACTCGCTTTCATTCAAAATCTGCTGCCAAAGCAGTACACTGGTAGAGCCTCAAATGGAAAATGTCAATCTCTATTTGCATAAAGTACATAACCATATGCTGCTCCAGCAAAGAGATTTTATGTGTAAAAACAGATGCTCCATCAAAGCTGTTGATTCAGCTTTGCACCTTTTTACAGCCAAAGCTTAAGGCTGATTTCTTTTTTTTTTTTCTCTAGTTGAATTCAAACCTAAATTGTGAAAATATTGTCCATATATTTCCTCGTAGAAGATGCAGTTGGCCCACTTTTTGGATTTAAATGGTATTGAACGTTGGCATCTTTTGGGATATAATTGAGGTACCTTGAAGAGTATAAGAAAAACTCGGATGGGTGAATCATTACTTTCTATGCAGCTGCAGAGGCGTAGCTAGAGCTTTTGCCGCCCGGGGCTGTTACCGAGCTTGGCGCCCCCCCCCTTCAGCAGGAATAAGACCTCAGATGTAAAACTTTAATTGTTTCTCCGGTGAATGTTACCATCACATGATCGGGACTGCAAAAAAAAAAAACAAGTTCTGCTTACCTGACCGCGCTCCTGCTCTCTCCACGCAGCTGAAGCGTGCACTCGCCGGCGACTGACGATGTCAGACGCCGGCGACATGCACACTGGGACTGACGTCAGCTGCCAGCCTCAGATTGGCTGGCGGCTGTTAACTATTGACGTGTGGGCGCGGGCCCGCACGTCAATAGCGTTAAACAGCTGCAGCGCTGGCCGCGGCCCGGTGACCCACCCCCAGGGCCGGCTCCAGGTTTTTGAGGGCCCCGGGCAAAAGAGTCTCAGTGGGTCCCCCCTTTAACACATACCACGATTCATGATGCCCAGATACGGCAGAGAAATCTAGGTATAGTACAATGCCAGATTTCACTTCTAACATGAGTGACAGCTATTGTAAATTCTACAGTGTATATATACAGGATAGGAGAGGTACTGTGCAGTGTATATATACAGGATAGGAGGAGAGGTACTGTGCAGTGTATATATACAGGGCAGTGGTCCTGTGCAGTGTATATATACAGGGCAGTGGTCCTGTGCAGTGTATATATACAGGGCAGTGGTACTGTGCAGTGTATATATACAGGGCAGTGGTACAGTGCAGTGTATATATACAGGGCAGTGGTACTGTGCAGTGCATATATACAGGGCAGTGGTCCTGTGCAGTGTATATATACAGGAGGAGTGGTACTGTGCAGTGTATATATACAGGGCAGTGGTCCTGTGCAGTGTATATATACAGGGGAGTGATACTGTGCAGTGTATATATACAGGGCAGTGGTACAGTGTAGTGTATATATACAGGAGGAGTGGTACTGTGCAGTGTATATATACAGGGCAGTGGTCCTGTGCAGTGTATATATACAGGGGAGTGATACTGTGCAGTGTATATATACAGGGGAGTGATACTGTGCAGTGTATATATACAGGGGAGTGATACTGTGCAGTGTATATATACAGGGCAGTGGTACTGTGCAGTGTATATATACAGGGGAGTGATGGTACTGTGCAGTGTATATATTTCAGCAGCCGCCCAGGCCCCCAGCACCTGTCCTGTATATATATTATATATACTGTCATACAGGCTGTACAGATACAGTATATACATATACAGGACAGGTGCCGGGGGCCTGGGCGGCTGCTGAAGTATATAATATACAGTATATCAGCTGTGGCCGCCCCAGGTCACCCAGACTGTCAGAATACAGCGATACATCGCACTCACTCAGGGCGGCAAGGCTTGCCAAGGAGCTCCTCCGGAATCTGCCTGTCCTGATAAGTTCAGCAGCCAGCGAGGGGCGGGAGAGAAGAGCAGGAGAACTCTCTGCCCACAAACAATGTCACGCTGGCTGCGTTCTTAACCCCGATGTGCCTGCACTGCCTGGCCCTGCACTGACTGAAAAGATGCTTGTGCCAGCACGGCTAGATGCCCGCCCCCCGCATTGTGCCGCCCGGGGCGGCCCCCCCCCCCCCTGTTCCTACGCCACTGTGCAGCTGCCATTAGGTTGTTGAGAAATTTTTAGAAGTTCTTTAAATCTAAATTTGCACTGTCCATCCGCTGTGTGTCAGTCAGACTATCATTATATAGAATGCAAAAAAAAGCCAGCAATCTAAATATTTATGGGATAAATACACTGAAAAATGAGGGGGAAAATGATGAGCATGGTGCAAAAAGGAATAAATATGTAATATTTCAGTGCACATGGAGTGTACACCAAAACATACATTTTTTTTCTGCCGAAAACCATGTGATAACTTCCTGCCAAGGTGTTCAAATAAAATGCACTACTCATAATACACCTGTACCACATTTTCTTTTTCACCCTTGAAGAAGCAACTCACGCGAAACTCGCTTTGGGGAGTTGAGTTGACTTGCTGCCTGGATCAAAGCAATGGGCACTTGCATTTGAAAATTTAAGCATTGCAAATGGAGTGCTTTTTGTACACTTATCTAATATCATATAGATACATGTCTTTTTGCAATAGGCAGTTTTATAGTTATGTGTTGCAACTAGCACACCCAGATAGTAAAAGGAGACACTCTCCATTACATTACTTTCTTCATTGAAATAGCAAGTATGCCCACTTGCTTTTGTCACTCTTCATTTATGTGTTTTTCTTTTCTTTTCTTTTCAATTTAAACATATATAATTTGATATTGTATTAGTAGCATGGACTCCTGTTCTTTTCCATTATATATATATATATATATATATATATATATATTAAATTTGAATAGGGGTGGATGTGCAGTACCCAGCCACGGCCACTGTGAGGTTGATGGAACTGTATGATGCAGCTCTGCAACTGAGAATGGCTTCTTGGTGGGGATGTCAGATGTTGCTCTCCTGGCATTCATGACCTATCTTAAGGATAGGCAATCAATATCAAATCAAAGGATAACTCCTTTAAGAGGTTCTCCAAAACATTCTATTTAGGATGGTGAAATGCAGGTATTATGCCATCAAAAGCAGAAGCACCACAACGAATGATTGCAGATGAAATACCAAAGACATAGTAATGATCTATAATAGACACTAAACAGATTATGGAGCAGGTCTGCAACTGTTCATATCCGTCCTCAGTTGGGGCCAGGAACTGCAGGACGTATCCTCAGGTTAGTCAAGTAAATAAGGCAGCACACTGCAGTGCCAAAACATGCAAACATGAAAATTGAACTGCACTACTGCACTAGAAATATGAAAAATGAGAGTGTTTAGTGCATAAAAATGGCCAATTTTATGTGTACCTGGTAGACACTTTACAGCATCTCTCTTATACCAGGTCCTACACTTGCCTTTCCTCGCTGAGAATAAATGTCTCTATCTGAATGGGTACCTGTGAAACCTCTTCTTAGACTTAAAATTATCTCTCTCTGTGGAGGGGTATTGGACCTGCACTTGCCTTTCCTCACTCCGCCTCCTAGCCACCTCCTAGGTGTTTTAATTACAGCAGGTCCAATACCCCTCCAGAGAGAGAGAGAATTTTAGTCTAAGAAGAGGTTTCACAGGTACCCATTCAGATGGAGACGTTTATTCTCAGCGAGGAAAGGCAAGTGTAGGACCTGGTATAAGAGAGATGCTGTAAAGTGGCTACCAGGTACACATAAAATTGGCCATTTTTATGTGCTAAACGCTCTCATTTTTCATATTTCTAGTGCAGTAGTGCAGTTCAATTTTCGTGTTTCATGTTTGCATGTTTTGGCACTGCAGTGTGCTGCCTTATTTACTTGACTATATACGAGTTGGCGACTCTAGGTTCAGCACCTGTTCACACTTAGTCTATGTTTGGATGTGACGGTCAGTTTTTTGAAATGTATTCTTTAGCCTTCTGATCGAGCACTCCACCTCCTAGCCACAGGTGTTTTAATTACAGCAGGTCCAATACCCCTCCACAGAGAGAGAGAATTTTAGTCTAAGAGGAGGTTTCACAGGTACCCATTCAGATAGAGACGTTTATTCTCAGCAAGGAAAGGCAAGTGTAGGACCTGGTATAAGAGAGATGCCGTAAAGTGGCTACCAGGCACACATAAAATTGGCCATTTTTATGCGCTACATGCTCTCATTTTTCATATTTCTAGTGCAGTAGTGCAGTTCAATTTTCGTGTTTCATGTTTGCATGTTTTGGCGCTGCAGTGTGCTGCCTTATTTACTTGACTATATATGAGTTGGCGACTCTAGGTTCAGCATCTGTTCACACTTAGTCTATGTTTGGATGTGACAGTCAGTTTTTTTAAATGTATCCTCAGGTTAGGTCTTCAATATCACAGTAGTAAAACACTCACTTTTAAAAATCTTGAAGGTTTGCGACAAATACTGGCTAGGTCAGTTGTGTCCATTTCACTACTGTGGCTAAAATTTGATTCTATGGTGTTAGGGTTTGGCAGAACACACCAAATATATATTTGTAGAGTAATTAGTGTGTTTGCAACCTGGGACAGCCATGCTAGCAGCCTAAACATCAACTGCGGTAACATCCACTACTGAGGTTGAGCGCTTGAGGGCCGCCAACATATCCTCCAGCTGCAAATATTGCTGTTTATCCACCATTTACTAGCCAGACCCTGGCGCTAGTATTATGTTAGGCTTTGGCAGAACGCAGCAAATATATATATTTATAGAATATTAGGTGTGTTCGCAACCCGGGGTCCACCTTGCAGGAGTAAAACCCGCTGCTAGTAACTGACGGTACTATATGGCGGTATAAGTGAACTCTGTTACTTTACAAGAGAACGCTGTGCCCTGTTAACCTCACAGAGGAACACAGCTACCAAATAGAGTGAACAGTGGTCATGCAGTCAGAATAGCACACGCAAAACTCATCGGAGGTGCCGGTGTTCTAGGGGCTTATTTCAGCGGGGCCCTGAATCCACTCACACAAAACTCCTCATCGGAGGTGCCGGTATTCTAGGGGCTTATTTCAGCCGAACCCTGAAACCACATACACATGACCATACTGGTGCAGAACACATAAGTTAGTTGATACTAGCGCATGGCCATGTGGCCATGCAAACCTTTTATAGCTGCAGAAATTTCAGGACCTTCTTAGAGGACCTATGGGAGCTGCTGTAGTACCTGAGCAACTTCAGGACCTTCCTAGAGGACCAATGGGAACTGCTGCAGTACCTGAGCATGTGACCCGGACCTCCAATGAGAGGTCTTACCCTGGGCATGCTCAGAAGGGGAAAAGCAGGACTTAGTCCCAGAGACGTCTGCTCGCCACTGACCAGTACTGGTTACAGTGACTGAACCTGGAAAGGCAGCAGTAATCATCCGCACCGTATCAGGCTGTGCCAGACGCTGGGACGATGTCTCCACTGAGCAAGCTCCACTGCGGCTGGAGAAGAATGGGAGACTGCAGCGGAGATGGCTCGAGACTCCCCCTGTGCAGAGGCGGGAACTTGACTCCTAGCATATGGTAAAGTATTAGTTCAGAGTTCATGTTATCAGAGTAATTTTTATTTTAAGTGTTTTTTATGCCAGCAGACTTTGCGCCAAATTAATCAAACTTTGATAATGCACACTTAATTTGGCAGGCACAAAGTTAAAATGACTAGAGAATTTGTAAGTGGCTTTTGATGATGAACAAGCCTTTGGATAGTGTTAGTCTGCAGGCTAACTACGTTAGATAAAACACTCTGCTGCCCTACTGAAAGGCTCACCGATAAAAATGCACTTTCCTCCTTCTAGAAGCTGACAGCTTTCAGTCAATGAGTAACATCTCACAGCACTGTGAGTAGTGGCTATAAGCACGTCCTGGCACTGTGACTGACAGCCAGCTCTGCAGTGCATGTGTGCAGAGCATCAGTGCAGAGACAGATGTCAGTTAACCCCTTTCTGACCTCGGACGGGAGAGTACATCTGAGGTCAGATCCCCTGCTTTGATGCAGGGCTCCGCGGTGAGCCCGCATCAAAGCAGGGACATGTCAACTGTTTTGAACAGCTGACATGTGCCCGTAATAGGCGCGGGCAGAATCACGATCTGCCCACACCTATTAACTAGTTAAATGCCGCTGTCAAACGCAGCCAGCGGCATTTAACTACCGCTTCCGGCCAGGTGGCTGGAAATGACGTCATCGCCGACCCCCGTCACATGATCGGGGGTCGGCGATGCTTCAGAATTGTAACCATAGAGGTCCTAGAGACATCTATGGTTACTGATCACCGGTGGCTGTGAGCGCCACCCTGTGGTCGGCGCTCACAGCACACCTCCATTTCTGCTACATAGCAGCGATCAGCAGATCGCTGCTATGTAGCAGAGGCGATCGAGTTGTGCCTGCTTCTACCCTCCCATGGAGGCTATTGAAGCATGGCAAATGTAAAAAAAAAAAGTTAAAAAAAATGTGAAAAAAATAAAAAAAATATAAACATTTAAATCACCCCCCTTTCGCCCCAATCAAAATAAATCAATAAAAAAAAAAAAATCAAATCTACACATATTTGGTATCGCCGCGCTCAGAATCGCCCGATCTATCAATTAAAAAAAAGCATTAACCTGATCGCTAAATGGCGTAGCGAGAAAAAAATTTGAAACGCCAGAATTACGTTTTTTAGGTCGCCGCAACATTGCATTAAAATGCAATAACGGGCGATCAAAAGAACGCATCTGCACCAAAATGCTATCATAGAAAACGTCATCTCGGGAAGCAAAAAATAAGCCCTCAACCGACCCCAGATCACGAAAAATGGAGACGCTACGAGTATGGGAAAATGGTGCAATTTTTTTTTTTTTTTTTTTAGCAAAGTTTGGAATTTTTTTTCACCACTTAGATAAAAAATAACCTAGTCATGTTAGGTGTCTGTGAACTCGTACTGACCTGGAGAATCATGATGGCAGGTCAGTTTTAGCATTTAGTGAACCTAGCAAAAAAGCCAAACAAAAAACAAGTGTGGGATTGCACTTTTTTGCAATTTCACCGCACTTGGAATTTTTTTCCCGTTTTCTAGTACACGACATGCTAAAACCAATGATGTCGTTCAAAAGTACAACTTGTCCTGCAAAAAATAAGCCCTCACATGGCCAAATTGACGGAAAAATATAAAAGTTATGGCTCTGGGAAGGAGGGGAGTGAAAAACGAACACGGAAAAATGAAAAATCCCAAGGTCATGAAGGGGTTAAAGTTCCGGGACGTGCTTATAGCCACTACTAAAAGGCAGCTGGGTACCTTTCTAATGCAATTAACCAGCAGATTAACAATATGTCTGCAGGATAAAAGCATTATTCGAGGTGACAGGTCCTCTTAAACTTAATATACAATTATTATATGCAAAAAATGCAGCACAAAGAATGCTAGTATTGCATTATTTTTAAATAAGATATGAGTTTATCCTCTTAGTCCGGCAAATTATGTCATATTTGACAGGAAAGTTCATACCCAAATTCATTTGATTGGGTTCGTAACTGTCTCGATTGCCATGAAGAAAGGAGTTTAAAAAAGAAGCTTTATACTCATCTCCTTTCACCTGTTCTTATGCTTTTGCCAGCTTTCATACTAACGTCATTCCATTTCTGCGCTTAGACTAATCACTGTTCTAAGATTGACTTCATTATAAAGTTTTTGGCTGGAATATAATTTTTTTTTACCCCTTTCTGGCCCTCAAAAGAATCCATGGTGGCCATCAGGGAAGGGCATTTTGGTGGATTCATGCAAATCGGATTCTGGCAATTATGATTTTTTGGGGGTGAAAACATTTTGATTTGCTATGAATACATTAGCTTATCCTTAACTGTAATATCTGACAGAATCTAGAAAATAATAAAATTCTATCCATCCTATAGACAGAAAAGGCTTGGACTGTAAGATGATACCAAGTGCTATAGCTACAAGGAGTGCAAAAGCTCCAGTTACATCCTGGACCTACAGAGGCCAAGAGGGGCCAAAAGTCCCTACTAGAAGACACAAGTATAAGAAGACAGACTAGAAGACTAAAAGATTAGAAGACACAAATCCCATTCACCATAAGTCCCTAGTAGTGTTGAGCGATACCATCCGATATTTGAAAGTATCGGTATCGGATGGTATCGGCCGATATCCGAAAAATATCGGATATCGCCGATACCGATATCCGATACCAATACAAGTCAATGGGACATCAAGTATCGGAAGGTATCCTGTAATGGATCCCGGGGTCTGAAGGAGAGGAAACTCTCCTTCAGGCCCTGGGATCCATATTCATGTGTAAAATAAAGAATTAAAATAAAAAATATTGATATACTTACCCTCTGACGCGCCCTGGTCGTCACCGCTGCAACCGCCTTGCTTTCGTTCCGAAGAATGAGCGCGTAAAGGGCCTTCGATGACGTCGCGGCTTGTGATTGGTCGTTGAGCGGTCATGTTTATTTTTATTCTTTATTTTACACATTAATCTTAATCCCGATACCGATTCCCGATATCACAAAAATATCGGAACTCGGTATCGGAATTCGGCCGATACCCGATACTTGCGGTATTGGAATGCTCAACACTAGTCCCTAGTAGAAGACACAAGTTTGATAAATCGCACATAGTTGCTGGGAACCCTTTGAAGATTCTAGTTTCTCCAGTTACTCCCTCTTCTGATAATATATCTTACTAATAATTTTCTCTGGTGGCATTTATAATCAATTCTAGTTTAGGTTAATTCAGGTAATCTCCTAATAATATAAAATGTTAATTATTTTTGTTTTTTTTTCTCATTTTAAATATGGAACGCTAAAGCTTTTTGTTATTAAATATCTCTGTACTAATGCTCATAACTTCCGTTAATTTGGTTATTATCCATTAAACTCAAAATGTATTTTCGTTTTTTTTTTTCCCAGAGAATCAATTAAAAAAACAAAAAGACAAAATGAATATAAATGGAATACATTAATTTGACTGACACATGTTTATTCTTTAATGCAAAAGAGGCTCTTATTATGCGAACGGGTACAGTTCATTTGTATTCCCATGTAAATTCTAATTAACTATACCAAAGACTGATGCAGTATTTAATTGTTTGAAAAACAATATTTTCTTATCTTTCTGAATACGATCCAAACCATAAAGATTTGTCAGGAAAAAAAACCCACTAATTATGTTTCATTACAAGCTTTGCCTTCTACCTCATTACGGAGTTTGTCACCTTCTTTTAGGTATAAACTTACAGTATAAGTAATTATGTGCACAAAAAAGTAAAACATTAGTAAATGTTTTGTTTAATGCATTTGAACTCGCGATACATTTAATGTACTGAAGTATTTATTGCTCATTTATATACGTATATAACAGTATTAAAAAGCTAAATATTGTATAAGTACTCTAAAATGCTAAATAAAATAACAATAAATATGATAACGACAAATATCAATAATAGTAAGACCAATCTCTTACATTTCGCATATAGTCAGATGTGTGAAACCTCTTCAAAACCGAGCAATTTTTCATTTTTGCATTTCCGTTTTTTCCTCCTCTTCAACCAAGAGCTTTAACTTATTTTTTTATGACATAGCTGTAGGACGGCTTGTTTTTTGCAGGATAAGTTGCACTTTTGAATTACATCATTCATTTTACCATATGCTGTGTTAGAAAATAAATCAAAATGAAGTGATGTCCGTTTTTGCGCTTTTGTTTTTTCCTCCCCTTCTTACCAGAGCCATAACTTTTTATTTGTCCGTCAATATGGTCATGTGAGAGCTTGCTTCTTCGTGGGACGAGTTGTATTTTTGAGTTACATCATTGATTTTACCATACAGTGTACTAGAAAATGGGAAATAATTTCAAGTGCAGTAAAATTGCAAAAAAAGTATAATTCTGCGATTGTTTTTTTTTTTACCATGTTCACTAATGCTAAAACAAACCTTCCATTATGATTCTCTAGATCATTACAAATTTGTAGATGCCAAATATGTATAGGTTCTTTTTCATTTCAGTGGTGAAAAAAATTGCAAGTTTATACAAAAAAAAAAGCACCATTTTCTGAGACGTGTAGTGTCTCCCCTTTCCGGGATCTGGGGCTGGGTGAGGGCTTATTTTTTAAGCACCGAGCTCATGTGTTTATTGATATCATTTTGAAGTAGATAATGATGCTTTGATCACCTGTTATTGCATTTTATTACAATTTGCAGCAAACAAAAAAACAAAATTCTGGTGTTTTGACTTTTTTTCTTGTTACCCCCAAATAATTTAGTTTACATTTTGATAGATTGGGTGTTTCTTAACTCAGCGATACCAAATATGTGTATTTTTATTTTATTGTTTTATTTTAAATGGACAAAAAAAATATTATTTTAATTCTACTTTAAATTTATTTTAATTTTTTTATTGCCATGTACCTCTTCAGACCCACACATGGGTATACGCTTCCTGATTTCTGGCTATTTGCTGTTGTCCTTCTACTTCTCCTCATCCTCATCCTACACCACCAGATCACCAGGGTGACCGTGGTTTATGATGCAATACCCACATATTTTTTTAAAGGGTGTTTATGAAGCCCGTACCAAAAAAAATGGTTATAAAGTATGTTCATGTATACCCCCCAGTGGTAAACATTTGATGGCCCATACACTTAGTGCATAGGAGACCCGCTCATTTGTAATGGGAACATTTTTTATGAGGTCCCCCTCCACGTCTCTTCCAAGGGGTATTGGGGTACATTTAAATTTAGGTGAGCTCAAGCATTCTCTGCATAGGCAAACAGTATGGCAGACCCACACTCCTTGTTGGGACCCCCAGTATGGAGTGGGCTTCTTTCCCACGGTACCTTCCATCCCCTGGTATCTCTCGATCTGTCCGACCAGTTCCTCAGCATTCCGGGGATCACCCTGGGCAACCCAAGTATGTACGGGCCTTGGCAGGGAATGCACAAACCAGGTGCAACAGGTCAAACATTTGGGAGCGCGATTGTTTGTATCGGTGATACGCCCAACGGTGAACTCGCTAAGCCCTGAGAGTCATTAATACCCCCAAGCATGTAAGAATCTCCATTTTTAGCTTGCCATGCTCTTTAGTATGTTGCCACTACCTGTGCCCACTGCTCTGGCAGGAGTTTCTCTTGGCAACCCTTTCAAACACCGTCAGGAAAGCATCAACATTGCAATTCTCCATTGTAGATTCTTTAGCCTCAACAATGCAGTTCTCCACTGCACGTTGTTCAGCTTCAACAATGCAATTCTCCACTGCAGTTTCCTCAGCTTCAACATTGAAATTCTACACAGCAGGTTCTTCAGCATAAACAATGCAATTCTCCACTGCTGGGTCTTAAGCCTCAACACTGCAATTGACTGCAGGTTCTTCAGCTTCAATATTGCAATTCTCCACTGCCAGGTTTTTAACCTCAACAACGCCATTGACTGCAGGTTCTTCAGCTTCAATATTGCAATTCTCCACTCCCGGGTCTTCAGCCTTAACACTGCAATTGACTGCAGGTTCTTCCGATTCAATATTGCAATTCACTTTATGGGCAAACAGTATGGGCAAACAGTATGAGAGTACCAACTTCGTAATAATGGGAACATTGCTTTCAGGTGGCCATCCTGAATGTTTGATCAAAGGGTTATTTAGGTGCATCCACATTTGGAGCAGGCCTTGCATTCACTTAATGGACAAACAGTATGGGAGTATCAACTTCGTAATAATGGGAACATTGCTTTCAGGTGGCCATCCTGTATGTTTGATCAAAGGGTTATTTATGTGCATCCACATTTGGAGCAGGCCTTGCATTCACTTAATGGGCAAACAGTATGGGAGTATCAACTTCGTAATCATGGGAACATTGCTTTCAGGTGGCCATCCTGAAAGTCTGTTCAAAGGGTTATTGGGTTACCTCCACATTTGGGGCAGGGCAGTCCTTGCATTCACATCATGGGCAAACAGTATTGAAGTACCAACTTTGTAATAATGTGAACATTTCTTTCAGGTGGCCATCCTGTACGTCTGTTCAAAGGGTTATTGGGGTGCATCCACATTTGGGGAAGGCCTTACATTCACTTAATGGGCAAACAGTATGGGAGTACCAACTTTGTAATAATGGGAACGTTGCTTTCAGGTGGCCATCCAGTACGTCTGTTCAAAGGGTTATTGGGGTGCATCCACATTTGGGGAAGGCCTTACATTCACTTAATGGGCAAACAGTATGGGAGTACCAACTTTGTAATAATGGGAACATTCTTTTCAGGTGGTCATCCTGTACGACTGTTCAAAGGGTTATTGTGGTGCGTCCACATTTTTGGCAATCACTGCATAGGCAATAACAGTTTAGGAGACCCACTGTTTAATAATGGGAACAACAAAACGTAGCTGGCTGATGGATGAATAGTAAAGGCCACCTGATGGTCCTATAAAAATAGGCTCTGTGACTTTCAGAGTCCCTCCTTCATAAATGAAACAGGATGTGTCTGATGATGTGTCCCACACCACATGGCCAGATAAGGTTGTAAAATGTTAAAATTACATTTCCCAGTGAATGCATTTGTCTTGGTTGAAAGCAATGCTAAAGTTGAAAAATGCATCAAAAAGACTCTGTGTGAACGTAGCCCAATGTGTGGAGGATCATTTTTGTTTTTGGTTAACTATTTTGCCTTATATACAAGTCATTACCCTGGAATGGAGGTTCCTTAATATATTTCACAAGAAAATCCATTTTGGTTTCATTTTTATATGTTTTATTGTGACTCCGTGAAAGTGGCGTAAGACTCTGACAACGTTGTTCACAGCAGTGACCTGAAATGCTTCCAGGGGTCTTCCCCATGCTGTTCCAATGTCATTTGAGCACTGTTCCCATTGATTTCTACAATTTATAGTAACTCTAAAGTCCCCCAGGGATGTCTGGTAAAAATGCTCGAGTTTACCATAGACTTACATTGGGCTCGTTGCTTGGGTCGAGCACCCGAGTATTCCAATATGCTCCACCCGAGCATTTTAGTGCTCGCCCATCACTAGATCTCACCTATAGTTGTCAGCAGAAACATGGAGCGGCATTAATTTATCCAGCATACTCTGTATTAGGCTTTGGCGCCCTCATTTAGGATTCAGCTTTGATAAATTTATTATGAAAAGGTCTCATTATCTCTTTTGATGGTATCTTTCCCTTGAAACAGAGAGTTCTAGGTTATATTCTTTGCATAAGGCATAAGAGAATGGATTAAGATAATCATATTCAATCCCTATCTTTACTTTAGAAAGTGAAATAAGAAATGTTTTTCTGAGAATTCAGCTCAGGGATAGAAATCCTAAACATATATAAAAAGGTTTACTTTCATTTTTCACAGATGAAAAGCATACAGTAGATGCTTATATGGTACACACCTTTGATGTTCATGCCGCCCTTCTCACATATAACAAGCATTAGTACTCTTCCTGGTATGGATATCTGTAATAGCAGAAAATATCACCAAAAGTGGCTATTTTAAAGGGAATATATGAATAAGGGGTAAGCCGGGGTACAGATATGGAAATAATGATTTGATCCCTTGCTGATTTTGTAAGTTTGCCCACTGACAAAGACATGAACACTCTATAACTTTTAGTGTAGGTTAATTTTAACGTTGAGAGATAGAATATCAAAAATACAATTCAGAAAATCACATTGTATAAATTATATCAATTTATCTGCTTTGTCTTCTTACTTTTGACCACAGGGTTAGAAATGGGGGTGTCTTATATACGCCTCTCCATTACTAACCCCAGGGATTGATGCCAGCAGATTTAAAACAGCTGGCATCAACCCCAAATCCAATCTACTGGATGCGCTATTTCAGGGGCATCTAGGGGCTGATGTTATAAGTTAATATCAGTCCACAGCTGTCTGCATACTCTTTGCTGGTTATTAAATATAGGGAGGATCTCACATTGTTTTTGTTTTATCTCCCATTTTAAAAAGCAGTAAAGGCTGCGCTGAGAATTGTGAGCTGATATTAATAGGCTGGGAACCTTAATGGGCATTGGCCCCTTCTAAGAATAGCAACAACAGATCACAGCTAGATGTTTTCCCCTGACTGGTAAAAGAGACAGGGACCCAACATTGAGTTTTTTATTTAGTTATTTATTTAGTTATTTTACACCGTCAAGCCGGGTCACGTGGTGTGCAGGCCGATCACAGCCATGCCAATACTTGAAACGGCTGTGATGGCCCTAAAGCCTTTCAACAAGCTTTATTAGGATAACGAACCAGAACAGGAAACCGAACATACAGTAATTAGTCCGTGTTCGGGGTCAGGTACCTGACACTAGAAGTTCAGCACGAATCCCAAATATTGTAGTACGGGTTCTCTCATTATTGCTTATGACTAGCAAGTAGTTTTACCATAGAAATAAATAAGAAAAGTTTAAAAAAAATGTTTTGGAGCAATTATTCAATACTAGATGGTGGCCCAATTCTAACGCATCGGGTATTCTAGAATATGCATGTCCACGTAGTATATTGCCCAGTCACGTAGTATTTTGGCTAGTCACGTATTAAAAATGCTACATGCACTTATGGCCCCATAGAGGCCGGCTGGCCACGACCAATCAGCAAGGCGGGATTTCTGAGACAGACAGACAATTAGACCCTTAGACAATACAATGGCGGCACTTGACAGCAGTGGAGGACAATGATGATTCGAGAATTTGCGGCAGACTGTGCCCGTCGCTGAATGGTCGAGGCCAGCTAGCCTCGACCAATCAGAGACTGTGCCCGTCGCTGATTGGTCGAGGCCTTGCGGCCTCGACCAATCAGCGACCCAAGATTTCCAGGACAAACAGACAATTAAACCCTTAGACAATTATATATATAGATTTTTTCAGAGGAGATCAGCTGTCAAATAGTACTCTGTGCACAAACCCTTAAGCGACATGCCAGTGGCTCCACCTCCAAGTTTATTATAACTTACCTGACCAGTCATTTACATTCTGTGAAACAATTTACATTAAAATAATTAGCAAGGAAAAAATAATTATTCTATCTTGAAAATATGTTTCCTTTCTTTTTTTTTATTATAAGTAATTAAAATGAAAAATAATTCCAAAGTTCTTGTTAGCTCACAGTGTCTACCATTCAATTTATTTTAGTAATGGCTTTAACAAAAATTTCTCCTGGCAGGATTAATCAAAGAGACAGATCCGTACTTACTTTATTTCTAGCAGGACGAGGGATTTTTAAATTGCCTTCGTTGTGCTGACAACGTCCTCATGATTGACAGCATAATTATGACAGATTTGTGCAAATGTTGTCACGTCATTCACTTGAGTTGCTTAAAATAAATTAACCATGGAAAACTGAACAGAAATGAAGGAAGGACATTGTGTTTCCCCTGGAACAGACTTAAAAAAGAAAGAGAAGGGCTTCGTCACACATGGTGGAATTGTGGTAGATTTTTTATCCCGATTTTCAGAGGTAGATTTTGTGCTGCTCAATTTAATTTCAATCAGGAAGTATATTATTGGGAAATAACTGATGCAAAATCTGTAAATCCTTTAATAATCATTTTCTGTAAAATATATTGTTCCATGTGACCACTGAGGACAATCAGAAACAGCAAAAGTCGCATGAGAAAAGGGTTCAGCAGACGAACAGTCAATGAGGCCTCCAAGAGGATGACTTTACCTATTTCTTTTTAACCCCTGGAATGACTTGCAAAATTTTCATTTTTCTCTTTTCCTCCCCTTCGTCCAAAAGCCATAACTTTTTATTTTTATTTCTGTTGACGCAGCCATACAAGGGTTAGTTTCTAGTGGGGCAAGTTTTCATTTTGAATGACAGTAATCATTTCACCACATATTTTGATGAAAAATTGAAAATAGTTACAATTCTAACATAAGAAAAAGCCATAGCAGCAGAGATTTAAAAAAAAAAAATGGGCAAGTGTTGGGCCTCAAAACACAAATTAAACTCTTTGGTTACAAATAGCATTGCTATATTGATACTGCAGTCTTATACATCCATCTGAAGTAGGCACATTTTGCTGGCATTGTAGTTGGGCCTAAAAACACACACAAAAAAACCTCTTTGGTTACAAATAGCATTGCAATATTGCTACTTCACTCTTATATGGCCATCAAAAATGGGGAAATTTTCCTGGCATTGTAGTACTGCAATTTTTTTCAGCAGTCAAATTTTAAAAGGCTTTTATCGTACTAGATTTGAGCCTTAAAACACACACAGAAAAATATATTTGCTTACAAATAGCATTGCTATATTGATACTGCACTCCTTTACGTCTTTTACTCTTTTAGTCAAATTTTGCTGGCATTGTAGTTGGTCCTAAAAACACACACAAAAAAACCTCTTTGATGACAAATAGCATTGCAATATTGCTACTTCACTCTTATATGTCCATCAAAAATGGGGAAATTTTCCTGGCATTGTAATACTGCAATTTTTTTTTGGCAGTGACATTTTATATGGCATTTATTGTGCTAGAGTTGGGCCTCAAAAACACAAAAAAAAATCTTTGGTTACAAATAGACATGAGCTAAGGCTAAGTTCACATTTGCGTATATGTGCTCAGCGTATCATTCCAAAACGCATGCAAACGCATGTTTACGCAGCATTTTTATCCACATCAGCTTACGTATGACGGCAAAAATATGCTGTGTGTGCATACGTTTGTATGCGTTTTTGGCCTGCTTTTGAGTTGTTTATGCACCTCAATTTCTCAATGGGCATGTCTCAGGCTGGTTTCACATTGGCGTTTTTTCGGGTGCGTTTTTGCGGTAAAAAACGCAAAAAAACGCATGGTGAAAAAACGCATGTAAACGCGTGTAAACGCTGCGTTTTTTTGACGCATGCGTTTTTGCATGTGGTGAAAAAAACGCGGCGTTTTGACGCGTTTACATGCGTTTTTACATGCGTTTGCGTTTTTTAAACGCATGCTGAGAAATGTGTGACAGCTCCCATTCATCAAAATAAAGTAAAAAACCTACTATAAACAGAAATAGTTAGGGTTAGGGGTAGGGGTAGGGTTAGGGGTAGGGATCCTAACCCTAACCCTACCCCTAACCGTACGGGATCCTATCCCTAACCCTAACCCTAACCCTAAGGGATCCTAACCCTAACCCTAACCCTACCCTTAACCCTACCCCTAACCCTAACCCTAAGGGATCCTAATCTTAACCCTACCCCTAACCCTAACCCTACCCCTAACCCTAACCCTACCGGGATCCTAACCCTAACCCTACCCCTAACCCTAACCCTACCCCTAACCCTAAGGGATCCTAACCCTAACCCTAACCCTACCCCTAACCCTACCCCTAACCCTAAGGGATCCTAACCCAACCCTAACCCTACACCTAACCCTACCCCTAACCCTAACCCTACCCCTAACCCTAAGGGACCCTAACCGTAACCCTAACCCTAACCATAAAGGGATTAGGGTTAGGATCCCTTAGGGTTAGGGTTAGGGGTAGGGTTAGGGTTAGGGGTAGGGTTAGGGGTAGGGTTAGGTTCCCTTTATCACCTTTATGTTGGGGGGTGGCATATCAGTGTGTTTTCTGGTTTTTTAATAAAAAAACGCATACGTTTTTTACCGCAAAAAACGCATGCACCAAAAAACGCATGCGTCCCCATTGACTCCAATGTATTTTTTGACCCAAAAAAAACGCATGAAAACGCATGCGTTTTTTTTGGTCCAAAAAACGCTTCTAAAAATACTACAAGTAGCATTTCAGAAAATGAACGCATGCAGTAAAAAAACGCATGCGTCAAAAAACGCGACCAAACGCGTACACAAAAAAACGCATGCGTTTTCAATGTTAAATATAGGGAAAAAAAACGCATGCGTTTTTTTGAAAAAAAACGCTGCAGACAAAAACGCAAATGTGAAACCACCCTCAAACAGTTCCTGGACATGCGCAGTCCGAAGTACGCAAGCACATCGGATACATGCATACGTAGGTCCTTGCATACGCATGCGTTCCCATAGACAGTAATGCGTTTTTAATGCACTCATCCGCATGCGTATGCCTGTGCATATTTGACAGATTTTTGATGCCTCAAAAAATGTAACATGTTGCGTTCGCTGCGCCAAACCGCACACCGCAAAACGATGCATGCGTACGCAAAAACGCATGTCCATGCGTACACCATGTTAAATATATGTATGCATGACGCATGCGGATCTATGCGGATCAAACGCTGAGCACAAAGATGTAAATCTGAAACCATCCTAACTTGTTTGGAAAACGTTCGTCAGTCTCAAATTCGGCATGAACATTGCACATTCGGATTAGTGTTTGGATTCACAAGCATTTTCCTTAAAATGGGCAAAATTTGTCAAATGATCGAGTTTCCACTAATGCTTATGCTAAGACTTTGGCTAGAATAGTGGTGCTGTATGATGAGTGGGGGGTGTGTTTGATGAGGGGAGAGGTGGGGAGAGGTCAGAGTAGCGGTATACTATATTTTTTTAAATTAAATTAATGTGTGGAGACTCCGGGAGCCAATCAGGGAGAGAAACCATCCACAATGTCCAGACACAAGGGCTACTGTCATTGGCTGCCAAAGTCACATGTCTATCGCCATATAAAAAGAGGACATGTTGTTTTTGCACAATTTTGTCTAACAGCACAGAGAGACTGCTCCTGCAGCTGCAAATAGTCTGATTGTTCTGATAGATAGGATTCTGTGTGAAATCGAACTTCCAGAATCTAAATCATTTGTGCTAATAGTGTGGGTCAAAGCAGAGGCCACATTTCAAAATTTAAATCGTTTCTGCTTATAGTTTGGACCATACACCAGTTCACACTTCAGAATCTAAATCCTTTCTGCAAATAGTGTGCGCCATAAACCAGGCCATATTTTAGAATCAAAATCATTTGTGCTAATAATATATGCAAGCCAGGAGTACACATTTCAGAATCAAAATCCATTGTGTTAATATTGTGTACCAGACACCAGGACACTTTTCAAAATCTAAATCATTTGTGCTAATAGTGTGGGTGATGCACCAGGCCACATTTCAGAATCTAAATAGTTTGTGCTAATATTGTGGCCAGAAAAAAGGCTGTGTTTCAGATTCTAAATTCTTTCAGCCATCAGTGGGGGTAGTACACCAGGCCACATTTCAGAATCTAAATTGTATGTGCTAATACTGTGGGCCAGACAACAGGCCACATTTCAGAATCTAAATAGTTTGTGCTAATATTGTGGCCAGAAAAAAGGCTGTGTTTCAGATTCTAAATTCTTTCAGCCATCAGTGGGGGTAGTACACCAGGCCACATTTCAGAATCTAAATTGTATGTGCTAATACTGTGGGCCAGACAACAGGCCACATTTCAGAATCTAAATCACAGAATCAGAGAATGTTAGAGTTGGAAGGGACCTCCTCGGTTATCTGGTCCAACCCCCTGCTCAAAGCAGGATTCACTAAATCATCTCAGACATGTCTGTCCGGCCTCTGAAGACTTCCATTCCACTCATTGATCACCCTCACTGTCAAAAAGTTTTTCTAATATCTAATCTGTGTCTGCTGTTGTGAATTCCGCTCTTGGGCTCCCTCCGGTGGTTGTAAGTGGCACTTTTTTGAGTTCTGCTCTTTGGCTCCATCCGGTGGTTTTAAGTGGTATGGCTGCTCCTTGGATTTAGCAGTCTGCAGCTGCTTCCACTGATTGTCTTTCTGCTCGGCTATTTATGCCTGGCTCTTCCCTTCAGCCAGTGCCACTTGTCAATGGTTCCTGGTTGGATTCACATCTCTCTTGGATTTCCCTGATATCCTGACCAGTTCAGCAAAGTTAAGTCCTTGCTTGCTCTTTTCTGTCCACAGGTTGTGGACTTATTCGTTCTGTGCTTTCTATGTTTTGTCCAGCTTGTCAGTATGGATTAATTCAGTTAAGCTGGAAGCTCTGGGAAGCAGATTTACCCTCCACACCTTTAGTCAGGTGTAGAGATTTTTGTAAACTCTGTGTGGATTTTTGTAGTTTTTAATACTGACCGCACAGTATTCTATCCTGTCCTATCTATTTAGCTAGACTGGCCTCCTGTGCTACATCCTGGTTTCATTCTGTGTATGTCTTTTCCCTCTCCACTCACAGTCATTACTTGTGGGGGGCTATCTATCGTTTGGGGACTTTCTCTGAGGCAAGATAGTTTTCCTGTTTCTATCTTTAGGGGTAGTTAGTTCTGAGGCTGTGACAAGGTGCCTAGGGAGTGACAGGAGCATCCCACGGCTACTTCTAGTGTTGTGTTGAGCTTAGGGACTGCGGTAAGTACAGGTACCACCTCCTTCAGAGCTTGTCCCATGTTGCTCCTAAACCACCAGTTCATAACAGTCTGCTCCCATTCAGTTTCATCCCATTGCTTCTAGTCTTTCCTTGTGCAAATGAGAAAAAAGATGATCCTTCTACAATGTGACAGCCTTTGAGATATTTGTAGACAGTTATTAAGTCTCCTCTCAGTCTTCTTTTTTGCAAGCTAAACATTTCCAAATCCTGTAAATGTTCCTCATAGGACATGGTTTGCAGACCATGGTGACTCATTCTGGTCGCTCTTCTCTGAACTTGCTCCAGTTTGATTATGTCTTTTTTTTAATGTGGTGCCCAAAACTGGACACAGTATTCCATATGAGGTCTGACGAAAAAGGAGTATAGGGCAATAATGACTTCACATGATCTAGATTGTATGCTTCTGTTAATACATCCCAGAATTGTATTTGCCCTTTTGCTGCTGCATTACACTTACACCAAGGAAACTAACTTCACAAGAAAGGCCAAAAGTAAAATATAACTTTTATTAACCCCTTCCCGACCCATGACGCCACGTAGGCATCATGAAAGTCGGTGCCAATCCGACCCATGACGCCTATGTGGCGTCATGGAAAGATCGCGTCCCTGCAGATCCGGTGAAAGGGTTAACTCCCATTTCACCCGATCTGCAGGGACAGGGGGAGTGGTAGTTTAGCCCAGGGGGGGTGGCTTCACCCCCTCGTGGCTACGATCGCTCTGATTGGCTGTTGAAAGTGAAACTGCCAATCAGAGCGATTTGTAATATTTCACCTATTATAACGGGTGAAATATTACAATCCAGCCATGGCCGATGCTGCAATATCATCGGCCATGGCTGGAAATACTAATGCGCCCCCACCCCACCGATCGCCCCCCCAGCCCCCCGATCTGGCCGGTACACTGCTCCGGCTCCCCTCCGTCCAGTGCTCAGCTCCCCCCCGTGCTCTTGTCCGCTCCCCCCGTGCTCCAATCACCCCCGTGCTCCAATCACCCCCCCTGCACTCCGATCCACCCCCCCGTGCTCCGTTCCACCCCCCTGTGCTCCGTTCCAGCCCCCCCGTGCTCCGTTCCACGCCCCCGTGCTCCGTTCCACGCCTGCCGCGCTCCGATTCCCCCCCCGTGCTCCGATCCCCCCGTCGTCCCCCCCCACCCCATCATACTTACCGATCCTGCCGGGGTCCCGTCCGTCTTCTCCCTGGGCGCCGCAAAATGACGGGCGCATGCGCAGTGCGCCCGCCGAATCTGCCGGCCGGCAGATTCGTTCCAAAGTGCATTTTGATCACTGAGATAGATTATATCTCAGTGATCAAAATAAAAAAAATAATAAATGACCCCCCCCCTTTGTCACCCCCATAGGTAGGGACAATAAAAAAATAAAGAAATTTTTTTTTCCACTAATGTTAGAATAGGGTTAGGGGTAGGGTTAGGGGTAGGGTTAGGGGTAGGGTTAGGGTTAGGGGTAGGGTTAGGGGTAGGGTTAGGGTTAGGGGTAGGGTTAGGGTTAGGGGTATGGTTAGGGTTAAGGCTAGGGTTAGGGGTAGGGTTAGGGTTAGGGCTAGGGTTAGGGTTTCGGTATGTGCACATGTATTCTGGTCCTCTGCGGATTTTTCCGCTGCGGATTTGATAAATCCGCAGTGCTAAACCGCTGCGGAATTATGGCGAATTTACCGCATTTTTTTCTGCGCATTTCACTGCGGTTTTACAATTGCGATTTTCTATTGGAGCAGTTGTAAAACCGCTGTGGAATCCGCACAAAGAAGTGACATGCTGCGGAATGTAAACCGCTGCGTTTCCGTGCAGTTTATCCCATCGGTTTACATTGAACTGTAAACTCATGGGAAACTGCTGCGGATCCGCAGCGTTTTCCGCAGCGTGTGCACATACCTTTAGAATTAGGCTATGTGCACACGGTGCGGATTTGGCTGCGGATTGGCCGCTGCATATTCGCAACAGTGTTCCATCAGGTTTACAGTACCATGTAAACATATGAAAAACCAAATCCGCTGTGCCCATGGTGCGGAAAATACCGCGTTGTATTTTCCGCAGCATGTCAATTCTTTGTGCGGATTCCGCAGCATTTTACACCTGTTCCTCAATAGGAATCCGCAGGTGAAATCCGCACAAAAAACACTGGAAATCCGCGGAAAATCCGCAGGTAAAATGCAGTGCCTTTTACCCGCGGATTTTTCAAAAATGGTGCGGAAATATCTCACACGAATCCGCGACGTGGGCACATAGCCTTAGGGTTAGGGTTGGATTAGGGTTGTGGTTAGGGTTGTGATTAGGGTTATGGCTACAGTTGGGATTAGGGTTAGGGGTGTGTTGGGGTTAGTGTTAGTGTTAGTGCCCTGTCCGTGCCGTTCCGGACCTCCGTTCCCCTGTTTCCTGGACCATTTGTGGTATGTGTCTATTAGGTTCGGCCTCTGGCCCCCTCCATAGTATGTGTGCTTTGTCTCACTCTCTGTTACTCTCTATAGGAGCCTCTGTCTCCATTTACCGGACAAGTATCGTCCTCCTCCTCTTTCCTCCATTACTATTCACTAAGGTCAGTTTTGCTCTACCCATTATTTTCACTAAGCAATGTATTTATATATATCTGTATGTTTTCAGTAGTCTATGAAGCCTGCCGCCATCCGTTTATCTGCCTGCCTGAACGCTGATTCAATATTCATACTACATGTATACTCCTTTGGGCATCGTTCACGGTTTATTTTTAAGATTTGTACATATGTATATATTTTTCTCACAGAATATGGTTATTTACTGTATTTTATTTTTGTTCTTTAGACATATACAGCATTTCTATATATTTCTGGTAACACAGTTACTTTTTACATGTGTATCATACTATGCATAGTCTGCCCCCCGCCGCCCCCCCCCCCCTTTTTTTGTTCATTGCGTCCACCGTGTCTTCTACCTCCTATTATGTTCTACTATCTTGATTATGCTGTATTTTGTCTTGATGTTTTGGATTTCACCATCTCTAATGTAGTCTATTTCATGTTTTTTCAGTGAGGTTTGAGAAAGACCTTTCAGGTCGAAACGTTCCTCAGAACTTTGTTGACCACTGTGGTGTCACTTTAATAAATACTTCACATCTCTGATGCAAAATATTGTCTGAGTGCGGTTGTTTGCCCGATTCTATGATTGATCTGGATCCAGTCCAGGTTCAGCCGGCACCAGCTCCTCTCTACAGAGTGCACGCCTTTCTCCCTCCAATCAGTTCTTCTGTTGGCGTACGCACCTGTGCCCTAGATGTCTACAGATACCTTCGCTTTCGATGATACAGCTGCTACAAGGATTCTTGGCAAAGTAACCAACCCAGGTGATTTCCTGAAGATCCCAGCTCAAGAACTCCGCACTAAGGATTACGAGCGGGTACGGAGGCGGTTGTGTTATGTTTGCTAATGAAAGGTGTTATGAAGGCAATCCAGAGACACAGTGTGCCTAGCGATCAGAGCGCACACAGTGATCTGACAAATACCCAAAAACAAAAGAACGAGCTCTGAGACGTGGAAACTCTGTAGACTGCACACCTGATCCTATCCTAAACACAACTAAAAGCGGCTGTGGATTGCGCCTAACAACTACCTATGCAACTCGGCACAGCCTAAGAAACTAGCTAGCCTGAAGATAGAAAAATAGGCCTGACTTGCCCCAGAGAAATACCCCAAAGGAAAAGGCAGCCCCCCACATATAATGACTGTGAGTAAGATGAAAAGACAAAACGTAGGGATGAAATAGATTCGGCAAAGTGGGGCCCGATATTCTAGACAGAGCGAGGACAGTAAAGCGAACTTTGCAGTCTACAAAAAACCCTAAAGCAAAAACCACGCAAAGGGGGCAAAAAAGACCCACCGTGCCGAACTAACGGCACGGCGGTACACCCTTTGCGTCTCAGAGCTACCAGCAAAACAAAAGACAAGCTGGACAGAAAAAAAGCAACAAAACAGCAAAAAAGCACTTAGCTATACAGAGCAGCAGGTCACAGGAACAATCAGGAGAAGCTCAGATCCAACACTGGAACATTGACAAGGAGCCAGGATAGCAGCATCAGGCGGAGTTAAGTAACGAAGCAGTTAACGAGCTCACCAGAACACCTGAGGGAGGAAGCTCAGAAGCTGCAGTACCACTTGTGACCACAGGAGGGAATTCAGCCACAGAATTCACAACAGTACCCCCCCCCTTGAGGAGGGGTCACCGAACCCTCACCAGAGCCCCCAGGCCGACCAGGATGAGCCGCATGAAAGGCACGAACAAGATCGGGAGCATGAACATCAGAGGCAAAAACCCAGGAATTATCTTCCTGAGCATAACCCTTCCATTTAACCAGATACTGGAGTTTCCGTCTAGAAACACGACAATCCAAAATCTTCTCCACAATATACTCCAATTCGCCCTCCACCAAAACCGGGGCAGGAGGCTCAACAGATGGAACCATAGGTGCCACGTATCTTCGCAACAACGACCTATGGAATACATTATGTATGGAAAAGGAGTCTGGGAGGGTCAAACGAAAAGACACAGGATTGAGAACCTCAGAAATCCTATACGGACCAATAAAACGAGGTTTAAATTTAGGAGAGGAAACCTTCATAGGAATATGACGAGAAGATAACCAAACCAGATCCCCAACACGAAGTCGGGGACCCACACGGCGTCTGCGATTAGCGAAAAGTTGAGTCTTCTCCTGGGACAAGGTCAAATTGTCCACTACCTGAGTCCAGATCTGCTGCAACCTGTCCACCACAGAATCCACACCAGGACAGTCAGAAGACTCAACCTGTCCTGAAGAGAAACGAGGATGGAACCCAGAATTGCAAAAAAATGGAGAAACCAAGGTAGCCGAGCTGGCCCGATTATTAAGGGCGAACTCAGCCAACGGCAAAAAGGATAACCAATCATCCTGGTCAGCAGAAACAAAACATCTCAGATATGTTTCCAAGGTCTGATTGGTTCGTTCGGTCTGGCCATTAGTCTAAGGATGGAAAGCCGAGGAAAAGGATAGGTCAATGCCCATCCTACCACAAAAGGCTCGCCAAAACCTTGAAACAAACTGGGAACCTCTGTCAGAAACAATATTCTCAGGAATGCCATGCAACCGAACCACATGCTGAAAGAACAAAGGTACCAAATCAGAGGAGGAAGGCAATTTAGCCAAGGGCACCAGATGGACCATTTTAGAAAAGCGATCACAGACCACCCAAATGACTGACTTCTTTTGAGAAACGGGAAGGTCAGAAATGAAATCCATCGAAATATGTGTCCAAGGCCTTTTTGGGACCGGCAAGGGCAAAAGCAACCCACTGGCACGAGAACAGCAGGGCTTAGCCCTAGCACAAATCCCACAGGACTGCACAAAAGTACGTACATCCCGTGACAGAGATGGCCACCAGAAGGATCTAGCCACTAACTCTCTGGTACCAAAGATTCCAGGATGACCAGCCAACACCGAACAATGAAGTTCAGAGATAAGTTTATTAGTCCACCTATCAGGGACGAACAGTTTCTCCGCTGGACAACGATCAGGTTTATTCGCCTGAAATTTTTGCAGCACCCGCCGCAAATCAGGGGAGATGGCAGACACAATGACTCCTTCCTTGAGGATACCCGCTGGCTCAGATAAACCCGGAGAGTCGGGCACAAAACTCCTAGACAGAGCATCCGCCTTCACATTTTTAGAGCCCGGAAGGTACGAAATCACAAAGTCGAAGCGGGCAAAAAATAACGACCAACGGGCCTGTCTAGGATTCAAGCGCTTGGCAGACTCGAGATAAGTCAAGTTCTTATGATCAGTCAATACCACAACGCGATGCTTAGCTCCTTCAAGCCAATGGCGCCACTCCTCGAATGCCCACTTCATGGCCAGCAACTCTCGGTTGCCCACATCATAATTACGCTCAGCGGGCGAAAACTTCCTGGAAAAGAAAGCACATGGTTTCATCACTGAGCAATCAGAACCTCTCTGTGACAAAACCGCCCCTGCTCCAATCTCAGAAGCATCAACCTCGACCTGGAACGGAAGAGAAACATCTGGCTGACACAACACAGGGGCAGAACAAAAACGACGCTTCAACTCCTGAAAAGCTTCCACAGCAGCAGAAGACCAATTAACCAAATCAGCACCCTTCTTGGTCAAATCGGTCAATGGTTTGGCAATGCTAGAAAAATTACAGATGAAGCGACGATAAAAATTAGCAAAGCCCAGGAACTTTTGCAGACTTTTCAGAGATGTCGGCTGAATCCAATCCTGGATGGCTTGGACCTTAACTGGATCCATCTCGATAGTAGAAGGGGTAAAGATGAACCCCAAGAATGAAACTTTCTGCACACCGAAGAGACACTTTGATCCCTTCACAAACAAAGAATTAGCACGCAGGACCTGAAAAACCATTCTGACCTGCTTCACATGAGACTCCCAATCATCTGAGAAGATCAAAATGTCATCCAAGTAAACAATCAGGAATTTATCCAGATACTCACGGAAGATGTCATGCATAAAAGACTGAAACACAGATGGAGCATTGGCAAGTCCAAACGGCATCACTAGATACTCAAAATGACCCTCGGGCGTATTGAATGCAGTTTTCCATTCATCTCCTTGCCTGATTCTCACCAGATTATACGCACCACGAAGATCTATCTTAGTGAACCAACTAGTCCCCTTAATCCGAGCAAACAAGTCAGATAACAATGGCAAGGGATACTGAAATTTAACAGTGATCTTATTAAGAAGGCGGTAATCAATACAGGGTCTCAGCGAACCATCCTTCTTGGCTACAAAGAAGAACCCTGCTCCCAGTGGTGATGACGATGGGCGAATATGTCCCTTCTCCAGGGATTCCTTCACATAACTGCGCATAGCGGCGTGTTCGGGCACGGATAAATTAAATAATCGACCTTTAGGGAATTTACTACCAGGAATCAAATTGATAGCACAATCACAATCCCTATGCGGAGGTAGGGCATCGGACTTGGGCTCTTCAAATACATCCTGATAATCAGACAAGAACTCTGGGACCTCAGAAGGGGTGGATGACGAAATCGACAAAAATGGAACATCACCATGTACCCCCTGACAACCCCAGCTGGATACCGACATGGAATTCCAATCCAATACTGGATTATGGGTTTGTAGCCATGGCAACCCCAACACGACCACATCATGCAGATTATGCAACACCAGAAAGCGAATAACTTCCTGATGTGCAGGAGCCATGCACATGGTCAGCTGGGCCCAGTACTGAGGTTTATTCTTGGCCAAAGGTGTAGCATCAATTCCTCTCAATGGAATAGGACACCGCAAAGGCTCCAAGAAAAACCCACAACGTTTAGCATAATCCAAATCCATCAGATTCAGGGCAGCGCCTGAATCCACAAACGCCATGACAGAAAACGACGACAAAGAGCATATCAAGGTAATGGACAGAAGGAATTTGGACTGTACAGTACCAATGACGGCAGACCTAGCGGACCGCTTAGTGCGCTTAGGACAATCAGAAATAGCATGAGTGGAATCACCACAGTAGAAACACAGCCCATTCAGACGTCTGTATTCCTGCCGTTCAACTCTGGTCATAGTCCTATCGCACTGCATAGGCTCAGGTTTAACCTCAGGCAATACCGCCAAATGGTGCACAGATTTACGCTCGCGCAAGCGTCGACCGATTTGAATGGCCAAAGACAAAGACTCATTCAAACCAGCAGGCATAGGAAATCCCACCATGACATCCTTAAGAGCCTCAGAGAGACCCTTTCTGAACAAAGCTGCCAGCGCAGATTCATTCCACTGAGTGAGTACTGACCATTTCCTAAATTTCTGACAATATACTTCTATATCATCCTGACCCTGGCACAAAGCCAGCAAATTTTTCTCAGCCTGATCCACTGAATTAGGCTCATCGTACAGTAATCCGAGCGCCAGGAAAAACGCATCGACACTACTCAATGCAGGGTCTCCTGGCGCAAGAGAAAATGCCCAGTCTTGAGGGTCGCCACGCAAAAAATAAATAATAATCAAAACCTGTTGAATAGGATTACCCGAAGAATGAGGTTTCAAGGCCAGAAATAGCTTACAATTATTTTTGAAACTTAGAAACTTAGTTCTATCTCCAAAAAACAAATCAGGAATAGGAATTCTTGGTTCTAACATAGATTTCCGATCAATAGTATCTTGAATCTTTTGTACATTTATAACGAGATTATCCATTGAAGAGCACAGACCATGAATATCCATGTCCACACCTGTGTCCAGAAACACCCAAATGTCTAGGGGAAAAAAAAAAATGAACACAGAGCAGAGAAAGAAAAAAAAATGATGTCAGAACTTTTTCTTTCCCTCTATTGAGAATCATTAGTTTGGCTCCTTGTACTGTTATGTTTGCTAATGAAAGGTGTTATGAAGGCAATCCAGAGACACAGTGTGCCTAGCGATCAGAGCGCACACAGTGATCTGACAAATACCCAAAAACAAAAGAACGAGCTTTGAGACGTGGAAACTCTGTAGACTGCACACCTGATCCTATCCTAAACACAACTAAAAGCGGCTGTGGATTGCGCCTAACAACTACCTATGCAACTCGGCACAGCCTAAGAAACTAGCTAGCCTGAAGATAGAAAAATAGGCCTGACTTGCCCCAGAGAAATACCCCAAAGGAAAAGGCAGCCCCCCACATATAATGACTGTGAGTAAGATGAAAAGACAAAACGTAGGGATGAAATAGATTCAGCAAAGTGGGGCCCGATATTCTAGACAGAGCGAGGACAGTAAAGCGAACTTTGCAGTCTACAAAAAACCCTGAAGCAAAAACCACGCAAAGGGGGCAAAAAAGACCCACCGTGCCGAACTAACGGCACGGCGGTACACCCTTTGCGTCTCAGAGCTACCAGCAAAACAAAAGACAAACTGGACAGAAAAAAAGCAACAAAATAGCAAAAAAGCACTTAGCTATACAGAGCAGCAGGTCACAGGAACAATCAGGAGAAGCTCAGATCCAACACTGGAACATTGACAAGGAGCCAGGATAGCAGCATCAGGTGGAGTTAAGTAACGAAGCAGTTAACGAGCTCACCAGAACACCTGAGGGAGGAAGCTCAGAAGCTGCAGTACCACTTGTGACCACAGGAGTGAATTCAGCCACAGAATTCACAACACGGTTGACTTCATTTGACCTACATTCTATAACATTGGCTGAGTATCATAGACTGAGCAGGATACCACGTGGCCTTAGATTCCACCTTAGACCTACACTTTTCTCTGACAAACCAGACTACTGTGAGAAATTCCAAAGGATCCTTAACAAGTGTTCGCTAGACATTATCTTACTTACTATCGACTTCCTTCAGACAGCTATTGGTGAATCCGAAGAAAAACTCTCTGCCATCGAAGAGCAATTGTCCACTTCACTTTCTGCAACTGATTGGAATACCCTGAAGGCCAAAACCGACAAAGTCATAGAAGAACACCGCAAATACCTACAGGACAAGAAACGATCCAAATTCCAACGGAACTCGGAAGATTACGCCTCTAATCGTGTATACAAATGGAACGACTCAGCATCCACAAATTCCAGACAAGGAAATACTGGACCTCGACGTTACGGACCCTACAGCTCAGACAGCGACAGCTCCACAAACAGTTCCTTCCAGAACCGTTTTTTAGGACGACCCCACTCGAGACCCATTACCCGCCCAGGAGGAGACCGACAAGGAGGTCCGCCCGGAAATCGAGATCGGATGACTACAAGGTCCCAGGTAAGGCCCCAAACCCTGTCATCAACATCTCTTCTTACACCTTGAGTCCTCCTGAACTATCGTTCCTCCAAAAGGGCTTATCCTTTTGCCCTACCCCACCATGGGACAAGTTCAAACTGTCCCAGGACCTTCAACACTTCTACCGCAACCTCCGCCTCAAGACTCACTTTGGACTACAGAATGACACGCCAAGGAATAAGATCCCCGCAACCTTGGAGAATCCTATCCCTGAACTGAGCATAATAAGATTAGGTTTACGCACATCCAGCAGCTTCAATCCCCCACACAACTACCATGCAACTGAGGCCTACATTAGTCTGATTCAGAGGGACATTGATATCATGCTAGAACAACATCGCCTAGGTAATTTTCCTACCCACAGCAATATATCCGCGGTTGACAGACAAGCTATTGAATCACTCAAAACTAACAAAAATATTACAATTAAACCTGCTGATAAGGGCGGATCAATTGTCATACAGAACGCAGCCGACTACTCAGCTGAAATTCTGAGACAACTGTCGGATACGACCACCTACAAAAAGATTCACTCGGACCCAACCCCCAACATCAGACTCCAAATTAGTACTATTCTCCAAAAATACCAATCCCTCAACACAATTGACTCTAAGACAGCTACTTTTCTCACCAATCCACATCCTGTGACCCCGGTCATCTATACCTTACCTAAAATACATAAATCCCTCAATAATCCACCAGGGCGACCTATAGTCGCATCCACAGATTCCATCCTGGCCCCTATTTCAGTTTACTTAGAAAAAATCTTTACCCCATTGACAAAGAACATGAAATCTTACATACTTGACACAGGTCATTTTCTCCAGACCCTTAGGGCACTCCCCACAGTTCCACCAGAATGCATCCTTGCCACATTTGAAAAGTCTCTATACATCTATTAGACATGACTTGGGCATACAAGCGGCGGGTGAACTCCTCGAACAATCAACCCTCACACATCATTCCAAAAACCTGTGCCTTGATTTACTTTCTTTAATTTTACATAACAATTTCTTTCTTTTTGGTGATCAATATTACCTACAGACCCAAGGCACCGCCATGGGTGCAAACGTAGCCCCAGCCTACGCCAATAGCTACATGGATTCCTTTGAGCGCAATTATGTATACCCCAATTCTCTGTTCCAATCTTACAACCTATGTTGGCTTCGCTACATAGATGACGTTTTTTGTCTATGGACAGGGCCCCTAGAGTCTTTGGATACGTTCACCAACTACCTGAACACCATTCGAGATGAACTTCAGTTTACATTAAACCACGATAACACCCAAATTTCATTTTTGGATACGCTGGTCATAAGGGGTCCCAATGGGACTCTCAACACCGACCTATTTGTTAAACCTACTGATTCCAACAGTCTTCTTCATTATCACAGCTGTCATCCCACCTCTACCAAACAAAGCCTACCTCGGTCACAATTCAAACGTGTGGCTCGTATAGTTTCAGACCCCGGACTACTACCCGCTCGTCTCGATGACATGTCCCGTAAATTTGAAGTACGGCAGTACCCTAGGAATCTACTGGACAGAGAAAAAGTGTTGGCCTTAAATCCATCCCCACGCCCTAGTGCCTCTACAAAACCAGAACGCGTTCCCTTCATTCCTACTCACCACCCTGTCATGCCTATAGTTTATAATATTATCCGCAAACATTGGCCCCTCCTGAGACGTTCATATCCACAGATCGAGGCTTTCACGACACCTCCTCTCATGTGTAAACGGAGACCTACCAACATCAGAGATCGAGTCGTTAAGGCAGACATGGGCAGTTCTTCTAGAATACCCAGACAAACCTTTTTAGGTACTGCAAAACGCGGCACGTTCCCATGTTTGGCCTGTGCATGCTGCTCTAACGTCATTAAGTCCAATACCATCACTCATCCACACTCGGGTAGACAATACCAAATCAAGGGATTCTTCACTTGTGAATCCAATAACGTAGTTTACGTTATTAAATGCCCCTGTGGGCTACTTTATGTCGGAGAGACCACACAACACATCCGTGACCGCATCTCTAGCCACAAATCTATCATAAGATGTAAAAAAACATGGCTCCCTCTTCCCCATCATTTTGTGTCCGCCAACCACTCAGTCTCTCAGCTTCGTTTCCAGGTTTTAGAGCAGGTGGATCGCCCTAGGAGGGGTGGTGATCACACTAAACTGCTTAGGCAACGTGAGTCCTATTGGATTTATACTTTACAAACCCTCACACCCAAGGGTTTGAATAGGGAACTTGATCTGATTTAATTGAGTCCGATACCTGTTCATCATGGGACCACGTGCTGTCCTGCTTGCTCTGGGTCCTCTTGAACTACATTGTCGCTATGTCAATACTTGTAGAACTTCAATGCTGCTACATATACCTACAAATTGATGATCAATGATACTGTAATTTTTATCAAATGTGCCATTTTATGTCCGTAGAGCATGCTGACCTCTCATTTTGTTCCATGATCACTAACCTTTCTCCTACTTTCAGGCGGTCTGATTTCCATATACTGTTTTTGCCATTTGGGGTAAGTACTCGCCTGACCCCCCTCCCGTCTTTGTTTATTTTTATTTTGTTTTTGTATTTGTTTTTATTACAATTTTTATTTTTATTTTCATCTTTATTTTTATTTTTTATTTTTCATATTATTTCATTATTTCTTTCATTTTTTTCATTTTTTTCATTTTTTTCATTTTTTTCAATTTTTTTCATTTTTTTCATTTTTTTTCATTCTTTTCATTTTTTTCATTTTTTTCATTTTTTTTCATTTTTCACTTTTTTCATCATATTTTTTCATCATATTTTTCATTATTTTTATATTTATTTATATTTATCTCTATTTTATTTTTCTCCATTCTTATCCATTTTACATATTGTTCTCTCTTCCATATCTCTTCTCTTCCACATCTGGACCCCCCCCCCTTTTTATGTTTTTTATTTTTATCATTTTTTTATTTTTTTATTTTTTTATAATTTTTTGTCATTTTTTACTTTATTCCTTAATTCTTCACTTATCTCCTTCTTTTCTTTTTCCTCATTTTTCCATCCTTGAATTCTATTTCTCTTTTTTCTCCATACATTATTGCAATCTATTCATATAATTTCATCTGGCTTCTTACCGTTATCCTTACTTTCACTCTCTTTCCCTTTGCTCGATACACCTGCCTTTTCCTATCCCCTTCCCCTCTCCTCCCCTTCTACACAGAGCTCCTAGTGCTGACACGCCCCCATTGTGTCAACTCTACGCACGCGCCGACATAGCGCTTTGCCCTCTATGCGCCGCTGCTCGCCCTCTGCCGGCCCTTCATTCCTGACGCCTCCTCCTTTCTGCGCGTGCGCTCTGTCCTCTGCGCTCCAGCATGCGTGCCGGGCCTCTCTCTCGTTCCTTTCCGGGCGCACCTGTCTCAGCCCCTCAGCGTGTGCTCCTAGCCTCTTTCTCACACCGCTACCATACTTCCTGTCTGCCGGGTATTTCTCCCCTGACCGTCCACCATGCCGGACACTACCGCCTCCTTCTTCCTTACAGGACCCACAGGTATTTTCTCCCTCTGGCTCACTCCCTGCTTTCCTTTCACATGATCAGCATCCTCACTCCTGGTCTCTTATCCACAGTGCTTTTAGGGATTCTGTGCCCTGTCCGTGCCGTTCCGGACCTCCGTTCCCCTGTTTCCTGGACCATTTGTGGTATGTGTCTATTAGGTTTGGCCTCTGGCCCCCTCCATAGTATGTGTGCTTTGTCTCACTCTCTGTTACTCTCTATAGGAGCCTCTGTCTCCATTTACCGGACAAGTTTCGTCCTCCTCCTCTTTCCTCCATTACTATTCACTAAGGTCAGTTTTGCTCTACCCATTGTTTTCACTAAGCAATGTATTTATATATATCTGTATGTTTTCAGTAGTCTATGAAGCCTGCCGCCATCCGTTTATCTGCCTGCCTGAAAGCTGATTCAATATTCATACTACATGTATACTCCTTTGGGCATCGTTCACGGTTTATTTTTAAGATTTGTACATATGTATATATTTTTCTCACAGAATATGGTTATTTACTGTATTTTATTTTTGTTCTTTAGACATATACAGCATTTCTATATATTTCTGGTAACACAGTTACTTTTTACATGTGTATCATACTATGCATAGTCTGCCCCCCGCCGCCCCCCCCCCCCCTTTTTTTGTTCATTGCGTCCACCGTGTCTTCTACCTCCTATTATGTTCTACTATCTTGATTATGCTGTATTTTGTCTTGATGTTTTGGATTTCACCATCTCTAATGTAGTCTATTTCATGTTTTTTCAGTGAGGTTTGAGAAAGACCTTTCAGGTCGAAACGTTCCTCAGAACTTTGTTGACCACTGTGGTGTCACTTTAATAAATACTTCACATCTCTGATGCAAAATATTGTCTGAGTGCGGTTGTTTGCCCGATTCTTGGGGTTAGTGTTGGCGGTAGAATTGAGGGGTTACCACTGTTTAGGCAAATCAGGGGTCTCCAAACGCAACATGGCACCACCATTGATTCCAGCCAATCTCGTATTCAAAAAGTCAAATGGTGCTCCCTCACTTCCGAGCCCTGACGTGTGCCCAAACAGTGGTTTACCCCCACGTATGGGGTACCAGCATACTCAAGACAAACTGCGCAACAATTACTGGGGTCCAATTTCTCCTGTTACCCTTGTGAATCTAAAAAAATGCTTGCTAAAACATCATTTTTGAGGAAAGAAAAATGATTTTTTATTTTCACGGCTCTGCGTTGTAAACGTCTGTGAAGCACTTGGGGGTTCAAAGTGCTCACCACATATCTAGATAAGTTCCTTGGGGAGTCTAGTTTCTAAAATGTGGTCAATTGTGGGGGGTTTCTACTGTTTAGGCACACCAGGGGCTCTGCAAACGCAATGTGACGCCCGCAGACCATTCCATCAAAGTCTGCATTTCAAAAGTCACTACTTCCCTTCTGAGCCCCGACGTGTGCCCAAACAGTGGTTTACCCCCACACATGGGGTATCAGCGTACTCAGGAGAAACTGGACAACAACTTTTGAGGTCCAATTTCTCCTGTAACCCTTGGGAAAATAAAAAATTCTGGGCTAAATAATTATTTTTGAGGAAAGAAAACGTATTTATTATTTTCACGGCTCTGCATTATAAACTTCTATGAAGCACTTGGGGGTTCAAAGTGCTCACCACACATCTAGATAAGTTCCTTTTGGGGTCTAGTTTCCAAAATGGGGTCACTTGTGGGGGGTTTCTACTGTTAAGCCACATCAGGGGCTCTGCAAACGCAATGTGACGCCCACAGAGCATTCCATCAAAGTCTGCATTTCAAAACGTCACTACTTCAATTCCGAGCCCCGGCATGTGCCCAAACAGTGGTTTACCCCCACATATGAGGTATCAGCGTACTCAGGACAAATTGGACAACAAATTTCGTGGTTCAGTTTCTCCTTTTACCATTTGGAAAATAAAAAAATTGTTGCTAAAAGATAATTTTTGTGACTAAAAAGTTAAATGTTCATTTTTTCCTTCCATGTTGCTTCTGCTGCTGTGAAGCACCTGAAGGGTTAATAAACTTCTTGAATGTGGTTTTGAGTACCTTGAGGGGTGCAGTTTTTAGAATGGTGTCACTTTTGGGTATTTTCAGCCACATAGACCCCTCAAACTGACTTCAAATGTGAGGTGGTCCCTAAAAAAAATGGTTTTGTAAATTTCGTTGTAAAAATGACAAATCGCTGGTCAAATTTTAACCTTTATAACTTTCTAACAAAAAAAATTTTGTTTCCAAAATTGTGCTGATGTAAAGTAAACATGTGGGAAATGTTATTTATTAACTATTTTGTGTCACATATCTCTCTGGTTTAACAGAATAAAAATTCAAAATGTGAAAATTGCGAAATTTTCAAAATTTTCGCCAAATTTCCATTTTTATCACAAATAAACGCAGAATTTATTGACCTAAATTTACCACTAACATGAAGCCCAATATGTCACGAAAAAACAATCTCAGAACCGCTAGGATCCGTTGAAGCGTTCCTGAGTTATTACCTCATAAAGGGACACTGGTCAGAATTGCAAAAAACGGCAAGGTCTTTAAGGTCAAAATAGGCTGGGTCATGAAGGGGTTAATGGACAATAGTAGTAAAAAAATCACATTGGTGAGAGAACACCTTAAACACAGAACAAAAAGGTGGGTAGTCCAGAGAGGCTCCAAGATAAACGTCAAAACATAGTAAATAATACGTATCAAGACAATTGTCCGTATGCAGTTAATCATGTACCTACTAGTAATGATATACAGCTACTAATGAGGGATAGAAAACAGCAAGTACAGCAAGGTATAATTACCAATTGAGAGCGCTCCTGGATACCCACCACACCCAAACTATGTTTTGACATTTATCTTGGAGCGTCTCTGGACTACCCACCTTTTTGTTCTGTGTTTAAGGTGTTCCCTCACCAATGTGATTTTTTTACTACTATTGTCCATTAATAAAAGTTATATTTTACTTTTGGCCTTTCTTGTGAAGTTAGTTTCCTTGGTGTATCTATATTGCCCTTCATGGCCGTTGAATTGGGATATCATTAGGTGTTATTGCTGCATTACACTGTTGAATCATGTTTAGTCTGTGATCTATTTGTCTACCCAAGTCTTTTTCACATGTGCTGTTGCTTAACCCTATTCATCCCATTCTGTATATACTTTTTTCACTTTTATTGCCCAGATGTAATACTCTGCCCACTGCTCCAGTATATTTATATCTTTTTGAATCCTCTCTCTTCTCTAGTATTAGCTATCCCTCCTAGCTTTGTGTCATCAGCAAATTTAATCAGTTTGCCCTCAATTCCTTCATCTAAATCATTGAAAATGATGTTGAACAATAGAGGGCCCAGCACAGAGCCCTGTGGTACCCCACTTGAGACATTCCTCCAACTGGATGTGCAGCCATTTATGACCACTCTTTGGGTCCAATCGCTAAGCCAGTTATGAATCCACCTAACAGTTGCCTTGTCTATTCCATACTTAGTCATTTTTTCAAGAAGGATTGTGTGAGATACTTTGTCAAAAGCTTTGCTGAAGTCAAGATATGCTATATCTGCAGCATTTCCCTGATCCACTCAGTCAGTGATTCTGTCATAGAAGGAAATTAAGTTAGTCTGACATGACTTAGTTACAAACCCATGCTGACTCTGATTAATCACTTCATTGTTATCCAGGTACTTACATACATGTTGTTTAATAATTTGTTCAAAGATATTTCCTGGTACAGATGTCAGACTCATCTGCCTATGGTTCCTTGGGTCAACCTTCTTCCCTTTTTTGAAGATAGGAACAACATTTGCTCTTCTCCAGTCTTCTGGGTCTTCTCTTGTTCTTCATGAATTTTCAAAGATTATGCAGAGTGGTTAAAAAATGTATTCTGCTATCTCCTTCAGTACTCTGGGGTGTAATTCATCTGGACCCGGAGACTTGAATTAATTTATGTTAGCTAAGTTTTTCCTCACTATCTTTCTGTTTATAGATATCCTGGATTCTTTTAATCCCTTAATAGGACAGTGAAAACAGTTGATGTTACATTTTCTTTCTGAGAAAAAAACAGATGCAAAATAGGAATTTAAAAGTTCGCCCTTCTCAGCTTCCTTTCTTACCATTTCATCATTTTCATCCTGTAAAAATCCTATAGCATCTTTGACTTTTCTTTTACTTTTGACCTATCCCCCAAATCCTTTTTTATTGCTTTTGACATCTCTTGCAAGCCTTAGTTCATTGTCAGCTTTAAATTATCTGATTTTTGCCCTGCAGGTTCTGTAGACAGCATTATATTCTTCTTTAATATGCCTCCAATTTGATAATCATTTCTTTCTTCCTTTTTAGCAGGTGTTTAAGTTCTGTATTCATCCATCCTGGTTTCCTTAACCCCTTTATCCCATATGACGTACTATACCATCGAGGTGGGGTGGGCTTTAATTCCCACCGACGGTATAGTACGTCATAGGCGATCGGCCGCGCTCACGGGGGGAGCGCGGCCGATCGCGGCCGGGTGTCAGCCACCCCGACACATTAACCCCCGGCACACCGCGATCAAACATGATCGCGATGTGCCGGCGGTGCAGGGAAGCATCGCGCAGGGAGGGGGCTCCCTGCGTGCTTCCCTGAGCCCCCCGCAGCAACGCGATGTGATCGCGTTGCTCCGGGGGTCTCCGACCTCCTTCCTCCTTGCTGCACCCGGATCCAAGATGGCCGCGGATCTGGGTCCTGCAGGGAGGGAGGTGGCTTACCAAGTGCCTGCTCAGAGCAGGCACTTGGTAACGCTGCACTGCTCTCAGACAGATCGGTAATAAATGTACACATATTTACTATTGCCGTGTCCGTAACGACCCAACCTATAAAACTGGCCCACTAGTTAACCCCTTCAGTAAACACCGTAAGAAAAAAAAAAAAAAAACGAGGCAAAAACAACGCTTTATTATCATACCGCCGAACAAAAAGTGGAATAACACGCGATAAAAAAGACAGATATAAATAACCATGGTACCGCTGAAAGCGTCATCTTGTCCCGCAAAAAATGAGCCACCATACAGCATCATCAGCGAAAAAATAAAAAAGTTATAGTCCTGAGAATAAAGCGATGCAAAAATAATTATTTTTTCTATAAAATAGTTTTTATCGTATAAAAGCGCCAAAACATAAAAAAATGATTTAAATGAGGTATCGCTGTAATCGTACTGACCCGAAGAATAAAACTGCTTTATCAATTTTACCAAATGCGGAACGGTATAAACGCCTCCCCCAAAAGAAATTCATGAATAGCTGGTTTTTGGTCATTCTGCCTCAGAAAAATCGTAATAAAAAGCGATCTAAAAATGTCACGTGCCCGAAAATGTTACCAATAAAAACGTCAACTCGTCCCGCAAAAAACAAGACCTCACATGACTCTGTGGACCAAAATATGGAAAAATTATAGCTCTCAAAATGTGGTAACGCAAAAAATATTTTTTGCAATCAAAAGCGTCTTTCAGTGTGTGACGGCTGCCAATCATAAAAATCCGCTAAAAAACCCGCTATAAAAGTAAATCAAACCCCCCTTCATCACCCCCTTAGTTAGGGAAAAATTAAAAAAATGTATTTATTTCCATTTTCCCGTTAGGGTTAGGGCTAGGGCTAGGGTTAGGGCTAGGGCTAGGGTTAGGGTTAGGGCTAGGGTTAGGGTTAGGGCTAGGGTTAGGGTTAGGGTTAGGGCTAGGGTTAGGGTTAGGGCTAGGGCTAGGGTTAGGGTTAGGGTTAGGGCTAGGGCTAGGGTTAGGGTTAGGGCTAGGGTTAGGGTTAGGGCTAGGGTTAGGGCTAGGGTTAGGGCTAGGGTTAGGGTTAGGGCTAGGGTTAGGGTTAGGGCTAGGGTTAGGGTTAGGGCTAGGGTTAGGGCTAGGGTTAGGGCTAGGGTTAGGGTTAGGGCTAGGGCAAGGGTTAGGGCTAGGGTTAGGGTTGGGGCCACAGTTAGGGTTGGGGCTAAAGTTAGGGTTAGAGTTGGGGCTAAAGTTACGGTTAGGGTTTAGATTACATTTACAGTTGGGAATAGGGTTGGGATTAGGGTTATTGGTGTGTCAGAGTTAGAGGTGTGGTTAGGGTTACTGTTGGGATTAGGGTTAGGGGTGTGTTTGGATTAGGGTTTCAGTTATAATTGAGGGGTTTCCACTGTTTAGGCACATCAGGGGCTCTCCAAACGCGACATGGCGTCCGATCTCAATTCCAGCCAATTCTGCGTTGAAAAAGTAAAACAGTGCTCCTTCCCTTCCGAGCTCTCCCGTGTGCCCAAACAGGGGTTTACCCCAACATATGGGGTATCAGCGTACTCAGGACAAATAGGACAACAACTTTTGGGATCCAATTTCTCCTGTTACCCTTGGGAAAATATAAAACTGGGGGCTAAAATATATTTTTTGTGGGAAAAAAAGATTTTTTTATTTTCAAGGCTCTGCGTTATAAACTGTAGTGAAACACTTGGGGGTTCAAAGCTCTCACAACACATCTAGATGAGTTCCCTGGGGGGTCTAGTTTCCAATATGGGGTCACTTGTGGGGGGTTTAGGTACATTAGGGGCTCTGCAAACGCAATGTGACACCTGCAGACCATTCCATCTAAGTCTGCATTCCAAATGGCGCTCCTTCCCTTCCGAGCCCTCCCATGCAGCCAAACAGTGGTTCCCCCCACATATGGGGTATCAGCGGACTCAGGACAAATTGGACAACAACTTTTGGGGTCGAATTTCTCCTCTTACCCTTGGGAAAATACAAAACTCGGGGCTAAAAATAATTTTGGGGGGGAAATTTATTTTTTAATTTTCACGGCTCTGCGTTACAAACTGTAGTGAAACACTTGGGGGTTCAAAGCTCTCACAACACATCTAGATGAGTTCCTTAGGGGGTCTACTTTCCAAAATGGTGTCACTTGTGGGGGGTTTCTACTGTTTAGGTACATTAGGGGCTCTGCAAACGCAATGTGACACCTGCAGACGATTCCATTTAAGTATGCATTCCAAATGGCGCTCCTTCCCATCCGAGCCCTCCCATGCGGCCAAACAGTGGTTCCCCCCCACATATGGGGTATCAGCACACTCAGGACAAATTGGACAACAACTTTTGGGGTCCAATTTCTCTTCTTACCCTCGGGAAAATACAAAACTGGGGGCTAAAAAATAATTTTTGTGGGAAAAAATGTTTGTTTTATTTTTACGGCTCTGCATTATAAACTTCTGTGAAGCCCTTGGTGGGTCAAAGCGCTCAAAATACATCTAGATAAATTCCTTAGGGGGTCTACTTTCCAAAATGGTGTCACTTGTGGGGGGTTTCTACTGTTTAGGTACATTAGGGGCTCTGCAAACGCAATGTGACGCCTGCAGACCATTCCATCCAAGTCTGTATTCCAAATGGCGCTCCTTCCCTTCCGAGCCCTTCCATGCGTCCAAACGGTGGTTACCCCCCACATATGGGGTATCAGCGCACTCAGGACAAATTGGACAACAACTTTTGGGATCCAATTTCTCCTGCTACCCTCGGGAAAATACAAAACTGGGGCTAAAAAAATAATTTTTGTGGGAAAAAAATTTTGTTTTATTTTTACGGCTCTGCATTATAAACTTCTGTGAAGCCCTTGGTGGGTCAAAGCGCTCAAAACACATCTAGATAAGTTCCTTAGGGGGTCTACTTTCCAAAATGGTGTCACTTGTGGGGGGTTTCAATGTTTAGGCACATCAGTGGCTCTCCAAACGCAACATGGCGTCCCATCTCAATTCCTGTCAATTTTGCATTGAAAAGTCAAATGGCACTACTTCCCTTCCGAGCTCTCCCATGCGCCCAAACAGTGGTTTAGCCCCACATATGGGGTATCAGCGTACTCAGGACAAATTGTACAACAACTTTTGGGGTCCAATTTCTTCTCTTACCCTTGGGAAAATAAAAAATTGGGGGTGAAAAGATAATTTTTGTGAAAAAATATGATTTTTTATTTTTACGGTTCTGCATTATAAACTTCTGTGAAGCACTTGGTGGGTCAAAGTGCTCACCACACCACTAGATAAGTTCCTTAGGGGGTCTACTTTCCAAAATGGTGTCACTTGTGGGGGGCTTCAATGTTTAGGCACATCAGTGGCTCTCCAAACGCAACATGGCGTCCCATCTCAATTCCTGTCAATTTTGCATTGAAAAGTCAAACGGCGCTCCTTCCCTTCCGAGGTCTCCCATGCGCCCAATCAGTGGTTTATCCCCACATATGGGGTATCAGCGTACTCAGGACAAATTGTACAACAATTTTTGGGGTCCAATTTCTTCTCTTACCCTTGGGAGAATAAAAAAATGGGGTCGAAAAGATAATTTTTGTGAAAAAATATGATTTTTTTATTTTTACGGTTCTGCATTATAAACTTCTGTGAAGCACTTGGTGGGTCAAAGTGCTCACCACACCTCTAGATAAGTTCCTTAGGGGGCCTACTTTCCAAAATGGTGTCACTTGTGGGGGGTTTCAATGTTTAGGCACATCAGTGGCTCTCCAAACGCAACATGGCGTCCCATCTCAATTCCTGTCAATTTTGCATTGAAAGGTCAAACGGCGCTCCTTCCCTTCCGAGGTCTCCCATGCGCCCAAACAGTGGTTTATCCCCACATATGTGGTATCAGCGTACTCAGAACAAATTGTACAACAACTTTTGGGGTCCATTTTCTCCTGTTACTCTTGGTAAAATAAAACAAATTGGAGCTGAAGTAAATTTTTTGTGAAAAAAAGTTAAATGTTCATTTTTATTTAAACATTCCAAAAATTCCTGTGAAGCACCAGAAGGGTTAATAAACTTCTTGAATATGGTTTTGAACACCTTGAGGGGTGCAGTTTTTAGAATGGTGTCACACTTGGGTATTTTCTATCATATAGACCCCTCAAAATGACTTCAAATGAGATGTGGTCGCTAAAAAAAAATGGTGTTGTAAAAACGAGAAATTGCTGGTCAACTTTTAACCCTTATAACTCCCTAACAAAAAAAAATTTTGGTTCCAAAATTGTGCTGATGTAAAGTAGACATGTGGGAAATGTTACTTATTAAGTATTTTGTGCGACATATCTCTGTGATTTAATTGCATAAAAATTCAAAGTTGGAAAATTGCGAAATTTTCAAAATTTTCGCCAAATTTCCGTTTTTTTCACAAATAAACACAGGTAATATCAAAGAAATTTTACCACTATCATGAAGTACAATATGTCCCAAGAAAACATTGGATAGCAAATCTTTGAAGCGTTCCAGAGTTATAACCTCATAAAGGGACAGTGGTCAGAATTGTAAAAATTGGCCCGGTCATTAACGTGCAAACCACCCTTGGGGCTTAAGGAGTTAAATGCTTCCTATTCTTCCCTTTTTTAGGAATTGTTAATGATTGTGCTTTGAGAATCTCATTTTTCAAGATTTGCTATCCTTCCTGGACATTTTTGCCCTTAAGGATATCTAGCCATTAGATCCCTCTGATTCTCTTTCTTAGTGCCTTAAAACCTGCCTTTCTGAAATCTAACCTTGATGCCTGAGTCTTCACAGGTCTTCCTCCTCTAGTTATCCAAAATTCTAAAATAGCATGGTCACAACCTCCTAGGGTCCCAGCCACTCTTACCTCCTCAACCATTTCCTCCCTGTTTATGAGGATTAGATCGAAGGTAGCATATCCCTTTGTTTTCTCTCCTACCTTTTGGAAGATAAAATTGGCAGCAAGGATAAGAATGTATTTGACCTGTTAATTTTGCCTGAGAGAGATTCTCAACAAAAGTCTGAATAGTTGAAATCTCCCACGACAACTATGTCATATTTTTTTGAGAACTTGGCCATTTGATGCCTAAACAGTTCCTCCATATCTTCAGCTTGCACAGGCGGCGTTTAGTAAATGCCTACAGTGGTGTCCTTTCCGTTGTTCTCTCCTTGTATTCTTACCTAAACAGTTTCCACAGAACTCCCAGTCTCTGAAGCTTCAATCTCTGTGCAGGTATATGCTTTTCTAACATACAATGCTACACCTCCTCCTCGTTTATCAAGTCCATTTCTTGCAAATAAGTTGTATCCTTCTAGCCTTGTATTCCAATCATGTGTATTATCCCACCAAGTTTCAGTGATTCCAATGACATCATATTTCTTTTCCTGCGTTAGCAGTTCCAATTCTCCTTCTTTGTTGGCCATGGTTTGTGCATTCAAATAGAAATATTTTAGTTTCTCATTGGTTTCTCTTTCTCCAATAGTTGTATTATTTAGTTTTTTTTTGTCTTTTTTCTTCCCTTCCACTTCTAATAGCAGAGTTCTCAATAGTATTTGTCATGTGTATGGCTTTTTCGGGCCTTTTGCCTCCCTTCCCACATTGTTCTAGTTTAAAGCTCTCCTGATGAGTGTAGCAAAGTGACTTCCACTTGCATGTTTTCCAGTCTTCGTAAGGTGCACCCCATCTCTAGCAAGTAGTCCATTGTATAGGTAATTCACTCTGTGATCCAGAAATCCAAATCCTTGCTGACGGCACCATCGACGTAGCCAGTTGTTCACCTGCAGAATCTTATTCAGAATCTTATACAGAATCTCCTTATTCCATCGTCATCCACTGCAAGGATGGAAGAGAAGACCACCTACACTACCAGTTCTTTCAGTTTCTTACCTTAGTTTTCAAAGTCACTGCAGATAGTTTCCAGGTCATTTCTTGCGGTGTCCTTTGTCCCCAGATGTATTAGCAGGAATGGGTAGTCATCTGTAGGTCTGAAGAGTCCTGATATCCTGCCAGACACATCTTTAATTTTTGCACCTGGATGACAGCACATTTCTCTTGAGGTTATATCCGGTCTGCATTTTGCGGCCTCTGTTCCTCTCAACATGGAATCCCCCATGACCTCAACTCTGTTTCTTCTTCACAACATTTTTCTTTCTCCATCCAGGAGGATTCTGAGGGCGTCCAAGGTTTTTCTTTGTGGGCAAAGTTTTATCTTTATGTATTTCTTCATCGTTCTCCTGCATGAGAGCCTGGCACTGGTTCCTGAGCAGTATGGGTGCTGACTGCCTCTTGATCCTCCTGCTTCTCTGGGTCACATGCTCCCATTCCTCTGTTTCTTCAAGTGCACTTCGAATTTCTTCTCTTTCTGTAACATGAAGAGATAATTCTGCTCGGTCTAAGAACTATTCACCTTCCTTAATGATTTTCAATGCAGCTAACCTTTCTTCTAGATTTTGTAAATTTTCCACCAACAGGGACACAGGCTTTCATTTCTGGCATGTGAAGTTTGGCTTTTCCACTGGTAAGTCTGAATATGTAGCAAGAAATGCAGCTCACCAAATGGCTCCTGGCCTCTTCCATGTTCTTATTGTTAAAAAGATATCAAAATGGTGAGAAATGTGCCACAATTCACGCAGTTTACCGATGTCCTCCTTTCAGGTGCAACAGCCAAAATCCAGTGTTCTTTGTTCTAGCGGAGACTCTTCACTTATCCCAGAAGGCACTGGGAATATGCAAATTCTCTCCTCAGGACTCTTCCCCTGGTTTACCGTTGTCCTCCTGTCAGCTGCAACGGCCAAAATCCAGTGTTCTTTGAGCTCAGGATGACTCTTCACTTATCCCAGAAGGCACTGGGAATATGCAACTTCTCTCCTCAGGACTCTTCCCCGTTAGCTCTAAAAGTGTGGGTCATATGCCAGGCCACATTCACATTTCAGAATCTAATTTGTTTGTGCTAGTAATGTTGCCATAAAACAGGCCATATTTCAGAATCTAAATCTTTTCTGCTAATAGTGTGAGACAGACAACAGGTCACATTTCTGAATCTAAATCCCGTCTGCAAATAGTGTGGACCATACACAAGTCTACATTTAACAATCTAAATTGTTCATGTTTATAGATGGGGCTAAATACCAGACCACATTTCTGAATCTAAATCCATTCTGCTAATCGTGTGGTCCAGACACCAGCCCTCATTTCTGAATCTAAAAGAAGGGAAGTGTACACCCAACATGAGTGGGAAAAGCAAGGTCGTGGTGGAAGAGGGAATAGGCTTTGTGTTCAAGGTGAACGTGGGTTAGGTGGTAATGTTACTGAGAGCTCTACTAAACAAACACCGTATCATCCTCTCCAAAGATAACTAACAACATCTGATACTGGACGGGCTACTCGATTCTCTTGCTTTGGCAGCACAGCGGTACACCTTGTATATGAGGGCCAGAAAGGGCATGTGCTCCAGTGGATTGCAAGCGCTGCATCAAGTGACTTCTACTCCTCCAAATTATCACATACAGTACAGTCCTGAGAGGTGGCACCCCAATTACCTTTGTTTCCCTTCTACACATCTCTCCAACTTCCCAACTGACTGTGGGGAACAACAGATGTGTGACTTTGCAGAGCTGTTCACAGATTTACACATAATTCTGGAAGCAGAAGAGAATGCAGAAAGGATAACAATATGTCTAAGTTATGGACGGAGTGGATTGTATTGATCGAGGAGGGCTCATGGTACCATACAAACTGTTAGTGAATATGCAGGAGAAGAGGAAAAGTGGAGGTGGACAAGGAGGAGGAGGTGATGGGCGTGCTACAATCAGGAGATGAAGAGGACAGTGATCCCCTCTCTGTTGTCCATGGTTAGTGGGGGGAATGAGAAAGCAAGCTTGAGTGTTACCTCACCATCAACACTTCATGGACTTGGCCCTTATGGAAACACCAAGCATATGAGCATCTTCTTGCTGCACTCTCTGCAACATTCTGCCCGTATTCTTATGGTTAGAAATAGCTCTAACTACTGGCACTAGCGCATGCTGGAGTATTGAAATGTGCATGTAGACAATCTCATGAGTGGTTTTCCCCAAGGTAGCAGTGAGGCACACAGTGTGCCTCACAGTTATAGACTTCCAACACCAGGAACGTTGAGTTGTCAATGCAAAAACCTTAGCAGCAGCAGTGTAAGTGGAAGAAGCAATTTCTGTGAGTCGTTTTATATATTATTTAGAAGACTCCATGCACCAGCAGAAAAGAGTACAAGTCTGACACGTTGTGAACACTGTAGAGGATGGAGCAGGAGTATCTCAAGCTCAATATCAATGCTATCGGGGGGGGGGAGGATTTGGACCCTTTTGCATTTTGGTCTTCAAGAATGGAAGAGTGGTGTGAACTCGCCTGTCATGCCTAGCAGGTTTCCTCATGCCCGGCAGCCAGCGTTCTCTCAGAATATGTCTTCAGCCCTGCTAGTGGTGTCCTGATGGATAAACAACTCCGGCTGTCCCCTGAAAGTGAAGACCACTTAACTTTCATCATGATGAACAAGTCATGGATCTCCTATGACGTTTACACACCATTGGCTGACTGTACAGACTAGCCGATCATGTAGTTTTTAGTGTGCTGCATTAATCTAAATTGTCTTCTGTGGGTGAATTGATGAGTCAACTACCTGTGTTACTCTCCTTATATTTTTCTACCAATAGTAGCATACAAAACTAATGTTTGTGGCACCTTAGTGTGGCTGAGCAGAAAAGCAATTTGAGCTATTTCATGAGTTACCAGGGCTCCCAGCACAGCAGGCTTTCTCCAGTCCCTCACTCATGTTGCCTTAGTTTAAATGCTGACAGCTGCTGTGACATTATCAATAGTGATGAGCGAATATACTCGTCACTTGAGATTTCTCGAGCTTGCTTGGGGTCCTCCGAGTATTTTTTTGTGCTCGGAGATTTAGTTTTTCTTGCCGCAGCTGAATGATTTACATCTGTTGGCCAGCATAAGTGCATGTGGGGGTTACTTGGTTTCTAGGGAATCCCCACATGTACTTATGCTGGCTAACAGATGTACATCATTCAGCTGCGGCAAGAAAAACTAAATCTTCGAGCACTAAAAAATACTCGAAGGACCCCAAGCATGCTCGGGAAATCTCAAGTAACGAGTATATTCGCTCATCGCATTGCTAATTATCAACTTTCTACTATGGATGAATTGATCAGTCAACTACTTGTGCTAGTATCCTTAAATTTTTCTAACATTAGTGGCATACAAAGCTGATATTTCTGCCACCTGAGTGTGGCTAAAAATAAGCAGTTTGAGTTGTTGCGTGGGGTATCAGGGCTCCCAGTACAATAGGCTTACATCGGTCCCACAGCAACCTCATTCTAATTTACACTTACATTCAAAGCTTTCAGTGCTGGCTCAGACCCTGATACCTCATGCATGGCCCATGGCTGACTTCTGCTATGCCATTATTAAATGTTTACTGAGGGTCAATTGATAAGTCATCTATCTATGTTCTTCCATTTTTCTACCATTAGCAGTCTGCAAAACTGTTTGTGGCACCTGACTGTGACTGAGCAGAAAAGCAGTTTCAGCTGTTGCATGAGGTACCAGGCTCCCTGTACTGCAGGCCTACTACAGTCCCTCACCCACCTCTTCATTTGAACTTAAATTTAAAGCTGTAAATGCTGACCCAAATTCTGGTTTATAAATGGTCCATGCCTGACTGCTGCTGTGCCATTATCAAATTTCTACTGTGGGACAATTGAAGCCACTTGTAATAATTATATGGGTACTACGGCATTTAATAGCATGGGATAAAGCCAGTCCGAGAACAAAGTTGCAGCAAAGAATGTTTTTACTTGAAACAGAAATGTAAACAGAATTGACACGGATATTTCTGCAATTGCAACGAGGTCTTCGGCTCTACTGTATATAGTAAATAGTAAACAGAGCATAATACAGATATTCCTGCAGTAGTAACAAGGTCCTCAGTACAATAAAGTAAATCACAGCGAACGGATATTTACACAAGGCAGTCCAATAAGGTTATTAGTAGTGTTGAGCATTCCGATACTGCAAGTATCGGGTATCGGCCGATACTTGCGGTATCGGAATTCCGATACCGAGATCTGATACTTTTGTAGTATCGGGTATCGGTATCGGATCCATAGGGATGTGTAAAATAAAGAATTAAAATAAAAAATATTGATATATTCACCTCTCCGGCGGCCCCTGGACATCACGCTGGTAACCGGCAGGCTTCTTTGTTTAAAATGAGCGCCTTTAGGACCTGCGAATGACGTCGCGGCTTCTGATTGGTCGTGTGCCGCTCTTGTGACCGCCACGCGACCAATCAGAAGCCGCGACATCATTCTCATTCACTAAACTCCTAATTTTAGGAATTAAGGACCTGCGAATGACGTCGCGGCTTCTGATTGGTCGCGTGGCGGACATATGAGCGGCACGCGACCAATCAGAAGCCGCGACATCATTCGCAGGTCCTAAAGGCGCTCATTTTAAACAAAGAAGCCTGCCAGTTACCAGCGTGATGTCCAGGGGCCGCCGGAGAGGTGAATATATCAATATTTTTTATTTTAATTCTTTATTTTACACATCACTATGGATCCCAGGGCCTGAAGGAGAGTTTCCTCACCTTCAGACCCTGGGAACCATCAGGATACCTTCCGATACTTGGTGTCCCATTGACTTGTATTGGTATCGGATATCGGTATCGGCGATATCCGATATTTTTCGGGTAATCGGCCGATACTATCCGATACCGATACTTTCAAGTATCGGACGGTATTGCTCAACACTAGTTACAGTTAGGGCCAGAAATATTTGGACAGTGACACAAGTTTTGTTATTTTAGCTGTTTACAAAAACATGTTCAGAAATACAATTATATATATATAATATGGGCTGAAAGTGCACACTCCCAGCTGCAATATGATAGTTTCCACATCCAAATCGGAGAAAGGGTTTAGGAATCATAGCTCTGTAATGCATAGCGTCCTCTTTTTCAAGGGACCAAAAGTAATTGGACAATGGACTCTAAGGGCTGCAATTAACTCTGAAGGCGTCTCCCTCGTTAACCTGTAATCAATGAAGTAGTTAAAAGGTCAGGGGTGGATTCCAGGTGTGTGGTTTTGCATTTGGAAGCTGTTGCTGTGAGCAGACAACATGCGGTCAAAGGAACTCTCAATTGAGGTGAAGCAGAACATCCTGAGGCTGAAAAAAAAGAAAAAATCCATCAGAGAGATAGCAGACATGCTTGGAGTAGCAAAATCAACAGTTGGGTACATTCTGAGAAAAAAGGAATTGACTGGTGAGCTTGGGAACTCAAAAAGGCCTGGGCGTCAACGGATGACAACAGTGGTGGATGATCGCCGCATACTTAATTTGGTGAAGAAGAACCCGTTCACAACATCAACTGAAGTCCAGAACACTCTCAGTGAAGTAGGTGTATCTGTCTCTAAGTCAACAGTAAAGAGAAGACTCCACGACAGTAAATACAAAGGGTTCACATCTAGATGCAAACCATTCATCAATACCAAAAATAGACAGGTCAGAGTTAAATTTGCAGAAAAACACCTCAAGAAGCCAGCTCAGTTCTGGAAAAGTAATCTATGGACAGATGAGACAAAGATCAACCTGTACCAGAATGATGGGAAGAAAAAAGTTTGGAGAAGAAAGGGAACGGCACATGATCCAAGGCACACCACACTCTGTAAAACATGGTGGAGGCAACGTGATGGCATGGGCATGCATGGCTTTCAATGGCACTGGGTCACTTGTGTTTATTGATGACATAAGAGCAGACAAGAGTAGCCGGATGAATTCTGAAGTGTACCGGGATATACTTTCAGCCCAGATTCAGCCAAATGCTGCAAAGTTGATTGGACGGCGCTTCATAGTACAGATGGACAATGACCCCAAGCATACAGCCAAAGCTACCCAGGAGTTAATGAGTGCCAAAAAGTGGCACATTCTGCAATGGCCAAGTCAATCTCCAGATCTAAACCCAATTGAGCATGCATTTCACTTGCTCAAATCCAGACTTAAGACGGAAAGACCCACAAACAAGCAAGTCCTGAAGGCTGCGGCTGTAAAGGCCTGGCAAAGCATTAAGAAGGAGGAAACCCAGCATTTGGTGATGTCCATGGGTTCCAGACTTAAGGCAGTGATTGCCTCCAAAGGATTTGCAACAAAATATTGAAAATAAAAATATTTTGTTTGGGTTATGTTTATTTGTCCAATTACTTTTGACCTCCTAAAATGTGGAGTGTTTGTAAAGAAATGTGTACAATTCCTACATTTTCTATCAGATATTTTTGTTCAACCCTTCAAATTAAACGTTACAATCTGCACTTGAATTCTGTTGTAGAGGTTTCATTTCAAATCCAATGTGGTGGCATGCAGAGCCCAACTCGCGAAAATTGTGTCACTGTCCAAATATTTCTGGCCCTAACTGTATTAGTGTAGTCCACATATAAGAAAAAATGAGGGCACTCACCAATCTTCACAGGATTCAAAACTTTTATTAAAGAAATCTTCACATAAAACTCATGACCGCGGATGGTGTGAGCAGGGGAGCAGCTGGGACGACGGCCGTTTCGCGCTGTGCTTGCGCTTCTACGGGTCCATAACTGGTCAGGTGAGACAGCGGAAATATAGTGCCGAATCAACTGCACCTCCCCTATTCGGCTGCCTGACCCTCCCAGTTGTAAAAGCAATACAAGTTAAAAAGCACAATGAAAAACATATTACCACACATAATATCTAACATAGCACTGGAAACACAATACATATGGCTCATTTATAATGATACAAACTATCTCTACCTATGTAATTGAGAAAACTACTGCCGCTATAGTACAACGAAATCTCATGTCCGTAATACATACTTATTGCAGAAAAACCGACATGTCCACCCTATCATTGAAGCCCAAAGGGCCCATAGCATTACTCCGCAAAATCCACCTGGCCTCACATTTCAAAAGCAACCCGCCAAGATCTCCCCCTCTGGTGGGTAAATTAACCTTTTCAATACCAGCAAATGTCATTAAATCTGCTCTACCTTCATGTCGTTCCTTCATATGGGTAATTAACCGCGGTACCCCCTTACCAGTTACTATTGATCTGCAATGCTCACGAAAACGGATATGGAGTGGTCTTATCGTTTTCCCTACATAAAAATATCTACAGGGACAAAAGATTACATACACTACGTGATCTGTCCGACATCTAATGAAATCGTTGTCCACGTGTTTTAACGCCCCTATTTGTAATACCCGATCCGAAATATGTTGTGTGCAAAATGAGCAATGCCCGCACTGTACGATGGACTCCTCGCCAGAGACGGACTACACCTCAACAAACCTGGGAAACACACATTCGCCAGAAGACTCGCTACACTCATCAGGAGGGCGTTAAACTAGAAGAAGAGGGGACGGGAAGAAAAACATTAGACTTGAACAAAGAAGACCCAGGAAAACATACTCAGAAGGGAGGTAAGAACATTTCTAAAGCAATCCACAGCGAGGAGATTGGAACAAAACAAAATCCTCTAAACTGCATGCTCGCAAATGCCAGAAGCCTGACAAACAAGATGGAAGAACTAGAAGCAGAAATATCTACAGGTAAATTTGACATAGTGGGAATAACCGAGACATGGTTAGATGAAAGCTATGACTGGGCAGTTAACTTACAGGGTTACAGTCTGTTTAGAAAGGATCGTAAAAATCGGAGAGGAGGAGGGGTTTGTCTCTATGTAAAGTCTGGTCTAAAGTCCACTTTAAGGGAGGATATTAGTGACCAAACAGCGACGCTGCAGCGATCGGCATCGTTGTCTAGATCGCTGCAGCGTCACTAAATGTGACGGTACCTTTAGTCTCCCAGTTGATAGTAGGATTGTGCAACTGCAGCCATGGAATTCCTACAATTAAAGGGAAATGTGGGGAAGAGATCAACATAAATGACAGCTTTTCCTGGTGGTCAGGCTCTATGAAAACTTCCAGAAGTCCCATCTCCTGATCTACAGGTCCAGAAACTAGAGGTGAGCCATCCACCGTTTCCATAGTTACCGGAGCAGCTCTCTTCTGAGTCTGTAAGCCATATTCCCTGGCAAAAGCTATGTCAATAAAATTTCCTCCTGCCCCTGAATCCACCATAGCTGCACGGGAAATCCATTGTCCTGCCAACCGGATCTTAATGGGAAGGGAGCAATGTGTGTACTTACCCTTCGGAGTCTCAGAAGAGGCAGTCACAGATAGAGAGGGGAAGATGTCACTCACTGAAAAACTAGACTCCGATGTATGGTTTCAGCATCTTGATTTTCAAATTCCCCTACTGTGGCTAATACCTTGCGAGGTCGCTTGGGACAGTTGATGAGGAAGTGATCTGATTGCCCACAGTAAAAGCACAGACTCTCCCGGAAATGATGCTCTCTGCGCTCATTACTCTCACGATGCTGTAGCGCATCCACCTGCATGGGAACTGGTTCAGCCTCCCAAGAGGACTTGCCTGTAGATTCTTTAGGAGGAAGGAAAGAGTTAGTGACATGATTAGAGGCTACAAATTTCTCCTGTCTGCGTTCTGTAACACGTATGTCAATACGTACACAATGCTGAATAAAAGCATCTAACTCTTCTGGAGCATCTGCATGAGCTAGTTCATCTTTCAACACATTAGACAATCCTCTCCTAAAAATAGGTAATTGAGCATAACTGTCCCAAATCGTATCCACCGCCAGCCGTCTAAACTCAGTAGCATATTCGATGACAGAACGCTTACCCTGATGTAATGCTAACAATGCGGTCTCAGCTGTAGTGCGTCGATTAGGATCATCGAACATCATGGACATAGCAACAAGAAAATCATCAAGGTTATTCAAGCGAGGGTAACTAGTCTCCATAAGCGGATTTGCCCATGCGAGAGCTCCAGAAGTGAGCAACATGATAATACATAAAACCTTAGATCGATCAGTAAGGAAATGGGTGGCATGCACATCAAAATAAAACAGGCATTGGTTTACAAACCCACAAAACTTGTAACTGTCCCCACTGAACCTAAATGGTGGTAACTTGGGAGGAGTAGTTGGCTGTGGCTGTTCTGGGGGTGGAGGTGGAGGTGCCTGTGCAGTCATTAGACCAGGCACCTGATTACTTAAATCCTGAAGAGCCTGCCCAAAATGGACCTCACAGTTAGCAACCTTTTGCAGTTTTGCAGTGCCTCAATATCCCCCTGTAAAGAGTGGATCATAGAAAACAACTGATCCATCTTTGTCTCTGTTGACATTATCCCAGAAGATTCCATTACGGCCTAAGTACCCTGTAATAATTATATGGGTACTATGGAATCTAATGGCATGGGATAAAGCCAGTCCGAGAACAAAGTTGCAGCAAAGAATGTTTTTACTCGAAACAGAAATGTAAACAGAATTGACACGGATATTTCTGCAATTGCAACGAGGTCTTCAGCTCTATATAGTAAATAGCAAACAGAGCATAAGAAATATTCCTGCAGTAGTAAAAAGGTCCTCAGCACAATAAAGTAAATCACAGCAAACTGAGAGGCAAACGGATATTTAATCAAGGCAGTCCAATAAGGTTATTAGTGCGTATGCACACAGTACTTAAATGAGGAAGTCCAGCAAAATTTGATCACACATGTGCACAGTACTTGTTAGTAGGAGTCCAATAATTCACAGATGATGTGTTGTGTGAATGGAGTCCTGGGAAAGAGAGGACGAGGGAAAAAGAGGGCGAGCACTATCTAAGCGTAGCAGATGAGTAAATCTTTGTTGAGGAGACAAGCACAACTTGAATCTTGCTCACCTGGTGTGGTTGTGCAAAGAGGCACAACACTGGGAAAAGTTTTGCAAACAAAGAAGATACTTCCACAGGTGTGCAGCCCGTCGCAGAAGTTCCAGAGGCGAGAAGTAGCTGAATGGAGAAAGGTAGACCACCGAGTAGTGACCAGAAGCAGGGAATTCACCAGCAAACCGGCAGAAGCTAAGGGGCCAACAGCACAAAATACTCAGGCACAAGAGAACACATGATCCGGACTTAAATAATCAGGACAGACAGGAAGTTCCATGACAGGGTGACAGGGTGAGTGTGGATAGTCCAGAATCCTTACACCACTTTTCCTGGTGCCTGTTCCTAATTTTTGCCAATGTTTGGACTCTAAGTTAGACCCAATTTGTGTGTTGTCTGAATTTGGCAGGGCTCTCAGAGCACCAAGCCTACACCTGTCACTCATCCACCTGTTACTGATCAATGTTTAAGCTAGATATGTTGGTCCAAACCCACTCTCATGCATCAATTCTACACAAATCTAATATACTATTTTTTACTCTGGGTCAATTTTTCCTGATGTCTGCCCCTAATTTGATCGGTTTTTGCAGCTCTTTGGCTCCTACGAAGGTGTTGTCTAGACGTTAATTTTGCCTCCTATTAAATTCAGTAGGGAGAGGGGCGCTGCTATCATGAAGCAAGTTGAGCACTTTGCTTCAGGCGGCAGCTCATCCCTCAAGCCAGGGGGTGGCAGAGCAGCGGTCAGAACACATGGTGCTGTTGCCGACTCTCCCTGTAATCCCTGCAGACCCTTGCCTTGCTGGCACTCACAACCTAACCTGACTGCTACCTTACCAGCAGCAGTGCCCTGTCTCCCGACCCTGGGGACACACATTGCTGATTGCTGGGACTCGCAGAGCAGTAAGTAAACATCTCCTGACTCTTGCCCACGCTCTGCTGCACAGCTCCGTGACTCCTTCATAGTTCACCGCTTCCCTCCATCAGAGTCCTCAGCCTTGACTCTGCCTGTGTGGACACAGCAGGCAATGTTTGCTCCCACTGGCATCCTGCCCTGCATCTCTATATGCTGCTGCACTATGCATGTATGTGTATGTAATGTATAGCGCTGTTCACATGCACAGGATTGGATCTCGGAGTTGCACACTACTTATACAATTGTGTAGTGATACAGCAGCTGTGGGTCTGCCCCCTAGTATATAGTCCTATAAGTCTGTATTCTGTTGCACACTTGAGCACTATAAAAAAACTGTCTATGGTGATAATAACTGCACCCAAGTAATTGTGCCACATCCACTGCAGTGTGTCTGTATTGTCTTGCACACTTGAGCCCTGTGTGTGTGTATATATTATACTAGCTATTGAACCCGTTCTACGCCCGGGTGGCGAGCATCTATATTGGTATATGGTCTCCATCCTGGTATGTGCTGCTCCATCCTGCGTCCCCATCCTGTCATGTGCTGCACCCATCCTGCACCCCCATTCTGACATGTGCTGCTCCAATCCTGAACCCCCATTCTGACATGTGCTGCTCCAATCCTGCACCCCCATTCTGACATGTGCTGCTCCATCCTGCGTCCCCATCCTGTCATGTGCTGCACCCATCCTGCGCCCCCATTCTGTCATAGTTACATAGTTACATAGTTATTAAGGTTGAAGGAAGACTTTAAGTCCATCTAGTTCAATCCATAGCCTAACCTAACTTGCCCTAACATGTTGTCATGTATTGCACCCATCCTGCGCCCCCATCCTGTCATGTGCTGCACCCATCCTGCGTCCCCATCCTGTCATGTGCTGCACCCATCCTGCGTCCCCATCCTGTCATGTGCTGCACCCATCCTGCGTCCCCATCCTGTCTTGTGCTGCACCCATCCTGCGTCCCCATCCTGTCATGTGCTGCACCCATCCTGCGTCCCCATCCTGTCATTTGCTGCTCCCATCCTGCGCCCCCATCCTGTCATGTGCTGCTTCCATCCTGCGCCCCCGTTCTGTCATGTGCTGCTGCCATTTTGCGCCCCCGTTCTGTCATGTGCTGCTCCCATCCTGCGCCCCTGTTCTGTCATGTGCTGCTCCCATCCTGCACCCCCGTTCTGTCATGTGCTGCCCTATTCTGTCATGTGCTGCTCCCATCCTGCGCCCCCGTTCTGTCATGTGCTGCTCCCATTCTGCGCCACCGTTCTTTAATTTGCTGCTCCCATCCCATGGCCCCCATAAAATGCTCCATAGTATATGCCCCGTACACTGCTCCATAAAGGTTTATGGCCCCCATAAGATGCTCTATAGTGTATGCCCCGTACGCTATTCCATAAAGGTTTATGGACCACATAAGATGCTCCATGGTATATGCCCCCGTACACTGCTCCATTATGGTTTATGGCCCCCATAAGATGCTCCATAGTATATGCCCCGTACACTGTTCCATTATGGTTTATGGCCCCCATAAGATGCTCCATAGTGTATGCCCCGTACGCTGTTCCATAAAGGTTTATGGCCCCCATAAGATGCTCCATGGTATATGCCCCCGTACACTGCTCCATTATGGTTAATTGGCCCCATAAGATGCTCCATTGTATATGCCCCCGTACACTGCTCCATTATGGTTTATGGCCCCCATAAGATGCTCCATAGTGTATGCCCCGTATGCTGTTCCATAAAGGTTTATGGCCCCCATAAGATGCTCCATGGTATATGCCCCCGTACACTGCTCCATTATGGTTTATGCCCCCATAAGATGCTCCATACTATATGCCCCCATACACTGCTCCATTATGGTTTATGGCCCCATAAGATGCTCCATGGTATATGCCCTCGTACACTGCTCCATTATGGTTTATGGCCTCATAAGATGCTCCATACTCTATGCCCCCGTACACTGCTCCATTATGGTTTATGGCCTCAAAAGATGCTCCATACTCTATGCCCCCGTACACTGCTCCATTATGGTTGATGGCCCCCTTAACATGCTCCATTCTATATGCCCCCGTACACTGCTCCATTATGGTTGATGGCCCCCTTAACATGCTCCATTCTATATGCCCCCGTATGCTACTGCAATATATAAAAAAAAAAAAAAACATACTCACCTATCGTCGCTGGGCGCCGAGTACTGGGGGGCCTGAGCAGGCGGGAACACCGGCACACTGTGGGGGTCAAGTGCCGGTATCACCGCCAGCTCAGGCCCCCCAGCACTTGCTATATTCACCTGTCCCCCGTTCCAGCGCTGCGTCCGCTCCGTGTTCCGGCTCCTCTGGCTGTGACTGGTCAGTCAGAGGGCGGCGCCGGCGCGCATTAAGCGCGTCATCGCGCCCTCTGAACTGAAGGTCACAGGCCGAGGACTGGGAAGATGGCGGCGCGCAGCGGTGGAACGGAGGACAGGTGAATATAGGCCGATACTCACCCTCCTGGCGGTCCCTGCTTCTCTGTTGGAGATCGCGGTGTGCGTTCAGTGTTAACGCATACCGCGATCTCCCGGGAGCGTCACTCTGTGAGGCCCAGACTGCGCCGGTGCTTGCGCAGTCTATAAAGGCTTCCGACAGAGTGACGCTCCCAGCGTTATATTATAGATATATACATACATACATACAATACACACACACACCCCACTGACTTAATAATAATAATCTTTATTTTTATATAGCGCTAACATATTCTGCAGCGCTTTACAGTTTGCACCCATTATCATCGCTGTCCCCGATGGGGCTCACAATCTAGATTCCCTATCTGTATGTCTTTGGAATGTGGGAGGAAACCGAAGTGCCCGGAGGAAACCCACGCAAACCCGTAGAGAACATACAAACTCCTTGCAGATGTTGTCCTTGGTGGGATTGTGCTGTATCCACAATGGTGTCTAAATTACACACTTAGGCACAATTGTTTGAATAAGGCTGCCGTCACACTAGCAGTATTTGGTCAGTATTTTACATCAGCATTTGTAAGCCAAAACCAGGAGTGGGTGATAAATGCAGAAGTGGGGCATATGTTTCTATTATACTTTTCCTCTATTTGTTCCACTCCTGGTTTTGGCTTACAAATACTGATGTAAAATACCGACCAAATACTGCTAGTGTGACGGTATCCTAAGTCTCAAGTGTGCAACACAACACAGACACCGTCGTCAATACGGCACAAGACACAACTATACAAGTCCTGCACTATGCTTTGTAGTACCTGTGATAGCACTTGTATAGACTGTGAAAAGCACCAATAAAAATCAGACTTGTGAATGAGCCCTAATAGTGCCATCGTTAGACACAATTGTGCGTAGATTTATGTCTTGCGCTATATTCACGACTGTGTGTGTCGTGTTGCATGCTAGAGACAGTTGTGCGTCTTTGATTGTGTCCGTGTCCAACACAATAGACACTATTGTGGATACCACACAAGTCAGGCAAAATAAACGTCATTTGTGTATTGTGCTACACAATACAGACGCACAATCATAAATATGGCACTTTACACACATTTGTGTGTTTGCCTTAGTTATAATGCTATCATCACACACAACTGTGCATAGTGTTGGAATTGTATAATTGTGTTGTGTGCCATATCCGCCATGGTGTGTATTGTGTGGCACTAGTGCTGTATACTATATATGTTATGTAGGTGATACTGAAATTATCTACAGCAGTCTATCTATATTACAGCAACTGCTGTGTATAATTGCAGTATCACCTATATATTCTATATATAGCGGTTGCAGTATCACCTGTATGATGTATACAGATCACTCAATATACATTATGTTGGTGATACTGCTACTGCTGTGTATACATTTTATAGGCGATACTGCAATTGTGCAAAGCAGTTGCTGTAATATAGATAGACTGCTGTGTATAATTGCAGTGTCACCTAAATAGCATATATGAAGAAGTCCCAGTATTACCTATATAATGTAAATACACCAATCTATATACATTATATAGGTATACTGCAATATATATACATTCTATAAGTGATACTGGGTCTATACATAGCAGTTGCAGTATCACCTATATAATGTATATACAGTGGTCTCAATGTGATATTCAGCAGTTGCGGTGTCTCCTATATGATATACTGTTTATGTGTGTTTCCTATGTGATGTATGCATCATAATGTAGTATAATTATAATGTAGAGTTGTGTGTGTATATAGTGTAGAGCTGTTCATGTAGTATACTTCTGTGTATATAGTATAGAATCCATACTATATACAATATACCCAGCTCCACTCTACCACTCTATATTCCTTACCACAGTATATACTGTATTGTGATGCTGTGTATTCTCCTCCGGTCCTGTATACATGGTGTAAATATAAGTGTGTGTGTGTGTATATATATATATATGAAGCACTCCGATTAATTGTGGAAAGTAGAGGACTATTAGCCCATGTGGCAAAGTTTCAGATCCATAACTGAACATTTCTCTGCTGTGGAATTGAGATGTTACCAAATGGGCTAATAAGTAATCCTCCACTTTTCTCTTATTTAATCCGTGCACTGATTATTTTCTTTTTATAAATCCCTTTGATTTAAGGGTGTGTGTCCTAAAAGTATTTCACCCACTTCTTAATTTTTGGTGGTGCTCAGTTATGACACATCAGGACTGACATCACCGCTCGGCGCAAGTTGGCAAGTGCCAGAGTCCACAAACTGTTGTGGACATGGCATGCTATGGGGCTCATAAGTCGTGAGGCCCCAGTACCAGCGCCAACACAGTTGAAAAAAATGATGAGTGAGGGAGCCACCCGCTGATGCTCCCTCTCCCATCATTCCCCCTCTGTGTCTGAGCTCTGTGACGTCTTAGCGTAGAGGGCGCACTTACATCACTACAGCGTATCCTTTGTGTCGGGCAGTGCAAAAGGTCAGAATACGCTGAGGAGACCAGAGCAACAGGCTACAGGGAGAAGTGAGTATTTAATTTTTTTATGTATGGAGTATATAGGGCCCATTATACTGTATGAAGTAATATTTGGGGCCCATGATACTGTATGGAGTAATATATGGGGCCCATAATACTGTATGGAGCATTATGTGGGCCCATTATAATGTATGGAGGACTATGCGGTGCCCATAATTCTGTATGGAGGTCTATGCGGTGCCCATATTCTGTATGGAGGACTACGTGGTGCCTATAATACTGTATGGAGGACTATAATGGCTACACTCACTCTGTGTGTCACTCTGTGACTGCAGACTTTTTAATCCTCCCAGGACTCGCACTGTGCACTGCGAGGATTCGCCAGTTTCAGAGCTATTGTAGAATTCATAATAGATATCGCTCATGTAATGTAAGAAGTAAAATCTTTGGCATTGTACTATACCTATATTTCCCTGTACATCATATATAAGTACCGTATTAACTCGAGTATAAGCCGACCAGAGTATAAGCCGACCCCCTAATTTTGCCACAAAAAACTGGGAAAACTTATTGACTCGAGTATAAGCCTAGGGTGGAAATGCAGCATTTACCGGTGAATTTCAAAAATTAAAATAGATCATTATTTCCCCATAGCTGTGCCATATATTGCTCTGCACCGTTCATTATTTCCCCATAGCTGTGCCATATAGTGCTCTGCACCGTTCATTATTGCCCCATATCTGTGCCATATAGTGCTCTGCACCGTTCATATTGCCCCATATCTGTGCCCCATATATGCTCTGCACCGTTCATATTGCCCCATAGCTGTGCCCCATATAGTGCTCTGCACCGTTCATATTGCCCCATATCTGTGCCATATAGTGCTCTGCATCGTTCATATTTCCCCATAGCTGTGCTCCACATAGTGCTCTGCACCGTTCATATTGCCCCTTATCTGTGCCCCATATATGCTCTGCACCGTTCATATTGCCCCATATCTGTGCCCCATATATGCTCTGCACCGTTCATATTGCCCCATAGCTGTGCCCCATATAGTGCTCTGCACGTTCATATTTCCCCATAGCTGTGCCCTATATAGTGCTCTGCACCGTTCATATTTCCCCATATCTGTGCCCCATATAGTGCTCTGCACCGTTCATATTTCCCCATAGCTGTGCCCCATATAGTGCTCTGCACTGTTCATATTGCCCCATATAGTGCTCTGCACCGTTCATTTTTGTCCCATAGCTGTGCCCCATACAGTGCTCTGCACCATTCATATTTCCCCATAGATGCTCCACATAAAGCTGTGCCGCTGCTGCTGCTGCAATAAAAAAAAAAAAGCCACACTCACCTCTCTTGATTGCAGCTCCCAGAGTCCGGTCCCGGCGTCTCCCCTCTCTGACTGATCAGGCAGAGGGCGCCGCACACATTATATGCGTCATCGCGCCCTCTGACCTGCACAGTCAGAGCAGAGAGACGCCGGGAAGATGGAGCGGCGAACGGCGGGTGGAACGTGGACAGGTGAATATGACATACTTACCTAGTCCCAGAGATCTTGGCGCTCCCCGTCTGTCCCACGGTCTTCTGTGCTGCAGCCTCTTCCTCTATCAGCGGTCACCGGCACCGCTGATTAGAGAAATGAACAGGCGGCTCCACCCCTATGGGAGGTGGAGCCACCTATTCATTTCTCTAATGAGCGGTCCCACGTGACTGCTGAAGAGGGGAAGAAGCTGCAGCACAGAAGACCGTGGGACGGCAGGGGGAGCGCCAGGATCGCTGGGACTAGCGTGACTCGAGTATAAGCCGAGAGGGGCACTTTCAGCCCAAAAATTTGGGCTGAAAATCTCGGCTTATACTCGAGTATATACGGTATCTGTTTTTATCCAGGAGAATGAGATGATTTTTTTTCTCACTTGTTTTCTGTTTGCAGTCAGTTTTTTTTCTGAGAAGTTGTTAATCTTTTATAGGATCATTTACAGTCCCCTATGTTATAGAATTGTAATGTAACCCCGTAAATACTGGATGTTATACTGAGGTATCTATTTTTTTCTCCCACCCATAGACTAGAATGGGTGAGTCATTCAATTGCAGAGCCAAATCGCATCATGATCTGAATTTCTCATGCCGGATCAGTTTGAGAAAAAAATGTTTCTCTGCGTGGCCCCATTGTATATCATCGGTCAGTGTGCTATCTGATAAAAAATCATGCCTGATTTATACACTTGTTTGCACAAGCATTGGAGTACTGGATTGTCATTATTGGTTTATTTTCTACATTCCTATAAATGTAACAAAAATACCGTAAGTCATGAAAGACCTGTTTAAGCTATCTCAAATTTGGAAGTTCTCCCCTATCTTCTGGATGGGGATGACTTTCTGTTTGTTGTGGACCTTATTGCGGGGACCCGCATGATCCTGAGAAAAATAGCTTTGAAGAGCACCATGTAAACGGAGCTGTGGGCGATCATACACACTGCAGCACCATTCACATGTGGCTCTTAAAATATCTCCTATAAGAGAGTGGTGAGGAGCATGACAAAGTATTGCAAAAATTCACTGATCTGGGGTGGGACGTGTTATAACTTGTTATGTGGGCTGGAGGGGTTTGTGTGGCAGGGCTGCTTTTTTGTCCCAGTCCGGCCCTGCTACAGGACCACCGCTCTGCAGCCATCATTGTCTGTCTGTATGCTTGTGCCAGGCCCGCCATTGTCATTAATGATCCTTGTTCTGGATTCTTCTGTGTGGTTCTTGTATGTACGGTGATGGCGCTGATGTACCGTATTTTCTGGTGTATTAGACGACTGGGCGTGTGCGATGCGGATGGTTCCCAGGATCTGAGGAGAAGAGACTCTCCTTCAGGCCCTGGGATCCATATTAATGTAAAAAAAAGAATAAAAAAAAAAAATATGGTATATACTCACCCTCCGACGGCCCGCAGCTCTCAGCGGTGCAAGGGCTGGCCTCCATTCCTAAGGATGCAATCAGCAAAGGACCTTCGATGACGTCAAGGTCACGAGACATCATCGATGGTCCTTCGCTTATTGCATCCTTAGGAACGGAGGCCGCCACTTGCACCGCTGAGAGCTGCGGGCCGTCGGAGGGTGAGTATATACCATACTTTTTATTTTTATTCTTTTTTTTTACACGAATATGGATCCCAGGGCCTGAAGTAGAATCTCCTCTCCTCCAGATCCTGGGAACCATACAGGACCGCTCCCTGCACACGCCGTACCCGGCATATAAGATGAGCCCCGACTTTTGAGATGATTTTCAGGGGTTAAAAAGTCGTCTTATATGCTGGAAAATACGGTACTTGTGTTCGGACATAATTTTTTCTATTTCTCTAAATTCAAATGACCACTATTGCACAAATGTTTACAGGATAGAAATAAATCTGTATGAACCAGATTAATTTCTACCGATTTAAAAAATTTACTATGGGGGGCGCAATTTTGCAGTTCGCCTCAGGCAGCAGAGAGGCTAGGTTCACCCCTGAGTGGGGACCATATCTATTCAGCACACATTGGCACGTTTGCCAACCCAAACTGAACCTTGAAAGATTTGCTCATCTCTAGTTAAAGATAACTTTGCTATAATGATACTACAGTCTTATAAGTCCATCTGAAGTGGGCACATTTTCTTGGCATTGTAATACTGCAAATCTTTTCAGCAATAAAATTTCATACAGCATTTATCATGCAAGAGGTGGGGCTCAACCCCCCAAAAAATTATTTGGATACAAATAGCATAGCTATAGTTATACTGCAGTCTTATACGTCCATGTGAAGTGGCCACATTTTTTGGCATTGTAATACGGCAATTTTTATCAGCAGTGAAATTTCATATGGCATATGTTGTGCTACAGTTGTGCCTCCAAAACAAAAAAATACACATTCTTTAGTTCTACACAGCATCGCTCTATTGATACCGCAGTCTAAGACATCCATCGGAAGTGGTAAATTTTCCTGCCTTTGTACTACTGCAATGTTTTATAAACAGTGATAAATCATACAAAATTTAAAATGGGCAGGGCACATGGTAAGCAACGAGGAAGTGGACTTGATGTTGAAGGTGAACGCAGAGGCCAAGACCATCGGCAAGGTGAAACTGTGCCTGCCACCGAAGCACAACAAATGCACACATCATATCAATCTAGCTTCCTGTCCCATTTTGTATGGGAGCATGGAACACCCCTCTTGAAGCCAGAATAGTGTGAAAAGGTTGTGGATGGATAGCAGATAATGCTTCCTGTCAATTTGCCAACATCATACTGTCTTTCACATGGTCCATTCTCAGTTGCCGTGATTCTGGACCATCTAATCCTCACCCTGATCCTCCTACCATGCTGAGTGCCCGGAGACAAGAGATCCCATACCAGGACTCTCTGAAGAGCTGTTCACATTAAAATTTATAGATCTTGGCCTCTCGCACTGCCCGTTTCAAGAGGTAAATGAGGAGATTGCATGTAGTGATGCCCAAATATTTGAACAGGCATGCTCACAAGAAGGCGACGGTGGGAAAATGTAATTACTATTGTAGAGGTAGAGGATGATGATGTCGTCATCAAGTGATGTTGTTACATCAGCAAGTCAAGTGGAACGCCAGAATGCGAAGTGAAAGACATGATGGTGGATGATGAAGTCACTGACCCAACCTGGAATGGTGAAATGCAGAGTGAGGACATTAGCACACAGGGGAAGGGATCCACAGCATCACAACAGGCAGGAAGAGGCAATTGGAGGCAAGAGACACAAGGAGGGCAACTGTTCCCCATAGCACTAACACGGATGAAGTTGCTAAGCAAAGGGTTGGGTGGTCACGACTCTGATGCTTTTTTAAAGACAGTCCAGTTAACCCAAAAAAGGCCATTTGCAACATCTGCCAAGCCAACATCAGCAGGGGCAGCAAAATGACCAGCCTGACCACCACAAGCATGCTCAGGCACATGCAAGCAAAGAATCTGATTACTTGGGACAAGCACCAGGGTCCAGAAACAGTGCTTGTGGGTGACACCACTGCCTCATCCTCTGTTCTATATGCACACCAATCCCCTGTCCATGAAGTAGGTGAAGAATAATCCCACACTGCACCTGTTCTTACACACTTGCAACCACCATCAGCAACTACGTCCACATCCTTGTCTCAGTGCAGTGTTCTGTTGTCCCTACCTCAGTCCATGGAACACAAACGTAAATACACAGCCCCCTGCCCACAGGCCACAATACTAAACCACATTCTTGCCCCAGCGCAGCTTTCTGTTGTCCCTACCCAAGTCCTTGGAACACAAGCATAAATGCGCAGCCACCCACTCAAAGGCCACAACAGTAAACGGCCACATTTCCAAACTGCTTCCCTGAAAATGTTGCAGTTTAGGCTTGTGGAGACAGAACCTTTCAGCAAATTCTTAGTAGCGGCTGTCTCTCGGTACTTTTTCTGCAGTCACCACTATTTTTCCCTGTGTGCCATCCCCGCCTTGCACAAGCATGTGTCCCCTAACATCAACTGTTCCCTGACCAATGCTGTAACTGGGAACTGTTATGACCTGGTGGTCAGGACAATAATGGACCTGGTGGTTAAGAGAACACGGAATGACCTGATAGTTACTGATAATAAAGGACGAGCTCTGGGACGTGGGAACTCTGCTGACCGCAATCCCTAATCCTATCACCACACTAGAAATAGCCGTGGATTGCTCCTAACGCTCCCTATGCAACTCGGCACAGCCTAAGGAACTAGCTAGCCCTGAAGATAGAAAAATAAAGCCTACCTTGCCTCAGAGAAATTCCCCAAAGGAAAAGGCAGCCCCCACATATAATGACTGTGAGTAAAGATGAAAATACAAACACAGAGATGAAATAGATTTAGCAAAGTGAGGCCCGACTTACTGAACAGACTGAGGATAGGAAAGGTTGCTTTGCGGTCAGCACAAAAACCCACAAAAAGACCACGCAGAGGGCGCAAAAAGACCCTCCGCACCGACTCACGGTGTGGAGGCGCTCCCTCTGCGTCCCAGAGCTTCCAGCAAGCAAGACAACAATAAAAATAGCAATCTGGACAGAAAAATAGCAAACCAAAGAAAACACAAGCAGGAACTTAGCTTCTGCTGGGAAGACAGGTCACAAGAATGATCCAGGAGTGAACTAGACCAATACTGGAACATTGACAGGTGGCATGGAGCAAAGATCTAAGTGGAGTTAAATAGAGCAGCCAGCTAACGAATTAACCTCGTCACCTGTGGAAGGAAACTCAGAAACACCCACCAGAGGAAGTCCATGGACAGAACCAGCCGAAGTACCATTCATGACCACAGGAGGGAGCCCGACAACAGAATTCACAACAGGGAACGTCCACTTAACTACACCTGGAAAATTGCTTGTGGCCAGAGATGCTACATTTTCCTGATGGCACACTGGGTGAGCATTGTAGAAGCCTGGAACCAGTCGGACCGTGGAACGGTACACATTCTGCTATACATATTCCGGGGATTTTGGGCTCTGGTTCAATTGGGGCTGACCCCACCTTCTATAGCTGTTCCTGCACCTCTTCCTCCTCACCCTTCATTTCAGAAACGTCAACATCAGTGGCAAGCTGGAAGCAATGCAGCACTGCCTTGGCCAAGCGGCAACAAGCTCTGCTGAAACTAATTTGCTCAGATGAAAAAAAGCACACCACTGCTGAGTTGCTTAAAGGTCCAACAGATGAAACTAATCTGTGGCTCTCGCCCCTGAACTTACAACCAGGCATGGTCATGTGACAATGGCCGTAACCTGCTTGCAGCTCTGAAGCTTGCCAATCTCGCAAATGTACCATGCCTAGCCCACATGCTCAACTTGGCTCTTTAGTGGTTTCTCAAAACCTAACCAGATCTGTCTGATCTACTTGAGAAAGTATGCATTGTGTGTGCCTATTTCCTCAGGTCAGCTGCCCTGTCAGTGCTGCAGCAACGTTTGCATCTTTCAGCTCGCTGACTGGTGAACTATGTCTCCACTCATTAGAACTCAATGCTACATATGTTTGCAGGGATTTGTGAGCAGCAGAGGGCAGTAGTTGAATACCAGCTACACCATGCACATTGGTATTCCGGTGAGCTTCCACACATAAGAGCTGATAAGTGGGCCTGGATGTCTGACATCTGTGCATTTCTACAAAACTTTGAGGACTCGACCAAGATGGTGAGCGGCGATGAAAACATAATCAGCGTCACCATCTGACTTCTCTGTCTACTGTCTACTGAAACTCTCGCTGCTCACAATTAAGGAGGAGGCTTTGCAGGTTAAGAAGGAGCAAGAAACTATTCTGGGTGATGCTACACAGTCCAGACTCACCTCATTTTCTCAACATGGACTGGGTGATCATGAGGAAGAGGAGGATCAAGAGATGGTTGCCTCTGCTACAGACGGTACCACCCCCTCCACCTTCATCCTGTCTGTTTAGTGTGGATGACCTGAAGATGAGGATAGGGAGAGCAAGGAGGAGGACAACATAAACAGTGATCCGCTTGGTGGGGACAGTGATGTCATGGCTTTTGGCTGTCTGGCACACATGGCTGAGTTTATTTTCCACTGCCTTTCACGTGGCCCTCACGTTGTATGCATTTTGGCCAACATTAATGGTTGGTCACCCTTCTAGATCTATGCTACAAGGAGAACTTTACATCTCCCCTTCCCGTGGCGGAGAGGTCTAATAAAATGTTGCAATACCAATAAGCCCTAGTTGAAGAACTATTGAAAAAAAATTCAATCTGACAATGCTGGCAGCAAAGGTCACATTTTCTTGGACAACCAAAGAGTGAGGAAGACACACACCAGATGCATCAGATGCAGGGGAACTCTCTCAAAGATCTGGGACAGTTTTCTCAGATCCTCAAATCACCCAGGACCTGATGCGTGGGGTACTGCCACAAGGGTGAAAAAATTATGGACGATACTGAAGTAGTACTTTACACATAGTACCAATGTCCAGTGTGATTCCTCTGTGCCTTTCAACTATTGGGTATTCAAGCTAGACAAATGGCAGGAACTGTTTCTCCACGCCTTTGAGGTCTTGGACTGCCCTGCCACTAGTGTTTTATCAGAACAGGTTTTTGGGGCTGCCAGAAGTATTATAATTGATAGGTGCATCTGCATGTCAATTGAAAATACTGACAGGCTAACTCTTATCCATACAAACAAGGGCCGGATTTGGACAGACTTCTGTATTCCATTAGATGGCAGCAGTGGATCATAAAGTCAAATGAAGCTGTTTTTGTTTTTTTTCTGGTGTATTCCCGTGTACCCTTTCCCACCTAAACATCAGTATACACTTCGGGAGTTTGTCTTTTTTGTGTCCTTCTCCTGCTCCACTACCATATCAACAGAGTGATCATGCTACTCTTGCTATAAATTTTTTAATGCTGTTTATGATGCCTGCATTAACAATTTTTAAGGCCTGTCACAAACATTCTTTTATATATATATGTATATCCCCCAGGGGTAAATGTTTTTCAGCTCATGCACTTAGTGCATGGGCATTACCAGTCTAGGTTAACCCTCTCCTTAATAATGGGAAAAAATGTTTTCTGAGACCCTCCACTATGTCTCTTCAAAGGGGTGTTGAAATGCCTAATTTTAATTTTTGGCATCCCTTACACTTTGTGCATATGCTTTTCCAATCTATCAATGGGAAAACCTTATTTTTCTGAGGATCCACTTTCATGTTGAGGGAAACATCTTTAAACCAAAAGAGCTAGTGGGTTGTACTAGAATCTGATCCAGTGCCTTGTTGTAGGCTGTCAGGTGGTCATCACATAGGAAGTCCTCATACTGCAGACAGCTGGGACAGGAGAGTGTGTACATTAAGTACAGAAGATCCTGGTCTACTCCATATCAGGCTAAGAGATGTGAAAAGCTCCACTATATTCCCCAGCAGGATTCATGAAATAACAGTTTTTGATGATGCTACATTAAACAAATCCATTTTTTCATGGCTAATTCAAATACTGTAGATTTGATTCTGTTATAATAATGCGGCTCTTATCTGCACTTCATTATGAAGTGTATCAGTAGGGATAGCATATGACAGGCATCTAGTCAGTGATTATTTCATTATAAATTCTAAGCCTTGCTGTTGCTTTTTCCTATGGACTCATTGACCAATTATTGATTTTTTACGGTGATCTGCGCTCAGAAATTAGTCATTTGTACTCAGTGTTATTTGCGTTCCTCCAGAATTAGTTTTTGCCATGTTCAAGAGAATATCTTTCAGGGCTGGCTAAAATCCCTTTTATATTCTATAGTAATACCGCTGTTATCTGCAATTCATGTAGGGTGAGGTGTGACAGTAGGTATATCATATGACAGGCATCTAGTCAGGGATTATTGCCTTATAAATTCTAAGCCTTGCTGCAGCTTTTTTCCATGGACTCATTGACAGATTTATGTTTTATATGATGGTCTGTACTCAGAAATTCATCAAAGCAAGAAAAATTAACTCAACTCACTTAATTCGTTCATTCACCGTTTCTCTCTACTATCTGTATGTAAGAGGTAGTGATGGGACACTTTGCGCTACTGGAGCTGGTATTACCACTTCTGAACTCTCCATTGCTTTTTTCCATCTATTTCTAGGTGGTTCTTGAATTATGTTTGGGGCTCATTGTCCTGCTGGAAGACCCATGAACTAGGATGCAATCCGACCTTTCTGACACCGGGCACTACATTGTGACCCAAAAGCCTTTGGGAATATTCACATTTCATGATTCCTTGCACAAACTTAAGGCACCCAGCGCCAGAGGCAGCAAATCAATCCCAAAATATAAAAAACATAGCAAAAACACTACGTAGCCAAAGGTGTGAAGGAGCATTTTTTTCCTCTTATTTATTTTTCTATACATGCAAGTCATTATCCTGGAAAGAATGTTTCTTAATTTTTTTTTTATTCAAATGCATTTTTTCAGTGCAGTTATTGTCAGTCAGTAAAAGTGGCGTAATACTCTGACAGCATTGTTCCCAGCAGCGACCTGCGATTCAGAGATCATTCCAGGTGTCTTTCTCATGCTGTTCTCATGCTATTTCAGTGCTGCTACCATTGTTTTCAATGATTTTTAGACCCCATCCAGGCCTCCATGATGGGAGGGTGGTAGGGGCCCCAGAAAAATGCTCGAGTATCCCATTGGCTTCCATTATACTCGTTATTCGGATCTAGGACCCAAGCATTATGATATGCTTGGCTTGAGTAACGAGTACCCGAGCATTTTAGTGCTCGCTCATCAATAATAATCATGTAACGTAGTGTGTAGAGTTGAGCGACCTTGACCTTTTTAGAGTCGAGCCGGGTTTCGCGAAACCCGACTATCTCAAAAGTCGGGTCGAGTGAAATCGGCCGATTATGACGTAAAGTCGGGATCGACCGAAACACGAAACCCAATGCAAGTCAATGGGGCAGCATAGTCGGCAGTGAGTGGGGGCCAGGAAAACACCTAGAGTGCCCATTTTAATGTCAAAACCATCCATTCTTCTTAATGAAGCTTGTCAAGCGTAATTTACCTTATAATAATTGGAAGGCATTTGAAATTGGGGGTCATTTGGCTAAAGTTGTGGTGGGTAGGGCTGGTTCAAGTAATTAGTGGGCCCAGGAAATCTGGACCACGTCACGGCAGTGGAGCAGGGAGAGGTAAGTATTTCAACTTTGCAAGTGCTGTGAACCTGAGCAAGCAGGGGGGGCCCACTGGTTGGCATTGGCACTGGCACAGGGCCCCTCAAAGTACAGCGGTGTGTTTGCACGGCGGGGGCGCCTCCCACCGGCAGCAACACTTTTGCGTACCATGAGAGGCCCTGTGCCAGTGACGTCGCCAACTAGTATTCCTCCCCCCACCTGATGAAGGAACCTGCACTTTCATCTGCACCTTCCTCTTTGTCCCCGTGTAAGGTGGTATGGTATGCGGGAAGAGCAACCTGACTTTCAGCAGGGTCACAATGTTGTTGTGTAGCGTGCACGGGGAATGTTGCGTTATGGGTCAATGTACCAGCAGACTCATCTATCACTGGCTGGGCAATGGGCAGGATGAGGAGGAAACACAGATATAGGCCCAAAGAATAAAGTTGGCTAAATGCAGTTCAAAATTGGTAACACAGGAATAACCAGGGGGCATTGCAGTGGAGGACAACTGAAATGAGAGGCTGACACAGAGAGTAGGCCCAAATCAGTAAGTAGTCGAAATGCAGTTCAAAATTGGCAACCGTAGTAAACAGGCGGCACAGCTTTGTAGCGTGCACGGGGAATGTTGCGTTATGGGTCAATGTACCAGCAGACTCATCTATCACTGGCTGGGCAATGGGCAGGATGAGGAGGAAACACAGATATAGGCCCAAAGAATAAAGTTGGCTAAATGGAGTTCAAAATTGGTAACACAGGAATAACCAGGGGGCATTGCAGTGGAGGACAACTGAAATGAGAGGCTGACACAGAGAGTAGGCCCAAATCAGTAAGTAGTCGAAATGCAGTTCAAAATTGGCAACCGTAGTAAACAGGCGGCACAGCTTTGTTCAGTGGAGGAGAACAGCAAGGAGTGGCAGACACCGATAGTAGGCCCCAACCCAACTAGTAGGCCAAATGCAGTCTAACATTAACAACTACTTAACGAGCGCCTGAAAACGGAATTTCAGGACAGGAAACCAGGAGAACAGCAAGGAGTGGCAGACACCGATAGTAGGCCCCAAACCAACTAGTACGCCAAATGCAGTTGTTCCGTTTAACCACAATTTAATGAGAGCCTGAAGATAGAAGTTCAGGAAAGGCAACCTGGAGAACACCTTGGAGTGGAACACACCATCTCTCTACACCCCATACCCAATTTGTAGGCCTAATGCAGTGTAGTTTCCAAGAACTACTAAACGAGAGCCGGAAGATCGAAGCTCAGGAAAGGCAACCTGGAGAACACCTTGGAGTGGAACACACCATCTCTCTACACCCCATACCCAATTTGTAGGCCTAATGCAGCGTAGTTTCCAACAACTACTAAACGAGAGCATGAAGATCGAAGCATTGGCGAGGAAACCTGGGGAACACCTTGGAGTGGAACACACCATCTCTCTACACCCCATACCCAATTTGTAGGCCTAATGCAGTGTAGTTTCCAACAACTACTAAACGAGAGCCGGAAGATCGAAGCTCAGGAAAGGCAACCTGGAGAACACCTTGGAGTGGAACACACCATCTCTCTACACCCCATACCCAATTTGTAGGCCTAATGCAGTGTAGTTTCCAAGAACTACTAAACGAGAGCCGGAAGATCGAAGCTCAGGAAAGGCAACCTGGAGAACACCTTGGAGTGGAACACACCATCTCTCTACACCCCATACCCAATTTGTAGGCCTAATGCAGTGTAGTTTCCAAGAACTACTAAACGAGAGCCGGAAGATCGAAGCTCAGGAAAGGCAACCTGGAGAACACCTTGGAGTGGAACACACCATCTCTCTACACCCCATACCCAATTTGTAGGCCTAATGCAGCGTAGTTTCCAACAACTACTAAACGAGAGCATGAAGATTGAAGCATTGGCGAGGAAACCTGGGGAACACCTTGGAGTGGAACACACCATCTCTCTACACCCCATACCCAATTTGTAGGCCTAATGCAGTGTAGTTTCCAAGAACTACTAAACGAGAGCCGGAAGATCGAAGCTCAGGAAAGGCAACCTGGAGAACACCTTGGAGTGGAACACACCATCTCTCTACACACCATACCCAATTTGTAGGCCTAATGCAGTGTAGTTTCCAAGAACTACTAAACGAGAGCCGGAAGATCGAAGCTCAGGAAAGGCAACCTGGAGAACACCTTGGAGTGGAACACACCATCTCTCTACACCCCATACCCAATTTGTAGGCCTAATGCAGCGTAGTTTCCAACAACTACTAAACGAGAGCATGAAGATCGAAGCATTGGCGAGGAAACCTGGGGAACACCTTGGAGTGGAACACACCATCTCTCTACACCCCATACCCAATTTGTAGGCCTAATGCAGTGTAGTTTCCAAGAACTACTAAACGAGAGCCGGAAGATCGAAGCTCAGGAAAGGCAACCTGGAGAACACCTTGGAGTGGAACACACCATCTCTCTACACCCCATACCCAATTTGTAGGCCTAATGCAGTGTAGTTTCCAAGAACTACTAAACGAGAGCCGGAAGATCGAAGCTCAGGAAAGGCAACCTGGAGAACACCTTGGAGTGGAACACACCATCTCTCTACACCCCATACCCAATTTGTAGGCCTAATGCAGTGTAGTTTCCAACAACTACTAAACGAGAGCCGGAAGATCGAAGCTCAGGAAAGGCAACCTGGAGAACACCTTGGAGTGGAACACACCATCTCTCTACACCCCATACCCAATTTGTAGGCCTAATGCAGTGTAGTTTCCAAGAACTACTAAACGAGAGCCGGAAGATCGAAGCTCAGGAAAGGCAACCTGGGGAACACCTTGGAGTGTAACACACCATCTCTCTCCACCCGATACCCATTTTTTAGGCCTAATGCAGTGTAGTTTTCTACAACTACTAAACGAGAGTCGGAAGACCGAAGCAATGGCAAGGAAACCTGGGGAACACCTTGGAGTGTAACACACCATCTCTCTCCACCCCATACCCAATTTGTAGGCCTAATGCAGCCTACTTTCCGACAACTACTAAACGAGAGCATGAAGATCGAAGCTCAGGAAAGGCAACCTGGGGAACACCTTGGAGTGTAACAAACCCTCTCTCTACACCACGGAAGGGCTGATTCTTAGGAAGGAAGGCTGTCGGAAAGAAGCAGGGCGCGTCCGAGGGTGATTATATTCTTATTAGGTATATACTCACCCTCGGACGCGCCCTGCTTCTTTATTTGTAATGAATGTTTATTTGCAATGTGGTTTTGACTTACTCAATTTTTTTGGCAAATAATGATTTTATTATTTTCATTGTTTTGCATCTTCTTGGCAATAATATAAAGAAGACGCGACAGGACAACACTCGGTGGATGCCATATCTGTGTTTTAAATAGAAAAAAACTTTCAGTTAACTACTTGCAGGAGAAAGTTATTGTAGCTGGTGGCCATTTTTAGTACTGTACCAGATTTTTGTTGTATGTGTTTGTTTTTAATGTTAAAATGTCTGCATTTGATATCTCTCCAGTATTTTCTTTTTTATAAGCAAAATACTTATTTTTATATTTTCTGATGTTGGTTCCAGGGGTACACGGGCAGCAGTGGTGTGGTCAGTGGAGGCCTAGTGGAAGGAGTGACCGCAGACAGGCATCGAAGGCCTAAAATAATAACACATGGCTGTAGGCAATTTTAAATTGGTTCCAGGGGTACACGGGCAGCAGTGGTGTGGTCAGTGGAGGCATATTGTAAGGAGTGACCGCAGACAGGCATCGAAGGCCTAAAATAATAACACATGGCTGTAGGCAATTTTAAATTGGTTCCAGGGGTACACGGGCAGCAGTGGCCTGGTCAGTGTAGTAGTAGTAGAAAGAATGGACCGCAGACAGGCATCGAAGGCCTAAAATAAAAAAATTGGGCTGGCTGTAGGCAATTTTAAATTGGTTCCAGGGGTACACGGGCAGCAGTGGTGTGGTCAGTGGAGGCCTAGTGGAAGGAGTGACCGCAGACAGGCATCGAAGGCCTAAAATAATAAAACATGGCTGTAGGCAATTTTAAATTGGTTCCAGGGGTACACGGGCAGCAGTGGTGTGGTCAGTGGAGGCCTAGTGGAAGGAGTGACCGCAGACAGGCATCGAAGGCCTAAAGTAAAAAAATTGGGCTGGCTGTAGGCAATTTTAAATTGGTTCCAGGGGTACACGGGCAGCAGTGGTGTGGTCAGTGGAGGCATATTGTAAGGAGTGACCGCAGACAGGCATCGAAGGCCTAAAATAATAACACATGGCTGTAGGCAATTTTAAATTGGTTCCAGGGGTACACGGGTAGCAGTGGCCTGGTCAGTGTAGTAGTAGTGGAAAGAATGGACCGCAGACAGGCATCGAAGGCCTAGAATAAAAAAATTGGGCTGGCTGTAGGCAATTTTAAATTGGTTCCAGGGGTACACGGGCAGCAGTGGCCTGGTCAGTGTAGTAGTAGTAGAAAGAACGGCCCGCAGACAGGCATCGAAGGCCTAAAATAAAAAAATTGGGCTGGCTGTAGGCAATTTTAAATTGGTTCCAGGGGTACACGGGCAGCAGTGGTGTGGTCAGTGGAGGCATAGTGGAAGGAGTGACCGCAGACAGGCTTCGAAGGCCTAACATAACAAAAATGTCAATACAATGGTATTGTCAGTGGCAGGCATTGAAGGATGTCAGCGCATAGACTAAACATTGGTGGAGCTGTGAGATAATTTTGCAAGTGGTAGAGCACTGTTTGAGCTGGGGGGGGATTTGTCTTGTGGCCAGCGGTACAGGCCCAGGGCCCCTCATATTACAACGGTGTGTCTGACGTTGGGTGCGCACCACCACTGCCAGAGACGCTTTATTGTACTAGGAGGGACCCAGTGGCAGTGCCGTCGACCAAAAGCGGGCACACCCACCTCTTCAGACAAACAGCACTCTCACGGGTGCTGTCGCCAAGTGTCGATACCACGGCCCCGTGTGGGGATTTTGGCCATTTAGTGAGGTGTAAACATGTCGTATGCTGGACAATCAGGTGCAGAAGATTACGAGATTGGAAAAGGCATTCAGAATAGTCCACAGGCAAGACCTTTTCATAGGAAAGCTAGGTGTCGGCCGGGCAAGGTGGGGCAAAAGATTTCGAAATCCAGTTGTGGTTCATTATAATGAAGGTTAGATCATCTACATTTTGGGTAGCCAGACGAGTCCTTTTTTCTGTTAGTATTGAACCTGCAGCACTGAATACTCTTTCTGATAGGACACTAGCTGCCGGGCAAGCAAGCTCCTGCAATGCATATTCTGCCAATTCTGGCCAGGTGTCTAATTTTGATGCCCAGTAATCAAATGGGAATGACGGTTGAGGGAGAACATCGATAAGGGATGAAAAATAGTTTGTAACCATACTGGACAAATGTTGTCTCCTGTCACTTTGAATTGATGCTGCAGTACCTGTCCTGTCTGCGGTCATAGCAAAATCACTCCACAACCTTGTCAGAAAACCCCTCTGGCCAACGCCACTTCTGATTTCTGCCCCTCTAACTCCTCTGGTCTGCTGGCCCCTGCAGCTCGTGTGAGAACGATCACGGGCGCTGTGTGCAGGGAATGCCAGAAGCAAACGGTCAACAAGAGTTGATTGTTTGGTTGCTAATATTAGTTCCAAGTTCTCATGTGGCATTATATTTTGCAATTTGCCTTTATAGCGAGGATCAAGGAGGCAGGCCAACCAGTAATCGTCATCGTTCATCATTTTAGTTATGCGTGTGTCCCTTTTGAGGATACGTAAGGCATAATCCGCCATGTGGGCCAATGTTCCAGTTCTCAAATCTGCGGTTGTGCTTGGTTGAGGGGCAGTTTCAGGCAAATCCACGTCACTTGTGTCCCTCCAAAAACCAGAACCCGGCCTTGCCGCGCCACCAATTTCCAGTGGCCCCGGAAAAGCTTCCTCATTAAAAATATAATCATCCCCATCATCCTCCTCGTCCTCCTCCTCCTCTTCGCCCGCTAACTCGTCCTGTACACTGCCCTGGCCAGACAATGGCTGACTGTCATCAAGGCTTTCCTCTTCCTCAGCTGCAGACGCCTGATCCTTTATGTGCGTCAAACTTTGCATCAGCAGACGCATTAGGGGGATGCTCATGCTTATTATGGCGTTGTCTGCACTAACCAGCCGTGTGCATTCCTCAAAACACTGAAGGACTTGACACATGTCTTGAATCTTCGACCACTGCACACCTGACAACTCCATGTCTGCCATCCTACTGCCTGCCCATGTATGTGTATCCTCCCACAAAAACATAACAGCCCGCCTCTGTTCACACAGTCTCTGAAGCATGTGCAGTGTTGAGTTCCACCTTGTTGCAACGTCTATGATTAGGCGATGCTGGGGAAGGTTCAAAGAACGCTGATAGGTCTGCATACGGGTGGAGTGTACGGGCGAACGGCGGATATGTGAGCAAAGTCCACGCACTTTGAGGAGCAGGTCGGATAACCCCGGATAACTTTTCAGGAAGCACTGCACCACCAGGTTTAAGGTGTGAGCCAGGCAAGAAATGTGTTTCAGTTGGGAAAGGGAGATGACAGCCATGAAATTCCTTCCGTTATCACTCACTACCTTGCCTGCCTCAAGATCTACAGTGCCCAGCCACGACTGCGTTTCTTTCTGCAAGAACTCGGACAGAACTTCCGCGGTGTGTCTGTTGTCGCCCAAACACTTCATAGCCAATACAGCCTGCTGACATTTGCCAGTAGCTGCCCCATAATGGGAGACCTGGTGTGCAACAGTGGCAGCTGCGGATGGAGTGGTTGTGCGACTGCGGTCTGTGGACGAGCTCTCGCTTCTGCAGGAGGACGAAGAGGAGGAGGAGGGGGTGCGAACGGCTACAGCCAACTGTTTCCTAGACCGTGGGCTAGGCAGAACTGTCCCAAACTTGCTGTCCCCTGTGGACCCTGCATCCACCACATTTACCCAGTGTGCCGTGATGGACACGTAACGTCCCTGGCCATGCCTACTGGTCCATGCATCTGTTGTCAGGTGCACCTTTGTGCTCACAGATTGCCTGAGTGCATGGACGATGCGCTCTTTAACATGCTGGTGGAGGGCTTGGATGGCTTTTCTGGAAAAAAAGTGTCGACTGGGTAGCTCGTAGCGTGGTACAGCGTAGTCCATCAGGGCTTTGAAAGCTTCGCTTTCAACTAACCGGTAGGGCATCATCTCTAACGAGATTAGTCTAGCTATGTGGGCGTTCAAACCCTGTGTAAGCGGATGCGAGGCTAAGTACTTCCTTTTTCTAACCATAGTCTCATGTAGGGTGAGCTGGACTGGAGAGCTGGAGATCGTGGAACTAGCGGGGGTGCCGGTGGACATGGCAGACTGAGAGACGGTGGGAGATGGTATTGTTGCCGCCGGTGCCCTAGATGCAGTGTTTCCTACTACAAAACTGGTGATTCCCTGACCCTGACTGCTTTGGCCTGGCAAAGAAACCTGCACAGATACTTCAGGTGGTGCGGAAAATGGTGGCCCTACACTGCCGGAAGGGATGTTGCGTTGCTGACTAGCTTCATTGGCCGAGGGTGCTACAACCTTAAGGGACGTTTGGTAGTTAGTCCAGGCTTGCAAATGCATGGTGGTTAAATGTCTATGCATGCAACTTGTATTGAGACTTTTCAGATTCTGTCCTCTGCTTAAGGTAGTTGAACATTTTTGACAGATGACTTTGCGCTGATCAATTGGATGTTGTTTAAAAAAATGCCAGACTGCACTCTTTCTAGCATCGGATACCTTTTCAGGCATTGCAGACTGAGCTTTAACCGGATGGCCACGCTGTCCTCCAACAGGTTTTGGCTTTGCCACGCGTTTTGGGCAAGATACGGGCCCGGCAGATGGAACCTGTTGCGATGTTGATGCCTGCTGCGGCCCCTCCTCCTCCGCTTCAGAACTGCTGCCGCCTGCACCCTGTTCCCCCAATGGCTGCCAATCGGGGTCAAGAACTGGGTCATCTATTACCTCTTCTTGTAGCTCGTGTGCAACTTTGTCTGTGTCACCGTGTCGGTCGGTGGTATAGCGTTCGTGATGGGGCAACATAGTCTCATCAGGGTCTGATTCTTGATCATTACCCTGCGAGGGCACTGTTGTGGTCTGAGTCAAAGGACCAGCATAGTAGTCTGGCTGTGGCTGTGCATCAGTGCACTCCATGTCAGATTCAACTTGTAATGGGCATGGACTGACCGTGAACATCCACTAACGACGCGCTGCTTTGACATTTACCAGTTTCACGAGAGGAGGCAAAAGAGCTAGAGGCTGAGTCAGCAAGATAAGCCAAAACTTGCTCTTGCTGCTGCAGCTTTAAAAGCGGTTTTCCTACTCCCAGAAAAGGGAGCGTTCGAGGCCTTGTGTAGCCAGACGACGAACCTGGCTCCACAGCTCCAGACTTAGGTGCAATATTTTTTTTCCCACGACCAGCTGATGCTCCACCACTACCACTACCCTCATTACCAGCTGACAATGAACGCCCCCGGCCACGACCTCTTCCACCAGACTTCCTCATTGTTTTAAAAACGTAACCAAACTAACGGTATTTGTTGCTGTCACACAACTTACACGGTGAGCTATAACTTCAGTATGATTTAGCTACCCCTTTACAGGTGAGTGAGACCACAACGAAAATCAGGCACAATGTTACACACTCTGTTGTTGGTGGCAACAAATGAGAGAGATGCCACACACGCAGGACTGTCACTGAAGCACAAATGTAAATATTAATCTCCCACTGATTTGATTTTTTTTTTTTTTCAGGGAGACTTTAGGAAAAAAAATAATAGAATAAAATGATTTTTTCAGGAAGAATTTAGAAACCAAATAAAATAAAATGATTTTTTCAGGGAGAATTTAGAAAACAAATAAAGCAAAAAAAGGCTTTCTATGGCCCACTGAGTGAGAGATGACGCACACAGGAGTCAGGAGTGGCACACAAGCCCAGAGGCCAATATTTATCTCCCACTGATTGATTTAGTGATTTTTTCAGGTAGATTTTGGAACCCAAATCAAGCAAAAAAATAAATAGGCTTTCTATGGCCCACAATTGGAGAGAGAGAGAGAGAGAGAGGGCACACCCAGGAGTCAAGACTGGCACACAAGCAAAAAGGGCAATATTAATCTCCCACTGATTTGATTTTTTTTTCTTTTCTGAGAGACTTTAGAAAAAAAAAATAATAAAAAAAAATGATTTTTTTCAGGAAGAATTTAGAAACCAAATAAAATAAAATGATTTTTTCAGGGAGAATTTAGAAAACAAATAAAACAAAAAATAGGCTTTCTATGGCCCACTGAGTGAGAGATGACGCACACAGGAGTCAGGAGTGGCACACAAGCCCAGAGGCCAATATTTTTCTCCCACTGATTGATTTAGTGATTTTTTCAGGTAGATTTTGGAACCCAAATCAAGCAAAAAAATAAATAGGCTTTCTATGGCCCACAATTGGAGAGAGAGAGAGAGAGAGAGAGAGAGATGGCACACCCAGGAGTCAAGACTGGCACACAAGCAGAAAGGGCAATATTAATCTCCCACTGATTTGATTTTTTTTTTTTTTTCAGGGAGACTTTAGAAAAAAAAAATAATAAAAAAAAATGATTTTTTCAGGAAGAATTTAGAAACCAAATAAAATAAAATGATTTTTTCAGGGAGAATTTAGAAAACAAATAAAACAAAAAATAGGCTTTCTATGGCCCACTGAGTAAGAGATGACGCACACAGGAGTCAGGAGTGGCACACAAGCCCTGAGGCCAATATTTTTCTCCCACTGATTGATGTAGTGATTTTTTCAGGTAGATTTTAGAACCCAAATCAAGCAAAAAAATAAATTGGCTTTCTATGGCCCACTGAGTGAGAGATGGCACACACAGGAGTCAGGAGTGGCACACAAGCCCTGAGGCCAATATTTTTCTCCCACTGATTGATGTAGTGATTTTTTCAGGTAGATTTTATAACCCAAATCAAGCAAAAAAAAAATAGGCTTTCGATGGCCCACTATTTGTGAGAGAGATGGCACGCTCAGGACTGGCACACAAGCCCAGAGGCCAATATTAATCTCCCACTTTTTTTTTTTTGTTCCAGGGAAAATTTATAAACCCAATAAAAAAAATAATAAATAGGCTTTCTATGGCCCACTATCTGAGAGAGAGAGATGGCACGCTTAGGACTGGCACACAAGCCCAAAGGCCAATATTAATCTCCCACTGATTGATTTATTGATTTTTTTCAGGTAGAATTTAGAACCCAAATAAAGCAAAAAAAAAAAAAAAAAGGGCTTTCTATGGCCCACTGAGTGAGTGATGATGCACACAGGAGTCAGGAGTGGCACACAAGCCCTGAGGCCAATATTTTTCTCCCACTGATTAATGTAGTGATTTTTTCAGGTAGATTTTAGAACCAAAATCAAGCAAAAAAATAAATAGGCTTTCTATGGCCCACTGACTGAGAGATGGCACACACAGTTGTCAAGAGTGGCACACAAGCCCTGAGGCCAATATTTTTCTCCCACTGATTGATGTAGTGATTTTTTCAGGTAGATTTTATAACCCAAATCAAGCAAAAAAATAAATAGGCTTTCTATGGCCCACTATTTGTGAGAGAGATGGCACGCTCAGGACTGGCACACAAGCCCAGAGGCCAATATTAATCTCCCACTTTTTTTTTTTTGTTCCAGGGAAAATTTATAAACCCAATAAAAAAAATAATAAATAGGCTTTCTATGGCCCACTATCTGAGAGAAAGAGATGGCACGCTTAGGACTGGCACACAAGCCCAAAGGCCAATATTAATCTCCCACTGATTGATTTATTGATTTTTTCAGGTAGAATTTAGAACCCAAATAAAGCAAAAAAAAAAAAAAAAATGGGCTTTCTATGGCCCACTGAGTGAGTGATGATGCACACAGGAGTCAGGAGTGGCACACAAGCCCTGAGGCCAATATTTTTCTCCCACTGATTGATGTAGTGATTTTTTCAGGTAGATTTTAGAACCAAAATCAAGCAAAAAAATAAATAGGCTTTCTATGGCCCACTGACTGAGAAATGGCACACACAGGAGTCAAGAGTGGCACACAAGCCCTGAGGCCAATATTTTTCTCCCACTGATTGATGTAGTGATTTTTTCAGGTAGATTTTATAACCCAAATCAAGCAAAAAAATAAATAGGCTTTCTATGGCCCACTATTTGTGAGAGAGATGGCACGCTCAGGACTGGCACACAAGCCCAGAGGCCAATATTAATCTCCCACTTTTTTTTTTTTTGTTCCAGCGAAAATTTATAAACCCAATAAAAAAAATAATAAATAGGCTTTCTATGGCCCACTATCTGAGAGAGAGAGATGGCACGCTTAGGACTGGCACACAAGCCCAAAGGCCAATATTAATCTCCCACTGATTGATTTATTGATTTTTTCAGGTAGAATTTAGAACCCAAATAAAGCAAAAAAAAAAAAATAATCTTTCTATGGCCCACTGAGTGAGTGATGATGCACACAGGAGTCAGGAGTGGCACACAAGCCCTGAGGCCAATATTTTTCTCCCACTGGTTGATGTAGTGATTTTTTCAGGTAGATTTTAGAACCCAAATCATGCAAAAAAAATAAATAGGCTTTCTATGGCCCACTGACTGAGAGATGGCACACACAGGATTCAAGAGTGGCACACAAGCCCAGAGGCCAATATTTTTCTCCCACTGATTGATGTAGTGATTTTTTCAGGTAGATTTTATAACCCAAATCAAGCAAAAAAATTAATAGGCTTTCTATGGCCCACTGACTGAGAGATGGCACACACAGGAGTCAGGAGTGGCACACAAGCCCTGAGGCCAATATTTTTCTCCCACTGATTGATGTAGTGATTTTTTCAGGTAGATTTTATAACCCAAATCAAGCAAAAAAATAAATAGGCTTTCTATGGCCCACTGAGTGAGAGATGGCACAGACAGGGATGGCACTCTAGCAGAAATGCCAATCTTAATCTCCCACAAAAAAAAAAAAAAAAAAAAAAGGAACTGTCCTTCAATTACTATCTCCCTGCAGTAATCTCAGCCAGGTATGGCAGGCAGCAATAAGGAGTGGACTGATGCACAAATTAAATGAAAAGTGTGGACAACCAAACAAGATAGCTGTGCAGAAAGGAAGAAACAAGAGGATTTGTGCTTTGAAAAAAGCAGTTGGTTTGCACAGCGGCGTACACACAGCAATGCAGCTATCAGGGAGCCTTCTAGGGCAGCCCAATGAGCTACAGCGCTGAGGAAAAAAAAAAAAAAAATGTTGCTTCCACTGTCCCTGCACACCGAAGGTGGTGTTGGGCAGTGGAAATCGCTACAGCACAAGCGGTTTGGTGGTTAATGGACCCTGCCTAACGCTATCCCTGCTTCTGACGAAGCGGCAGCAACCTCTCCCTAAGCTCAGATCAGCAGCAGTAAGATGGCGGTCGGCGGGAACGCCCCTTTATAGCCCCTGTGACACCGCAGACAGCAAGCCAATCACTGCAATGCCCTTCTCTAAGATGGTGGGGACCAGGACCTATGTCATCACGCTGCCCACACTCTGCGTTTACCTTCATTGGCTGAGAAATGGCGCTTTTCGCGTCATTGAAACGCGACTTTGGCGCGAAAGTCGCGTACCGCATGGCCGACCCCGCACAGGGGTCGGATCGGGTTTCATGAAACCCGACTTTGCCAAAAGTCGGCGACTTTTGAAAATGAACGACCCGTTTCGCTCAACCCTAGTAGTGTGAATATATTAACCCTTTAACATCCGCCAATACGCCTTTTAACAGAGGCAGCTAATGGACCTTATTCCTCAGTGCCACTTTTTAATGCCGCTGAGAAATAAGGGTGTAGCAAGTAGCCAAGACCCCAGAGAACATGATTTGGGTTGTTTTTTCCAAACCCAGTCTTGTGATCATAATTATTCACCGAATAACAACGATTGCAAAAAAAGTCTGATTTCCCTTTCATTTATCTCTCCTCTGATATGATTTATCATTCCAGAAGAGAGAGAAATGGGATCTCCCAATTCTCCCTGGTACCTCCTCCATCTATGGACCCTCCTGCACCATCCCCCAGCCCTTTGCATCATCTTTATAGAAGAAAATGACAGGTACATGTGCAGTGCGCCCACTGAGATCTGCCATCCGATACCCGACAACAATAGGAGATTTTTACTCTTGGTTCAGTTTGATCACTGTGATAGACCCTATCATGCTGTCATGCTCAGGGCAGGAGAGGTGCCAGGCCAGTCCGTGCTGTGCAATGCGATCATTGCACGAGTTATACGGTCGTCTATCTGTGCCCTTATACTCATGTCATCGCTCACCTCTCCGGACCCTCACCATCACCTATCCAATCCTTGTTGCATCTTCTGATCCCCATCTCTCATGCTCAAAAACCCAAGCAGCACGTAAGAAGTGATAAATTCAAAATTTCTTGAGGTTCGAACATGTCAAAGTGCAATGAAATCACTTCACCTTTAGCCAGGACGAAGAAATTAAAGAGATATTGCCTTCTGTGAAATTTATGGCATATCGAAAGCATGTCTGATAGGTACAAATTCTACCTACAGGACTCTTATCTCCACTAATCGGCACTCTAAGGCCACATGCCCATTTTTAGTCAGTATTTTATTAATATTTGCACACCAAAATCATCAATGGAAAAAGCAGACAAAAAGTAAAGTAAAAACACGTCACCATTACTCGATTCTTCACCCACTCTTGAAATTGGCTTGTAAATACTGATATAAAATACTGACCAAATTCTAAATTGTGGCCTAAGGCTGCCCACAATGCGGTTTTGTTGAGTTTTTGACTGACCTGCACAGCATGTGTTACTAATCCGCAACATGTCGACTTCCCTTTTATGCAGGCACATATACACATTTATACAGGCACATACACACATACAGTTGTGTGAAAAAGTGTTTGCCCCTTTCCTGATCTCCTATTCTTTTGCATGTTTGTCACACGTAAATGTTTCAGATCACCAAACACATTTAAATATTAGACAAAGATAACAAAAGTAAACACAAAATGCAGTTTTTAAATGAAGGTCTTTATTATTAAGGGAAAAAGAAATTCAAACCCACAGGGCCCTGTGTGAAAAAGTGATTGCCCCCTAAAACTAATAACTGGTTGGCCCAACCTTAGCATCTACAGCTGCAATCAAGCGTTTGCAATAACTGGCAATGAACCTTTTACAATGCTCTGGATGAATATTAGCCCACTCATCTTTGAACAATTGTTGTAGTTCAGCAACATCGGAAGGTTTCCGAGCATGAACCATCTTTAAGGTCATGTTGCAGCATCTCAATGGGATTAAGGTCAAGACTAGTCTTAATTTTGTTTTTCTTAAGCCATTCAGTGATGGACTTGATTGTGTTTTTTGGATAATTGTCCTGCTGCATAACTCAAGTGAGCTTCAGCTTGAGTTCACATTGGCCAGACATTCTTCTTTATTTTTTTTTGGTAGACTGCAGAATTCATGATTCCATTTATCACAGCAAGTCTTCCAGGTCCTGAAGCACCAAAACAACCACAGACCATCACACTACCACAATCATATTTTACTGTTGGTATGATGTTCCTTTTCTGAAAAGCTGAGTTACTTCTGTGCCAGATGTACTGAGACATTCAACTTCCAAAAAGTTCTAAAGTGCTCAAGGATCTCCCCTTGAAAAAGCAACTTCATCTGTGGGCGAAATGCACGTCGGGGGTTGTGCCTGTGGATCCGATCCGGTGTGCCCCGTCCTGGTGCCTTGCATTGGTAAGAGCTGCTTTCACAAACCTGTCATTTCATGCCGTTAGGCATTCCGCATGTATATCTTGACATGGATTCATAATAGCAGGCCTCTTCCACTATTGGTATGCATGTTGGCTCCTTAGACGGCGCACACCGGGGGATACCCAATTACTTTTTATCATCCTTGAGCACTGTATTTAACTATATATTTCATATATTGTCTGCACCTCAAAATTAATATGTAAATTATATGTGATTCAATAAAGTATTATTATTATTATCTAATTACCTATATGCTCCTAGTGTACTCCTATTCTTATGGTTCTTATGGAGTTGGTTTTCTTTCTTGGTGAGGGGCTGTTTGGCACTATTTAGTGCTTCAATCCTCCCCTCGGTATCTAGTATGTTGCCTGGTCCTGGTACTACCATCCACTCCATGAATCGGTGTGAATGGTTGTTACATCAGTATTTTATACTTGTTGCCACCGCCCTTATCATAGGGACTGCTGCGTCCTGCATTGAATTAATATTGTGACCCATAGTTGGTTCATACGGGAGCCTTATTTTCTGTGCTATTTAAATGCACTACTCTGGTTCCTAAATCAGACCAAAGTAGTGCATGGTGCAAATTTTGTCACCATTGGATTGTGCAAAAAATTGGTCATGGGATCATTTATTAACGTTTGTTAATAAAATTTTGTATTTTTTATGATTGGTTCTTGTGTACAATTTTTTCTTTTCTGAATCCGTGTTTCTATACTGAACTTCAACCTTGACCAATTTTTGGTGAATAAATCATTTTAGGTATTTTTTTAGGTTAATAAATATATTCTTTGGATTTATTTTGTTGGTTAGATGCCTTTATTTTGATTCCACCCTCTTCTAAAAATTGGTCATGTGCATGTGCATCTTACGCATTAGTTTGCACAAGACCGGAGGCTAGGAGCAGTTTCCTTCATCCAGCTTTATTTCTATTTGCGATGTGAGATGAACATCTTAAAAACCCAGATTTTGGATCTGATGTTGGCTGGACAGACAGTGGTGTGAGGATTTTGGAATACTACATGGTCTGATGGACCCAACTACCCTCCATTATTCTGCATAGAATAGGTGAGGATGCACTCAATGCTGTGATCGTCTTAGCCTATGTGTTTCATTTGCATAATCACTACCTTAGAGGATGCCTGACTCTCACAGCAGTTTCTTCTACGAGGATATTGCTTGCTTTCTAGACTACAATTTACAGTTGGAAGCTACTATGCTGCACGATGCCTGGTTGTACCTGCAGTTCCACCTTTTTCTGCTGTGTGGCACCACTGCCCTTTAAATCAAAGGCGACAACAGACAAATTTTCTTTAGAAAGCAAATCATCATAAAATGTTTTATATATATTTATAGTGGACGGGTTTTTTTTTGTGTTTTTTTTAAATTTTTTAAATACACAGGTAAATTTTATTTCACGACGTTCCACATAATATTACAATTGAGTTAGTAATTATATTCTCATGTTATTGTCCCCTTTCATGGCCAGGGATGAAAGTTTCTCTGTGACGTGCGATCAATAAGCTGCATTTTGCTGGACAAAGATCAGAGTGTAAAAAAAAAAAAAAAAAATAATAATAATAATGCTTGTTTGCTGCTTGCATCTCTCACGTACTCACCCGCGCAAGATATCCAATTATTAAAGGAATATTGCCACGGTGTTTTCTGTAATTGGATACAAGATTTCTTTAACTGAGTGAAGTTCATGAGATGCAGGAATTAAGAAAAGATAATAGCTGGTGACATTACACTCTGGTCTCAGATTGGCATCAATAAGAGTCGTGTTTAACCCTTTAAAGATTTCCATATGTTACAGGAGTAGCCAGCAGGAGGCCATCGAGAGTCAGAATAAATGGAGTGAATAAGATACTTGCTGCTAGAGATGAGCAAATATGTTCGAGTGCAATTAAACTGAACTCGAATATTACAAAAAAATCTTTTGTAATTGCTTTTCTAGCAAAATGGCGGCCATTGGTCAATCATTTTTTCTAAATCCTAACGTGTCAACAAAAAATCCTTATAGTCACCTTACCGCTCCCCTTTTGTGTATCTCCGCTCCTTACTGTCACTTGCCTCGTTGCTTATTTTGATCACCACTATGAGATCTGGTGACGAGGCCCAGGAATGCTCTGCACATGCACAATCACTGTGCGTGTCACGATATTATGGCCTTTCGCGTGCTTCACCAGAACCTTACAATGCCCAATCAAAGCTGGAGGACACAGGCCAGCGAGAAGAGGATTGGGGGTTTCAACGCTCATGGCAGTGATAAGGGAATAGAAGAACTGCAATAAACAAAAAGTATGATGATGATACAAAGGAATCATCTACAAATAATTTGTCTTTATTGATAAAGAGATGAAAAAAAACAAAATAATCTAAAAACAATTCAAATATCCAATAGGCTGTAGGTGCAAAACTAGACAAGTATGCAATAGATCAATCAAAATAAATCCTATAAATAGTTATAATTAAGCTGTATAGGACTGCATATCACCAATTATAATATAACACTACCTTAGTAAAAATGCACAACTGTGTACTAGTGAGGAGGGAACCTGAACTGTAAAGTTTGGGGTTCATACCGGACTCTTAGCTTCCATGCAGGGACCCCGAACATAGGCTTTTTCCCGGAAGTCCATCATAATGTTCGAGTTTGCCATCCGAATAAAACTTGTTGAAATGTTGCTGCACAGCCAATCAATAAGCTTTTAGACTGTCGGCAATTCTGAAGCCATCACAGCCATGCCAATTAATGGCATAATTGTGATTATATATATATATATATATATATATATATATATATATATATATATATATATTATAGAATGCTGTATATCAGCCCTGAAAGGTTATGGATGTATATTATGTTGGCCAAAACTGCTGACAGGTTTACTTTAAACCCCGAAGCCAGCGATCCCCGGCATTCATGATGCGGAGCAGGTCATGCAAGTTTATCTATCCGAAGCCCCGGAACAGTGTTTGATGTAATAGTGCTTTAATCTGGTCCCGGCATGATGTTTCTGCCAGTTACTGCAAGTGATCGTGTTACACGTTGGAACGCATGAGCATGCGCAAGGATTTTTTACTTACGCTGGAAGTACTTGCGTTACAGACTGGCACGCACAGTCATAGGACATATAGGACATAGCTATATCAGGGCGGAGCTGAAGGCATCAGAGGAGACTATGCCGATCAATAATGATGCGCAAGCGCAGCATAGACCTGCACATGTGAACATTGTATCATAACATGTCCCTGGCTACAATTGCTGTACCTGGATAGCAGCTTAGTTGCAGGATACTCAGGTCACATGGGAGCGCACAGGACACAGATGAAAGGATTAAAAGTTTCTTTGTTTATTAAAATCCACAACGTGTTTTGATGGAACAGCTCCGTCTTCATCAGGTGGCAGTATACAGAGAGTGGGCCAGAGTAAGTATATAAAGGAGCACAAACCAATGAGATTTAAGGAGCAATTATTCGGAACACATGATTAGACGGGATCACATGATTAATTAAGATACAAGTCACAAATGCAGTTTAAAAACATACATATCAAAGGTAAAAAAGACAGGATATTGCATAATAATTATATAAAATCAAATAGATTAAAAACAATAAAATGCATAAAAATAATAAGAGAACGGGGCAAAAGTGCAGCCTTTATGTGACTTTTTCAATGATGAGATTTAACACCTCAGGTGCCAGTGTGCCGAGTTTAAAAATCCAATAACTTTCTCTTCTCGCTAAATTGGTAAAACGATCAGGCATATCATTTGGTATCTGATCTATGATAGTAAGCTTTAGTGAACTTAGATTCTTATTATGCCCTGCGAGAAAGTGTTTTGACAGACTAGGCATTAAATACCCATTCTGGATGTTCTAACGGTGTTTATTCATCCTGGCATGCATAGCCTGTATCGTCCACCTGACATATTGCAGCCCACAACCACATTCGACCAGATAAACTACATAGCTAGAGTGGCAATTTACATGGCAGTTAATATTAAAACTGGTGCCCGTAGTGTATGACCGAAATTCTTTAGCTCCATTACTGATGGAACCACAACATAAACACTTAGCTGCCATGCGGGCAAAACAGCCCGGATTTTGGTGTGCCCAGCAACTGGATGTGGATGAACACTCACGATTTATGTTGCTGGGAGCAACAATGTTACAAAGGGTGCGATTTTTTTCTGAAGATGGTTCTAAGATGTGCAGGAATATGTGTCGATAAAACTGGATCCCCTTTCAAAAGGAACCAATATTTTTTCAAAAGGTTTCATACGACCCCATGTGATTGGTTAAAGGTTGTTATAAAACTCCATTTAGTGAAATCAGAAGGTTTAACAGACCTATTATTCATATTTTTAATCTGCTCAATGTGTGAAGGCCCTGGCTGTTTGTGAATACATCAAAAACCAATTTTTTAGGGTACCCTTTACTCTTAAAACGATGTTTCAGGATACCGTCTTTAGTGCAGTTCTTCCTGATCCTCCAGCACTGCCCATAAGGGATATTTGAAATCCAATTAGGGTGGTGGCCACTGCTAAAACTTAGATAGCTATTTACATCTACCCCTTTGAAATGCGTGGATGTTGAAAAGTGACCGTGTGGGTCGACATGTACCATTAAATCTAGAAATTGGATTGCTGTACTAGATAAGTTGGCTGTGAATTTCAGTCCCCAAGAATTCATATTCAGGGACTGAATGAAATCGAGTGCTTCTAGTTCGGAAACCGTCCAGATAATAAAAAGATCATCAATAACACGGTGATAGAGGGCAATTTTGCCCACCGCCAGTGGGGATGAGCCCACATCAAAGCAGCGACATGTCAGCTGTTTTGTACAGCTGACATGTGTGTGCAATAGAGGCCAGTGGAATTGCAATCCACCCACTGCTATTAACTAGTTAAATGCCGCTGTCAAACGCTGACAGCGGCATTTAACTACCGCCTCCGGCCATCCGGCCGAAAATGCGCGCATTGCCGACCCCGTCACATGATCGGGGGTCAACGAAGCGTCTGCATAGTAACCAGAGGTCTCCTTGAGACCTCTATGGTTGCAGATGCCGGCTTGCTGTGAGCGCCACTCTGTGGTCGGCCTTCATAGCAAGCCTCTAATTCGGTTACATAGGACCAATCTCATGATCGCTGATATATAGCAGAGCCGATCAGGCTATGCCAGCTTCTATCCTCTCATGAAGGCTATTGAAGTATGGCAAAAGTAAAAAAAAATGTTTAAAGGGAACCTGTCACCCCCAAAATCGAAGGTGAGCTAAGCCCACCAGCATCAGGGGCTTATCTACAGTATTCTGGAATGCTGTAGATAAACCCCCGATGTAACCTGAAAGATGAGAAAAAGAGGTTAGAATATCCTCACCAGGGCGGGCTGTCAGATCCGATGGGCGTCGCGGTCCGGTCCGGGGCCTCCCATCTTCTTACGATGACGCCCTCTTCTTGTCTTCACGCTGCGGCTCTGGTGCAGGCATACTTTGTCTGCCCTGTTGAAGGCAGAGCAAAGTACCGCAGTGCGCAGATGCCGGGCCTCTCTGACCTTTCCTTCAACAGGGCAGACAAAGTATGCCTGCGCCAGAGCTGCAGCATGAAGACAAGAAGAGGACGTTATTGTAAGTAGATGGGAGGTGGTGGACCGGACCGCAACACCCATCGGACTGGACCGCAGTGGGAACGCCCCTGGGTGAGTATAATCTAACCTCTTTCTCTCATCTTTCAGGATACATCGGGGGCTTATCTACAGCATTACAGAATGCTGTAGATAAGCCCATGATGTTGGTGGGCTAAGCTCACCTTCGATTTTGGGGGTGACAGGTTCCCTTTAAAAAAATGAAATAAATAAAAAAAGTTTAAATCACCTCCATTTCGTCCTATTCAAAATAAAACAATAAAAATAATATCAAATATACACATATTTGGTATCGCCGCATTCAGAATCGCCCCATCTATCAATAAAAAAAGGATTAACCTGATCGCTAAATGGCGTAGAGAGAAAAAAATTTGAAACTTCTGAATTACGTTTTTTTGGTCACCACGACACTGCATTAAAATGCAATAATGGGTGATCAAAATAACGTATCTGCACCAAAATGGTATCACTAAAAATGTCAGCTAGGCATGCAAAAAATAAGCCCTGACCCGACCCCAGATCACGAAATATGGAGACGCTACGGGTATCGGAAAATGGTGCAATTTTTTTTTTATACATAGTAACATAGTAACATAGTTAGTAAGGCCGAAAAAAGACATTTGTCCATCCAGTTCAGCCTATATTCCATCATAATAAATACCCAGATCTACGTCCTTCTACAGAACCTAATAATTGTATGATACAATATTGTTCTGCTCCAGGAAGACATCCAGGCCTCTCTTGAACCCCTCGACTGAGTTCGCCATCACCACCTCCTCAGGCAAGCAATTCCAGATTCTCACTGCCCTAACAGTAAAGAATCCTCTTCTATGTTGGTGGAAAAACCTTCTCTCCTCCAGACGCAAAGAATGCCCCCTTGTGCCCGTCACCTTCCTTGGTATAAACAGATCCTCAGCGAGATATTTGTATAGCTAAGTTAGGAACTTTTTTCACCACTTAGATAAAAAATAGCCTATACATGTTTGGTGTCTATGAACTCGTACTGTCCTGGAGAATCATAATGTCAGGTCAGTTTTAGTATTTAGTGAACCTAGCAAAAAAGCCAAGCAAAAAACACGCATGGGATTGCACTTTTTTTGCAATTTCACCGCACTTGGAATTGTTTTTCCATTTTCTAGTACATGACATGGTAAAACCAATAATGTCATTCAAACATACAACTCATCCCACAAAAAATAAGCGCTCACATGGCCATATTGATGGAAAAAAAAAAGTTATGGCTCTGGGAAGGAGGGGAGCGAAAAACGAACATGGAAAACCGGAAAATCCCAAGGTCATGAAGGGGTTACAAATATAGTAATTGAAAAAATCGGTGTCATGTTCAATACTTATTTTACTTTATTTTCACTGTATATACAGTGGCTTTGCAAAAGTATTCACCCTCTTGTTTTTTTGTTACCTATTTTTTGCATTAGGACCTTTGTTTACATTTTTATGTACCGTAATCTGATTTGTGTCTGATACATCAGTACAAAATAGTCTAAGTGGGTAAAGTTAAACAAAAAATCTGGACAGAGCAATATGCATTTGTCAAAAAGTATATACAGTGGGTACAGAACGTATTCATAACCCATAAAATTTTTCACTCTTTGTTTCATTGCAGCCATTTAGTAAATTCAACAAAGTTTTTTTTTTTCTCATTAATGTACACTATGCACCCAATCTTGACTAAAAAAAACAGAAATGTAGTAATTTTTGCAAGTTTATTAAAAACAGCTAACATAGAAAAAACTCAGAAAAAATACATACCATGAGATACGGCCTTCCCAAAACCCTGTCTGATGACAAATGCACACTAAGCAGGATGCAGCAGGCCTCCACTGATAAAGGCTAGGGGCGGCACAGGTGCAAACTACTTGATAAAAACAGCCACCCCAACCAAACATTGCAGGGGTTGGCTGCCTAGCAGAAAAAATGCACATTGATATAACTCACATAGGACGCCAGTCACACTGATAAGTGTAGTGCACAGTGTCTGTATGCAACCTATTGATGACGCCCCTTGTATTAACAGGCGGGCTGCCCAGCACTAAAAAAATGCAGCACACAGTGACAGACGCCCCAGAAAAACCTAGCCAACATAAAGAGGCCTGGCCACATCCTGCAAAAAAGGATATGATAAAGTGCAAAAAAATGCATGCATATGATAAATGCATGCACTATATGGGTATTGGTTTAATATTTTGGCCAAAATAAAGTAAGCCCGCAACCCAACGGCAAGGGTCCCCATAATATTGCGGGTCCTACCACTAATATCAAAAACAGCTAACATAGAAAAAACTCAGAAAAAATGCATACCATGCGATACGGTCTTCCCAAAACCCTGTCTGATGACAAATGCACACTAAGCAGGATGCAGCAGGCCTCCACTGATAAAGGCTAGGGGCGGCACTGGTGCAAACTACTTGATAAAAACAGCCACCCCAACCAAACATTGCAGGGGTTGGCTGCCTAGCAGAAAAAATGCACATTGATATGACTCACATAGGACGCCAGTCACACTGATAAATGTAGTGCACAGTGTCTGTATGCAACCTATTGATGACGCCCCTTGTATTAACAGGCGGGCTGCCCAGCAATAAAAAAATGCAGCACACAGTGACAGACGCCCCAGAAAAACCTAGCCAACATAAAGAGGCCTGGCCATATCCTGCAAAAAAGGATATGATAAAGTGCAAAAAAATGCATGCATATGATAAATGCATACACTATATGGGGTATTGGTTTAATATTTTGGCCAAAATAAAGTAAGCCCGCAACCCAACGGCAAGGGTCCCCATAATATTGCGGGTCCTACCACTAATATCAAAAACAGCTAACATAGAAAAAACTCAGAAAAAATACATACCATGAGATACGACCTTCCCAAAACCCTGTCTGCTGCATCCTGCTTAGTGTGCATTTGTCATCAGACAGGGTTTTGGGAAGGCCGTATCTCATGGTAAGTTTATTAAAAAAATTTAAATATCAAATGGTCAGAAGTATTCAAACCCTTTGCTCAGTATTGAGTAGAAGCACCCTTTTAAGCTAGCACAGCCATGAGTCTTCTTGGGAATGACACAACTTTCCACTTCCTGCCGCCTCCAACTCAAAAATATTTCACGGATCCGCACATTCCTAAACCAAGAATCTGCAAAAACCCTAGTCCATGCCCTCATCATCTCCCGCCTTGACTACTGTAACCTCCTGCTCTGTGGCCTCCCCTCTAACACTCTTGCACCCCTCCAATCTACTCTAAACTCTGCTGCCCGACTAATCCACCTGTCCCCCCGCTATTCCCCAGCCTCTCCCCTCTGTCAATCCCTGCACTGGCTCCCCATCACCCAGAGACTCCAGTACAAAAGCCTAACCATGACATATAAAGCCATCCACAACCTGTCTCCTCCATACATCTGTGACCTCGTCTCCCGGTATTTTCCTGCACGCAACCTCCGATCCTCACAAGATCTCCTTCTCTACTCCCCTATTATCTCCTCTTCCCACAATCGCATACAAGATTTCTCTCGTGCATCCCCCCTACTCTGGAATGCTCTACCACAACATATCAGACTCTCGCCTACCATCGAAACCTTCAAAAAGAACCTGAAGACCCACCTCTTCCGACAAGCCTACAACCTGCAGTAACCACCGATTGACCAAACCGCTGCACGGCCAGCTCTACCCTCACCTACTGTATCCTCACCCATCCCTTGTAGATTGTGAGCCCTCGCGGGCAGGGTCCTCTCTCCTCCTGTACCAGTTGTGACTTGTATTTTTCAAGATTATTGTACTTGTTTTATTATGTATACCCCTCCTCACATGTAAAGCGCCATGGAATAAATGGCGCTATAATAATAAATAATAATAATAATAATAATAACTTGTTTTTCATACCTGGATTTGAGGATCCTCTGCAATTCTTCCTTGCAGATCCTCTCCAGTTCCTTCAGGTTTGATAGTGTACATTGGTGGACAGCAATTTTCAGGTCTCTCCTGATATGCCCATTTGGCTTTAAGTCAGGACTGTGGCTGGGCCAGTCAAGAATGGTCACAGAGTTGTTCTGAAGCCACTCCTTTGTTATTTTAGCTGTGTGCTTAGGGTCATTGTCTTGTTGGAAAGTGAAACTTCAGCAAAATCTGAGGTCAAGAGCACTCTGGAAGAGGTTTTCATCCAGGATAACTGTACTTTGGAGCATTCATTTTTCCTTCAATGACAACCAGTCGTTCTGTTCTTGCAGCTGAAAAACATCCCCATAGCATGATGCTGCCACCACCATGTTTCACTGTTGGGATTGTATTGGACAGGTTATGAGCAGTGCCTGCTCTTCTCACAATTGCTCAGTTTGGCTGAACGCCAGGTCTAGGAAGATTTCTGGTGGTCCCAAACTTCTTCCATTTAAAAATTATTGCGGCTACTGTGCTCTTAGGAACCTTGAGTACTGCAGAAATTCTGTTGTAACCTTGGCCAGATCTGTGCCTTGCCTCAATTCTGTGCCTGAGCTCTTTGACCAGTTCCTGTGACCTCATGCTTCTCATTTGGTCTGACAAGCACTGTGAGCTGTGAGGTCTTATATAGACAGGTGTGTGCCTTTCTGTTATGAATAGGTAATTCAGAACCACAATGGACCTTGAAGTTCAGAGCACACAAAATGACCTGACAATAAGCAAAAAACATAGGACGAGCTCTGAGACGTGGGAACTCTGCTGACCGCAATCCATAATCCTATCACACCACACTAGAGGTAGCCGTGGATTGCACCTAACGCTCCCTATGCAACTCGGCACAGCCTGAGAAACTAGCTAGGCCTGAAGATAGAAAAATAAGCCTACCTTGCCTCAGAGAAATTCCCCAAAGGAAAAGGCAGCCCCCCACATATAATGACTGTGAGTTAAGATGAAAGTACAAACACAGAGATGAAATAGATTTAGCAAAGCGAGGCCCGACTTACTGAATAGACCGAGGATAGGAAAGATAGCTTTGCGGTCAACACAAAAACCTACAAACAACCACGCAGAGGGGCAAAAAGACCCTCCGCACCGACTAACGGTACGGAGGTGCTCCCTCTGCGTCTCAGAGCTTCCAGCAAGCAAGAAAAACAAATTAAAGCAAGCTGGACAGAAAATATAGCAACAAAAGTAACACAAGCAGAACTTAGCTTATGCTGAGCAGACAGGCCACAGGAACGATCTAGGAGGAAGCAAGACCAATACTAGAACATTGACTGGAGGCCAGGATCAAAGCACTAGGTGGAGTTAAATAGAGCAGCACCTAACGACTTAACCTCATCACCTGAGGAAGGAAACTCAGAAGCCGCAGTACCACTTGTGACCACAGGAGGGAGCTTGATCACATAATTCACAACAGTACCCCCCCTTGAGGAGTGGTCACCGATCCCTCACCAGAGCCCCCAGGCCGACCAGGATGAGCCATATGAAAGGCACGAACAAGATCGGCAGCATGGACATCAGAGGCAAAGATCCAGGAATTATCTTCCTGACCATAACCCTTCCACTTAACCAGATACTGGAGTTTTCATCTCGAAACACGAGAATCCAAAATCTTCTCCACTATATACTCCAACTCCCCCTCCACCAAAACCGGGGCAGGAGGATCAACAGATGGAACCATAGGTGCCACGTATCTCCGCAACAATGACCTATGGAATACGTTATGGATGGAAAAAGAATCTGGAAGGGTCAAACGAAAAGACACAGGATTAAGAACCTCAGAAATCCTATACAGACCAATGAAACGAGGCTTAAACTTAGGAGAGGAAACCTTCATAGGAATATAACGAGATGACAACCAAACCAAATCCCCAACACGAAGTCGGGAACCCACACAGCATCTGCGATTAGCGAAACGTTGAGCCTTCTCCTGGAACAAGGTCAAATTGTCCACTACATGAGTCCAAATCCGCTGCAACCTGTCCACCACAGTATCCACACCAGGACAGTCCGAAGACTCAACCTGCCCTGAAGAGAAACGAGGATGGAACCCAGAATTGCAGAAAAACGGCGAAACCAAGGTAGCCGAGCTGGCCCGATTATTAAGGGCGAACTCAGCCAACGGCAAAAAGGACACCCAATCATCCTGATCAGCAGAAACAAAACATCTCAGATATGTTTCCAAGGTCTGATTGGTTCGTTCAGTTTGGCCATTTGTCTGAGGATGGAAAGCCGAGGAAAAAGACAAATCAATGCTCATCCTAGCACAAAATGCACGCCAAAACCTCGAAACAAACTGGGAACCTCTGTCAGAAACTATGTTCTCTGGAATGCCATGTAAACGAACCACATGCTGGAAGAACAACGGCACCAAATCAGAGGAGGAAGGCAATTTAGACAAGGGTACCAAATGGACCATCTTAGAGAAGCGATCACAAACTACCCAAATGACCAACATTTTTTGAGAGACGGGGAGATCTGGAATAAAATCCATAGAGATATGTGTCCAAGGCCTCTTCGGGACCGGCAAGGGCAAAAGCAACCCACTGGCACGAGAACAGCAGGGCTTAGCCCGAGCACAAATCCCACAGGACTGCACAAAAGAACGCACATCCCGCGACAGAGACGGCCACCAAAAGGATCTAGCCACTAAATCTCTGGTACCAAAGATTCCAGGATGACCAGCCAACACCGAACAATGAACCTCAGAGATAACTTTATTCGTCCACCTATCAGGGACAAACAGTTTCTCCGCTGGGCAACGATCAGGTTTATTAGCCTGAAATTTTTGCAGCACCCGCCGCAAATCAGGGGAGATGGCATACACAATTACTCCCTCTTTGAGAATACCCGCCGGCTCAGGCAAACCCGGAGAGTCGGGCACAAAACTCCTAGACAGGGTATCCGCCTTCACATTTTTAGAGCCCGGAAGGTACGAAACCACAAAGTCAAAACGGGAGAAAAACAGCGACCAACGAGCCTGTCTAGGATTCAACCGTTTGGCAGATTCGAGATAAGTCAAGTTCTTGTGATCAGTCAAGACCACCACGCGATGCTTAGCTCCTTCAAGCCAATGACGCCACTCCTCGAATGCCCACTTCATGGCCAGCAACTCTCGATTGCCAACATCATAATTTCGCTCAGCAGGCGAAAACTTCCTGGAAAAGAAGGCGCATGGCTTCATCACCGAGCAATCAGCACCTCTTTGCGACAAAACAGCCCCCGCTCCAATTTCAGAAGCATCAACCTCAACCTGGAACGGAAGTGAAACATCTGGTTGACACAACACAGGGGCAGAAGAAAAACGACGCTTTAACTCTTGAAAAGCTTCCACAGCAGCAGAAGACCATTTGACCACATCAGCACCCTTCTTAGTCAAATCGGTCAATGGTTTAGCAATACTAGAGAAATTACAGATGAAGCGACGATAAAAATTAGCAAAGCCAAGGAACTTTTGCAGACTCTTCAGAGATGTCGGCTGAGTCCAATCATAAATGGCCTGGACCTTAACAGGGTCCATCTCGATAGTAGAAGGGGAAAAAATGAACCCCAAAAATGAAACCTTCTGAACACCAAAGAGACACTTTGATCCCTTCACAAACAAAGAATTAGCACGCAGGACCTGGAACACAATTCTGACCTGCTTCACATGAGACTCCCAATCATCCGAGAAGACCAAAATATCATCCAAGTATACAATCAGGAATTTATCCAGGTACTCTCGGAAGATGTCATGCATAAAGGACTGAAATACTGATGGAGCATTGGCAAGTCCGAATGGCATAACTAGGTACTCAAAATGGCCCTCGGGCATATTAAATGCAGTTTTCCATTCATCGCCCCATTTAATACGCACAAGATTATATGCACCCCGAAGATCTATCTTGGTGAACCAACTAGCCCCCTTAATCCGAGCAAACAAATCAGATAGCAGCGGCAAGGGGTACTGAAATTTGACCGTGATTTTATTTAGAAGGCGGTAATCAATACAAGGTATCAGCGAACCATCCTTCTTGGCCACAAAAAAGAACCCTGCTCCCAATGGCGATGACGACGGGCGAATATGACCCTTCTCTAAAGATTCTTTTACATAACTCTGCATAGCGGCGTGCTCAGGTACAGATAAATTAAACAGTCGACCCTTAGGAAACTTACTACCAGGAATCAACTCGATAGCACAATCACAATCCCTATGCGGAGGTAGGGCATTGGACTTGGGCTCATCGAATACATCCCGGTAATCAGACAAGAACTCTGGGACCTCAGAAGGGGTGGATGATGAGATAGACAGAAATGGAACATCACCATGTACCCCCTGACAACCCCAGCTGGACACAGACATTGATTTCCAGTCTAATACTGGGTTATGGACTTGTAGCCATGGCAACCCCAACACGACCACATCATGCAGATTATGCAACACCAGAAAGCGAATATCCTCCTGGTGCGCAGGAGCCATGCACATGGTCAGCTGGGTCCAATACTGAGGCTTATTCTTGGCCAAAGGCGTAGCATCAATTCCTCTCAATGGAATAAGACACTGCAAGGGCTCCAAGACAAACCCACAGCGCCTAGCAAATTCCAAGTCCATCAAATTCAGGGCAGCGCCTGAATCCACAAATGCCATGACAGAATAGGAAGACAAAGAGCAGATCAAAGTAACGGACAAAAGAAATTTCGACTGTACCGTACCAATGGTGGCAGACTTAGCGAACCGCTTAGTGCGCTTAGGACAATCGGAGATAGCATGAGTGGAATCACCACAGTAGAAACACAGCCCATTCTGACGTCTGTGTTCTTGCCTTTCAGCTCTGGTCAAAGTCCTATCGCACTGCATAGGCTCAGGTTTATGCTCAGATAATACCGCCAAATTGTGCACAGATTTACGCTCACGCAAGCGTCGACCGATCTGAATGGCCAAAGACATAGACTCATTCAGACCAGCAGGCATAGGAAATCCCACCATGACATCCTTAAGGGCTCCAGAGAGACCCTTTCTGAAGATTGCTGCCAAAGCACATTCATTCCATTGAGTGAGCACAGACCACTTTCTAAACTTCTGACAATAAATCTCTATCTCATCCTGACCCTGACACAGAGCCAGCAAATTTTTCTCTGCCTGATCCACTGAATTAGGTTCATCGTACAGTAATCCAAGCGCCAGAAAAAACGCATCAATATTACATAATGAAGGATCTCCTGGCGCAAGGGAAAATGCCCAGTCTTGAGGGTCGCCACGTAATAAAGAAATAATGATCTTAACTTGTTGAACTGGGTCACCAGATGAGCGAGGTTTCAACGCCAGAAACAGTTTGCAATTATTTTTGAAACTCAGAAATTTAGCTCTATCTCCAGAAAACAAATCAGGAATAGGAATTCTTGGTTCTAACATAGAATTCTGAGCCACAAAGTCTTGAATATTTTGTACTCTTGCAGTGAGAAGATCCACACATGAAGACAGACCTTTAATGTCCATCACCACACCTGTGTCCTGAACCACCCAAATGTCTAGGGGAAAAAAAAGGCAAAACACAGTGCAAAGAAAAAAAAAAGGTCTCAGAACTTCTTTTTTCCCTCTATTGAGAAGCATAGTACTTAGGGCCTCCAGTACTGTTATGAATAGGTAATTCAGAACCACAATGGACCTTGAAGTTCAGAGCACACAAAGTGACCTGACAATAAGCAAAAAACATAGGACGAGCTCTGAGACGTGGGAACTCTGCTGACCGCAATCCCTAAACCTATCAAACCACACTAGAGGTAGCCGTGGATTGCGCCTAACGCTCCCTATGCAACTCGGCACAGCCTGAGAAACTAGCTAGGCCTGAAGATAGAAAAATAAGCCTACCTTGCCTCAGAGAAATTCCCCAAAGGAAAATGCAGCCCCCCACATATAATGACTGTGAGTTAAGATGAAAGTACAAACACAGAGATGAAATAGATTTAGCAAAGCGAGGCCCGACTTACTGAATAGACCGAGGATAGGAAAGATAGCTTTGCGGTCAACACAAAAACCTACAAACAACCACGCAGAGGGGCAAAAAGACCCTCCGCACCGACTAACGGTACGGAGGTGCTCCCTCTGCGTCTCAGAGCTTCCAGCAAGCAAGAAAAACAAATTAAAGCAAGCTGGACAGAAAATATAGCAACAAAAGTAACACAAGCAGAACTTAGCTTATGCTGAGCAGACAGGCCACAGGAACGATCCAGGAGGAAGCAAGACCAATACTAGAACATTGACTGGAGGCCAGGATCAAAGCACTAGGTGGAGTTAAATAGAGCAGCACCTAACGACTTAACCTCATCACCTGAGGAAGGAAACTCAGAAGCTGCAGTACCACTTGTGACCACAGGAGGGAGCTTGATCACAGAATTCACAACACCTTTCCAAATCAAGTCCTATCAGATTTGCAAAAATTTCTACATTTCTGTTTTTTTTCAGGCAAGGTGGGATGCAGAGTGTACATTAATGTGAAAAAAATGAACTTTTTTGAATTTACCAAATGGCTACAATGAAACAAAGAGTGAAAAATTGGTGGTCTACTGTCTGGCCCTTTCTCGATGCCTAGGCATCACCGACACCTTTCATGTGTCCCTCTTAAAGCCCGTTCACATGTCCCGGTTTTCTGAGTCATCTGATGGGACATCGGGTTCGTCTACGGATGATTACGAGGTGAACGTCATCATGGGGTGTAAGGTGGTACATGGCAAAAGATTCTATTTGGTGGATTGGAAGGGTCATGGCCCAGAGTACAGGTCCTGGGAGCCTAGGGAGCACATTCAGGCTCTGCAGCTCATTGCGGCCTTCGAGCGTAGCGAGGTCCAAGGATTGGGGACCTAGGAGGGGGGTAATGTTAGGTGTCGAATTCTCACTTCTGCACTGGAGGAATCTCTAACCATGTCTACTGTGGTCTCCCATTCTCCTCCAGCCGCAGTGGAACCTGCTCAGCAGAGATGTAGATGCCAGCGTCTGGCTCAAGCTGATACTGTGCACTTGATTACTGCTGCCTTTCCAGGCTCTGCCTTTTGTAGCCAGCACTGATCAGCAGCGAGCAAGCATTTCTGGGACTAAGTCCAGCTTTTCCCATACTGAGCATGCCCACGGGACGACCTCCCATTGGAGGTCAGGGGTCACATACTCAGGTCCTGTTGCGGCTACTATTGGACCATCTGGAAGGTCCTAGAGCACTACTTGTATAAAAGGTTCGCATGGCCACTCGGCCATGCGCTAGTATAAACTTGATAACATATGTGTGTGTAAATGAATGTCTGCCGATGGATGAAAGCTCCTTAATGATTTCCATTCCTAGTGTTGATGACTGCTCGCGAATGGTGGAAGCTATCTAGCGCCCGACAGTGCTACTTGCACATTTAGCACACGATTCTGTGTCTATTCGCAGTGCCTGCCTGTGCAGCACCATGCGCAATCAGTGCGCTTTCCTGACAGCCGGTCAGTGTTGTATGGGAATTCCCGCTTGGACTCAACATCTGACTCAGGGCGTCCTCAGGCGTGAGCTCAAAAGCCAGCGAGGGTCATGCGAGTCCAATCACCAGTTTAGTGGGGGTGATTCCATTCATCAGAGAAAAGAAAAAAAAAAGTTGAATTCCAGCTCCTTAAAACATGACGTTTATTGTATCCAAATAAAAAATCCAAATGTCCATGGTGTGCAACCTCCCACCGGTAAGTGCCTGGGATGACAGAGATAAACGGCTACGCGTTTCGATCGGAGTGATCTTTATCAAAGCCATACCTGGATCAGGCAGCTTCTCCTACTTATAAGGAGGCTCACCCAACCAGATCATTCATTTGAGTCACATGGCAATTTGACAGGTCCTTTCATCTAAAATCATTGTTCTATATGTAACAACATAACAAAAATAAAGGATTAAAATCACATTCAGCAATAATGTAACATAACTTCATGTCTTTTATTCAATCCTGTTGGGACACAGGTGTTCAATTGGAAAATCCAATATGCTTCTCGTGTGAGAAGCCGGCGTCTAATGTCACCACCCCGACTAGGGGTATTAACCCGTTCTATGCCCTGAACCTGAAGAGTGACAGTGCTGCGTGCATGGTGCCTAACAAAATGTTTGGATGCTGCTGATATATTCCTGTCATTATTCTGAGTGTTACCTATGTCATATAAGTGTTCCCTAATGCGTGTTTTCAATTTTCTGGATGTACAGCCCACATACGACAGGTTACACTCTATACATTTGATTTTGTATACCACATTGCAAGAATTACAATTGATGTACTGCTTTATATCAAATTTGATAGTTTCATCCGCATTATAAAATGTCTTTTCAATACTGGCGAATTTACATGTGCTACAATTTCGTGTGCCACACCTGAAAAATCCTGGATAATTTAACCAGGTTCTGATGGATTTATTTTTGGAGCAGAACAAGCTAGGGGCTATTTTATTACCAATGGTCGGGGCTCTTCTCGACACCACATTAATGCCAGAATTTAGTATGTTATACAGCTGCGGATCTTCATATAAAATAGGTAAATATCTGTTGACAATATCTCTAATTCTAGCGAACTGCGGGCTATATTGAAAGCATATGTATGGCTTTTGTTCCATTTGTAAATTTCTATGCTTTTGTGCTGTAACTAGTTCTTTACGATCTTTTCCTGCTACTATTTTTTTGGCCCGATTAATTGTCCATTGAGGGTATTGTCGATGTGTTAATTTATTTGCTATTTGCTCGATTTCACCCTTGAGATCTTTTTCTGAACTGCAATTCCTTTTAATCCTGGTGAACTCACCCACCGGAATTGATTTAATTGTATGCCTGCTATGGCTGCTTTTGGCATGCAGTATTGTGTTACCCCTCACTGGCTTGTGATGTGTTCTGGTGACGATATTTGAATCTATTTGCCCCGTGAGCTCCAGATCTAGAAATGATATACTTTTGCTATCTGCCCTATGCGTGAATCTAATATTGTACTCATTCTGATTCAGGTACTCCATGAAGCGCGGTATGGCAGACACATCACCCTCCCATATCATGAGCGTATCATCAATGTATCTGCCATACCACGCCACATATTCCAAATACGGATTGTTCACGGAAAAAACGCACTCCATCTCCCAGACGGACATAACCAAATTAGCAAGGGAGGGAGAGTATTTCGCACCCATGGCCACTCCAGCTTGCTGCATATAAAATTGATTATCAAATGCAAAAAAATTACTAGTGAGCAAAAAATGTATTACCATCAGCAGATATTCAATCAAATCCTCAGAATACTGACTGAATTTGACAAGGTGATATTGGATCGCTCTGATTGCTAGATCGTGCGGGATGCATGTATATAAAGATATAACGTCGCAGCAGAGCCAGGAATAATTTTTTTGCCATATCTTACCATCAAAAATACGTAATACCTCCTTAGAGTCTTTTATATATCCAGGGGAACGTTTTACAAGTGGCTGGAGGAGAGAGTCTACCCATTGACAGAGTCTTTCATTGCAGGACCCGATTCCAGATACTATGGATCTTACAATTAAAATGTCAGATAAGGGAGGGGTGGTAGTGGTATTGGACACAGTGGACTATCAGAAAAAAATGCTGGAACTATTATCTGATCAAATCACGTATAAAAAACTAACAAATAATCCCTCACAAGAAATTATCAAAAAGAGAGATGTCATTATCAAGGAGGGATTCGATCTGGGGGTATTAACTAAAACACAAATGGAATATCTAATAGTTGAATGTCCAGTCACTCCTATAATATATGGGGTCCCTAAAATACATAAAAAAGAGGGGATTCCCCCAATGCGACCCATAGTATCTGGAATCGGGTCCTGCAATGAAAGACTCTGTCAATGGGTAGACTCTCTCCTCCAGCCACTTGTAAAACGTTCCCCTGGATATATAAAAGACTCTAAGGAGGTATTACGTATTTTTGATGGTAAGATATGGCAAAAAAATTATTCCTGGCTCTGCTGCGACGTTATATCTTTATATACATGCATCCCGCACGATCTAGCAATCAGAGCGATCCAATATCACCTTGTCAAATTCAGTCAGTATTCTGAGGATTTGATTGAATATCTGCTGATGGTAATACATTTTTTGCTCACTAGTAATTTTTTTGCATTTGATAATCAATTTTATATGCAGCAAGCTGGAGTGGCCATGGGTGCGAAATACTCTCCCTCCCTTGCTAATTTGGTTATGTCCGTCTGGGAGATGGAGTGCGTTTTTTCCGTGAACAATCCGTATTTGGAATATGTGGCGTGGTATGGCAGATACATTGATGATACGCTCATGATATGGGAGGGTGATGTGTCTGCCATACCGCGCTTCATGGAGTACCTGAATCAGAATGAGTACAATATTAGATTCACGCATAGGGCAGATAGCAAAAGTATATCATTTCTAGATCTGGAGCTCACGGGGAAAATAGATTCAAATATCGTCACCAGAACACATCACAAGCCAGTGAGGGGTAACACAATACTGCATGCCAAAAGCAGCCATAGCAGGCATACAATTAAATCAATTCCGGTGGGTGAGTTCACCAGGATTAAAAGGAATTGCAGTTCAGAAAAAGATCTCAAGGGTGAAATCGAGCAAATAGCAAATAAATTAACACATCGACAATACCCTCAATGGACAATTAATCGGGCCAAAAAAATAGTAGCAGGAAAAGATCGTAAAGAACTAGTTACAGCACAAAAGCATAGAAATTTACAAATGGAACAAAAGCCATACATATGCTTTCAATATAGCCCGCAGTTCGCTAGAATTAGAGATATTGTCAACAGATATTTACCTATTTTATATGAAGATCCGCAGCTGTATAACATACTAAATTCTGGCATTAATGTGGTGTCGAGAAGAGCCCCGACCATTGGTAATAAAATAGCCCCTAGCTTGTTCTGCTCCAAAAATAAATCCATCAGAACCTGGTTAAATTATCCAGGATTTTTCAGGTGTGGCACACGAAATTGTAGCACATGTAAATTCGCCAGTATTGAAAAGACATTTTATAATGCGGATGAAACTATCAAATTTGATATAAAGCAGTACATCAATTGTAATTCTTGCAATGTGGTATACAAAATCAAATGTATAGAGTGTAACCTGTCGTATGTGGGCTGTACATCCAGAAAATTGAAAACACGCATTAGGGAACACTTATATGACATAGGTAACACTCAGAATAATGACAGGAATATATCAGCAGCATCCAAACATTTTGTTAGGCACCATGCACGCAGCACTGTCACTCTTCAGGTTCAGGGCATAGAACGGGTTAATACCCCTAGTCGGGGTGGTGACATTAGACGCCGGCTTCTCACACGAGAAGCATATTGGATTTTCCAATTGAACACCTGTGTCCCAACAGGATTGAATAAAAGACATGAAGTTATGTTACATTATTGCTGAATGTGATTTTAATCCTTTATTTTTGTTATGTTGTTACATATAGAACAATGATTTTAGATGAAAGGACCTGTCAAATTGCCATGTGACTCAAATGAATGATCTGGTTGGGTGAGCCTCCTTATAAGTAGGAGAAGCTGCCTGATCCAGGTATGGCTTTGATAAAGATCACTCCGATCGAAACGCGTAGCCGTTTATCTCTGTCATCCCAGGCACTTACCGGTGGGAGGTTGCACACCATGGACATTTGGATTTTTTATTTGGATACAATAAACGTCATGTTTTAAGGAGCTGGAATTCAACTTTTTTTTTTCTTTTCTCTGATGATTGGATCGTCTTCCTGCAGCGGAGTTCCGTGCACCTGCGGTGATTTACCGGTGAGCTGGCTATAAACTCTTTTTCTCTGTGATTCCATTCACACTGGGTGAGGTCTAACCCACGTGTGTGCAAGCGTCCATCCGCCTTTACTCAGCAGCAGGTGTCATCTCTGCACGGTGGACCCCGGACTTCGAACGCACCTCATATTCTCTAATATCATTATTTGGTGCATTCCGCAGTCTTAACATTGTGTATATGTATCCATCCTTTTTCCTATGAAGCCCCTAAAAATTTCTGATGCAAGCAATTACCTTCACAAGTCACATGCTTAGCTAAAGGAAGCAGTGGCGTACTGCCAATAGCGGCAGGCCGCACCACTGCTGTGGGGCCTGTGAGCTGGGGGGTCCAGTGTATGGGCCCTCCGTCTGCCTGTCAGCACCCACACCAGACCCCATCAGCCGTCAACACAGAATGATAGGAGTGGAAGTGTCTGCTTATTCTCCCTCCTCCATCATCATTGCTTTTGCTGACGACTGGAGGGGAAATCGGGCTGTCAGCACAAGCAATGTTGATGGAGGAAGGAGGGCCAGCAGACACTTCGACCCCCATAATTTCTTCTGTGTCTGACATGTCAGAGCAGCAGTCATGATGATGTCATTATGTCTGTTTTGTCTGTCCGGCATTTCACACCACATGCTCAGCAGACCAGAGCATCAGGTGGAATGAGGAGAGGTGAGAATTGTATTTTTTTTTTTTAAATCAGTGACTGATGGCCATATTAAAGTGTAGAGGACTATGGGGCGTGCAATATATTGTATGGAGGACATTAGGGAGTGCATTATATTCTATGGAGGACCATGTGGTGGGCATTATTTTCTAGGGAGAACCATGGGGGGTGCATTATATTGTATTGAGGACCATGGGGATGCTTTTTTGTATGGGTTACATGGGGGTGCATTATACTAAAGAGAGGACCATGCGGGTGCATTATATTCTGTAGAGGATTATGGAGGGTGCATTTTATTGTATGGGGAACCATATTCTATGGAGGGTCATGGTGAGTGCATTATACTATATGGAAGATCATGGGGGTGCATTATATTCTATGGGAACCATGGGGGGTGCATTATATTCTATGGAGGACCATGGGGGGTGCATTAGATTGTATGGAGGACAATGATAAGTGCATTACATTATATGGAGGACCATGGAGAGTTCATTATATTCTATGGACAACCATCGGGAAGGGCATTATTCTATATAGAGGATTATGGGGGTACATTACTCTATATGGCGGATTATGGGGGTGCATTATACAATATGGAGGATTTGGGGGGCATTATACTATGTGGAAGGTTATGTGGGCCCATTATAATATTTGGAGGTCAATGTGGGGGCCATTATACTGTAAACAAACAATTATACAGTGAGAAGGTTTGTGTGGGTCCATCATACTGTGTAAAGGCCTATTATGCTGTATGTTGGCCCATTATACTGCATGGAGGGCTGTGTGGGGTCACAGTTGGGGTATCATACTGTGTGGGGGTCACCATACTTTGCCTTGAAAGTACAGTAGGATGATTATACTGTGCTTGTTGTAGCTTATGTTGAGGATGTCACCATGAGGGTATCATACTGTGTTTAGGGGGCACTTTTGTTAGCATACCGTAATACCTTATTAGGACAATGAAAGAGGAATTTAGGACTTTTGCAGGAGGAAAATTACTATGTAACTGGAAAGTTGATAGATATGCTCTTTTGTTACCCCCCCAAAAAAATTATTTTTTTTTGTGAGGGGAAGGCCCAATTAAAACTTCTGCTATTGGGCCCTGTGATTTCTATGTACAGAAAGGAAGCTCACCTTTATGCAACCTAAGTGTCACATGGTCTGTCAGTGTATACACACCTTTTCTGAAAGGCGACAGATGCTGCAACACGATTAAGCAAGTGGCAGCACCAACAAAACAACACCATGAATATCAAGAAGATCTCCAAACAAGTCAGACATAAAGCTGTTGAGAAGAACAAGTGAGTTAATATAGCGCTAAGTGGTATGTATGTAGGTAAAATATAACTTTTAATCTAATTACTTAAACTAACAAATAGATATGTACAATTTAAAACAATGTCCTTCCAAACATAAAGTGCAAAGACAAAACAGTACCTATATAGGGATAACGCAGAGGCCTAGGGTTTAACGTCATATCTTACCATGGACAAAAAGAACCTACTGTGGAAATTATGGGAAATGAAAAGTAACAGTCCTGCCTTTGACAAGTCAGTGCCCGGCCTATAGGATAAATAAAGATGTGGGCAAGGAGCTCATTATTGTACAGTGAGAACCATCGGGTAGCCAACAATCAATCATAGAAATACAGAAGTTGAGTAGTGGTCCTGTCGGGACAATACTATGTGCAGGACTATTAAACTTTTGGGAACTAGAATATCCTTATTTTCTGAGGTACCTCTACAAATTAATTATTTTGTCTTTGCACTTTACGTTCGAAAAGGACATTTTTTTTAAATTGTATACATCTATTTGTTATTTTAAGCTATTAGATTAAACATTATATTTTAATAACATTCAAATTAGTGCTATCTCACTTAGAATTGTAGTGATTTTTAAATATACCCAATTGTTATTATGCTAGAAGTCAAGGATGGGTTACAAAAGAAATCTCAATCTCTGATAATCCCCCGATGCACCACCAAATCCATTATCATCGAATGGAAAGAAAACGGTACCAAAACAAACCTGCCAAGAGAGGGCCACTCACCAAAACTCTCAGCCTGTGCAAGGAGGGCATTAATCTGAGAAGTAGCACAAAGACCAAAAATAACCCATACGGAGCTGCAGAGTTCTCCAGCAGAGACTGGAGTATCTTTCTATACAATCATAATAACCATACAATCCACAGAGGATTGGAAGGATGGATAGGATGGAAGAGTGAGAAGGAAAAAGCCTTTTCTTATACACAAAAATTGTAAGCCTCAGATTGAGTTTACAACATGTGGGAGACTTCCCAAATGTATGGCGAAAGGTGTTGTGGTCAGATGAGATCAAAATTGAACTTTTTTGCTACTAAGGTAAACGCTACGCCTGGCGCTAAAACAACACAACTCATCATCCCAAGAACATCATCCCCACAGTGAAATGTGGTGTTGGCAGGATCATGCTGTAGGAATGTTTTTCAGCAGCAGGGAAAGGAGAAATCGTCTAAGAAAAGGGGAATGGTGTGAAATACATGGATATTTTTGAGCAAAACCTGTTTCTGTCTGTCAGTGATTTGTGACTATAATGCTATCAGTCTGAAAAACAAGATAATCTTATAGCTGTGATACAGGGGCGGACACTGACAGCTTGGGGCCCCTGTGCAAGAAATTTCTGTGGGTTCCTCTCCAAAGCTACAGAGCTGTGCTCTGCTTTACGGCCGGCACTCACAGTCAGTGCAGGGAAGCTGAAGGCGAGGGACGTGACCAGACACCGGGAATGTAAGTATTTACAATGGTAACCAGGGTAAACATCGGGTTACTAAGCGCGGCCCTGCGCTTAGTAACCCGATGTTTACCCTGGTTACCAGTGAAGACATCGCTGAATTGGCGTCACACACGCCGATCCAGCGATGTCAGCAGGAGTCCAGCGACGAAATAAAGTCCTGGACTTTCCCCAGCGACCAACGATCTCTCAGCAGGGGCCTGATCGTTGGTCGCTGTCACGCATAACGATTTTGTTAACGATATCGTTGCTACGTCACAAAAGCAACGATATCGTTAACGATATCGTTATGTGTGACGGTACCTTTAGGCTAGGTTCTCATTGCATTAATGGGTTAACGCTAACGGACAGCGTTGCACGGCGAAAATGTCGCAATTAACGCCGCGCAACGGGTCCGTTAGCGCACCCATTGACAGCAATGTTATTTCTGCCTGTAGCGCATCGCTAGCGCGTGCCATTTTCGCTTGCAGCGTCCGAGGCGCGTCCGAGGTCCGTCCCTCGCTACCGCAGATCGGGGATCTGCGCTAGCGGGGTGACGGCGAACGCGGACCAAAAAGAAACATTGCGTTAGCGCAATCCGTTAGCGCTATGCGCTTAACGGATTGCCCTAAAGCAATGGGAACCTAGCCTTATTCTCTGGTTCCTTTGCTGTCATAGGAGTGCTGCAGGTGGCAGAGGGGATGGTCTGCAGTGGACGACCCCCTGCACACAGCTCTCCTTGAGGACCTGCTGCCAGCCTCCTCCACAGCTGCTGGGTCTCCTAGAAGGAGCCTGGCCCTGCTGCATAGGACTGCTACAAAGCTTTGGCTGTAAAGTTTATCTGACAGCAATTTGTTCGTTCTTTGTTATTGCATGCTCAGTAAAGTGAATCCAGAGGGAGGAGCCCCCTTTTCTCCTTACCTCCCCCCAGCACATTCTCCTGCTACTAATGTGACTTCACTGTCCTCCGATTCAGCACATGCAGAGCTGGAGCTTTGTCGGAGTTGAAGTGAAGTTGCAGATCTAGTCTGAACAGTCAGCAATCACGGGTGTTTAGTGTGCTGCAGAGCAGTGGAGGGGAAGAGGAGGAGCTCACAGGGGGAAGAAGACTGCACACACACCTGCCTCTCTGGGGATCACCGTCGCTGGCAGCTTCCTCTCTCTGGCACAGCAACGCTGTGTGAGAAACAGGAAACGCGGGAAGGGAGCAGAAGGGATCGCTGCATCTCAGTCCGTTGCCATTTTCTTATGCAGGCAGCGGAGCTTACCGCACATGAGGGCAATCTGGCCAGGGGCCCCTTGGAGCTTGGGGGCCAGATTGCCCTCATTATTAGCCGTCCTGCAGGGGCCCCCCTCCACCTCTGGGCCCCTGTGCAGCCGCACCGGCTGAACACGCGGTATGTCCGCCCCTGCTGTGATACCTTTTAATGGCTAGCAAAAATAAAAGAAATGATGTTACAAAGCAAGCTTTCAGGACTTCATAGGTCCCTTCCTAAGGCATGTTATAACAGTTTCTGAAGAAGCACAGATACTGTATTTTTCGTATTTTAAGATGCAACTTTTCCCCAAAATTTTGAGGGAAAAATGGGGGTGCTTCTTATAATGCAGATATACCTTACCGGCCATGGTGGAGCAGGGTCCCAGGGTTGCGGCTAGTGGAGAAAAGAGTGGAGCGTTGCTGCAGACTTCAGGCTGGAATGGGGAAGCTGTTTGGATGTGTGACGCACTGAGATCTCATCTCCCAAGATCATAGTCCCGAGATCTCCATCTGAGCATGTGCCACCCCCAGCAGCCATTTTCCCTGAGTCCACCACATAGGAAACCATGGAACTGCATTGGCTCTAGCTTTTCACAAAATGTTGGCAGAGCCCCCGCAGCAGCACCAGACATCTGCAGCGGCACCGGACACCCGCAGCACCGAACACCCAGGGCATTGGACACCCGCAGTGACACGACGCACATCTGAACTCATCCCAGCCTGCGGCCTGCAGCATTGATCCACTCTTGCCTCCATCAGCATTGACCCTGGGACCCCGCTTCACCGCAGCAACCACCCTCGGTAACCAATAAGACGCGTGGTTTATAAGAAGCACCACAATTTTATTAAAAAGTTTTTTTCTATTTTTCTCCTCAAAATTTGGGGTGCGTTTTATAATCCAGAGCATCTTATAATCCGAAAAATACGGTATATGCACAAAAAAACAAAAAGATTAAAAAGAGGGGCATGGTATAATAAATGAAGATTTAAATAAACAAGTAATTGACTTTTAGGGATCCTTGTGGCTATAATGATCTGATCATCAATGGAGGTGGGGTAGTAGCCTTGATTTAAAAATGTCTTTTTAAGATTTGTTAAGTTTTCATCCCGATTCATTGGGCTGGAACAGATATGATTATATCTAAGGACCTGGCTGTAGACAATGGAAATTTTAATGTGTTTCAGGTCGAAACTGTCCTCTCTGATGTATGTGGGATGGTCAATTGGTTTCCGATACACTGATGTCTGGATTGAACCATTTTGAATTTTTATGGTGGTACCCAGAAGGTTGATTTCTATTTTTGAGTGGTCCAATGTCAGGTTTATTGTGGGGTGAAATGTATTGAATTTGTCATGGAATTTTAGAAGTTCTTATTCAGACTCAGTCCAGATTATTAAGAATTCATCAATATAATAGAAATAGGCCAAGAGTTTGATGGAACAGGATGATAAAAAGTCATTTTCCAGCTTCACCAGGAAAAGGTTGGCATACTGGGGTGCCATTTTGCTGTCCATAGCAGTTCCATTGCATTGTAAATATAGCTCCTCTCCAAAAGAGAAAAAGTTGTGTGTGAGGATAAATCTGGCCCCCCGCCCCTCATCGCAGGTTCAGCTGGATCGGCTAGATGCCGATACAGCTGACGCATTGATGCGAGAAGGAGTGTTACGCTCCCTCTCCCATCATCCCCCTGTCAGCGCCTGATGTCCCTGATGCAGACACTAACAGTGGGTGCGGGATTTCACTACTCGGTGTTCGCTGTTCGGAGATGTGCAGGAGCTCAGAGCAGCGGAGGAACCAGGAGGAAGGGAAGTGAGCATTGTATTTATTTTTCATGTGGTGCAATATACTAAAGAAGCCAAAGGGGTGCATTATATTACATTCTGCCTAAGGGGGCTGCATTATATTGTAGTACGCCTATGGGGGCTGCATTATACTATAGAGTTTGCCTATTGGGAGTGCATTATACAATAGATTCTGCATATGGGAAGTGTATTATAATATATAGAGTCTGCCTATGGGGAGTGCATTATACTATACAGAGTCTACTTATGCGGAGTGCATTATACAATATGGAGGCCTATGGGAGTGCATTATACAATATGGAGGCTATGGGGAGTGCATTATACTATATGGAGGCTTATGAGGAGTGCATTATACTATATTGAGGACTATGTGGCACATTATACTATATGGATGCTATCTAGGAGGCCATCATACAGTACGGAAATTACAGTGAGGGGGCCATCATACAGTGTTGGAGCCATCAAACAGTTTACGGGATACTAAGAGGTCAGTATATATACAATGAGGGGGGATTATACTGTGTATAAGGAAGAATCATACTGTGTATAGGGGAGCTGTAAAGGGGGAGACTCGGGACATTATTAAATGTAAATGTCATGCCATTCTGTCTGTTTCTGGTTTTCGGCATGACAATGCATATGTTTGCCTTAACCCTTTACTCTTTACCCCCTAATTTGAGCTAGGATACTGTTGGCTTTTACCTGAATGGAGCCTGCTCAGTTCCCTGCTCTGCTGCGCAGTCATACATGGGCATTTAGGTATTTGCCCTGCTGCATACCTTCCTCATGTGCGGTCCTTGGTTGCTGCTGTGAAGCTGTCCACAGGTTGTGAGGTCATTTGTGGCTGGTGCATGACTTTCCACGTGGCTCAGTGCATGCAGTTTCAGTCAGGCGCCTTGAGCCTCAGAACCTGCACTGTTGGTGCTGTAATGGTTTCTGTGTATGCTTAGGGCATGCGCGGTCACACCTCCCCTGCTTTTATCAGGGTTAGGGTGTGTACTTCAAATGCTGTCCCCAGCCAATTGCTGAGGGGCAGCTCATATATAAAGCTCCCCTGCCCTATGGGCGGGACCTGAGCTACTCACAAAGCTCCTGAACTTTGCTATGTGTGTTTCTGTTCCTGCACCTCTCCTGTCTATGTTTTGGTACCAAAGTCCTTGCCTTGATTCCTGTTTTGTCCTGTTCTGGCGTCTGTCCTGGAGGCGGTTTATCCAGGCCCGAATCCTGGATCCTGTACCTGTCCTGTACCTGAACCTGTCTGACCTGTGTCTGCTGTGATTATGTTCCCGAAATCCCTTTGCATCTGGAGCATCACTCTCAGTGAGTTTGAGTCTCTTGAAACCAGTGTTTCTGTTGAGCATCTACTACTCTGTGCTCTGACTACCATGCGATGTTAACCCGTGTGGCTCATGTCCAGTACGGCGGTGTTTGCACCATCATGCTTGAGTTCCTTCCTAGGTCCGATGCCCAGAGCCTGATGACCGAAGTCTGGAACCCGATGACCGCTGTCTGGAGCTTGGAGCCTGATGTCTCAGGTGGTGCCTGTAGGTACTGTCGGATGTCCGGAACCGAACGACTCCTGTCTGATGTCTGCGGGTGACCCTGGGTCCAGATGTCCTGATGTCCTGTCTGTGTCCTGATGTCCTGCCTGTGTCTTGATGACCTCATGGACCCTGATGTCCTGATATCCTGTCTGTTCCCTGATGTCCTGATGCCCTGCCTGCGTCCTGATGTCCTGAGGTCTTTCCTGAGTCCAGATGTCCTGATATCCTGTTTGTATCCTGATAACTTGCCTGTACCCTGATGTCCTCATGTACCCTGATGTCCTGTCTGGGTCCTGATGTCCCACCTATCTGTGCCTCGGTGATCCGTTGGTGCCTTGGGGTCCACTGGGTGGTACCCTTCTGAGGTGTGGAATCGGGAGCCTGGCATCGCCATGTTTTGTTTATGTACTGTGTGACTTTACTTTAGTAAACTTTACTTTCTTTACCTGAAGTATCGGTGTAATCAGGTACTAATTGTTTCTTTCTTTGTCCACATGCTCAGCAACCACAGAACCCCGGTCGCTGCCCTCCCCTAGTTCGGGTAGGCCCGGTCCCCTCTGTGGTTTAAAGGGTCCATATTTTGTCCCCGGTGGACGCACGCCCCACGCCTTCTGAGGTTGGTCGGCTTGGGGGCGTCTATGGACTGGGCCGCATCTGCGGCCGCAGCTGACCATGACAGTAAACTGGGCATTTATTGTTATAGGGGAACTCAGGTTACTGTGACTGTCAAATGGGCACACAGAGCATTATTACTTTCTAGGGGACAAAATGTGGGCACTGTTTTCTAGTGCACTTGCACCCGACATTACTATATTCTACAGGTTTGCTTTAGAATTTAGATGTCACAGAGAACCACACCATAGGTGCAGTAATAGGGTCGCATATGGCAGCAGTGGCTCAGTATTTGGGTATCAGCAGGATAAGGAGTTTGTGCAGGTTGGGAATAGATGGTGACAGTGCTGAAAGTATGAGATGTGAAATGTGTCTTTGTTGTAATCTATGCAGCTGAGTCCTGGCTGGAAGAAGTTGTCATGTCGGTCTGGGCCAGATGGAAAATGTGGGAAAAGTAACCGATTCCATCAGAAAGAACTTCATCTGTAAGACACCATATATGACTGTGCCGTAATCTCTTATATGCTCTGTAGGGCTGGTATCTACTACTGACCATATGATGGTAATATCCATGTTGGTCTTGATATAGAGATTATTTTTAGTAGCAGTGCAGTCATCTGCTGAGGTTCTCCTACATCCACTATTAGGGGGCGTCACCCAGTTCTGATCAAGGTTACCTGGTTAGGAGTCCACTCAGAAGTTTGTCCTCCCTGAACCAAAACCCTAGCTACGAGTCTGAAACAATTGATGCGATGCTCATTTCTTGTTATAAACCACTGGTGGTGGAATGGTGGCATCTTTTCAGAGTAAACCATGCAGTGGCCTGTGCTTGATTCACTTAGTTTGCTACTTTTTACAGTTCCAAGCCACTGGGGAATTTTTTTTTCTGCCTGGACAACCAATTTAAGCTTTAATTTGAATGATTCTATAAGAACTCCACATGTAGGTTTTGGTCATATCTAATAGTAGGATAACATCACCTTTGCATGAATGGACTTTGGACTAATTCATTACACATAGAATCCCAGGCTCATATGTGTAAACGTACAGTATAATACTTTAATGTCAACAATTGATTTATTATAGCCTCCCATGAACCTTTATCTACATTAGGTAGAAGCACATGAATATATTTTTTTTTCAGATAATACCTAAAAATATGACCCTTTATATCATCAATAGTAGAATGCTGCTGATTTAGAGAAGAATTCACGGATAAGCCTGGGTCGACTATTAATCAAATGCTCACACATCGGTGATATATTGTGTGTGGGCAACATGGGGTCATTGACAAATGTTAATGGTCTACTGTTGGTTGATCATTTTAGTCATTGTTTCTATATTTTTGGTTAAATCCAATTATTCCATTTATAGGATAGAATGATCTATCAGTTGTCATGTATCTAGTGGGGCCCCCTACACCCCTGTCTTATTTCTCGCTCTCGATTGCATAAATTTAAAGCAGCCCAAGGAGAAATTCAATGGATATAGATCTCTTCAACTGACTGAATCCTACACTACTGATCGCTCTCAACTAGAGATGAGTTATTCTAGGAAAATGAAATATGCTTCCAGGCAAATTTTCTATTTTATAACCATATATCCTTTCTAAAGGACAATAAAGGGTTAAATACGTTAAAGTCAATGGTCACCCTTGAATGCCATTTTGTTTCAAATTTAAATGGGTCAAAAATGCTTTACATAATTTAATACTGAATAAGTATAATGTCGGAGCTCTGTATTAGAAAAGTAGCTTTACTGTGCAATAAAAAGCTAGAAAGAAATCAATCATTGCGGAAAGATTAACCTAAAATGTACATGATGTTGAAAGGCAGGCATTCACTTTTTTATGTCACAGAAGGTTCCCACAATATTTTCATATTTTATGTGCAGACTTATCTGTAGTTTTTAATATAGCTCAATAGCAATAGGAAAAAAATTGTGATGAATAGAGCCTACTGCAGATTTCATAATACACGACAATTATACCAGACTGGGAGAAGTTAATAAAATATTTTTTTTCTCAATTGACCAGACATAGAATAAAAGCAACAAAAGCAAACAAACAAAAGAAAACCCAAACACTTCTCCCCATAGAGGTAAAGAAGAGTACTGCATCTAATCCTAAGAGTTCACTTCGCTTCCTCTAGAGGAAGAAGAAAATATCATAGCAAAACTGACCAGATCAAATCATAGTTCCCCTCAGAGAAAGGTTCGTGAGAGCACATGAAGTAATTTAATCTTTGACTCACTTAAACGGATATGCAAACAGAATTTACAATACAAACTGCATAGATTGTACTTACTTTAGAAATCCATGTCATAATGGCTGGGTAGTACTTTTTGAATATTTTAATTTCCACCATCCCAGTCTGACAGCTCTTCAGTGTCCCTCCGCTCTGCTGCTGAATCTCTGCCCATCCAGCCTGACTGACAGCTTCTCAGTGACTCGTCGCTCTACTTATGGGTCTCCACCCACCTATCCTGATTGACAGCTCCTCAGTGTCTCTCCACTCTACTGGACTAAAATAGGCCTGCACAACCACATAGAAAAATAATGACAAAATACGTTTATTAAACACCACAAAAAAAACATAAAAACACTAAAAACACAACAATGTGTAAAACACCCCAATATACATCAGTACATATGCAGCAGTAAATATAAGGTATATACTATCAGATAATCTAAAGTGTAAATATACACATTTGGGACAGGTCCCAGTATTGGGACCTGTTCTCTTCAACATATTCATTAATGATCTGGTAGAAGGTTTACACAGTAAAATATCGATATTTGCAGATGATACAAAACTATGTAAAGCAGTTAATACAAGAGAAGATAGTATTCTGCTACAGATGGATCTGGATAAGTTGGAAACTTGGGCTGAAAGGTGGCAGATGAGGTTTAACAATGATAAATGTAAGGTTATACACATGGGAAGAAGGAATCAATGTCACCATTACACACTGAATGGGAAACCACTGGGTAAATCTGACAAGGAGAAGGACTTGGGGATCCTAGTTAATGATAAACTTACCTGGAGCAGCCAGTGCCAGGCAGCAGCTGCCAAGGCAAACAGGATCATGGGGTGCATTAAAAGAGGTCTGGATACACATGATGAGAGCATTATACTGCCTCTGTACAAATCCCTAGTTAGACCGCACATGGAGTACTGTGTCCAGTTTTGGGCACCGGTGCTCAGGAAGGATATAATGGAACTAGAGAGAGTACAAAAGAGGGCAACAAAATTAATAAAGGGGATGGGAGAACTACAATACCCAGATAGATTAGCGAAATTAGGATTATTTAGTCTAGAAAAAAGACGACTGAGGGGCGATCTAATAACCATGTATAAGTATATAAGGGGACAATACAAATATCTTGCTGAGGATCTGTTTATACCAAGGAAGGTGACGGGCACAAGGGGGCATTCTTTGCGTCTGGAGGAGAGAAGGTTTTTCCACCAACATAGAAGAGGATTCTTTACTGTTAGGGCAGTGAGAATCTGGAATTGCTTGCCTGAGGAGGTGGTGATGGCGAACTCAGTCGAGGGGTTCAAGAGAGGCCTGGATGTCTTCCTGGAGCAGAACAATATTGTATCATACAATTATTAGGTTCTGTAGAAGGACGTAGATCTGGGTATTTATTATGATGGAATATAGGCTGAACTGGATGGACAAATGTCTTTTTTCGGCCTTACTAACTATGTTACTATGTTACTATGTTACATACTAATAAATCTAAAGATATCATGGAAAAAAAGAGAAGCCCCACAATATGTATATACTTCGATACAATCAGAGAAATGTAGAGTGAAGGCTTCTAGAAATATACCTGAGCTCAAGAGTAATGCACAAAACCCATCTGAATAAAGCACATAACATGTGGGTTACCAAATACAGCCCTAAATAGAATATAATCTGATTAAATAGATCACAGCTCCTTGATAGGAAACAAAGACGTCATGACGCCAAATAAATACCTCGCTGGATCTAAAGATAGACTGAAGTGGAACCAGGAGAGCCAAAAGGCTGAAGTAATGCTGCAGGGCCACATGCCATAAATGGCCAGAAGTGATCAAAAGGGGGGGGTGTAGGAACAGAGCCCCACGCGTATCGCCGCCGCAGCGGCTTCGTCAGGGGAAGTAGATATGTGGTGCGTACCTTGCGTATAAATAGAGGCATCAATCAATGGAGTTACGCACCGGTGTGCCGTTCAGTAGCAAGAGGAGGAGGGGGCAGAAGTGGAACGCAGCCGCGTATGAAAGGAGAAGAACGGAGGCCTCCGTGGGACAAGAACGGCGCGTGCGCAGACGCGGCTCCGAAAATGAGCCGCACTGCGCATGCGCCAAGTGTAAAACACCGAAGCAAGACTAGGCTATGCACCGGAGCCCATGAAGATAGGAATACATAATGGACATAATGACCGGGACATACTAAGGGAGGGACGGAAAGACAAAAGAAATAAAGACAATAAAAAGCATATATAACAAAACATTATATTATGCCACCAAAAAGTAAACAAAGTGAGGAGATCCCGCGATCGGGCAAACCTCAAAACGAGTACAGAAGCCAAGAACCTCCAGGTTCAAATAGTAAGAAATCCATGTAACAGAGTACCTAGAACCTGGAAAAAATACTAAACTTTATATACAAAAGACATTTTATATATAGAAAGAAAAAATATAAATCAAAGTAGAACAGGGATATTTGTAAAGAATACAAATTCCCTAATTGTAAGTCCCGGCAATCCTATGCAATACATAACAGAAAAAAATAAAAAAATACCAACATCCCCACAGGTCATATATAGGAGAAGTCCAATGGTCAATACATGACCGTAACAAAATAGAAACAACATGGAGAAGTCCAGTCCTGATGTAATTTTCCATCTGCAGGTTGAAGATGTAAAATATGGCAGAAGAGAGTCCCAAATACCCACAGGTCATGCACAGGAGAAGTCCAATGGTCAACATATGACCACAACGAGGTAGATACAAGATGGAGAAGTCCAATCCAGATATTATTTTCCATATGGAATATGTCCAGTAGAGATCTCCCTCACTAAGGGATCCATGGTGACTTCATCCATGGTCCACGATGAGCTCACGTCCCAGATGATCATCCGCCAGATATAGAGAGGAACATGATGCAGAAAAGACATCCATTAAATCCGAGTCCTGTAGAATAAGTACGAGTGAGTCTGAACCCAGTGGACAGCTGAAAATGAAGAACCAAAATAGGTGAAAGGAAACCAAAAAATCTTCATATAACCAAACTGTCCACAGACGTAAAAAATGGACACCAAAGTGGGTGTAAAGACACCCAGAACTCCACAAAAAGGCCAATCATCCCAGGAACCCTGTGAAGAGGAGCTCTTCATTCAAGCCCGCAGGGGCTATAGTATGTAACTGAAAGATCCACCTAGACTCAGTTTGAAGAAGGAGCTTGTGTTTATCCCCCCCTCTCTCATTATAGGTGAGTTTTTGCAAACCCACCACCTGCAGGTTGGCTGAGGATCCCCCATGCTTGGCTAGAAAGTGTTCAGCTACTGGGGTGAGGACCTTACCCTTCCTCCGGTCCGATGCTGCCAAATGTATCGTAGAAATATGTTTCTGGGCCCGCTTCCTTAATTCTTGGGTAGTCTGCCCAACGTATATCATCCTGCAAGGACAAATGAGGGCATAGATCACGTCCCTGGATCTACAATTGATGTAAGACCTAAGGGAGTGTCTACTGAGAAGGGTAGGATGTATAAAGAGGTCACGAGTTGGAATCATGTGGGGACAGATGTTACACTCCCCACATGGAAACGAACCTCTCAAATTGATCCCTCTGTTCAACTTAACAGTCGGTCTTTTGAAGTGACTCCGGGTAAGGAGGTCCCTAAGATTGGGTGCCCGCCTAGCTGTTAAAAGGGGTCTATTACTAGTGACCTCCGAAGTTTGTATATCCGTCCGGAGAATCTGCCAATGTTTAGACAGAATGTCACTGACCTGTTTCCAATTATTGTTAAAATCGGTTATAAATCTGGTCTGTGCCTCCTTGTCTTGCCTCTTAGAAGATAAGAGTGACCTCTGATCTTGCGCCTTTGCTCTTTGGTAGGCTGTGGAGATAACACGCTTGGGGTAACCCCTATGTCGAAAGCGGTCCAAAAGTTCACGAGCCCGGATCGTAAAGTCGGTATCGAGGGTACAGTTACGTCTAATGCGTAAGAACTGTCCAGTGGGAACACCCACCTTTGTGTGCCAAGGGTGGAAGCTGGAAAATTCCAAAAGCGCATTCGTTGCCGTAGGCTTTCTGAAGAGATCAGTCGCCAGATGTTGTTCATGTGGGAATACTCGCAAGTCCAGAAAGGTGGTATCACTAGCGGAGATGGAGAACGTGAGAAAGATGTCAAATCGAGGAGAAAAGAATCATGACCTCTATCCATGGAAGTCTTTTTGTCAAGAAAATATGCTATCGCTTCTACTCCATCCTTATGTCCGATATTTGAATAGAGCGATTCCACATCACAGGTAACAAGTAGGAAGTTGGTGGGAAGTACCACCTGATCACACATCCCAATAAAGTGTGAGGAATCACGAATAAAGGAAGGAAGAGATGAGGCGATAGGCTGGAGAAAGAAATCCAAGTACTCACTTGCCCTCTCGCACATGCTGCCAATACTGGACACAATGGGTCTGCCGGGGGGTCTAGTGCTGTCCTTGTGAATCTTCGGCAACATGTAAAATGTTGCCGTGACCGGATTGGCCACCCAAAGATATTGTTTCTCCTGCGAAGAGATGATATCCCGCTGTAGAGCTCTGCAGAGTAATTGTTCATATTTTGGAAGAAAGATAGAGGTAGGGTCAGAGGGGAGTTTCTGATAGTATTGTACATTACTCAGCTGACGTTTGGCCTCGGTTTCATAAAGTTGAGTTGACCACAAGACCACATTACCCCCTTTATCTGCCTCTTTGATGGTGAAGTTCTTATTATTCTGCAAAGCAGTAAGGGCACGTCTTTCTTCTATATTTAGGTTGGATGGACCACTTACCCGAATAGGCATAGCCATGATGTCCCTCTTGACCAACTCAAAAAATATTTTGATGGTCGGCACAAGAGAAAAGGAGGGAGTTCTAAGGGATTTATTCCGATATGGAAACCTCTTTCTGTGTGAGCTTGGTTCGTTCTCCTCTAGTAGTTCCAGTAGATCTTGGAAAGTCTGACGTTCATCAATGGGCATAGTCTGTAAAATATTGGGTCTCCTGTGCATGACCTGAAAGGTTAACTTTCTGCAAAACAAATACAAATCTTTAATAAGAGTAAATTTATCCGCAGTATGGGTGGGGACAAAAGACAAACCCCTCTGGAGTACGGACAACTCCATGGATGTAAGAACATGCTCAGAAAGATTAATAACCTGTAATGTTGTAGAATCAGGTACATGCATCAGTGCATCTTGGTGAGGAGCCTCCATATTCTCTATTTCCGCCTGGTGGGATATTTGTGACGATGGGGAGATGTATATCCTCTGTGTCGCACAATCCGTTTTGTTACGTATCTTGTGCTTTCCCCCTCGTCTGGTCCGTGATCGACCTCGCTTCCGGCGGAAGATAAAAAATCGCTGGAACTCTCTTCTCTGTATGAGGGGATTGCATTTGTAGAAGGGGGATCACTCCTATGGGATCTTGGTCGACGAGCATTACCAAGATGCCTCCATCTGTATGCTTTCCCTTGTTCAAAATCGGCTTTATCCCTCTGGAATTTTTTACTTTTACGTTGCGTAACCTCAGTCTCGTATTTATCAAGAGTGTCCTTCAATTTATTCCTGAATAATAGAACAGGGCCCTCGTCAAAACCAGCTAATTTGGTCTCCAACTCCTTAATTAGTGTTTTAGTTGATGAAAACAAAGTTCTATCATGCTCCAATAGCAGTTTGATCAAGATATTTGAACATCGAGTAAGTCCCTGTTCCCAAGTTTGTTTGAAAGCATCAGAGGGTTCCCAAGCAGGAAAGATTGACACACGAAGGCCCCTGGGAATGAAGCCTGATTTCATATACTCCTCTAAATTCCTCATATTCCACCAGAGCCTCACACCAGTCTTGTGGGCCCTGGTCAAATCCGAGCACAATGCCGAAAAATCACTATCTACTCGAGGCACAGACACCCCAGTTGTCTCGAAAATGCTGGAAGACTTGGCCTGCCACGCCGCCTCCCTAGCCTCCCAATCCATGGTGGCAATCACCAATACGTATACCACAATAAATAAATAAATATAGCCACAGCACCACCCAAATAGGTGTGTGCAACCCTATAGAAAAATGCCCTGGAACACAGGGCTAGACAACTAGTACAAATATAGATATAGGGTGCACTCTAGCCGTAAATCCAATATAAGAAGAGGGTGCAGAGCCAAGTCCACTAATGTATAGCACAAAAGAAAAAAGAGAGAGAATGGACTAAAATAGGCCTGCACAACCACATAGAAAAATAATAACAAAATACGTTTATTAAACACCACAAAAAAAACATAAAAACACTAAAAACACAACAATGTGTAAAACACCCCAATATACATCAGTACATATGCAGCAGTAAATATAAGGTATATACTATCAGTAGTGTTGAGCATTCCGATACCGCAAGTATCGGGTATCGGCCGATACTTGCGGTATCGGAATTCCGATACCGAGATCCGATATTTTTGTGATATCGGGTATCGGTATCGGAAGTGTAAAATAAAGAATTAAAATAAAAAATATTGTTATATTCACCTCTCCGGCGGCCCCTGGACATCAGCGGGAGGATCCGGCGTCCGGCACGGCTTCTTTCTTCAAAATGCGCGCCTTCAGGACCTGTGGTATGACGTCCCGGCTTCTGATTGGTCGCGTGCCGCCCATGTGACCGCCACGCGACCAATCAGAAGCCGCGACGTCATTCCTCAGCTAAAGTCCTAGAATGAGCGCCTTTTAGGACCTGAGGAATGACGTCGCGGCTTCTGATTGGTCGCGTGGCGGTCACATGGGCGGCACGCGACCAATCAGAAGCCGGGACGTCATTCCACAGGTCATGAAGGCGCGCATTTTGAAGAAAGAAGCCGTGCCGGACGCCGGATCCTCCCGCTGATGTCCAGGGGCCGCCGGAGAGGTGAATATAACAATATTTTTTATTTTAATTCTTTATTTTACACTTTAATATGGATCCCAGGGCCTGAAGGAGAGTTTCCTCTCCTTCAGACCCTGGGATCCATGAGGATACATTCCGATACTTGATGTCCCATTGACTTGTATTGGTATCGGATATCGGTATCGGCGATATCCGATATTTTTTGGGTATCGGCCGATACTATCCGATACCGATACTTTCAAGTATCGGACGGTATCGCTCAACACTAACTATCAGATAATCTAAAGTGTAAATATACACATACTAATAAATCTAAAGATATCATGGAAAAAAGGAGAAGCCCCACAATATGTATATACTTCGATACAATCAGAGAAATGTAGAGTGAAGGCTTCTAGAAATATACCTGAGCTCAAGAGTAATGCACAAAACCCATCTGAATAAAGCACATAACATGTGGGTTACCAAATACAGCCCTAAATGGAATATAATCTGATTAAATAGATCACAGCTCCTTGATAGGAAACAAAGACGTCATGACGCCAAATAAATACCTCGCTGGATCTAAAGATAGACTGAAGTGGAACCAGGAGAGCCAAAAGGCTGAAGTAATGCTGCAGGGCCACATGCCATAAATGGCCAGAAGTGATCAAAAGGGGGGGTGTAGGAACAGAGCCCCACGCGTATCGCCGCCGCAGCGGCTTCGTCAGGGGAAGTAGATATGTGGTGCGTACCTTGCGTATAAATAGAGGCATCAATCAATGGAGTTACGCACCGGTGTGCCGTTCAGTAGCAAGAGGAGGAGGGGGCAGAAGTGGAACGCAGCCGCGTATGAAAGGAGAAGAACGGAGGCCTCCGTGGGACAAGAACGGCGCGTGCGCAGACGCGGCTCCGAAAATGAGCCGCACTGCGCATGCGCCAAGTGTAAAACACCGAAGCAAGACTAGGCTATGCACCGGAGCCCATGAAGATAGGAATACATAATGGACATAATGACCGGGACATACTAAGGGAGGGACGGAAAGACAAAAGAAATAAAGACAATAAAGAGCATATATAACAAAACATTATATTATGCCACCAAAAAGTAAACAAAGTGAGGAGATCCCGCGATCGGGCAAACCTCAAAACGAGTACAGAAGCCAAGAACCTCCAGGTTCAAATAGTAAGAAATCCATGTAACAGAGTACCTAGAACCTGGAAAAAATACTAAACTTTATATACAAAAGACATTTTATATATAGAAAGAAAAAATATAAATCAAAGTAGAACAGGGATATTTGTAAAGAATACAAATTCCCTAATTGTAAGTCCCGGCAATCCTATGCAATACATAACAGAAAAAAATAAAAAAATACCAACATCCCCACAGGTCATATATAGGAGAAGTCCAATGGTCAATACATGACCGTAACAAAATAGAAACAACATGGAGAAGTCCAGTCCTGATGTAATTTTCCATCTGCAGGTTGAAGATGTAAAATATGGCAGAAGAGAGTCCCAAATACCCACAGGTCATGCACAGGAGAAGTCCAATGGTCAACATATGACCACAACGAGGTAGATACAAGATGGAGAAGTCCAATCCAGATATTATTTTCCATATGGAATATGTCCAGTAGAGATCTCCCTCACTAAGGGATCCATGGTGACTTCATCCATGGTCCACGATGAGCTCACGTCCCAGATGATCATCCGCCAGATATAGAGAGGAACATGATGCAGAAAAGACATCCATTAAATCCGAGTCCTGTAGAATAAGTACGAGTGAGTCTGAACCCAGTGGACAGCTGAAAATGAAGAACCAAAATAGGTGAAAGGAAACCAAAAAATCTTCATATAACCAAACTGTCCACAGACGTAAAAAATGGACACCAAAGTGGGTGTAAAGACACCCAGAACTCCACAAAAAGGCCAATCATCCCAGGAACCCTGTGAAGAGGAGCTCTTCATTCAAGCCCGCAGGGGCTATAGTATGTAACTGAAAGATCCACCTAGACTCAGTTTGAAGAAGGAGCTTGTGTTTATCCCCCCCTCTCTCATTATAGGTGAGTTTTTGCAAACCCACCACCTGCAGGTTGGCTGAGGATCCCCCATGCTTGGCTAGAAAGTGTTCAGCTACTGGGGTGAGGACCTTACCCTTCCTCCGGTCCGATGCTGCCAAATGTATCGTAGAAATATGTTTCTGGGCCCGCTTCCTTAATTCTTGGGTAGTCTGCCCAACGTATATCATCCTGCAAGGACAAATGAGGGCATAGATCACGTCCCTGGATCTACAATTGATGTAAGACCTAAGGGAGTGTCTACTGAGAAGGGTAGGATGTATAAAGAGGTCACGAGTTGGAATCATGTGGGGACAGATGTTACACTCCCCACATGGAAACGAACCTCTCAAATTGATCCCTCTGTTCAACTTAACAGTCGGTCTTTTGAAGTGACTCCGGGTAAGGAGGTCCCTAAGATTGGGTGCCCGCCTAGCTGTTAAAAGGGGTCTATTACTAGTGACCTCCGAAGTTTGTATATCCGTCCGGAGAATCTGCCAATGTTTAGACAGAATGTCACTGACCTGTTTCCAATTATTGTTAAAATCGGTTATAAATCTGGTCTGTGCCTCCTTGTCTTGCCTCTTAGAAGATAAGAGTGACCTCTGATCTTGCGCCTTTGCTCTTTGGTAGGCTGTGGAGATAACACGCTTGGGGTAACCCCTATGTCGAAAGCGGTCCGAAAGTTCACGAGCCCGGATCGTAAAGTCGGTATCGAGGGTACAGTTACGTCTAATGCGTAAGAACTGTCCAGTGGGAACACCCACCTTTGTGTGCCAAGGGTGGAAGCTGGAAAATTCCAAAAGCGCATTCGTTGCCGTAGGCTTTCTGAAGAGATCAGTCGCCAGATGTTGTTCATGTGGGAATACTCGCAAGTCCAGAAAGGTGGTATCACTAGCGGAGATGGAGAACGTGAGAAAGATGTTAAGAGGATTAGAATTCAATTTTTCAAAAAACATGACACATTCCTCCTCGGTACCCTTCCAGATAATAAAGACATCATCTATAAAGCGGTACCAGGCGTGGACGTGGGCAGCGAATAGCGGGGAGGAATAAACAAATTTCTCCTCCCACCAGCCTAAAAAGATGTTAGCATAGGCCGGTGCGCACTTCGCGCCCATCGCCACGCCTGATCGCTGTAAATAATAGACCCTGTCAAAAAGGAAAAAATTACGATGAAGAACGAAAAACATCAAATCGAGGAGAAAAGAATCATGACCTCTATCCATGGAAGTCTTTTTGTCAAGAAAATACGCTATCGCTTCTACTCCATCCTTATGTCCGATATTTGAATAGAGCGATTCCACATCACAGGTAACAAGTAGGAAGTTGGTGGGAAGTACCACCTGATCACACATCCCAATAAAGTGTGAGGAATCACGAATAAAGGAAGGAAGAGATGAGGCGATAGGCTGGAGAAAGAAATCCAAGTACTCACTTGCCCTCTCGCACATGCTGCCAATACTGGACAATGCCGGTATGAGAGAGGGGGGAATAAACACAAGCTCCTTCTTCAAACTGAGTCTAGGTGGATCTTTCAGTTACATACTATAGCCCCTGCGGGCTTGAATGAAGAGCTCCTCTTCACAGGGTTCCTGGGATGATTGGCCTTTTTGTGGAGTTCTGGGTGTCTTTACACCCACTTTGGTGTCCATTTTTTACGTCTGTGGACAGTTTGGTTATATGAAGATTTTTTGGTTTCCTTTCACCTATTTTGGTTCTTCATTTTCAGCTGTCCACTGGGTTCAGACTCACTCGTACTTATTCTACAGGACTCGGATTTAATGGATGTCTTTTCTGCATCATGTTCCTCTCTATATCTGGCGGATGATCATCTGGGACGTGAGCTCATCGTGGACCATGGATGAAGTCACCATGGATCCCTTAGTGAGGGAGATCTCTACTGGACATATTCCATATGGAAAATAATATCTGGATTGGACTTCTCCATCTTGTATCTACCTCGTTGTGGTCATATGTTGACCATTGGACTTCTCCTGTGCATGACCTGTGGGTATTTGGGACTCTCTTCTGCCATATTTTACATCTTCAACCTGCAGATGGAAAATTACATCAGGACTGGACTTCTCCATGTTGTTTCTATTTTGTTACGGTCATGTATTGACCATTGGACTTCTCCTATATATGACCTGTGGGGATGTTGGTATATTTTTTTATTTTTTTCTGTTATGTATTGCATAGGATTGCCGGGACTTACAATTAGGGAATTTGTATTCTTTACAAATATCCCTGTTCTACTTTGATTTATATTTTTTCTTTCTATATATAAAATGTCTTTTGTATATAAAGTTTATTATTTTTTCCAGGTTCTAGGTACTCTGTTACATGGATTTCTTACTATTTGAACCTGGAGGTTCTTGGCTTCTGTACTCGTTTTGAGGTTTGCCCGATCGCGGGATCTCCTCACTTTGTTTACTTTTTGGTGGCATAATATAATGTTTTGTTATATATGCTTTTTATTGTCTTTATTTCTTTTGTCTTTCCGTCCCTCCCTTAGTATGTCCCGGTCATTATGTCCATTATGTATTCCTATCTTCATGGGCTCCGGTGCATAGCCTAGTCTTGCTTCGGTGTTTTACACTTGGCGCATGCGCAGTGCGGCTCATTTTCGGAGCCGCGTCTGCGCACGCGCCGTTCTTGTCCCACGGAGGCCTCCGTTCTTCTCCTTTCATACGCGGCTGCGTTCCACTTCTGCCCCCTCCTCCTCTTGCTACTGAACGGCACACCGGTGCGTAACTCCATTGATTGATGCCTCTATTTATACGCAAGGTACGCACCACATATCTACTTCCCCTGACGAAGCCGCTGCGGCGGCGATACGCGTGGGGCTCTGTTCCTACACCCCCCCTTTTGATCACTTCTGGCCATTTATGGCATGTGGCCCTGCAGCATTACTTCAGCCTTTTGGCTCTCCTGGTTCCACTTCAGTCTATCTTTAGATCCAGCGAGGTATTTATTTGGCGTCATGACGTCTTTGTTTCCTATCAAGGAGCTGTGATCTATTTAATCAGATTATATTCCATTTAGGGCTGTATTTGGTAACCCACATGTTATGTGCTTTATTCAGATGGGTTTTGTGCATTACTCTTGAGCTCAGGTATATTTCTAGAAGCCTTCACTCTACATTTCTCTGATTGTATCGAAGTATATACATATTGTGGGGCTTCTCTTTTTTTCCATGATATCTTTAGATTTATTAGTATGTGTATATTTACACTTTAGATTATCTGATAGTATATACCTTATATTTACTGCTGCATATGTACTGATGTATATTGGGGTGTTTTACACATTGTTGTGTTTTTAGTGTTTTTATGTTTTTTTTGTGGTGTTTAATAAACGTATTTTGTTATTATTTTTCTATGTGGTTGTGCAGGCCTATTTTAGTCCATTCTCTCTCTTTTTTCTTTTGTGCTATACATTAGTGGACTTGGCTCTGCACCCTCTTCTTATATTGGATTTACGGCTAGAGTGCACCCTATATCTATATTTGTACTAGTTGTCTAGCCCTGTGTTCCAGGGCATTTTTCTATAGGGTTGCACACACCTATTTGGGTGGTGCTGTGGCTATATTTATTTATTTATTGTGGTATACGTATTGGTGATTGCCACCATGGATTGGGAGGCTAGGGAGGCGGCGTGGCAGGCCAAGTCTTCCAGCATTTTCGAGACAACTGGGGTGTCTGTGCCTCGAGTAGATAGTGATTTTTCGGCATTGTGCTCGGATTTGACCAGGGCCCACAAGACTGGTGTGAGGCTCTGGTGGAATATGAGGAGTTTAGAGGAGTATATGAAATCAGGCTTCATTCCCAGGGGCCTTCGTGTGTCAATCTTTCCTGCTTGGGAACCCTCTGATGCTTTCAAACAAACTTGGGAACAGGGACTTACTCGATGTTCAAATATCTTGATCAAACTGCTATTGGAGCGTGATAGAACTTTGTTTTCATCAACTAAAACCCTAATTAAGGAGTTGGAGACCAAATTAGCTGGTTTTGACGAGGGCCCTGTTCTATTATTCAGGAATAAATTGAAGGACACTCTTGATAAATACGAGACTGAGGTTACGCAACGTAAAAGTAAAAAAAAAAATTCCAGAGGGATAAAGCTGATTTTGAACAAGGGAAAGCATACAGATGGAGGCATCTTGGTAATGCTCGTCGACCAAGATCCCATAGGAGTGATCCCCCTTCTACAAATGCAATCCCCTCATACAGAGAAGAGAGTTCCAGCGATTTTTTATCTTCTGCCGGAAGCGAGGTCGATCACGGACCAGACGAGGGGGAAAGCACAAGATACGTAACAAAACGGATTGTGCGACACAGAGGATATACATCTCCCCATCGTCACAAATATCCCACCAGGCGGAAATAGAGAATATGGAGGCTCCTCACCAAGATGCACTGATGCATGTACCTGATTCTACAACATTACAGGTTATTAATCTTTCTGAGCATGTTCTTACATCCATGGAGTTGTCCGTACTCCAGAGGGGTTTGTCTTTTGTCCCCACCCATACTGCGGATAAATTTACTCTTATTAAAGATTTGTATTTGTTTTGCAGAAAGTTAACCTTTCAGGTCATGCACAGGAGACCCAATATTTTACAGACTATGCCCATTGATGAACGTCAGACTTTCCAAGATCTACTGGAACTACTAGAGGAGAACGAACCAAGCTCACACAGAAAGAGGTTTCCATATCGGAATAAATCCCTTAGAACTCCCTCCTTTTCTCTGGTGCCGGCCATCAAAATATTTTTTGAGTTGGTCAAGAGGGACATCATGGCTATGCCTATTCGGGTAAGTGGTCCATCCAACCTAAATATAGAAGAAAGACGTGCCCTTACTGCTTTGCAGAATAATAAGAACTTCACCATCAAAGAGGCAGATAAAGGGGGTAATGTGGTCTTGTGGTCAACTCAACTTTATGAAACCGAGGCCAAACGTCAGCTGAGTAATGTACAATACTATCAGAAACTCCCCTCTGACCCTACCTCTATCTTTCTTCCAAAATATGAACAATTACTCTGCAGAGCTCTACAGCGGGATATCATCTCTTCGCAGGAGAAACAATATCTTTGGGTGGCCAATCCGGTCACAGCAACATTTTACATGTTGCCGAAGATTCACAAGGACAGCACTAGACCCCCCGGCAGACCCATTGTGTCCAGTATTGGCAGCATGTGCGAGAGGGCAAGTGAGTACTTGGATTTCTTTCTCCAGCCTATCGCCTCATCTCTTCCTTCCTTTATTCGTGATTCCTCACACTTTATTGGGATGTGTGATCAGGTGGTACTTCCCACCAACTTCCTACTTGTTACCTGTGATGTGGAATCGCTCTATTCAAATATCGGACATAAGGATGGAGTAGAAGCGATAGCGTATTTTCTTGACAAAAAGACTTCCATGGATAGAGGTCATGATTCTTTTCTCCTCGATTTGATGTTTTTCGTTCTTCATCATAATTTTTTCCTTTTTGACAGGGTCTATTATTTACAGCGATCAGGCGTGGCGATGGGCGCGAAGTGCGCACCGGCCTATGCTAACATCTTTTTAGGCTGGTGGGAGGAGAAATTTGTTTTTTCCTCCCCGCTATTCGCTGCCCACGTCCACGCCTGGTACCGCTTTATAGATGATGTCTTTATTATCTGGAAGGGTACCGAGGAGGAATGTGTCATGTTTTTTGAAAAATTGAATTCTAATCCTCTTAACATCTTTCTCACGTTCTCCATCTCCGCTAGTGATACCACCTTTCTGGACTTGCGAGTATTCCCACATGAACAACATCTGGCGACTGATCTCTTCAGAAAGCCTACGGCAACGAATGCGCTTTTGGAATTTTCCAGCTTCCACCCTTGGCACACAAAGGTGGGTGTTCCCACTGGACAGTTCTTACGCATTAGACGTAACTGTACCCTCGATACCGACTTTACGATCCGGGCTCGTGAACTTTCGGACCGCTTTCGACATAGGGGTTACCCCAAGCGTGTTATCTCCACAGCCTACCAAAGAGCAAAGGCGCAAGATCAGAGGTCACTCTTATCTTCTAAGAGGCAAGACAAGGAGGCACAGACCAGATTTATAACCGATTTTAACAATAATTGGAAACAGGTCAGTGACATTCTGTCTAAACATTGGCAGATTCTCCGGACGGATATACAAACTTCGGAGGTCACTAGTAATAGACCCCTTTTAACAGCTAGGCGGGCACCCAATCTTAGGGACCTCCTTACCCGGAGTCACTTCAAAAGACCGACTGTTAAGTTGAACAGAGGGATCAATTTGAGAGGTTCGTTTCCATGTGGGGAGTGTAACATCTGTCCCCACATGATTCCAACTCGTGACCTCTTTATACATCCTACCCTTCTCAGTAGACACTCCCTTAGGTCTTACATCAATTGTAGATCCAGGGACGTGATCTATGCCCTCATTTGTCCTTGCAGGATGATATACGTTGGGCAGACTACCCAAGAATTAAGGAAGCGGGCCCAGAAACATATTTCTACGATACATTTGGCAGCATCGGACCGGAGGAAGGGTAAGGTCCTCACCCCAGTAGCTGAACACTTTCTAGCCAAGCATGGGGGATCCTCAGCCAACCTGCAGGTGGTGGGTTTGCAAAAACTCACCTATAATGAGAGAGGGGGGGATAAACACAAGCTCCTTCTTCAAACTGAGTCTAGGTGGATCTTTCAGTTACATACTATAGCCCCTGCGGGCTTGAATGAAGAGCTCCTCTTCACAGGGTTCCTGGGATGATTGGCCTTTTTGTGGAGTTCTGGGTGTCTTTACACCCACTTTGGTGTCCATTTTTACGTCTGTGGACAGTTTGGTTATATGAAGATTTTTTGGTTTCCTTTCACCTATTTTGGTTCTTCATTTTCAGCTGTCCACTGGGTTCAGACTCACTCGTACTTATTCTACAGGACTCGGATTTAATGGATGTCTTTTCTGCATCATGTTCCTCTCTATATCTGGCGGATGATCATCTGGGACGTGAGCTCATCGTGGACCATGGATGAAGTCACCATGGATCCCTTAGTGAGGGAGATCTCTACTGGACATATTCCATATGGAAAATAATATCTGGATTGGACTTCTCCATCTTGTATCTACCTCGTTGTGGTCATATGTTGACCATTGGACTTCTCCTGTGCATGACCTGTGGGTATTTGGGACTCTCTTCTGCCATATTTTACATCTTCAACCTGCAGATGGAAAATTACATCAGGACTGGACTTCTCCATGTTGTTTCTATTTTGTTACGGTCATGTATTGACCATTGGACTTCTCCTATATATGACCTGTGGGGATGTTGGTATTTTTTTATTTTTTTCTGTTATGTATTGCATAGGATTGCCGGGACTTACAATTAGGGAATTTGTATTCTTTACAAATATCCCTGTTCTACTTTGATTTATATTTTTTCTTTCTATATATAAAATGTCTTTTGTATATAAAGTTTATTATTTTTTCCAGGTTCTAGGTACTCTGTTACATGGATTTCTTACTATTTGAACCTGGAGGTTCTTGGCTTCTGTACTCGTTTTGAGGTTTGCCCGATCACGGGATCTCCTCACTTTGTTTACTTTTTGGTGGCATAATATAATGTTTTGTTATATATGCTTTTTATTGTCTTTATTTCTTTTGTCTTTCCGTCCCTCCCTTAGTATGTCCCGGTCATTATGTCCATTATGTATTCCTATCTTCATGGGCTCCGGTGCATAGCCTAGTCTTGCTTCGGTGTTTTACACTTGGCGCATGCGCAGTGCGGCTCATTTTCGGAGCCGCGTCTGCGCACGCGCCGTTCTTGTCCCACGGAGGCCTCCGTTCTTCTCCTTTCATACGCGGCTGCGTTCCACTTCTGCCCCCTCCTCCTCTTGCTACTGAACGGCACACCGGTGCGTAACTCCATTGATTGATGCCTCTATTTACACGCAAGGTACGCACCACATATCTACTTCCCCTGACGAAGCCGCTGCGGCGGCGATACGCGTGGGGCTCTGTTCCTACACCCCCCCTTTTGATCACTTCTGGCCATTTATGGCATGTGGCCCTGCAGCATTACTTCAGCCTTTTTGGCTCTCCTGGTTCCACTTCAGTCTATCTTTAGATCCAGTGAGGTATTTATTTGGCGTCATGACGTCTTTGTTTCCTATCAAGGAGCTGTGATCTATTTAATCAGATTATATTCCATTTAGAAATATAAAGACACGGAATACAACAGAGGCAAAATCTAGCATCCCCTTTCCACATCATGTATCAAATAAATATACGTGAGGGGGAGAACCAGCGCCTGTATATGGAATGTCACAGGACACACCCAACTAAGCCTAAGCAACAAATCACAAAAGAAAAGGTGCACATAATGTCCAAAAATAGATGAAATCTTTATTCAATATATACATATAAAAACAAGAGAAAATGGAAACAGTGGGTTTAAAAAGAATAGCAGATGTCATATACAAAAACACATGGAGTATGACTACCCCCACTATACAGCATGCAGGAAGAGGTGCAATATCAAATGCTGCCAAATACATACAATTGCCATATCAAAAGTCACAAATCTCAGAGCTCCTTAATAGTAACTAGCTCCATATAAGGAGACATAGAGCGTGCCACATGTAACGCACACAAGGGCCCTTGTGTGCGTTACATGTGGCACGCTCTATGTCTCCTTATATGGAGCTAGTTACTATTAAGGAGCTCTGAGATTTGTGACTTTTGATATGGCAATTGTATGTATTTGGCAGCATTTGATATTGCACCTCTTCCTGCATGCTGTATAGTGGGGGTAGTCATACTCCATGTGTTTTTGTATATGACATCTGCTATTCTTTTTAAACCCACTGTTTCCATTTTCTCTTGTTTTTATATGTATATATTGAATAAAGATTTCATCTATTTTTGGACATTATGTGCACCTTTTCTTTTGTGATTTGTTGCTTATATTCCATTTAGGGCTGTATTTGGTAACCCACATGTTATGTGCTTTATTCAGATGGGTTTTGTGCATTACTCTTGAGCTCAGGTATATTTCTAGAAGCCTTCACTCTACATTTCTCTGATTGTATCGAAGTATATACATATTGTGGGGCTTCTCCTTTTTTCCATGATATCTTTAGATTTATTAGTATGTGTATATTTACACTTTAGATTATCTCATAGTATATACCTTATATTTACTGCTGCATATGTACTGATGTATATTGGGGTGTTTTACACATTGTTGTGTTTTTAGTGTTTTTATGTTTTTTTTGTGGTGTTTAATAAACGTATTTTGTTATTATTTTTCTATGTGGTTGTGCAGGCCTATTTTAGTCCATTCTCTCTCTTTTTTCTTTTGTGCTATACATTAGTGGACTTGGCTCTGCACCCTCTTCTTATATTGGATTTACGGCTAGAGTGCACCCTATATCTATATTTGTCTCCACTCTACTGCTGAATCTCCGCCCACCCATCCTGATTGACAGCTCCTCAGTGTCTCTCCACTCTACTGCTGGATCTCCACCCACCTATCCTGATTGACAGCTCCTCAGTGTCTCTCCACTCTACTGCTGGATCTCCGCCCACCTATCCTGATTGACAGCTCCTCAGTGTCTCTCCACTCTACTGCTGGATCTCCGCCCACCCATGCTGACTGACAGCACCTCAGTGTCTCTCTACTATACTGCTGGATCTCCGCCCACCTATCCAGATTGACAGCTCCTCAGTGTCTCTCCACTCTACTGCTGGATCTCCACCCACCTATCCTGATTGACAGCTCCTCAGTGTCTCTCCACTCTACTGCTGGATCTCCGCCCACCTATCCTGATTGACAGCTCCTCAGTCTCTCCACTCTACTGCTGGATCTCCGCCCACCCATGCGGACTGACAGCTCCTCAGTGTCTCTTCACTATACTGCTGGATCTCCGCCCACCTATCCGGATTGACAGCTCCTCAGTGTTTCTCCGCTTTACTGCTGGATCTCTTCCCACCTATCCTGATTGACAGCTTCTCAGTGTCTTTCCACTATACTGCTGGATCTCCGCCCACCCATCCTGATTGACAGCTCCTCAGTGTCTCTCCACTCTACTGCTGGATCTCCACCCACCCATCCTGATTGACAGCTCCTCAGTGTCTCTCCACTATACTGCTGGATCTCCGCCCACCTATCCAGATTGACAGCTCCTCAGTGTCTCTCCACTATACTGCTGGATCTCCGCCCACCTATCCAGATTGACAGCTCCTCAGTTTACCTTAAAATAGATCAGTTATACTACGTGGAGGAATTAGCAGCAAGAGTCAATCATACCTACACTACGTTTCTTAACGTCTGGTCACCATGGACTCAATTCAGATCTCAATCAACCTTCTTAAACTCAGTTTCGGCAAAATGAGTCACATTATTGGTGCTCACCCTTCTGTTCCCTTCTTCCCACCCCTTCTTGTCCTTTACCCTACCCCTCCCCCCCATCTCCTTCTATTCCTCTTATCTCCTTCCCTCCTTTCTTTAGTCTACATCTCAATCCTACCATTTTCTAGTTAAAGTTTATATGTAAAAATGGAAGCAGACATTAGCTTCTAAAATACAACATTTCAGTTTTTGTATGACGTTTCTAAAGATTTCTTAACATAATAATTCTCTACATGTCAGTAATCCTTTATGACTGTTACATAGAATTGTTTGTAAAATTCTAATTCATTTAATAAAAAGATCATTGAAAAGAAAAAGAAAAGACAGCTCCTCAGTGTTTCTCCACTATACTACTGGATCTCCGCCCACCTATCCTGATTGACAGCTTCTCAGTGTCTTTCCACTATACTGCTAGATCTCCGCCCACTTATCCTGATTGACAGCTCCTCAGTGTCTCTCCACTCTACTGCTACATCTTCACCCACCCATCCTGATTGACAGCTCCTCAGTGTCTCTCCACTATACTGCTGGATCTCTGCCCACCTATCCTGATTGACAGCTCCTAAGCGTCTTTCCAGTCTACTGCTGGATCTCTGCCCACCCATCCTGACTGACAGCTCCTCAGTGTCTCTCCACTATCCAGCTGGATCTCCGCCCACCAATCCTGATTGACAGCTCCTCAGTGTCTCTCCACTCTACTGCTGAATCTCTACCCACCCATCCTGATTGACAGCTCCTCAGTGTCTTTCCAGTCTACTGCTGGATCTCTGCCCACCCATCCTGACTGACAGCTCCTCAGTGTCTTTCCAGTCTACTGCTGGATCTCTGCCCACCCATCCTGACTGACAGCTCCTCAGTGTCTCTCCACTATACTGCTGGATCTCCGCCCACCTATCCTGATTGACAGCTCCTTATTGTTTTTCTGCTTTACTGCTGGATCTCCGCCCACCTGTCCTGATTGACAGCTCCTCAGTGTCTCTCCTCTCTACTGCTGGATCTCCAGCCACCTATCCTGATTGACAGCTCCTCAGCGTCTCTCCTCTCTACTGCTGGATCTCCAGCCACCTATCCTGATTGACAGCTCCTCAGTGTATCTCCGCTCTAATGACGGATTTGCATTTGGGGAACAGCACAGGTATGTCACCTACATAGTTGCCTGGATAGCGGGGTGCTGCAGGTCCACCTTTATTTATTCATATAGGGGTGGATGTGCAGTGCCTGGCAATGGCCGCTATGCAGTTGAGGGAGTTGTGCTGTTCGGCTCCACAAATAAAACCACATCCAGCTATGCCAATCAACATTGGGAACAACAAGAAGGAGAGATGGGCTTTGCACCCAGGCTCAGACTTGTCCACAGGACAACAGGAGAATCCCATGGGTCTCCCCTGTTCAGGAGTTTATCCTCTACATGAGCAGTAGTTTGCATGATGCACTTGCTTCACTATGTACAGTTAAAGGCTTCACCTCACCTTTAAATGAACCAAGTAGTAAGGATATTTTGAAATAGAAGCATAAGAAAATTTGTAAAAAAAGGGAAATGCACTGTAATATTTGTTTGTAGGTGAACAGTTGGCTCCAGAGTCAATTTTACAGGTCGGCCCCCTGGAACTCCAGTGCGACTCTCGTCACACCCCAACCGACCTGGTATTGATGACCGATCTTAAGGACAAGCCGGCCATAGTAAAGTACCAGACAAGGAGTTAATGGAAAAAGTATACATATTTTTGTTCAAACTGATGAAACAAGCTTTCTTTTTCTCATAAACAGATTTAAATAAAAATAGAGAGAACTATTTTTTTTGTATAATTATGTAAAATAGCAGGAGGCTATTTTTCTTTGCATTTGGAATGCGTATTAAGTGATAAACATGAACAGTTTTTAAACATTTTTATGAATATTTTTAATTTAATAAACGTATCCTGTAAAGTAATTTATGCAGAACATTGGCCTCTCTGTGGTTTTTAATCATCACTATCGTCCTTATAACTAATTCAGTTTTGTTCCACGTAAATTGTATTTTTACTATTTATGCTGAATAACTCACATAAATGTGATAAATATAACGCTTCATTTTCTGCACACTCTCAAAATATGTCTTGTCAAGAGAGAAGCAGAAAGTGGTCACGTGGCTTGATCAGTACAAAATAAATTTTTTGCACAATAGTCATATCTTAGGTCAAAAAACTCAATCATGTCATGATAAGTCATAAAGTAAAATGTCTATAAGCTGTGTTATTATTTCAGCCCAACATACAGTATTACTATTAATAGTTTTTTGGTTTAAAGGTGTTGTCTGGCCCTAGGTTACAACAAGTCTGCACTTACTCTCTGCAATTTTAGAGTTTTGAATCTTCACAGCGTCCACTTTGCTTTGAGGATTCTCTAGTGTCAGGAACAGGCAGTCCTGTGACCAGAAGTATGGGATTTGCATACTTCCGGCCCCATTCCCACTAGACTGTGTCTCATCTTGCTCAATACACTGGCATTGAGTGAGGCTGCGCCCATCTAGTAAGCATGTGACCGCATGTTTGCGAATCAAATACTTGCAGTCACGTACCCACCGCTCTTGGCGCCAGCACTGGAGAATCCTCACACCATGCTGGGTGCACGCTGTGAATATTCAGAAGTCTGAAGTCACATAAAGTAACTGCAGACTTGTAGCCTAAAAGTCCCGGACCGCTTGTGCACTCAGGGTCTGTCATGTTTGCCAGCAGTCAGGACATCTAGCCACCAGATGTCCTCAGCGGTCGAGGAAACGTCAGCGTCTAGTGGTAGTTGGTGGAGGTACACTAGACACGGCGACGTTTGCCTCTAAGTTGTCCTTTAAGGGGACAATTACTATTGGCTCATTTTCCCACTCGGTAGAGCTCTGCGTGGATTCTGGGGCGGAGGGCAACTTTATGTCTTCTGCCTTCGCCCAACGTCACGCAATACCCTTGGTTATGCTTGCTCAACCAGTAACGGTGCGAGTGGTGAATGGGTCGACATTGCCCTCACAGATAACACACCAGACCATCCCTTTTACTCTGTCCATGTCGCCATCTCATCAGGAGATAATTTCTCTGCTCGTCATTCCGGAAGGAATTGATGAGATCCTGTTGGGAATACCTTGGCTACGGTACCACTCTCCTCATATCGAGTGGTCCTCAGACAGAATTCTGGGTTGGGGTGAATCTTGTGGGGGTATGTGTCAGAGGGAGTGCGTTCAGGTTGCTACTACTGAGGTATCCGCAGATCTATCCTCTCTCCCCAAGCAGTATTGGTCATATGCAGACGTATTCTCCAAAAAGGCGGCGGAGACCCTTCCGCCCCATCGCCCCTATGACTGTCCTATTGATCTCTTGCCTGGTGCTGAGCCTCCCCGGGGTCGAGTCTATCCGCTATCTCTCCCGGAGACGGAGGCAATGTCACAGTACATACAGGAAAATCTGGCAAGAGGGTTCATCAGGAAGTCAGTGTCACCTGCTGGGGCAGGATTCTTCTTCGTGCAGAAGAAGAGTGGGGAATTGCGTCCATGCATAGACTACAGGGGTCTTAACGCCATCACCGTTAAGAATAAATACCCTTTGCCTTTGATATCTGAACTGTTCGATAGGCATCGGGGAGCAAGGGTATTTACTAAATTAGATCTGCGGGGTGCTTACAACCTGATTCGCATCCGTGAGGGGGACGAATGGAAGACGGCTTTTAACACCAGGGATGGGCACTATGAATATCTGGTGATGCCCTTTGGGCTCTGTAATGCCCCAGCCGTTTTCCAAGACTTTGTGAACGATATCTTCCGGGATATGCTTTCCACCTCGGTCGTAGTCTATCTGGATGATATTCTCATCTACTCTCCAGATATTGACTCCCACCGGAGAGATGTTTGCAAAGTCTTCGACCTCCTACGGGCAAACTCCCTCTTTGCCAAGTTGGAGAAGTGCATGTTTGAGCAGGAGTCCTTACCTTTCCTAGGCTACATCATCTCAGCCCAGGGATTGGCTATGGATCCTGCCAAACTACAGGCTGTGATGGACTGGCAGGAACCTCATTCTCTTAAAGCGGTGCAGCGCTTTATGGGGTTCATCAATTATTATCGCCAGTTCATCCCGCATTTCTCAACTTTGGTAGCTCCCTTGGTTGCCCTCACCAAGAAGGGGGCAAATCCTAAATTGTGGTCTGAGGAGGTCTCCAAGGCCTTTATCTCTATAAAGTCACACTTCGCTAGCGCTCCCATACTTCATCGCCCCGATGTTGATAAGCCATTTATCATGGAGGTGGATGCCTCTTCTGTTGGTGCTGGAGCAGTCCTCTTCCAAAAGGATGCTCAAGGTCGGAAGCATCCTTGCTTCTTTTTCTCCAAGACCTTCGCACCAGCAGAGAGGAATTATTCCATCGGGGACAAGGAGTTGCTAGCCATGAAGTTGGCTTTCTCGGAGTGGAGACATCTCTTGGAGGGAGCACGTTTTCCCTTCCAAGTCTTCACAGATCACAAAAATTTGGTGTATCTGCAGACAGCTCAGCGGTTGAATTCTCGCCAGGCCAGATGGTCCTTGTTCTTCTCCCGGTTTCATTTCACCCTCCATTTCCTTTCTGGGGAGAAGAACATTCGGGCCGATGCTCTCTCTCGCTCCGTTGTGTCATCTGCGGAGGAGGAGGAGGAGCCTCGGCTTATTGTCCCCACCGAGAGTTTGAGAACCGTGGCCCCGGTTTCACTGGAGTCTGTGCCCCCGGGCAAGACTTTTGTTCCATCTAGTTTGCGGCCGGAGGTTCTCTCTTGGGCGCACTCGTCCAGGGTGGGTGGACATTTTGGTACTAAAAGGACATCTGAGTTACTGGCGAGGACATACTGGTGGCCGCATATGGCTCGTGATGTCGCGGAGTACGTTCGGGCGTGTGTCTCTTGCGCCAGGAACAAGACTCCTCAGCAACGGCCAGCTGGTTTGCTTTACCCTCTGCCCGTGGCTGACAGGCCCTGGGAGATGGTCGGGATGGACTTTGTGGTGGGCTTACCCAAGTCTCGTAATTGCACCATTATCTGGGTGATCACCGACCATTTCTCCAAAATGGTGCATTTGGTGCCTCTTCCACGGCTACCATCTGCACGGGCGTTGGCTGTCTTGTTTATCAAGCATATCTTTCGCTTACACGGTATGCCAGACAAAATTGTTAGTGACCGGGGTCCCCAGTTTGCGTCTCGATTCTGGATGGAGCTATGTCGTTTACTCAGTATTGAGTTAAATCTCTCTTCGGCATATCATCCCGAGACGAATGGGTTGGTAGAAAGGGCCAACCAGACCTTGGTCACATATCTGCGACATTTTGTTTCTGCCAGACAGGATGACTGGGCATCCTTGCTACCGTGGGCAGAGTTTGCACTTAACAATGCCGTAGCTGACTCCACCGGTCAGACTCCATTCCTCTTAAATTACGGCCAGCATCCGCGTGTTCCAGTGCCCATGCCTGTGTCTTCCGCTGATCCCAGGGTGGCAGACTGGGCTGTGGAGGCACGGGACATTTGGGATCGCACGCAGGATGCCATTCGGGCCTCCAAGGAGAGAATGAGGTCCTCCGCCGATGTTCATCGGCGCCCTGCTCCGACTTTTGTCCCTGGCGACTTGGTGTGGCTCTCCGCCCGTAACATCAGGCTGCGAGTTGAGTCCACTAAGTTTGCTCCTCGCTACTTGGGTCCCTTCAAGGTTCTCGAACAGGTTAATCCTGTGGTCTACCGCCTGGCTCTTCCTCCACGCTTGGGTATCACCGACACCTTTCATGTGTCCCTCTTGAAACCCGTATACATGTCCCGGTTTTCCGAGTCATCTGCCGGGACATCGGGTTCATCTACGGACGATTACGAGGTGAACGCTATATTGGGGTGTAAGGTGGTACGCGGCAAAAAGTTCTATCTGGTGGATTGGAAGGGTTATGGTCCAGAGAACAGGTCATGGGAGCCTGCTGAAAACATTCGGGCTCCACAGCTCATTGCTGCCTTCGAACGTAGCGAGGCCCAAGGAGGGGGGGGCATGTTAGGAGTCGAGTTTCCTCTGCTGCACAGGGGGAATCTCGATCCGTCTCCGCTGCGGTCTCCCATTCTCCTCCAGCCGCAGTGGAGCCTGCTCAGCAGGGACGTCGATCCCAGCGTCTCGCTCAGTCTGACTCTGTGAGAAGAGTTACTGCTGCTTCTCCAGCTTCTGCCTTTAAAGCCAATACTGGTCAGCAGCGAGTGGACTTCTCTGGGACTAAGTCCTTGTCTGCGCACACTGAGCATGCCCAGGGCAAGATCTCCCGTTGGAGATCGAGGGTCATGTGCTCAGACTCTGCAGCGCATTCTATTGGTCCTCTTGGCAGGTCTTGGAAGGGCAAAGTTTCTGTGGCCGCTTCCTGTCCTGCAGCTATATAAACTGCGCATGACCGCACGGCCATGCGCTAGTGTACAACTTTATACGTGTGTTTGTTGTGAGTGCAAGTCGTCCTTTAAATACCCCTACCCTACTGTATGATTGTTCGCGTATGGTGTATGGCTGCTATCTAGCGCCCGACTTAACACTCAACGTGTCACACACGTGTCAGCGTCCTCTGCTGTGACCGCTAGTGCGGCGCCACGCGCCTGTGTGCGCTTCCTGACCCATGTCTGGGTACTTAGTGGTGCCTGCCAGCACGGCACAGTTTGCACTTCGGTGCCTCTATTGTATATACTTTTCACACCCAGTTGTGGTGTAGTGCCAGCAAGGGTCTAATCGGACTACTATCCCTGTTGGGGTCTAGTTCGCTGACCACTTGCTCGCGCTCTATGTGCGGTACCGCGATCCTGTGACGCAACAGGATCGCTTTCTTCACGCTGGGTGAGGTTTAACCCACGCGTGTATACTTATGAGTACCGCCATATCGTCTGTCATGTCCTAGCAGCAGGTTTCACCTGCACGGTGGACCCCGGACTGCGAACGCATCCATTACATCTCTCTTGGTGCGTTCCGCCAGTCCTAACATTACACTAGCGCCAGGGTCTGGCTAGTGATGACAGACATACAGCAATCTCTGCGGCATATCCAGCAGCTGGAGGGTAGGTTGGCGGCTCTCGAGAGCGCGACCTCAGCTGTGGATGTTACTGCAGTAGCTGTACAGGCTGCCAGCGTGGCTGCAGCTACTATGTCCATTGCCACCCCTGTTCCGACATTATCTCACCTCCCGCTGCCAGAAAAATTTTCTGGTGATAGCAAGTTTTGTAGGGGATTTGTGAGTCAGTGCTCTATTCATCTCGAGCTCCTGGCTACACGTTTTCCCACAGAGCGGGCTAAGGTGGGATTTATTTTGTCTCTATTGTCGGACAGGGCGTTGGAATGGGCTACGCCGCTGTGGGAGCGTGGCGATCATGTGGTGCAGAGTGCTCCGCTGTTTCTGAGCGCTCTGAAACAGGTCTTTTTAGGACCTCAAGTCACCCATGATACTGCGCTCCAATTGCTGGCATTAACTCAGGGTGAGTCCTTGGTCAGTCATTTTGCCGTCCAATTCCGCACCTTAGCATCTGAGCTGGATTGGTCGGATAAAGCTCTTATCCCCATATTTTGGAGGGGCTTGGCTGACCACGTAAAGGACGCTCTGGCCACTAGGGAGATTCCTGCCACACTGGAGGAGTTAATAACTGTCTCCACTCGAATTGACCTCCGTTTTAACGAGCGGAGGTTAGAGCGAGCCCAGTGTAGGCAGAGGTTTCGGCTGGCTCCTACTTTTGCCAAACCTCTTGAATTTCCAGTCCTGGTTCCTGAGTCACATGAGGCCAGGGAGGTGTCACAAGCAGGATCTAAGGCCAGACAATCTCTTATCCCTCTAAAACTTTCAGCTCAAGATCCAACTCTTGAACGAGTGTTTGGTTTCCCCTTCTTGAATCAAAATGAAAGGGACACACGGTAAGAACAATGTGGCATCGCCAAGCACTTTATTTCACTATATTTATTATACTTCCAGGACCTCTATTAAAAGTCAACATATAAAACACATGTGCAGGGCAACAATCCCCAATTGAAATTGTGTCATATTGGCTTCTTCCTGGGTGACCTATGTAATGTTCTGGTGTTTTTTTATATTTTTATAGACAATTAATAGTATAAAATTAAATTCAATATTAGCATTTATAAAATTAATTTTAATAGGGATCACATATGAATTAGTGGAGGGGTTAGACACCATTTGGGACTTTTTTTATTAAATGCATGTACTTTGAACTAAAATTCATTTTGGCAATTGAGTTTGATTCCAAATTTTGAACCATTTAGCTTTTACAGACTTTCAGTTTCCCTTTAACGTTGATATTGTCTGTGAAAAAGCACAAAAAAATTGAAATTTGGCTTAAGTTGGTATAGATGCAGCTCATAATAAACGCATAGTCACGTTGGCCATTAAACCTACAAGAAACAAGATTATGATAAACCCTGCTGTAACTAAATAAGCAAAAGTGCATTTAAATAACATAGGGTTTTTAGTAAACACTGTTTTTGATATCAAAAAAGCATAAAAGTCATGCCGCCTTCAGCAAAGTGACCCTGTTCAGGGTCACCTTGCCAATGGTGGGATGGCTTTTATGCTTTTTTGGTCAAAATCAGTGTTTACTAAGAACCCTATGTTATTTAAATGCACTTTTGCTTATTTACTTGTTTACAGAAGAGTTTATGATCATTTTGATTCTTGTAACATAGTAACATAGTAACATAGTTAGTAAGGCCGAAAAAAGACATTTGTCCATCCAGTTCAGCCTATATTCCATCATAATAAATCCCCAGATCTACGTCCTTCTACAGAACCTAATAATTGATACAATATTGTTCTGCTCCAGGTAGACATCCAGGCCTCTCTTGAACCCCTCGACTGAGTTCGCCATCACCACCTCCTCAGGCAAGCAATTCCAGATTCTCACTGCCCTAACAGTAAAGAATCCTCTTCTATGTTGGTGGAAAAACCTTCTCTCCTCCAGACGCAAAGAATGCCCCCTTGTGCCCGTCACCTTCCTTGGTATAAACAGATCCTCAGCGAGATATTTGTATTGTCCCCTTATATACTTATACATGGTTATTAGATCACCCCTCAGTCGTCTTTTTTCTAGACTAAATAATCCTAATTTCGCTAATCTATCTGGGTATTGTAGTTCTCCCATCCCCTTTATTAATTTTGTTGCCCTCCTTTGTACTCTCTCTAGTTCCAAAACTGGACACAGTATAATGCTCTCATCATGTGTATCCAGACCTCTTTTAATGCACCCCATGATCATGTTTGCCTTGGCAGCTACTGCCTGGCACTGGCTGCTCCAGGTAAGTTTATCATTAACTAGGATCCCCAAGTCCTTCTCCCTGTCAGATTTACCCAGTGGTTTCCCGTTCAGTGTGTAATGGTGATATTGATTCCATGTGTATAACCTTACATTTTTCATTGTTAAACCTCATCTGCCACCTTTCAGCCCAAGTTTCCAACCTGTCCAGATCCATCTGTAGCAGAATACTATTGTTAGGACTGGCAGAACGCACCAAGCCAGATGGTATAGATGCGTTCGCAGTCCGGGGTCCACCGTGCAGGTGAAAACCTGCTGCTAGCAATTAGCAGACTATATGGCGGTACACTAGAGTATACACGCGTGGGTTAACCTCACCCAGCGTGAAAAAAGCAATCCTGTTAAGGCACAGGACCGTGGTACCGCACCTAAAGCGCGAGCAAGTAGTCAGTGAACTCAACCCCAACTGGGATTGAAGTCCGATTAGGCCCTTGCTGGCGCAACACCACAACTGGGTGTGAAATGAAACAGAAGAGCATGCAGTGCCGCACTGACGAACGCCACTAACCACCCAGGCTTAGGTAAGGAAAGCACAGAGGAAGTGCACGGCACCGTACTGGCGGTCACAGCAACTGGACGCTATAATGTGTGACTAGTGCTGTAGGATAAGTCGGGCGCTAGGTAGCAGCCATACACCTTCCGCGAACAGTCATACTATAGGGTAGGGGTATCCAAGGATGACTTGCACTCACAACATACACACATTGGCAATTGTTTGACAATACTAGCGCATGGCCGTGCGGTCATGCGCAGTTTATATAGCAGCAGCACAGGAAGTGGCCACAGCACTTTTGCCCTTCTAGGACCTGCCAAGAGGACCAATGGAATGTGCTGCAGAGCCTGAGCACATGACCCTCGATCTCCAACGGGAGACCTTACGCTGGGCATGCTCAGTACGTGCAGACAAGGACTTAGTCCCAGAGAAGTCCGCTCGCTGCTGACCAGCACAGACTTTAATAGCAGAGACTGGAGAAGCAGCAGTAACTCTCAGAACAGAGTGAGAATGAGCAAGATGCTGGGACCGACGCCCTTGCTGAGCAGACTCCACTGCGGCTGGACAAGAATGGGAGACCGCAGCGGAGGTGGCCCGAGATTCCCCCTGTGCAGAAGCGGGAACTCGACCCCTAACATTACCCCCCCTCCTAGGGCCCACCCCTCCTTGGGCCTCGCTGCGTTCGAAGGCAGCAATGAGCTGCGGAGCCCGAATGTGCTCAGCAGGCTCCCAGGACCTATCCTCAGGGCCGTAACCCTTCCAGTCCACCCAAAAAAATTTTTGCCACGTACCACCTTGCACCCCAAGATAGCGTTCACCTCGAAATCGTCCGTAGACGAACCCGATGTCCCGGCAGATGACTCAGAAAACCGAGACATGTATACGGGCTTAAGGAGGGACACATGAAAGGTGTCGGTGATACCAAGGCGTGGAGGAAGGGCCAGACGGTAGACCACAGGATTAACCTGTTCGAGGACCTTGAAGGGACCCAAGTAGCGAGGAGCAAATTTAGTGGACTCAACTCGCAGCCTGATGTTACGGGCGGAGAGCCACACCAAGTCACCAGGAGCAAAGGACGGGGCGGGGCGCCGATGAGCATCGGCGGAGGACCTCATTCTCTCCTTAGAGGCCCAAATGGCATCCTGAGTGCGGTCCCAAATATCCCGTGCCTCCACAGCCCAGTCTGCCACCCTGGAGTCTGCGGAAGACACGGGCATAGGCACAGGTACCCGTGGATGCTGACCATAGTTGAGGAGGAATGCGGTTTGTCCAGTGGAGTCGGCTACGGCGTTGTTCAGCGCAAACTCTGCCCATGATAGCAAGGATGCCCAGTCATCCTGCCTGGCTGAAACAAAATGTCGCAGGTATGTGACCAAGGTCTGGTTGGCCCTCTCTACCAACCCATTCATCTCGGGATGATAAGCGGAAGAGAGATTCAACTCAATACTGAGAAGACGACACAGCTCTCTCCAGAACCGAGACGCAAACTGGGGACCCCGGTCACTGACAATTTTGTCAGGCATACCATGTAGGCGGAAGATGTGCTTAATGAACAACGCAGCCAAGGCCCGTGCAGAAGGTAACCGTGGTAGCGGCACCAAATGCACCATTTTCGAGAAATGATCGGTGATGACCCAAATGATGGTACAGCCGCGAGACTTGGGCAAACCCACGACAAAATCCATCCCGACCATCTCCCAGGGCCTCTCTGCCACCGGCAAGGGATAGAGCAACCCAGCTGGCCATTGACGCGGAGATTTATTTTTGGCGCAGGAGACACACGCCAGAATATAATCCCTGACATCCTGGACCATATGCGGCCACCAGTACGTCCTCGCCAGTAGCTCAGATGTCCTCTTTGTCCCAAAGTGTCCACCCACTCTGGACGAATGAGCCCAAGAGAGAACCTCCGGTCGCAAATTAATGGGCACAAAAGTCTTGCCCGGAGGCACAGACTCAAGCGAAACCGGTGCTACGGTTCTCAGGCTCTCAGAGGGAATAATAAGCCGAGGCTCCTCTTCCTCCTCTTCAGTTGACATAAGGGAGCGAGAGAGAGCATCAGCACGAATATTCTTCTCCCCGGCGAGAAAATGAAGAGAAAAGTGGAACCGGGAAAAGAACAAGGACTATCTGGCTTGGCGAGAATTTAGCCGCTGGGCTGTCTGTAAGTAGACCAAATTTTTGTGGTCAGTGTAAACCTGTAAGGGAAACAGCGCACCTTCCAGAAGATGTCTCCACTCTGAAAAGGCCAACTTCATTGCTAGCAGCTCCCTATCCCCGATGGAGTAGTTTCTCTCCGCTGGCGAGAAAGTCTTAGAGAAGAAGAAGCATGGATGCTTCCGACCTTGAGCATCCTTCTGGTAGAGGACTGCTCCAGCACCAACGGACGAGGCATCCACCTCCATTAGGAATGGCTTATCCACATCGGGACGATGTAAGATGGGAGCGCTAGCAAAGTGGGACTTAATAGAAGTGAAGGCCTTGGAGACCTCTTCCGACCACAATTTAGGATTCGCTCCCTTCTTGGTGAGGGCTACCAAGGGAGCTACCAGAGTTGAGAAGTGGGGAATGAACTGGCGGTAATAGTTAATGAACCCCATAAAGCGCTGCACCGCTTTAAGAGAATGGGGCTCTTGCCAGTCCATCACAGCCTGTAGCTTGGCAGGATCCATAGCCAATCCCTGGGCGGAGATGATATAGCCCAGGAATGGTAAAGACTCCTGCTCAAACATACACTTCTCCAACTTAGCATAAAGAGAGTTTGCCCGTAGGAGGTCGAAGACTCTGCCAACATCTCTCCGGTGGGAGTCAATATCTGGAGAAAAGATGAGAATATCATCCAGATAGACAACAACTGAGGTGGAAAGCATATCCCGGAAGATGTCGTTGACAAAGTCTTGAAAAACGGCTGGGGCATTACAGAGCCCGAAGGGCATCACCAGATATTCATAGTGCCCATCTCTGGTGTTAAACGCCGTTTTCCATTCGTCAACCTCACGGATGCGAATCAGGTTGTAAGCACCCCGCAGATCTAATTTAGTAAATACCCTTGCTCCCCGAAGCCTATCGAAGAGCTCAGATATCAAGGGCAAAGGATACTTGTTCTTAACGGTGATAGCGTTAAGACCCCTGTAGTCTATGCATGGACGTAGCTCCCCATTCTTCTTCTGCACGAAGAAGAACCCTGCCCCAGCAGGTGACACTGACTTCCTGATAAACCCTCTTGCCAGATTCTCTTGAATGTACTGAGACATGGCCTCCGTCTCCGGGAGAGATAATGGATAAACTTGACCCCGGGGAGGCTCTGCACCAGGCAAGAGATCGATAGGACAGTCATAGGGGCGATGGGGCGGAAGGGTCTCCGCCGCCTTCTTGGAGAACACGTCTGCGTAAGACCAATATTGCTTGGGGAGAGAGGATAGATCTGCGGGTACCTCAGTAGTAGCAACCTGAACGCACTCTCGGTGACACCTACCCCCACATGATTCACCCCATCCCAGAATTCTGCCTGAGGACCACTCGATGTGAGGAGAGTGGTACCGTAGCCAAGATATCCCCAACAGGACCTCATCAATACCCTCAGGAATGACGAGCAGAGAAATAATCTCCTGATGGGATGGCGACAGGGACAGAGTAACAGGGATGGTCTGATGTGTTATCTGTGCGGGGAGTGTCGACCCATTCACCACTCGTACCGTTACTGGTTGAGATAGCATAACCAGGGGTATTGCGTGACGTTGGGCGAAGGCAGAAGACATAAAATTGCCCTCCGCCCCAGAATCCACGCAGAGGTCTATCGAGTGAGAGGATGAACCAAAGGTAATTGTCCCCTTAAAGGACAATTTGGAGGCAAACGTCGCAGTGTCTAGTGCACCTCCACCTACTACCACTAGACGCTGACGTTTCCTCGACCGCTGATGACATCTGGTGGCAAGATGTCCTGACTGTTGGCAAACATGGCAACCCTGGAGTGCACGAGCGGTCTGGGACTTAGATCCCGCTCGTGACACCACCTTAGGTTCCTGGAACTCAGGAGCCTGGACTGGAGATTCCAAAGGTTTGGCGAAGGTGGGAGCAAGCCGAAACCTCTGCCTACACTGGGCTCGCTCTAACCTCCGCTCGTGAAAACGGAGGTCAATGCGAGTAGATACTGCTATTAACTCCTCCAGTGTGGCGGGAATCTCCCTAGTGGCCAGAGCATCTTTAACGTGGTCAGCCAGCCCCCTCCAAAATATAGGGATAAGGGCTTTATCCGACCACTCCAGCTCAGATGCCAGAGTGCGGAAATGGACGGCAAAAAGGCTGACCAAGGACGAGCCCTGAGTCAGTGCCAACAGTTGGAGCGCCGTGTCATGGGTGACACGAGGTCCTAGAAAGACCTGTTTCAGAGTGCTCAGGAATAACGGAGCACTCTGCACCACATGATCGCCATGCTCCCACAGCGGCGTAGCCCACTGCAACGCCCTGTCCGACAATAAGGAAATTATAAAGCCCACCTTAGCCCGCTCTGTAGGGAAACGAGAGGCCAGAAGCTCGAGATGTATTGAGCACTGACTCACGAAACCCCTACAGGACTTACTGTCACCAGAAAATTTCTCTGGTAGCGGGAGGCGAGATAGCGTCGGTACAGGAGCGGCAGTGGACAAGGTAGCTGCAGCCACACTTGCAGCCTGAACAGCGACAGCAGTAACATCCACAGCTGAGGTTGAACGCTCAAGAGCCGCCAACCTTCCCTCCAGCTGCTGGATGCACCGCTGTAAATGCTGGACGTCAGCCATTTACTAGCCAGATCCTGGCGCTAGTATTCTGTTGGGACTGGCGGAACGCACCAAGACAGATGGTATAGATGCGTTCGCAGTCCGGGGTCCACCGTGCAGGTGAAAACCTGCTGCTAGCAATTAGCAGACTATATGGCGGTACACTAGAGTATACACGCGTGGGTTAACCTCACCCAGCGTGAAAGAAGCAATCCTGTTAAGGCACAGGACCGCGGTACCGCACCTAAAGCGCGAGCAAGTAGTCAGCGAACTCAACCCCAACTGGGATTGAAGTCCGATTAGACCCTTGCTGGCGCAACACCACAACTGGGTGTGAAATGAAACAGAAGAGCATGCAGTGCCGCACTGACGAACGCCACTAACCACCCAGGCTTGGGTAAGGAAAGCACAGAGGAAGTGCACGGCGCCGTACTGGCGGTCACAGCAACTGGACGCTATAATGTGTGACTAGTGCTGTAGGATAAGTCGGGCGCTAGGTAGCAGCCATACACCTTCCGCGAACAGTCATACTATAGGGTAGGGGTATCCAAGGACGACTTGCACTCACAACATACACACATTAGCAATTGTTTGACAATACTAGCGCATGGCCGTGCGGTCATGCGCAGTTTATATAGCAGCAGCACAGGAAGTGGCCACAGCACTTTTGCCCTTCTAGGACCTGCCAAGAGGACCAATGGAATGTGCTGCAGAGCCTGAGCACATGACCCTCGATCTCCAACGGGAGACCTTACGCTGGGCATGCTCAGTACGTGCAGACAATGACTTAGTCCCAGAGAAGTCCGCTCGCTGCTGACCAGCACAGACTTTAATAGCAGAGACTGGAGAAGCAGCAGTAACTCTCAGAACAGAGTGAGAATGAGCAAGACGCTGGGACCGACGTCCTTGCTGAGCAGACTCCACTGCGGCTGGACAAGAATTGGAGACCGCAGCGGAGGTGGCCCGAGATTCCCCCTGTGCAGAAGCGGGAACTCGACCCCTAACAACTATCTTCTCTTGTATTAACTGCTTTACATAGTTTTGTATCATCTACAAATATCGATATTTTACTGTGTAAACCTTCTACCAGATCATTAATGAATATGTTGAAGAGAACAGGTCCCAATACCGACCCTGCGGTACCCCACTGGTCACAGCGACCCAGTTAGAGACTATACCATTTATAACCACCCTCTGCTTTCTATCACTAAGCCAGTTACTAACCCATTTACACACATTTTCCCCCAGACCAAGCATTCTCATTTTGTGTACCAACCTCTTGTGCGGCACGGTATCAAACGCTTTGGAAAAATCGAGATATACCACGTCCAATGACTCACCGTTGTCCAGCCTATAGCTTACCTCTTCATAAAAACTGATTAGATTGGTTTGACAGGAGCGATTTCTCATAAACCCATGCTGATATGGAGTTAAACAGTTATTCTCATTGAGATAATCCAGAATAACATCCCTCAGAAACCCTTCAAATATTTTACCAACAATAGAGGTTAGACTTACTGGCCTATAATTTCCGGGTTCACTTTTAGAGCCCTTTTTGAATATTGGCACCACATTTGCTATGCGTCCTGCGGAACAGACCCCGTCGCTATAGAGTCCCTAAAAATAAGAAATAATGGTTTATCTATTACATTACTTAGTTCTCTTAGTACTCGTGAGTGTATGCCATCCGGACCGGGAGATTTATCTATTTTGATCTTATTTAGCCGGTTTCGCACCTCTTCTTGGGTTAGATTGGTGACCCTTAATATAGGGTTTTCATTGTTTCTTGGGATTTCACCTAGCATTTCATTTTCCGCCGTGAATACCGTGGAGAAGAAGGTGTTTAATATGTTAGCTATTTCCTCGTCATCTACAACCATTCTTTCCTCACTATTTTTTAAGGGGCCTACATTTTCAGTTTTTATTCTTTTACTATTGATATAGTTGAAGAACAGTTTGGGATTACTTTTAGTCTCCTTAGCAATGTGCTTCTCTGTTTCCTTTTTGGCAGCTTTAATTAGTTTTTTAGATAAAGTATTTTTCTCCCTATAGTTTTTTAGAGCTTCAATGGTGCCATCCTGCTTTAGTAGTGCAAATGCTTTCTTTTTACTGTTAATTGCCTGTCTTACCTCTTTGTTTAGCCACATTGGGTTTTTCCTATTTCTAGTCCTTTTATTCCCACAAGGTATAAACCGCTTACAGTGCCTATTTAGGATGTTCTTAAACATTTCCCATTTATTATCTGTATTCTTATTTCTGAGGATATTATCCCAGTCTACCAGATTAAGGGCATCTCTAAGCTGGTCAAACTTTGCCTTCCTAAAGTTCAGTGTTTTTGTGACTCCCTGACAAGTCCCCCTAGTGAAAGACAGGTGAAACTGTACAATATTGTGGTCGCTATTTCCTAAATGCCCAACCACCTGCAGATTTGTTATTCTGTCAGGTCTATTAGATAGTATTAGGTCTAAAAGTGCTGCTCCTCTGGTTGGATTCTGCACCAATTGTGAAAGATAATTTTTCTTGGTTATTAGCAGAAACCTGTTGCCTTTATGGGTTTCACAGGTTTCTGTTTCCCAGTTAATATCCGGGTAGTTAAAGTCCCCCATAACCAGGACCTCATTATGGGTTGCAGCTTCATCTATCTGCTTTAGAAGTAGACTTTCCATGATTTCTGTTATATTTGGGGGTTTGTAACAGACCCCAATGAGAATTTTGTTACCATTTTTCCCTCCGTGAATTTCGACCCATATGGACTCGACATCCTCATTCCCTTCGCTAATATCCTCCCTTAAAGTGGACTTTAGACAAGACTTTACATAGAGACAAACCCCTCCTCCTCTCCGATTTTTACGATCCTTTCTAAACAGACTGTAACCCTGTAAGTTAACTGCCCAGTCATAGCTTTCATCTAACCATGTCTCGGTTATTCCCACTATGTCAAAGTTACCTGTAGATATTTCTGCTTCTAGTTCTTCCATCTTGTTTGTCAGGCTTCTGGCGTTTGCGAGCATGCAGTTTAGAGGATTTTGTTTTGTTCCAATCTTCTCTCTGTGGATTGTTTTAGAAATGTTCTTACCTCCCTTCTGAGTATGTTTTCCTGTGTCTTCTTTGTTCAAGTCTAATGTTTTTCTTCCCGTCCCCTCTTTTTCTAGTTTAACGCCCTCCTGATGAGTGTAGCAAGTCTTCTGGCGAATGTGTGTTTCCCAGGTTTGTTGAGGTGTAGTCCGTCTCTGGCGAGGAGTCCATCGTACAAGTAATATACAACGTAGTTCAGGAATCCGAATCCTTGTTGTCTGCACCATTGTCTTAGCCAGTTGTTCGCATCAAGGATCCTGTTCCATCTCCTGGTTCCATGCCCGTCTACTGGAAGGATAGAAGGAAAAACTACCTGTGCATCCAGTTCCTTTACTTTCTTCCCCAACTCTTCAAAGTCCTTGCAGATTGTCGGTAGGTCCTTCCTTGCCGTGTCATTGGTGCCAACATGTATCAGAAGAAATGGGTGGACGTCCTTGGAGCTGAAGAGCTTTGGTATCCTATCGGTCACATCCTTGATCATCGCACCTGGAAGGCAGCATACTTCTCTTGCGGTTAGGCTACGTTCACATTAGCGTTTCGCTAATGTGCGTCGCTGTTGCGTCGGCGATGCAGCGGCGACGCAGCGGCGACGCGCCCCTATGTTTAACATGGGGGACGCGTGCGTTTTTTTGGTAGCGTTTTCCGACATGTGCGTCGTTTTCGACGCTAGCGTCGGACGCAAGAAAATGCAACAAGTTGCATTTTTCGTGCGTTCGATTTTCGTCAAAAAACGACGCACGTGTCGCAAAATGCAGCGTTTTTGCGCGCGTTTTTGGTGCGTCGTGCGTTGCGTCGCCATTGCGTCGCCAACGCACCAGCGCGCAACGCTAATGTGAACGTAGCCTTATGTCCGGTCTGCAGATGGCTGCTTCTGTGCCTCTCAGTAGTGAGTCTCCCACTACCACCACTCTTCGTTGCTTCTTGGCTGTACTTTTTGCTGTCACTTGTTGCTGTGTGCCCTTTTCTTTTTTGCTTGCTGGTATTGCTTCATCCTTAGGTGTGCCATCTTCATCCTCTACAAAGATTTGATATCGGTTCTTCAGTTGTGTGGTTGGTGATTTCTCCATGGTCTTCTTGCTTCTTTTGGTCACATGCTTCCACTCATCTGCTTTTGGAGGTTCTCTGACACTTTTTTCACCTTCTGTGACCAGTAGAGATGCTTCTGTTCTGTCTAGGAAGTCTTCATTCTCTTTGATGAGTTTCAAAGTTGCTATTCTTTCTTCCAGACCCCGCACCTTTTCTTCTAAAAGGGCCACTAGTCTACACTTCTGACAGGTGAAATTGGATTCTTCTTCTGGTCGATCTGTGAACATGTAGCACATGCTGCAGCTCACCATGTAGGTTGTCACATCTGCCATGTTGCTCCTAGATCCTGCTGACTTGCTGTGTGTTTTCCTTCTTGTGTAATCTACTCAGCCAAGCTTTCTTGCAATAATGTCCTACAGGCAAAAATTTGGTTTGGTGATGCTTTCCCAAGCAGCTGGTCCCGGCTGTACCCAACGATCTACTTGCTTAGGTTTGGATATTGTCTGTGGTCATACTGTACATCAACTGAGAGGAGTTCAGAAAAAGATAAAAAGGTTACAAACTCATTTGCTCACTCTGCAAGTAGACTGTGCATAATAGTGACAAAAATTTTTTTTTTTGGAACCTAATTGAAGTTGTTTGCCACTACTTGAATATTAATAGCCTATCCTCAGCAGATTGGTTTCTGACTTTGATAATAATGAAAATTGATTTCAGCAGAACAGCAAGTGTCAGCCATTTACAAAGATCTGATGTCAGTTTGAAAACTGGAAGATGTAATTATTATTTTTCAAATACAGTGGGGCAAAAAAGTATTTAGTCAGTCAGCAATAGTGCAAGTTCCACCACTTAAAAAGATGAGAGGCGTCTGTAATTTACATCATAGGTAGACCTCAACTATGGGAGACAAACTGAGAAAAAAAAATCCAGAAAATCACATTGTCTGTTTTTTTAACATTTTATTTGCATATTATGGTGGAAAATAAGTATTTGGTCAGAAACAAAATTTCATCTCAATACTTTGTAATATATCCTTTGTTGGCAATGACAGAGGTCAAACGTTTTCTGTAAGTCTTCACAAGGTTGCCACACACTGTTGTTGGTATGTTGGCCCATTCCTCCATGCAGATCTCCTCTAGAGCAGTGATGTTTTTGGCTTTTTGCTTGGCAACACAGACTTTCAACTCCCTCCAAAGGTTTTCTATAGGATTGAGATCTGGAGACTGTCTAGGCCACTCCAGGACCTTGAAATGCTTCTTACGAAGCCACTCCTTCATTGCCCTGGCGGTGTGCTTTGGATCATTGTCATGTTGAAAGACCCAGCCACATTTCATCTTCAATGCCCTTGCTGATGGAAGGAGGTTTGCACTCAAAATCTCACGATACATGGCCCCATTCATTCTTTCATGTACCCGGATCAGTCGTCCTGGCCCCTTTGCAGAGAAACAGCCCCAAAGCATGATGTTTCCACCACCATGCTTTACAGTAGGTATGGTGTTTGATGGATGCAACTCAGTATTCTTTTTCCTCCAAACACGACAAGTTGTGTTTCTACCAAACAGTTCCAGTTTGGTTTCATCAGACCATAGGACATTCTCCCAAAACTCCTCTGGATCATCCAAATGCTCTCTAGCAAACTTCAGACGGGCCCGGACATGTACTGGCTTAAGCAGTGGGACACGTCTGGCACTGCAGGATCTGAGTCCATGGTGGCATAGTGTGTTACTTATGGTAGGCCTTGTTACATTGGTCCCAGCTCTCTGCAGTTCATTCACTAGGTCCCCCCGCGTGATTCTGGGATTTTTGCTCACCGTTCTTGTGATCATTCTGACCCCACGGGGTGGGATTTTGCGTGGAGCCCCAGATCGAGGGAGATTATCAGTGGTCTTGTATGTTTCCATTTTCTAATTATTTCTCCCACTGTTGATTTCTTCACTCCAAGCTGGTTGGCTATTGCAGATTCAGTCTTCCCAGCCTGGTGCAGGGCTACAATTTTGTTTCTGGTGTCCTTTGACAGCTCTTTGGTCTTCACCATAGTGGAGTTTGGAGTCAGACTGTTTGAGGGTGTGCACAGGTGTCTTTTTATACTGATAACAAGTTTAAACAGGTGCCATTACTACAGGTAATGAGTGGAGGAAAGAGGAGACTCTTAAAGAAGAAGTTACAGGTCTGTGAGAGCCAGAAATCTTGATTGTTTGTTTCTGACCAAATACTTATTTTCCACCATAATATGCAAAAAAAATAATAAAAAAACAGACAATGCGATTTTCTGGATTTTTTTTTTCTCAGTTTGTCTCCCATAGTTGAGGTCTACCTATGATGTAAATTACAGACGCCTCTCATCTTTTTAAGTGGTGGAACTTGCACTATTGCTGACTGACTAAATACTTTTTTGCCCCACTGTATATGTAATGAGATGGGAATATCACTAATATAAAAAAAACTTTAATACCATAAAAACTTGATATAAAAAGTCATGGCACTTATGGTTGATTTGATAAATAATGTGTAGTAATGAGCGAGCATGCTCGGCACTGCTCTATACTCGACCGGGCATGGTATCGAGCAGTGCTAAGTATCGCAGAGTGGTCTACTGCTGGGTCCCTGTAATAAGCTCATTTGAATCTTCTGAACCTGGGATGCACTGAATCTGGGAATACCTTTGCTGAAAGCACAGGGACTCCTCTTTCAGATGTACTCTTTTTAAGCTCTCTCTCATATACATCAACTACTAATGTGTACGCAACCCCCTCAAGAGGCGCTGTTACAGCAACACAGAGGATGTGAGAGACCCTGCCACAGCAAAATGGAGGATGTGAAAGACCCTGCCACAGCAAAATGGAGGAAGCAAGAGACCCCGCCACAGCATAACGGAGGATGTCAGTGACCCTGCCACAGCAGCACAGAGGTTGTGAGAGACCTTGCCACAGCAGCAGAGAGGTTGTGAGAGACCCTGCCATAGCAAAACGGAGGATGTGAGAGACCCTGCCACAGCAAAACGGAGGATGTGAGGGACCCTGCCACAGCAGCACAGAAGGTCTGAGAGACCCTGCCACAGCAGCACAGAGGATGTGAGTAACTCTGTGACAACAGCAGCACAGATTATATCAGACTAGCTATTGAACCCGTTCTACACCCGGGTGGCGAGCATTTATATTGGTATATGGTCTCCATCATGTGCTGCTGCCATCCTGCGCCCGTTCTGTCATGTGCTGCTCCCATCCTGCGCCCGTTCTGTCATGTGCTGCTGCCATCCTGCGCCCGTTCTGTCATGTGCTGCTGCCATCCTGCGCCCGTTCTGTCATGTGCTGCTCCCATCCTGCGCCCGTTCTGTCATGTGCTGCTGCCATCCTGCGCCCGTTCTGTCATGTGCTGCTGCCATCCTTCGCCCGTTCTGTCATGTGCTGCTGCCATCCTGCGCCCGTTCTGTCATGCGCTGCTGCCATCCTGCGCCCGTTCTGTCATGTGCTGCTGCCATCCTGCGCCCGTTCTGTCATGTGCTGCTCCCATCCTGCGCCCGTTCTGTCATGTGCTGCTCCCATCCTGCACCCCCGTTCTGTCATGTGCTGCTGCCATCCTGCACCCGTTCTGTCATGTGCTGCTGCCATCCTGCGCCCGTTCTGTCATGCGCTGCTGCCATCCTGCGCCCGTTCTGTCATGTGCTGCTGCCATCCTGCGCCCGTTCTGTCATGTGCTGCTCCCATCCTGCGCCCGTTCTGTCATGTGCTGCTCCCATCCTGCGCCCCCGTTCTGTCATGCGCTGCTGCCATCCTGCGCCCGTTCTGTCATGTGCTGCTCCCATCCTGCTGCCATCCTGCGCCCGTTATGTCATGCGCTGCTGCCATCCTGCGCCCGTTCTGTCATGTGTTGTGAATTCTGTGGCTGAATTCACTCCTGTGGTCACAAGTGGTACTGCAGCTTCTGAGCTTCCTCCCTCAGGTGTTGTGGTGAGCTCGTTAACTGCTTCATTACTTAACTCCGCCTGATGCTGCTATCCTTGCTCCTTGTCAATGTTTCAGTGTTGGATCTGAGCTTCTCCTGATTGTTCCTGTGACCTGCTGCTCTGCATAGCTAAGTGCTTTTTGCTTTTTTGTTGCTTTTTTTCTGTCCAGCTTGTCTTTTGTTTTGCTGGAAGCTCTGAGACGCAAAGGGTGTACCGCCGTGCCGTTAGTTCGGCACGGTGGTTTTTTTTTGCCCCCTTTGCGTGGTTTTGCTTTAGGGTTTTTTGTAGACTGCAAAGTTCGCTTCACTGTCCTCGCTCTGTCCTAGAATATCGGGCCCCACTTTGCTGTATCTATTTCATCCCTACGTTTTGTCTTTTCATCTTACTCACAGTCATTATATGTGGGGGGCTGCCTTTTCCTTTGGGGAATTTCTCTGGGGCAAGTCAGGCCTATTTTTCTATCTTCAGGCTAGCTAGTTTCTTAGGCTGTGCTGAGTTGCCTAGGTAGTTGTTAGGCGCAATCCACAGCCGCTTTTAGTTGTGTTTAGGATAGGATCAGGTGTGCAGTCTACAGAGTTTCCACGTCTCAGAGCTCGTTCTTGTATTTTTGGGTATTTGTCAGATCACTGTGTGTGCTCTGATCGCTATGCACACTGTGTTTCTGGATTGCCTTCATAACACCTGTCATTAGCAAACATAACAGTACAAGGAGCCCAAACTAATGATTCTCAATAGAGGTAAAGAAAAAGTTCTGACATCATTTTTTTTTTTTTCTGCTCTGTGTTCACTTTTTTTTTTTCCCCTAGACATTTGGGTGATTCTGGACACAGGTGTGGACATGGATATTCATGGTCTGTGCTCTTCAATGGATAATCTCGTTATAAATGTACAAAAAATTCAAGATACTATTGATCAGAAATCTATGTTAGAACCAAGAATTCCTATTCCTGATTTGTTTTTTGGAGATAGAACTAAGTTTCTAAGTTTCAAAAATAATTGTAAGCTATTTCTGGCCTTGAAACCTCATTCTTCTGGTAATCCTATTCAACAGGTTTTGATTATTATTTCTTTTTTGCGCGGCGACCCTCAAGACTGGGCATTTTCTCTTGCGCCAGGAGACCCTGCATTGAGTAGTGTCGATGCGTTTTTCCTGGCGCTCGGATTGCTGTACGATGAGCCTAATTCAGTGGATCAGGCTGAGAAAAATTTGCTGGCTTTGTGCCAGGGTCAGGATGATATAGAAGTATATTGTCAGAAATTTAGGAAATGGTCAGTACTCACTCAGTGGAATGAATCTGCGCTGGCAGCTTTGTTCAGAAAGGGTCTCTCTGAGGCTCTTAAGGATGTCATGGTGGGATTTCCTATGCCTGCTGGTTTGAATGAGTCTTTGTCTTTGGCCATTCAGATCGGTCGACGCTTGCGCGAGCGTAAATCTGTGCACCATTTGGCGGTACTGCCTGAGGTTAAACCTGAGCCTATGCAGTGCGATAGGAACATGACTAGAGTTGAACGGCAGGAATACAGACGTCTGAATGGTCTGTGTTTCTACTGTGGTGATTCCACTCATGCTATTTCTGATTGTCCTAAGCGCACTAAGCGGTTCGCTAGGTCTGCCGTCATTGGTACTGTACAGTCCAAATTCCTTCTGTCCATTACCTTGATATGCTCTTTGTCGTCGTTTTCTGTCATGGCGTTTGTGGATTCGGGCGCTGCCCTGAATCTGATGGATTTGGATTATGCTAAATGTTGTGGGTTTTTCTTGGAGCCTTTGCGGTGTCCTATTCCATTGAGAGGAATTGATTTGGCCAAGAATAAACCTCAATACTGGGCCCAGCTGACCATGTGCATGGCTCCTGCACATCAGGAAGTTATTCGCTTTCTGGTGTTGCATAATCTGCATGATGTGGTCGTGTTGGGGTTGCCATGGCTACAAACCCATAATCCAGTATTGGATTGGAATTCCATGTCGGTATCCAGCTGGGGTTGTCAGGGGGTACATGGTGATGTTCCATTTTTGTCGATTTCATCATCCACCCCTTCTGAGGTCCCAGAGTTCTTGTCTGATTATCAGGATGTATTTGAAGAGCCCAAGTCCGATGCTCTACCTCCGCATAGGGATTGTGATTGTGCTATCAATTTGATTCCTGGTAGTAAATTCCCTAAAGGTCGATTATTTAATTTATCCGTGCCCGAACACGCCGCTATGCGCAGTTATGTGAAGGAATCCCTGGAGAAGGGACATATTCGCCCATCGTCATCACCACTGGGAGCAGGGTTCTTCTTTGTAGCCAAGAAGGATGGTTCGCTGAGACCGTGTATTGATTACCGCCTTCTTAATAAGATCCCTGTTAAATTTCAGTATCCCTTGCCATTGTTATCTGACTTGTTTGCTCGGATTAAGGGGGCTAGTTGGTTCACTAAGATAGATCTTCGTGGTGCGTATAATCTGGTGAGAATCAGGCAAGGAGATGAATGGAAAACTGCATTCAATACGCCTGAGGGTCATTTTGAGTATCTAGTGATGCCGTTCGGACTTGCCAATGCTCCATCTGTGTTTCAGTCTTTTATGCATGACATCTTCCGTGAGTATCTGGATAAATTCCTGATTGTTTACTTGGATGACATTTTGATCTTCTCAGATGATTGGGAGTCTCATGTGAAGCAGGTCAGAATGGTTTTTCAGGTCCTGCGTGCTAACTCTTTGTTTGTGAAGGGATCAAAGTGTCTCTTCGGTGTGCAGAAAGTTTCATTTTTGGGGTTCATCTTTACCCCTTCTACTATCGAGATGGATCCAGTTAAGGTCCAAGCCATCCAGGATTGGATTCAGCCGACATCTCTGAAAAGTCTGCAAAAGTTCCTGGGCTTTGCTAATTTTTATCGTCGCTTCATCTGTAATTTTTCTAGCATTGCCAAACCATTGACCGATTTGACCAAGAAGGGTGCTGATTTGGTTAATTGGTCTTCTGCTGCTGTGGAAGCTTTTCAGGAGTTGAAGCGTCATTTTTGTTCTGCCCCTGTGTTGTGTCAGCCAGATGTTTCTCTTCCGTTCCAGGTCGAGGTTGATGCTTCTGAGATTGGAGCAGGGGCGGTTTTGTCACAGAGAGGTTCTGATTGCTCAGTGATGAAACCATGTGCTTTCTTTTCCAGGAAGTTTTCGCCCGCTGAGCGTAATTATGATGTGGGCAATCGAGAGTTGCTGGCCATGAAGTGGGCATTCGAGGAGTGGCGTCATTGGCTTGAAGGAGCTAAGCATCGCGTGGTGGTATTGACTGATCATAAGAACTTGACTTATCTCGAGTCTGCCAAGCGCTTGAATCCTAGACAGGCCCGTTGGTCGTTATTTTTTGCCCGCTTCGACTTTGTGATTTCGTACCTTCCGGGCTCTAAAAATGTGAAGGCGGATGCTCTGTCTAGGAGTTTTGTGCCCGACTCTCCGGGTTTATCTGAGCCAGCGGGTATCCTCAAGGAAGGAGTCATTGTGTCTGCCATCTCCCCTGATTTGCGGCGGGTGCTGCAAAAATTTCAGGCGAATAAACCTGATCGTTGTCCAGCAGAGAAACTGTTCGTCCCTGATAGGTGGACTAATAAACTTATCTCTGAACTTCATTGTTCGGTGTTGGCTGGTCATCCTGGAATCTTTGGTACCAGAGAGTTAGTGGCTAGATCCTTCTGGTGGCCATCTCTGTCACGGGATGTACGTACTTTTGTGCAGTCCTGTGGGATTTGTGCTAGGGCTAAGCCCTGCTGTTCTCGTGCCAGTGGGTTGCTTTTACCCTTGCCGGTCCCAAAGAGGCCTTGGACACATATTTCGATGGATTTCATTTCTGACCTTCCCGTTTCTCAAAAGATGTCAGTCATTTGGGTGGTCTGTGATCGCTTTTCTAAAATGGTCCATCTGGTGCCCTTGGCTAAATTGCCTTCCTCCTCTGATTTGGTACCTTTGTTCTTTCAGCATGTGGTTCGGTTGCATGGCATTCCTGAGAATATTGTTTCTGACAGAGGTTCCCAGTTTGTTTCAAGGTTTTGGCGAGCCTTTTGTGGTAGGATGGGCATTGACCTATCCTTTTCCTCGGCTTTCCATCCTCAGACTAATGGCCAGACCGAACGAACCAATCAGACCTTGGAAACATATCTGAGATGTTTTGTTTCTGCAGACCAGGATGATTGGGTGTCCTTTTTGCCGTTGGCTGAGTTCGCCCTTAATAATCGGGCCAGCTCGGCTACCTTGGTTTCTCCATTTTTTTGCAATTCTGGGTTCCATCCTTGTTTCTCTTCAGGACAGGTTGAGTCTTCGGACTGTCCTGGTGTGGATTCTGTGGTGGATAGGTTGCAGCAGATCTGGACTCAGGTAGTGGACAATTTGATCTTGTCCCAGGAGAAAGCTCAACTTTTCGCTAATCGCAGACGCCGTGTGGGTCCCCGACTTCGTGTTGGGGATCTGGTTTGGTTATTTTCTCGTCATATTCCTATGAAGGTTTCCTCTCCTAAATTTAAACCTCGTTTTATTGGTCCATATAGGATTTCTGAGGTTCTCAATCCTGTGTCTTTTCGTTTGACCCTCCCAGACTCCTTTTCCATACATAATGTATTCCATAGGTCGTTGTTGCGGAGATACGTGGCACCTATGGTTCCATCTGTTGAGCCTCCTGCCCCGGTTTTGGTGGAGGGAGAATTGGAGTATATTGTGGAGAAGATTTTGGATTCTCGTGTTTCTAGACGGAAACTCCAGTATCTGGTTAAATGGAAGGGTTATGCTCAGGAAGATAATTCCTGGGTTTTTGCCTCTGATGTTCATGCTTCCGATCTTGTTCGTGCCTTTCATGCGGCTCATCCTGGTCGGCCTGGGGGCTCTGGTGAGGGTTCGGTGACCCCTCCTCAAGGGGGGGGTACTGTTGTGAATTCTGTGGCTGAATTCACTCCTGTGGTCACAAGTGGTACTGCAGCTTCTGAGCTTCCTCCCTCAGGTGTTCTGGTGAGCTCGTTAACTGCTTCATTACTTAACTCCGCCTGATGCTGCTATCCTTGCTCCTTGTCAATGTTTCAGTGTTGGATCTGAGCTTCTCCTGATTGTTCCTGTGACCTGCTGCTCTGTATAGCTAAGTGCTTTTTGCTTTTTTGTTGCTTTTTTTCTGTCCAGCTTGTCTTTTGTTTTGCTGGAAGCTCTGAGACGCAAAGGGTGTACCGCCGTGCCGTTAGTTCGGCACGGTGGGTTTTTTTTGCCCCCTTTGCGTGGTTTTGCTTTAGGGTTTTTTGTAGACTGCAAAGTTCGCTTTACTGTCCTCGCTCTGTCCTAGAATATCGGGCCCCACTTTGCTGTATCTATTTCATCCCTACGTTTTGTCTTTTCATCTTACTCACAGTCATTATATGTGGGGGGCTGCCTTTTCCTTTGGGGAATTTCTCTGGGGCAAGTCAGGCCTATTTTTCTATCTTCAGGCTAGCTAGTTTCTTAGGATGTGCCGAGTTGCCTAGGTAGTTGTTAGGCGCAATCCACAGCCGCTTTTAGTTGTGTTTAGGATAGGATTAGGTGTGCAGTCTACAGAGTTTCCACGTCTCAGAGCTCGTTCTTGTATTTTTGGGTATTTGTCAGATCACTGTGTGCGCTCTGATCGCTATGCACACTGTGTTTCTGGATTGCCTTCATAACACCTGTCATTAGCAAACATAACAGTCATGTGCTGCTGCCATCCTGCGCCCGTTCTGTCATGTGCTGCTGCCATCCAGCGCCCGTTCTGTCATGTGCTGCTGCCACCCTGCGCCCGTTCTGTCATGCGCTGCTGCCATCCTGCGCCCGTTCTGTCATGCGCTGCTGCCATCCTGCGCCCGTTGTCATGTGCTGCTGCCATCCTGCGCCCTGTTATATATTCTGTGGCAGAGCTCCCTCCTGTGGTCACAAGTGGTACTTCTGCTGATTCTCTCTGTGAGCTTCCGTTGGTGGAGGGAAGTGGTACTGCGGCTTCTGAGTTTCCTCCCTCAGGTGATGTGGTGAGGTCGTTAGGTGCTGCTCTACTTAACTCCACCTAGTGCTTTGATCCTGGCTTCCTGTCAATGATCCAGTATTGGACTTGTTTTCCTCCTGGATCGTTCCTGTGGCCTGCTGCTCTGCATAGCTAAGTTTTCCTTTGCTATTTTGTTTGTTTTCTTTCTGTCCAGCTTTTCTATTTGTTTGCTGGTAGCTCTGGGACGCAGAGGGTGTACCTCCGTGCCGTTAGTTCGTTACAGAGGGTCTTTTTGCCCCCTTTGCGTGGTTTTTAGGGTTTTGTGTTGACCGCAAAGTTACCTTTCCTGTCCTCGCTCTGTTCAGAAAGTCGGGCCTCACTTTGCTAAATCTATTTCATCTCTACGTTTGTCTTTTCATCTTAACTCACAGTCATTATATGTGGGGGGCTGCCTTTTCCTTTGGGGTATTTCTCTGAGGCAAGGTAGGCTTATTTTCTTTCTTCAGGCTAGCTAGTTTCTCAGGCTGTGCCAAGTTGAATAGGGAGCGTTAGGCGCAATCCACGGCTGCCTCTAGTGTTTGTTGGAGAGGATCAGGGATTGCGGTCAACAGAGTTCCCATGTCTCAGAGCTCGTTCTATGTTTTTGGGTTATTGTCAGATCACTGTATGTGCTTTGACCTCTATGTCCACTGTGGTACTGAATTGCCTAATCATAACAGTACAGGAAGCCAAAAGTACTAATGATTCTCAATAGAGGGAAAAAAGAAGTTCTGAGACCATTTTTTTTTCTCTGCACTGTGTTTTGCCTTTTTTTTCCCCTAGACATTTGGGTGGTTCTGGACACAGGTGTAGCAATGGACATTAGAAGTCTGTCTTCATGTGTGGATCAGCTCTCGGCAAGAGTACAAAAGATTCAAGACACTATTAATCAGAAATCTATGTTAGAACCAAGAATTCCTATTCCTGATTTGTTTTTTGGAGATAGAACTAAGTTTCTGAGTTTCAAAAACAATTGTAAACTATTTCTGGCCTTGAAACCTCGCTCCTCTGGTGATCCAGTTCAACAGGTTTTGATCAATATTTCTTTTTTGCGTGGCGACCCTCAGGACTGGGCATTTTCTCTTGCGCCAGGAGATCCTGCATTAAGTAATATCGATGCGTTTTTCCTGGCGCTCGGATTGCTGTACGATGAACCTAATTCAGTGGATCAGGCAGAGAAAAATTTGCTGGCTCTTTGTCAGGGTCAGGACGAGATAGAGTTATATTGTCAGAAATTTAGAAAGTGGTCCGTGCTCACTCTATGGAATGAATCTGCGCTGGCAGCTATGTTCAGAAAGGGTCTCTCTGAAGCCCTAAAGGATGTCATGGTGGGATTTCCTATGCCTGCTGGTTTGAATGAGTCTATGTCTTTGGCCATTCAGATTGGTCGACGCTTGCGTGAGCGTAAATCTGTGCACCATTTGGCGGTATTACCTGAGCTTAAACCTGAGCCTATGCAGTGCGATAGGACTTTGACCAGAGTTGAACGGCAAGAACACAGACGTCTTAATGGGCTGTGTTTCTATTGTGGTGATTCCACTCATGCTATCTCTGATTGTCCTAAGCGCACTAAACGGTTCGCTAGGTCTGCCACCATTGGTACGGTACAGTCAAAATTTCTTCTGTTCGTTACCTTGATCTGCTCTTTGTCATCGTATTCTGTCATGGCATTTGTGGATTCAGGCGCTGCCCTGAATTTGATGGACTTGGAGTATGCTAAGCGTTGTGGGTTTTTCTTGGAGCCCTTGCAGTGTCCTATTCCATTGAGAGGAATTGATGCTACGCCTTTGGCCAAGAATAAGCCTCAGTACTGGACCCAGCTGACCATGTGCATGGCTCCTGCACATCAGGAGGTTATTCGCTTTCTGGTGTTGCATAATCTGCATGATGTGGTGGTGTTGGGGTTGCCATGGCTACAAGTCCATAATCCAGTATTAGATTGGAAATCCATGTCGGTGTCCAGCTGGGGTTGTCAGGGGGTACATGGTGATGTTCCATTTCTGTCAATTTCGTCATCCACCCCTTCTGAGGTTCCAGAGTTCTTGTCTGATTACCGGGATGTATTTGATGAGCCCAAGTCCGATGCCCTACCTCCGCATAGGGATTGTGATTGTGCTATCAATTTGATTCCTGGTAGTAAGTTCCCAATAGGCCGATTGTTTAATTTATCTGTGCCTGAGAACGCCGCTATGTGCAGTTATGTGAAGGAGTCCCTGGAGAAGGGGCATATTCGCCCGTCATCGTCGCCATTAGGAGCAGGGTTCTTTTTTGTAGCCAAGAAGGATGGTTTGCTGAGACCTTGTATAGATTACCGCCTTCTAATTAAGATCACGGTTAAATTTCAGTACCCCTTGCCGTTGTTATCTGATTTGTTTGCTCGGATTAAGGGGGCTAGTTGGTTCACCAAGATAGATCTTCGTGGTGCGTATAATCTTGTGCGAATTAAGCGAGGCGATGAATGGAAAACTGCATTTAATACGCCCGAGGGTCATTTTGAGTATCTTGTAATGCCATTCGGACTTGTCAATGCTCCATCAGTGTTTCAGTCCTTTATGCATGACATCTTCCGAGAGTACCTGGATAAATTCCTGATTGTGTACTTGGATGACATTTTGATCTTCTCGGATGATTGGGAGTCTCATGTGAAGCAGGTCAGAACGGTGTTTCAGGTCCTGCGTGCTAATTCTTTGTTTGTGAAGGGATCAAAGTGTCTCTTTGGTGTGCAGAAGGTTTCATTTTTGGGGTTCATCTTTTCCCCATCTACTATCGAGATGGATCCTGTTAAGGTCCAAGCCGTCCATGATTGGACTCAGCCGACATCTCTGAAAAGTCTGCAAAAGGTCCTGGGCTTTGCTAATTTTTATCGTCGCTTCATCTGCAATTTTTCTAGTATTGCTAAACCATTGACCGATTTGACCAAGAAGGGTGCTGATGTGGTCAATTGGTCTTCTGCTGCTGTGGAAGCTTTTCAAGAGTTGAAGCGTCGTTTTTCCTCTGCCCCTGTGTTGTGTCAAAGATGTTTCGCTTCCGTTCCAGGTCGAGGTTGATGATTCTGAGATTGGAGCAGGGGCTGTTTTGTCGCAGAGAGGTTCTGATTGCTCAGTGATGAAACCGTGCGCCTTCTTTTCCAGGAAGTTTTCGCCTGCTGAGCGAAATTATGATGTGGGCAACCGAGAGTTGCTGGCCATGAAGTGGGCATTCGAGGAGTGGCGTCATTGGCTTGAAGGAGCTAAGCATCGCGTGGTGGTATTGACTGATCATAAGAACTTGACTTATCTCGAGTCTGCCAAGCGGTTGAATCCTAGACAGGCTCGTTGGTCGCTGTTTTTTGCCCGTTTTGACTTTGTGATTTCGTACCTTCGGGGGTCTAAAAATGTGAAGGCGGATGCTCTGTCTAGGAGTTTTGTGCCCGACTCTCCGGGTTTGTCTGAGCCAGCGGGTATCCTCAAGGAAGGAGTAATTGTGTCTGCCATCTCCCCTGATTTGCGGCGAGTGCTGCAAAAATTTCAGGCTAATAAACCTGATCGTTGTCCAGCGGAGAAACTGTTTGTCCCTGATAGGTGGACGAATAAAGTTATCTCTGAGGTTCATTGTTCGGTCTTGGCTGGTCATCCTGGAATCTTTGGTACCAGAGAGTTAGTGGCTAGATCCTTTTGGTGGCCATCTCTGTCGCGGGATGTGCGTACTTTTGTGCAGTCCTGTGGGATTTGTGCTCGGGCTAAGCCCTGCTGTTCTCGTGCCAGTGGGTTGCTTTTGCCCTTGCCGGTCCCGAAGAGGCCTTGGACACATATCTCTATGGATTTTATTTCAGATCTCCCCGTCTCTCAAAAGATGTCAGTCATTTGGGTGGTCTGTGATCGCTTCTCTAAGATGGTCCATTTGGTACCCTTGTCTAAATTGCCTTCCTCCTCTGATTTGGTGCCATTGTTCTTCCAGCATGTGGTTCATTTACATGGCATTCCAGAGAATATCGTTTCTGACAGAGGTTCCCAGTTTGTTTCGAGGTTTTGGCGAGCTTTTTGTGGTAGGATGGGCATTGACTTGTCTTTTTCCTCGGCTTTCCATCCTCAGACTAATGGCCAGACCGAACGAACCAATCAGACCTTGGAAACATATCTGAGATGTTTTGTTTCTGCTGATCAGGATGACTGGGTGTCCTTTTTGCCTTTGGCTGAGTTCGCCCTTAATAATCGGGCCAGCTCGGCTACCTTGGTTTCGCCATTTTTCTGCAACTCTGGGTTCCATCCTCGTTTCTCGTCAGGACAGGTTGAGTCTTCGGACTGTCCTGGTGTGGATACTGTGGTGGACAGGTTGCAGCAGATTTGGACTCATGTAGTGGACAATTTGACCTTGTCCCAGGAGAAGGCTCAACGTTTTGCTAATCGCAGACGCTGTGTGGGTCCCCGACTTCTTGTTGGGGATCTGGTTTGGTTATCTTCTCGTCATATTCCTATGAAGGTTTCCTCTCCTAAGTTTAAACCTCGTTTCATTGGTCCCTATAGGATTTCTGAGGTTCTTAATCCTGTGTCTTTTCATCTGACCCTTCCAGATTCTTTTTCCATACATAACGTATTCCATAGGTCATTGTTGCGGAGATACGTGGCACCTATGGTTCCATCTGTTGACCCTCCTGCCCCGGTTTTGGTGGAAGGGGAGTTGGAGTATATTGTGGAGAAGATTTTGGATTCTCGTGTTTCAAGACGGAAACTCCAGTATTTGGTTAAGTGGAAGGGTTATGCTCAGGAAGATAATTCCTGGGTCTTTGCCTCTGATGTCCATGCTCCCGATCTTGTTCGTGCCTTTCATGTGGCTCATCCTGGTCGGCCTGGGGGCTCTGGTGAGGGTTCGGTGACCCCTCCTCAAGGGGGGGGTACTGTTGTGAATTCTGTGGCAGAGCTCCCTCCTGTGGTCACAAGTGGTACTTCTGCTGATTCTCTCTGTGAGCTTCCGTTGGTGGAGGGAAGTGGTACTGCGGCTTCTGAGTTTCCTCCCTCAGGTGATGTGGTGAGGTCGTTAGGTGCTGCTCTACTTAACTCCACCTAGTGCTTTGATCCTGGCTTCCTGTCAATGTTCCAGTATTGGACTTGTTTTCCTCCTGGATCGTTCCTGTGGCCTGCTGCTCTGCATAGCTAAGTTTTCCTTTGCTATTTTGTTTGTTTTCTTTCTGTCCAGCTTTTCTATTTGTTTGCTGGTAGCTCTGGGACGCAGAGGGTGTACCTCCGTGCCGTTAGTTCGGTACGGAGGGTCTTTTCGCCCCCTTTGCGTGGTTTTTAGGGTTTTGTGTTGACCGCAAAGTTACCTTTCCTGTCCTCGCTCTGTTCAGAAAGTCGGGCCTCACTTTGCTAAATCTATTTCATCTCTACGTTTGTCTTTTCATCTTAACTCACAGTCATTATATGTGGGGGGCTGCCTTTTCCTTTGGGGTATTTCTCTGAGGCAAGGTAGGCTTATTTTCTTTCTTCAGGCTAGCTAGTTTCTCAGGCTGTGCCGAGTTGCATAGGGAGCGTTAGGCGCAATCCACGGCTGCCTCTAGTGTTTGTTGGAGAGGATCAGGGATTGCGGTCAACAGAGTTCCCACGTCTCAGAGCTCGTTCTATGTTTTTGGGTTATTGTCAGATCACTGTATGTGCTCTGACCTCTATGTCCACTGTGGTACTGAATTGCCTAATCATAACAGCGCCCGTTCTGTCATGTGCTGCTGCCATCCTGCGCCCGTTCTGTCATGTGCTGCTGCCATCCTGCGCCCGTTCTGTCATGCGCTGCTGCCATCCTGCGCCCGTTCTGTCATGTGCTGCTGCCATCCTGCGCCCGTTCTGTCATGTGCTGCTCCCATCCTGCACCACTATTGTATTATATGCCCCCCATAAGACGCCCCAGTGTGTATGCCCCCGTATGCTGCTGCCATATAAAAAAAAAAAAATACCATACTCACCTATCGTCCGGCTCCACTGCAGGTGTGTCTTCAAGAAAATGGCGCCGGAAAGCGCGAACTGCGCAGGCGCCGATTCCGGCAGCAGGAATCGGCGCCTGCGCAGTCCGCGCTTTCCGGCGCCATTTTCTTGAACACACACTCCGGAGACTCCGGGAGACGGAGCCGCACGCAGCGCTGGAACGGAGGTCAGGTGAATATTCTTACCCTCGCTCCTGGCGCATCCACGGTCCCTGACTCTCCGGTGGAGATCGCGGTATGCGTTCAGTGCTTACGCATACCGCGATCTCCTGGGTGCGTCACTCTGTGGGGGCCAGACTGCGCCGGCGCTTGCGCCTGCGCAGTCTATAAAGGCTTCGGACAGAGTGACGCTCCCAGCGTTATATTATAGATACCCTGCAGGAGCAGCATAGAGGATGTAAGAGACCCTGCGACAGCAGTACAAAGGATGTCAAAGACCCTGCCACAGTAGCACAGAGGAATAAAGACTTCTTGCCACAGACGAGACTAGTGAAGAAGCTGATGGGGAACTGTGGAAGCTTAAGGAAGTAAAGTTAGTCTGCACATGAAACAGGTGAGGCAGAAATAAACAGGTTGCAATAAGAAAACTTTTCAACAGATGGTACTATTGATTAAACTATCACAAGACACTAAATTCAATGATGTTACAAAGGCATACATAAATTGGTTATATCCATTTTTGTGAAGGCATGACACCATGCGTCTGACTTGCTTGATGCAAGTACTTCAGCATTTTACTGCTCGCTCATCATGAATTTTGTGGTAAAAAGACAATCTGCATATCAATTTATTTGAAAATGATGTTGTGTTACATTTACGCAAAAATCATTAATAAATTGCCAACTATTGATGTCTTCCTTCTGGTTAATGTGTTCACTGCCTGTTGTCAAGTGTAATCCATAACCAGCAGAAAAAACATTGAAATAGATTACAGGAAGTGGGATCTGGCCTTTATGTCACTTCTCCTGTACACTTGTAAGTCAAACTGTATAAAGAAGTTAGATAGTCTTTGTGTTACAGTTCAGTTCAAGATAGATAAGTCATTGGACAGGGCAGGAGCAATAGATGTTCGATAATAAGATAAAGGAAATCCTTATACCAATAGTGCTGACTGGATGCTGAAGAAAGAATGGATGACAAATTAAGTAGAATAAGAATCAGAACAGTTTCAGTACTTGCACTTCTTAAATCAATGGGTTCGTCTCTGACACTACATTCTTTTCTGCTTTGATTCTGCAAAATGCTAATCACTCTCATATGCTGCAAATATGGAACATGATGAATCAGTTCTAAAACAATTCTTGCTGTATGTGAATATAAAGTGCCTTAAATAGCCATGAATGTGATTCTACTGTAGTTCTCACTATAAAAGTGAATAATTTTTGCATTTGATTTAAATAAAATATGGGTACAGTGTAAGCATTACATACAATGGCTTATGAAGTCATGACCAAGTAGAGGTGCCATAATCTAAACTATTTTCTAATACACTTGAATTATTTTTTCTATCCTTCCTTATCTAGACTATCAAACTGCAATATTTTTCTGTTTTTCTACTTCCTTTTTGAGGTTGCTTCATTTGAGAATCCAAGTTGGATACTCAAACAAAGCGTCATCAGGGGACAGAGGCTGCAATCACTACTAGAGCTTTTGCCTTCTCTCTGAAATGAAGTGCCATCCATGACCTTTGTATCAGAGGCTGGACTTGCCCCTGCGGGATGTGTACAGCTCGATGTGCATAATGGCCGCGCACTATCTTACTGGATCAGATCATCAGTAATGAGCCAGCAATATAGTGCACTGTCAGTGTGCAGTGTTAGAATACCCAGCGTGCAGAGGCCAGTGACATCACTTGCGGGGGAGGCGCTGATCTCTGTACTCTGGCTATTCTCATATACTATGTTGACAGTTTGATACTGCTGATCTGAGCCAGTGAGTGTGCTGTTATTGTGCACATCGCACAGTGCACAACCTGCAGGGACTATCTCAGCCTTTGAAATGAAGGTCACTAACGACGCTTCATTTCAGTGAGGGAGCAGAGCCTGAGTTTCCCAGCATGCATTGGGATTTTTAAATCAAGCTTAACCAGAAAGGAAGCAGGAAAAAACAAAAAAGTTAGATAGTGTTGATAGGGTAGGATAATAATTTTTTAATTCAAGTATATTAGAAAATAGTTTAGATTATGGTATTAAATAGATATTTAATATTGGTGGATATGGATGATTTGTATGTCCCAGTGTATTTATTATGCAGAATATTCCTCAAACAACCATAAATAACTAGAGATGAAGGAACCTTTAAAGGTTCTGTTTGGTTTGACTCGCTAAACATTGTAGTAGTAGTAGTAGTCAGCACTGTTTGTAACCCAAAGAATATGGGCATCATGTTGAAGATAGTGCAGAAATAAGGCGCTCATGTGTCGGGCGCTTCCATGAGGCCCAAGTTAATGGTGTGTTGTTGGCATGGTAATACTAAAGGTTGCTTCCTCCATCCTCTCTCGCCATCCACGGAAAACATAGAGGGGATTATTATCCTCTTCACCTCTTGACTGTTGTGCATCCATGACCTCTTCCTCCTCATCCTCCTCCATTTGTTCCTTGGCTCCCGCACCTTCACTAACAGTGTGTCTGGTACCATTAACCCCACTTGATCACTGTAAACCACCCTGACATGGCACCCGATGAGAGTCTGGAAATTTAAGATATTGGTATCCTTTCTGCATCTTCCTCTGCTTTCTTTTCTTCCTCTGCGACCACCACCAACCCACACAGACTATTCATCATTTGCAGTCTCAAAAAATGGCCAGGATAGGCAACCCTTGCTGCCTCTGCAAAAGAACACTCACAACCTATGCTCGCCACAGCTCGGTTTGGGGCTGAGGATGTAGTGCTTGTCGTGGTTACATCACTTCCTGTCTGCGTGGGAATCTGCAATTTTACCTTTTCGTCTTTTTCCTCCGCCAACTCTTCTACTGAGCTTCTCCGCTGCATACTCCCGGGTTCACACTAAGTGGGATCTACAACCTCATCATCATCCTCTCTGTTCTCACACTCCTCATCCTGAGAGTTACCCTTCTCATCTGCCTGTCCTGACACCACTGTACAGTCTGTGTGCACCTCACATATCTGAGTCTCATCAGGATCACCTCCACCCCCGGTAGTTAATGTCTGGTGACAAGGGTCTAGATTCTGCTAAACTTCATCCAGCTTCAGATCCAACAGGAAAACATTTTGGGCATCTGTGCAGATGCTTTCTTCCTCTAGATTCCATGAATCTTTCGAACAGACCTCTAATGCCCATGGAATAAAATGTGTGAAAAGCTCTGAAAAATTTCCCATCCCAATCAATGATTCCCCACAGTCAGTTGGTCATTTGGAAAATTTTGACGCGGGGGAAAACAAGGGTGATTGGTGTGCAACATCTGAGGATTGAACTGTAAGTGATGTTAAGATGGAGGAAAGTCCACTTGATGAAGTACTTGTCATCCACTGTAGCACATGCTCTTTCTAAGCCTCATCTACAAGGCATGCTGCTGTGCGGTTGCCAAAAAATGGATTTTAGTAGCCCGGCCATTAACAGATGTTGCTAATGGTCTTTGGATAGGAATAGACGGTGTTTGTTCAGTTGAGCTTTCATTCCCATTAACACCTAACTCATGTACACATCGAACACCAATCCTATTCCCCTTTCCACCACGAACTCACTTTTTCCCACTCATATGTTTTGTACCCTTCCCCTCTTTAAACCTGCTGTTTCACAACCTTAGGCACATGCCTGTCAGTCACTTACTGAACAATCACTATTTATTTTCTTAGATAGTGTGCCTAAATAACACTCTTTTGCCTAACGATTTTGATGAGCAAATGTGGCCTCCTAATTCCTCACTGCAACACAGTTTTATCCCAAACGGTTAGGATTAGCAAATAGGACCTTCTGGCTGAATCCGTATATTAGGACTAACTATTTTTAAGTGGAAATCTGGCCTTCTGATTTCTCACTGAAATACAGTTTTATTACACAATATTTGGATTAACAAACTGGGCCTCCTGATTGCACCCCAATATTAGACCTAATGATTTTTAAGTGGAAATCTGTCCTTCTGATTTCTCTCTGAACTACAGTTTTATCACAAATAATTTGGATTAGCTAATTGGGCCTCGTGGCTGCACCCCAATATTAGGTCTAACGACTTTTAAGTGGAAATCTGGCCTTCTGATTTCTCACTGAAACACAGTTTTATCACAAACATTTTAGATTAGCAAATGGGGCCTCTTGAGACTGCAACACAGTTTTTGCAAAATCAAATTAGATGCTGGAAGATGGATTTCACACAGAACAGGATCCTATCTAGCTGACGAGTTCACCTGCATTACAAGAAGGAGCTGCTTCCCTGTACTGTGACAATGAGAAAATGGCACTAGCAAAACAAGATGTCTGCTTTTTATATGGCCAGGGCATGTAACTTCTGCAGCCAATCACAGAAGACCTTGTGTCATGACATTGTGTTTGCCTTCTGTGCCCTGATTGGCTGCTGGAATGAACACTCATTAGGTTATTTAAAAAAAAATACACTCTGCAGCTCCTCTAACCTAGACACACCCCCTTCCCTCATCAAACACGTCCCCCCATATCTCCAGCTCATCATATAGTACTACTAGGCTAGCTAAAATATTACCAAAAGCATTAGTGGAAACACAATGATTTTCCAAACTGTGACTGAATATTGATGACTTTGAGTAAAATGCTTCTGAAGCACGAACATGAATCTTAATGTGGTACGCTCATTCCGAATTTGAGATTGGAGAATGTTGTCCAAGAAAGTTTGCTCATCTCTGTTAAAGACCTCATTGATTATATACCAAGGCTGTGGATGCGAGGATTTCTGCAAGTGGTACTCATTCTTCATACTGAGTAAACTTAGAATTTTTTTTACACTTTCATCGATTTTTTCATTTGCATATCACTTATGGGTCTAACAACCCTGTGATTTCCATAACTTTCTGACTATTTCTAATTGGTGTTGAGGTATGTAAAATGTGAGCTATCCAATTTTTTTCTTAAAACTTATGCTATCCAAAATATTTTGTTAATCAAAGTCAAATACTGAGCTACGGGGATATGGACCATGGACATCCGATTGGAAATTGATTATATTCTTAATAAAAATGTCTAACATACCTTTTCCACAGCAAACATGTTAAAAAAAGAAATTAGGTTTTAGTTTTGCATACTTTAGATAAAGATAAGAAAAATTTCATCCAAAATTCAGATAAACAACTGATGTGTCAACGCCATATGAAGTCTTTAAAGCTTTTTACTGTGCTCGGAGAAGAGAAAATCCTTCAAAGCTCTACTCCATCTTTGAAGCAATTTTACGTATTCTTAATTGTCTTCTAAATAGACCTCTCTGTAACGGCGCAAATTATAAATGACTCACAAAATTACTGGTATAGTTCTTGGTCGATAGATTCAATGGAGTGCCTAAAATAAAAAGCCCTCAATCTGTGAAAATAAAATGAAAAGGCAGAATAGTGTCATTAATAAAACTTTGAATCTTCAGTGCAGACAGCTGGCTTATCTAAAGCAGAAATGACTCCTGCTGCCAAATAACTACATAGTGAATATATATGGGCTTAAGGGGTCTGTTCATTAAACTGCCATACAAGATGGTCCTAAACAAGAAAGCTTTTTATGATGCAAACAATAAGTGAGTTTAGAATAAAATGTCTATTTATCTATCTACAGTGCTATGGAAAAGTGTTTACTGCCGGGGTCTTCCATTTTTGCTAGTCTGGCACATGGAAATGTGTCAGATCACCCAACTAATTGTACTGCAAAATAGAAATAACATAAATGGAACATAAAATGCAGCTTACAGCAAAAGATGACTCCATTTATTAAAGATAAAGATCTATTCAAAATATAAATCCCCATCTTAAACCTAATTAATGATTGTGCCACACTTACCTGTAAGGACTTATGCGTAAGAATCTATGTATTGGATATGCGGTATGCAATTTTTAATCAGACAGGACACAGACAGCAAACCAACCCATGTGATTCAATAGAGCTGTTTCAATTAATGATTTTTCTCTTGGCCCCAAATCAAAGCATGCACATATTCTCTTCCTAGTCTTGGATGAGACTCACCAATTCAAGATCATGGGTCTGTAAAAAAATTGGATCCCACACAGTACATTTTTGAGGCATCTGATTTGCATGGATTTATTATTTAACTGCCTTTGCCTTGGTCTTGAACCATGGTACCTTGATGGATGAATGCTCTGTAGGAAAATCAATCTTGTGGAAGGCTACATAGGTTCACAAGGGTCTTCTCTGCCATTATCTTGATAGTATCAAGCCATAGGTTTGCTAGTCATCCTCTTCACCTTGATCCTTCTATTCTTCCAACCAATATGTCATTCTCCAGTGATTGCTCTATTTGTATGATGTGTGCAAAGTAAGCAAGTCATGGCTTGGGGATCCTTGCTTCAAGAGACATGTCTGGCTTGATTTGTTCCAAAATTGATTAGATTGTTCTTCCTGCCATCCATGGTATTGGTAATATTTGTAAGGACTGGGACTGCCTACCTGTTTTTGTCTGTTCTTGCCCTTAGTTCTGATGGATTCTGCCCTTACCCAAAATGGAGTGAATGGCTTCATGGGGGCCATCTTGTTTCCAGTCTGATACTCCTTGCTTCCTGTCTGCTGCATATATAAAGGAACTCTGCACACTAAACCTTGCTTTTGTATCTTGTACCTCACTTGCTGCCAAGCTCAAGGATTTGCAACCTGCTTGTTTCTTCTATTCCTCGGTATACCCCGCTTGCTTCTGGATATACATACCACCGGAAAGACTCTGTTACTCTACACCTGCTCTGCACCCACCTCTGCTATGGTCTGGCCCCTACTAGGAACCAGCCTGGGCTCTGACCTCTGGATTCTGCATTGCTGGACTTGTACTCGCATCCTCGATCTGTGCTACTAACATCTACATATTCTTAAGACTGTTTATGACTTGCTTATTTGTAAAGCCGCAGTTTACATCAGTCATCTGAAGTTCATCTTTCTAATATATATATACAGTATACTGAACTGTGATATACCGTGTTTGTCGTCATTTCGACCCACATCATCGGTCTCCATATAACGTTATCCATAATCTTATTACAATATTCTTCTGCAGCACCCCATTTTAAAGGCGTCTATTCTTCTTCTGTCTTGTTTCTTTATAGTCCAGGATTCGTACCTACGAGGGGCGATCCAAAAGTAATGATAATCAATACTAAACACAATGAATATAGTCAAAAAAAAAATTTATTTTTCTACATAGTTTCCTAACAAGTCTATACATTTAGTCCATCTCTTTTCTAAACTTAGAATTCCCTTCGAAAAAAATTCTTGATCTTGACCCTCAAAAAAATCCCCAACAGCGGTTATCACGTCGCTATTGTCATCAAATTTCTTGCCCTGAAGGTGTTCCTTGAGCAGAGGAAAGAGAAAGAAGTCACTGGGGGCTAGATCTGGTGAATAGGGGGGTATTCCACCAGTTCAAAGCCCGCTTCTTGATTGGTAGCCATGGCAACAGCAGCTTTGTGAGCCGGCGCGTTATCTTGGTGAAACAACACTCCAGCCCGCAGTTTGCCGCGCCTTTTCTCCTTGATAGCCTCCCGAGATCTTCTTATTTGTTCTGCGTAGTAGGAGCCCGTAATAGTGGCTCCCTTCTCCAAATAGTCCACCATAATAATTCCTTCAGCGTCACAAATAACGGACGCCATAACCTTCCCTGCTGAGCTTGACACTTTGAATTTCTTCGGCGTCGGTTCGTCGGCTCGTTTCCATGTCATCGATTGTTGTTTAGTTTCGGGATCAAAGTGGTGGATCCAGGTCTCATCCATGGTCAAAAAACGTGACAAAAAAATTTCCTTGTCTGCTTGGAACTTTTCGAGATTTACTATTGAAATGTCAACTCGTTTCTTCTTTTGTTCGTCGGTTAACATTTTTGGCACCCAACGTGCGGAGACCTTTCTCATATGCAATTCTTTTGCAAGGATTCTTTGAATACTGCTATATGAGATCCCTGTGACCTCAGCTACATGCCTGATAGTCACTCTTCGATCTGCCAATACAACTTCTTCAACTTTTTTCACGTTTTCTTCATTGAGGGACGTGGATGGGCGTCCTTCACGATGTTCATTTTCCGTCGATGTTCTTCCCAGCTTAAATTCCTTGGCCCAGCGTGCAACTGTGGAATATGGAGGAGAAGAGTCCCCCAATGTTTCCACCATGTCGCTGTGTATGTCTTTGGTAGCCATTCTTTTCAAGCAGAGGTATTTGATGACAGCTCTGTGCTCGTTTTTTTCCATTTTGATGTTGACTCCTCGGCAGTTCATATTCAAATGAATGTAGCTCCCGGGAATCGCGGTCTATTTAAGTAATTTTTTTTTCCTGGACTAGTGGGTACCTAAGAGAGAAGAAAACATTTTATTTTAATTTCTGTGTGCAATAGAAATAACCGTTTATCATTACTTTTGGATCGCCCCTCGTATATGTTGCTACAGAATAGACCAGTCTATGTATGTCGCCAAAGATAAGTTCCATGATTTGAAGGCCTTATCCAGAGGCTTCAATGTTGATTTGCCCATAACTATGCTCCTATTGATTTCAGGTGTCATCTCTACATCTTGAGTTATCATCAATTCCAGTAGGTTGAAGTACTTTACAACTTACAGTTAGTTGCCATCCATCTAAGATATGCCTGGTCACTCCTGGCAGCAGTCATTATCTTTGTCTTCTTTGTATTGAGTAGCAATCCCATGTTCGAGCTTCCCATCTTGACAGGCCATAATAAGTCCTTCACTTCATCTATGCTTGTTACTATCAATGTTGTGTCGTCTGTGCATTTAAGATTGTTGATGATTTGGTCAGTAATTTTGATTCCTTCTTCTTTTTCAGCAAGACTAGCCTTACTGAGAATAGCTTTTGCATTTTTTTAAGGATACATTTCTGTTAGGCTACGTTCACATTAGCGTTGCCCTGCGCCGCGTGCGTCGTTTTTGACGAAAATCGGACGCACAGAAAATGCAACTTGTTGCATTTTCTTGCGTCCGACGCTAGCGTCGGAAACGACGCACGTGGCGAAAAACGCCACCCAAAAAACGCACGCGTCCCCTATGTTAAACATAGGGGCGCGTCGCCGCTGCGTCGCCGCTGCGTCGCCGACGCAACAGCGGCGCAACGCTAATGTGAACATAGCCTTAGAAAAATAAGAAACTGTATTTGATTATTTAATTTTTTTCAATGTAGACGTATGAAAACGATCACACATAGATGTCACAAAGACGTAGTAAAACGGAAAAACTGATGGCACACGGATGAAAATTTGATAAAACATGGATGATACTAGTCCAATTTCTGGATAAAACTTTTTGATTTTTCATTAACTTGTCTGCAGTTAACGTGCAATGAGTCTTTTACATCACTGTGGATGAATTTTGATGCACAAGTTCACACAACCAAATTTTTGTCTATGAAAAAACTGATCACACGTTTGGTGCTAGGACCAATATTATTTCACTGGGCTTTTCAGATGAGCACTTTTTTTCTGTGGACTGAACCTACATGTGAAAAAAATGGCAGTGTGCACTAGTTTCTTCCTCATGTTTATTGGAATATGCCTATTCAAGTCTAAGGGTGCCCCCAAAAATGGCATCCCATACAGATCAATATCCCAATGTTAACATATGCATTGCAATTATTAGCATAGAATATACTTAATTGTAAATTAAGATTCTGTATTATCCATTTAGATTTACTTTTTTATTTATATTTCTTTATCTTGAAAACAAAAGATAACACCACTATCATTTTTTTTATTGTGCCAGCAGCATGATACAGAATAGTAGAAGAGAAACATACTGTATATTTTTGCGGGAAAAAAAACAATATTTATTGTATTTTATTTTTTCAATTACCTTCTCTTCCATCTTAAGCTAGCGCCATGCCTGTAATGTGTGACTCATGGACTGATGCCCTCTAAACCGCCTCATTATTAGCCGGTCTGGCATGACGCTACATGTGCATCGCGAGGCTAGTTACATAGCGTCAGGTCAACTAATCAAAATAGAATACTGGATTCCGACAGGTGAGAGGCAGTTCACAGGGCTCTTATCTTTTTACCACAGATTAGTGGCCTGCTCACTTGATCGAGCATTGCAAATTGATTTGCACAACCTCTACTTCAAATCTGTGAATGAACTGACTAACCAGAATCCAGTTGGCCCACAAATAAGTGGCCAAAATATTCATTTGTGAGTATCCAGTGATAATAAATTGCAATATATTATGAAAATACAATTCATGGAATTTTCTTAGATATTTCTGTTGTCCCCTTTTTGGTTAGACCAAAAAAACAGAACGTATGAATAACTTGTCGCCTGCTGCAAAATCTTTTCCTATTATTGTTTTTTTTGTAGGTCAGGTTTCAGAATAAAGATAAAACTTGTCTGGCTAACAAAAAAAACTATCACAGTTTATCTTGATTACTTGTTATAAGGGCTAAAAACAGCTTTAATGAAAATAGAGTTGTAACAGCTTTAACATTACATTCCAATTGTCCTAGATTGTAAGCTTGGGAGCAGGGCCCTCACTCCTCTTGGTACCTGTTGGGTCATGTGTTTACTCTGTCTTTATTGTCTGGACATGTCCCCTTTGTAATGTAAAGCGCTGCAAAATATTATGGCGCTTTAGAAATAATAATAATAATAATTATTATTATTATAAATAGATGTGTTCAATATAACACTCTTGGGTTTACTTAGGTTTTATTAAAACACTTTCAAGCTCTATAGTGCAAACACGCCATTTGTAATGTTAAAGCAACTTTCGCAAAAGGCTACTGTTAAAGAAATTGTAACTTTTCTTTACTGCTTTTTGGTCACACTTACTATTTGTAAAGTATATTCAGAGATTATTTTTTTGTTATTTCTTCCTATTTTTCTTGCTAAGCTATAAGCTGTGACATCCTTTCTCTAATCAGACTCACCCCCAAAATGTTGTTGCACCGCATTCTTGGCCTAAGCTCTTTTCAGGCTGATAGATTGTGCTATACTAAGTAGTGGCATAACTAGAGTTTGATGAACCTCAAATCGAAATTTGGACCTGGGCCCCCACCTACATGTTAGTCAGCTGTATTAGCCCTTGTTAAAAAAATGGGATATAGAGATGGATTCTTCTCTGCGCCGCTCATAAAATTAGAAGTCCAATTGAGTAATCCAATTAAAAGCAGCATTATTTCAACGTATTTCGGAGCACCATGGCTCCTTCATCAGGATACCACATGAAATATACCTATATTTCATGTGGTTTTATGAGCGACACAAAGAAGAATCCATCTCTATATCCCTTTTTATTATCTTTGGTGTGGTCACAAGGAGATCGGTGGATCTGCAGCAGCTTAAGTTTCTATAAGCCTTTGTTGGAGATGAAAATTTCATTCTCCAGCAGGACTTGGCACCTGTCCACTCTGCCAAAAGGACCAATTCCTCTTTTAAAAACAACAGTATCACTGTGCTTGATTGGCGGTGTCTCATAGATGCCCTGTTAGGGTTGTCGGAGAGCGCTAAATAAAATAAATAATAAAGCCCAATCGCAACTTGGGATCCATCGTGCAGAAATGGAAAACTGCTGCTAGTGAACAATGACGGAACACATGGCGAGCGATTACCTGTACACACTGGGTTAACACCACTCAGTGTGGACAGGACTCTGAATTACAAACTCTGTTACTTCATAGGAAGGAACAGTACAAACAAGTACTAAGTGCTTTCTCCTGTTAAACATCACAGGACAAGCACATGAACTGAACTCGCACACAGAAACGAAACAGATGCTCTGCAACTGAGCTGTGTCACTCGCACACAGGAACAAAACACATGCTCTGCAAAATACTCTGTTTAGGGGTGAGCTTGCTCTGAGACTCTACTGAGCTAACCGAACACATGTAGGAAACAGATGCTAAACCAAGCGGCTAATTGCCCCCACTGATGCTAGCTGCCTGCCTAAGTGTATAGTCCCAAAGCAGACATACAACAATTGCAGACAAAATGGTAGAGCCTTCACTCACCTAGCCACATATAAATGATACTAGCATGCCTGTGTGCGCCGCTGGGAGCTTTTTATTCATATGGCTCCACCTCAAACACTTATGTCCCGGCAGGCGAGACATCGCACGTGGGCCAATCCAGAGCTGCCACATCATGGACATGCTTAGTAAGGAAAACTCTGGACTTAGGCTTCAGAGTGGCAGGCTGCTCCTGTATAACACTGGTTACAAAGGTCTTGGCTGGAGAGCCTGCAGTAACCAACCGTATACCACAAGCCTGAGCTAGATGCTAGTACCGACATTTATGCTGAGCAGCACCAGCCACGGCCGAGTCCGAATGGGAGACCACCGAGGCAGACAAGGCATGGGATCTAACCAGTGCAGTGGAAGAACCCTGGCACCTAACATGCCCTTCCATTACTAACCCCTAGGCTTGATGTCAGCAGCCATAAAACAGCTGACATCAACCCCAAAACTATTACCACACCAGGGCAAGTGTGATGAGCCATTTAAAGTAAAAGAATCGGTGCATCTAATGGATGAGCCTTTTCTGGGGCAGCTGCAGGCTGCTATTTTTAGGCTGGGGAGGGACAATATCCATTGCCCCTTCCTAGTCTGAGAATACCAGTCCCCAGCTGGTTATCAAAAATGTGGGGACCCCACACATTTTAAAATAAATTATTTATTTAAATAATTAAGAAAAACAGTGAGGAGACCCCTCTATTTTTGATAACAAGTCAAGATAAAGCTGACAGCTGGTGGCTGCAGCCTAGAGCTATCGTTTTTGCCTGCGATGGTTATCGAAAATAGATGAGACTCCATATATTTTCTTGTTTTTTTACACAGTATGCTGGCTAATCACAGCATTGTCAATACTTCACATGGCTGTTATTGAGGCGAAAGTGCTCACACAGTATAACTTGTTGATTGGCTGCCCTGCAGCTGTTCAAAAAGCTTTCTTCGGGCTGCCAAACCTGATGAGTAGGGTTGAGCGACTTTTACTTTCATAGGATCGGGTCGGGTTTCACGAAACCCGACTTTCTCTATAGAAAAGTCGGGGTCGGGGTCGGCCGAAACACGAAACCCAATGCAGTGCATTGGGTTTCTAATGGTTCCCAGGGTCTGAAGGAGAGGAAACTCTCCTTCAGGCCCTGGGATCCATATTTAAGTGTAAAATAAGGAATTAAAATAAAAAATATTGCTATACTCACTCTCTGACGCGCCCTGGTACTAACCGACAGCCTTCCTTCCTTAGAATCAGCGCGTGAAAGACCTTAGATGACGTCGCGGCTTGTGATTGGTCGCGCGACCGCCCATGTGACCGCTCACGCGACCAATCACAAGCCGCGACGTCACCGAAGGTCCTTCAAGCGCTGATTCTTAGGAAGGAAGGCTGCCGGAAAGAAGGTGAGTATATTCCTATTAGGTATATACCTTCGGTGACGTCTGTCATGATCCCAATGGCAGGGGATCACAAAAGGACAAGCACACAAAAAACAGAACAAGCTCTAGGGTGATGGAAACTGAGCTTACCGCGATCCTGGATCTAATTCACAACACTAGCAGTAGCCGGGGAACGTGCCTACGATGATTCTAGACGTCTCGCGCCAGCTGAAGGACTAGCTTCCCCTATTAGAAGAAACAAAGACCTCTCTTGCCTCCAGAGAAACACCCCACAGAAATAGCAGCCCCCCACATGTAATGACGGTGAAATGAGAGGAAAGCACATACGTAGTAATGAAAACAGATTCAGCAAAATGAGGCCCGCTAAAACTAGATAGCAGAGGATACAAAAGTGAACTGCGCGGTCAGCGAAAAACCCTACAAAAAACCATCCTGAAATTACCTGAACTCATGTGCCAACTCATGGAACATGAGGAGTAATATCAGCCCACTAGAGCCCACTAGAGCAACCAGCAGCAAGGAATCACATAACTGCAAGCTGGACTAAAACAAAAATAAAGCAAAACGTGTAACAGGAAAATCAAAAACTTAGCTTGTCCTGAAGATTACAGAAGCGGGAAGCAGAGGTAACGACACACTGATTACATTGATTGCCGGCGAGGAAATGACAAGAAAGCCAGGTTAAATAGGAAACTCCCATATCCTGATAGAACAGGTGGACACCAGAGACCGCAGAGAACACAAGTCACCCAGTACCATCTGTAACCACCAGAGGGAGCCCAAAAACAGAATCCACAACAGTACCCCCCCTTGAGGAGGGGTCACCGAACCCTCACGAGAACCACCAGGGCGACCAGGATGAGCCCTATGAAATGCACGGACCAAATCAGCAGCATGAACATCAGAGGCAACCACCCAAGAATTATCCTCCTGACCATAACCCTTCCACTTGACCAAATACTGAAGTTTCCGTCTGGAAACACGAGAATCCAAGATCTTCTCCACAACATACTCCAATTCTCCCTCCACCAGCACCGGAGCAGGAGGCTCAAGCGAAGGAACAACAGGTACCTCATACTTCCGCAACAACGACCGATGGAACACATTATGAATAGCAAACGATGCCGGGAGATCCAAATGAAACGACACAGGGTTAAGAATTTCCAAGATCCTATAGGGACCGATAAACCGAGGCTTGAACTTAGGAGAAGAGACCTTCATAGGAACAAAACGAGAAGACAACCACACCAAGTCCCCAACACGAAGTCGAGGACCCACGCGGCGACGGCGATTAGCAAACTGCTGAGCCCTCTCCTGGGACAACTTCAAATTGTCCACCACATGACTCCAAATCTGATGCAACCTATCCACCACCATGTCCACTCCAGGACAATCAGAAGGCTCCACCTGACCAGAGGAAAAACGAGGATGAAACCCCGAATTACAAAAGAAAGGAGAAACCAAGGTAGCAGAACTAGCCCGATTATTAAGGGCAAATTCGGCAAGCGGCAAAAAGGTAACCCAGTCATCTTGATCAGCAGAAACAAAACACCTTAAATAAGTTTCCAAGGTCTGATTAGTTCGTTCCGTCTGGCCATTCGTCTGAGGATGGAATGCAGACGAAAAGGACAAATCAATGCCCATCTTAGCACAGAACGTCCGCCAAAATCTAGACACAAACTGGGATCCCCTGTCAGAAACAATGTTCTCCGGAATCCCATGCAAACGAACCACGTTCTGAAAAAACAGAGGGACCAACTCAGAGGAGGAAGGTAACTTAGGCTAGGGGACCAGGTGAACCATCTTAGAAAAGCGGTCACACACAACCCAGATGACGGACATTTTTTGAGAGACAGGGAGATCCGAAATAAAGTCCATGGAAATGTGCGTCCAAGGCCTCTTCGGGATAGGCAAAGGTGACAACAATCCACTGGCCCGAGAACAGCAAGGCTTAGCCCGAGCGCAAACTTCACAAGACTGCACAAAAGAACGCACATCCCTCGACAAGGAAGGCCACCAAAAAGACCTGGCCACCAAGTCTCTAGTACCAAATATTCCAGGATGACCTGCCAACGCAGAAGAATGGACCTCGGAGATGACTATACTGGTCCAATTATCCGGAACAAACAGTCTTTCAGGCGGACAACGATCAGGTTTATCCGCCTGAAACTCCTGCAAAGCACGTCGCAAGTCTGGGAAGACAGCCGACAAAATCACCCCATCCCTAAGGATACCAGAGGGCTCAGAATTTCCAGGGGAATCAGGCACAAAACTCCTAGAAAGAGCATCCGCCTTCACATTCTTTGAACCTGGCAGGTATGAAACCACAAAATCGAAACGGGAGAAAAACTGTGACCAACGAGCCTGTTTAGGATTCAGACGCTTGGCAGACTCAAGGAAAATCAGATTTTTGTGATCAGTCAAGACCACCACACGATGTCTAGCACCCTCAAGCCAATGACGCCACTCCTCAAATGCCCACTTCATGGCCAAAAGCTCCCGATTACCAACATCATAATTCCGCTCAGTGGGCGAAAACTTTCTAGAAAAGAACGCACAAGGCTTCATCACCGAGCAATCGGAACTTCTCTGCGACAAAACCGCCCCCGCTCCAATCTCAGAAGCATCAACCTCAACCTGAAAAGGAAGCGAAACATCTGGCTGACGCAACACAGGAGCAGAAGAAAACCGGCGCTTAAATTCCTGAAAGGCCTCCACAGCCGCAGGAGACCAATCAGCAACATCAGCACCCTTCTTAGTCAGATCCGTCAAAGGCTTAACAACACTAGAAAAACCAGTTATGAAACAACGATAAAAATTAGCAAAGCCCAAGAACTTCTGTAGGCTCTTAAGAGATGTAGGCTGCGTCCAGTCACAAATAGCTTGAACATTGACGGGATCCATCTCAATAGTAGAAGGGGAAAAAATATACCCCAAAAAAGAAATCTTCTGGACTCCAAAGAGACACTTTGAACCTTTTACAAACAAAGAATTGGCCCGCAGGACCTGAAACACCTTCCTGACCTGCTGAACATAGGACTGCCAGTCATCAGAAAAAACCAAAACATCATCCAAATACACAATCATAAATTTATCCAGATATTCACGGAAAATATCGTGCATAAAGGACTGGAAGACAGAAGGAGCATTAGAAAGTCCAAAAGGCATCACCAAATACTCAAAATGGCCCTCAGGCGTATTAAATGCGGTTTTCCACTCATCACCCTGCTTAATCCGCACAAGATTATACGCACCCCGAAGATCAATCTTAGTGAACCATTTAGCCCCCTTAATGCGAGTGAACAAATCAGTCAACAATGGCAAAGGATACTGATATTTGACCGTAATCTTATTCAAAAGACGGTAATCTATACAAGGCCTCAAGGAACTATCTTTTTTGGCCACGAAAAAAAAACCTGCTCCCAAAGGAGATGAAGATGGACGGATATGTCCCTTTTCCAAGGACTCCTTAACATAATCCCGCATAGCAGTATGCTCTGGCACTGACAGATTGAACAAACGACCTTTAGGAAATTTACTGCCAGGAATCAAATCTATAGCACAATCGCAATCCCTGTGAGGAGGAAGCGAATTGAGCTTAGGCTCCTCAAAAACATCCCGATAATCAGACAAAAATACAGGAACCTCAGAAGGAGTAGATGAAGCGATAGAAATCGGAGGTGCATCATCATGAACCCCCTGACATCCCCAGCTTAACACAGACATCGCCTTCCAGTCCAAGACTGGGTTATGAGTTTGTAACCATGGCAGACCAAGCACTAAGACATCATGTAAATTATACAGTACCAGGAAGCGAATCACCTCCTGATGAACGGGAGTCATACGCATGGTCACGTGTGTCCAGTACTGAGGTTTATTCATAGCCAAAGGTGTAGAGTCAATTCCTTTCAAAGGAATAGGGACTTCCAGAGGCTCCAGACTAAACCCACAGCGGTTGGCAAATGACCAATCCATAAGACTCAGGGCAGCGCCTGAATCCACATAGGCATCGACGGAAATGGCTGATAATGAACAAATCAGAGTCACAGACAGAATGAACTTAGACTGTAAAGCACCAATGGCAACAGACTTATCAACCTTTTTTGTGCGTTTAGAGCATGCTGATATGACATGAGCTGAATCACCACAATAAAAACACAACCCATTTTTCCGCCTATAGTTTTGCCGTTCACTTCTGGACTGAATTCTATCACATTGCATTGTCTCAGGTGCCTGTTCAGAAGACACCGCCAAATGGTGCACAGGTTTGCGCTCCCGTAAACGCCGATCAATCTGAATAGCCATAGTCATAGACTCATTCAGACCTGTAGGCGCTGGGAACCCCACCATAACATCTTTAATGGCCTCAGAAAGGCCATCTCTGAATTTTGCAGCCAGAGCTGTTGTGAATTCTGTGGCTGAGTTCACTTCTGTGGTCACAAGTGGTATTGCAGTCTCTGGGCTTCCTCCCTCAGGTGTTTTGGTGAGCTCGTTGGCTGCCTTGCTATTTAGCTCCACCTGAGTCTGTCTTCCTTGCTCCTTGTCAATGTTCCAGTGTTGGATCTGAGCTACTGCAGTCTACAGAGATTCCACGTCTCAGAGCTTGTCCTATTGTTTTTGGTTATTGCCAGATCTCTGTATGTGCGCTGATTACTGCACGCTGTGTTGCCTGATTGCCAGCCATAACAGTACAAGGAGCCAACCAATGATTCCCAATAGAGGGAAAAAAGAAATCCTGACATCATTTTTTTTTCTTAGCTCTGTCTTCAGTCTTTTTTTTCCCCTAGACATTAGAGTGCTTCAGGACACAGCTGTGGACATGGATATTCAGGCTCTGTGCTCCTCAATAGATAATCTTGTTGTAAATGTACAAAAGATTCAAGATACTATTGATCAGAAATCGATGCTAGAACCAAGAATTCCGATTCCTGATTTGTTTTTTGGTGACAGAACTAAGTTCCTGAGCTTCAGAAATAATTGTAAGCTATTTTTGGCCTTGAAACCTCATTCTTCTGGTAATCCTATTCAACAGGTTTTGATTATTATTTCTTTTTTGCGCGGCGACCCACAGGACTGGGCGTTTTCTCTTGCGCCAGGAGACCCTGCATTGAGTAGTGTCGATGCGTTTTTCCTGGCGCTCGGATTGCTTTACGATGAGCCTAATTCAGTGGATCAGGCTGAGAAAAATCTGCTGGCTTTATGCCAGGGTCAGGATGATATAGAAGTATATTGTCAGAAATTTAGAAAGTGGTCAGTACTCACTCTGTGGAATGAATCTGCACTAGCGGCTTTGTTCAGAAAGGGTCTCTCTGAAGCTCTTAAGGATGTAATGGTGGGATTTCCTATGCCTGCTGGTTTGAATGAGTCCATGTCCTTGGCCATTCAGATCGGTCGTCGCTTGCGTGAGCGTAAATCTGTGCACCATCTGGCGGTATTGTCTGAGAGTAAACCTGAGCCTATGCAGTACGACAGGACTATGACTAAAGTAGAACGGCAAGAACACAGACGTCTGAACAGACTGTGTTTCTATTGTGGTGATTCTACTCATGCTATTTCTAATTGTCCTAAACGCACTAGGCGGTTCGATAGCTCTGCCGTTATTGGTACTGTACAGTCCAAATTCCTTTTGTCCATTACCTTAATGTGCTCTTTGTCATCGTATTCTGTCATGGCGTTTGTGGATTCAGGCGCTGCCCTGAATCTGATGGATTTGGATTATGCTAAACGTTGTGGATTTTTCTTGGAGCCTTTGCGGTGTCCTATTCCGTTGAGAGGAATTGATGCTACACCTTTGGCCAAGAATAAGCCTCAGTACTGGGCCCAGCTGACCATGTGCATGGCTCCTGCACATCAGGAAGTTATTCGCTTTCTGGTACTGCATAATTTGCATGATATGGTCGTGTTGGGGTTGCCATGGCTACAAACCCATAATCCAGTATTGGATTGGAACTCTATGTCGGTAACCAGCTGGGGTTGTCAGGGAGTACATGGTGATGTTCCATTTTTGTCTATTTCGTCATCCATTCCTTCTGACATCCCAGAGTTCTTGTCGGACTTTCAGGATGTATTTGAAGAGTCCAAGTCTGATGCCCTACCTCCGCATAGGAATTGTGATTGTGCTATCGATTTGATTCCTGGTAGTAAATTCCCTAAGGGTCGTTTATTTAATTTGTCCGTACCTGAACACACCGCTATGCGCAGTTATGTGAAGGAGTCCCTGGAGAAGGGACATATTCGCCCATCGTCGTCACCATTGGGAGCAGGGTTCTTTTTTGTAGCCAAGAAGGATGGTTCGCTAAGACCGTGTATTGATTACCGCCTTCTTAATAAGATCACTGTTAAGTTTCAGTATCCCTTGCCATTGATTTCTGACTTGTTTGCTCGGATTAAGGGGGCTAGTTGGTTCACCAAGATAGATCTTCGTGGTGCGTATAATCTGGTGAGAATCAGGCAAGGAGATGAATGGAAAACGGCATTTAATACGCCCGAGGGTCATTTTGAGTATCTGGTGATGCCGTTTGGACTTGCCAATGCTCCATCTGTTTTTCAGTCTTTTATGCATGACATTTTCCGTGAGTATCTGGATAAATTCTTGATTGTTTACTTGGATGACATTTTGATCTTCTCTGATGATTGGGAGTCTCATGTGAAGCAAGTCAGAATGGTTTTCCAGGTACTGCGTGCTAATTCCTTGTTCGTGAAGGGATCAAAGTGTCTCTTCGGTGTGCAGAAAGTTTCATTTTTGGGGTTCATCTTTTCCCCTTCTACTATCGAGATGGATCCGGTTAAGGTTCAGGCCATCCAGGATTGGACTCAGCCGACATCTCTAAAAAGTCTGCAGAAATTCCTGGGCTTTGCTAATTTTTATCGTCGCTTCATCTGTAATTTTTCTAGCATTGCCAGACCATTGACCGATTTGACCAAGAAGGGTGCTGATTTGGTTAATTGGTCTTCTGCTGCCGTGGAAGCTTTTCAGGAGTTGAAGCGTCGTTTTTGCTGTGCCCCTGTGTTGTGTCAACCTGATGTTTCTCTTCCGTTCCAGGTCGAGTTTGATGCTTCTGAGATTGGTGCAGGGGCGGTTTTGTCACAGAGAGGTTCTGGTTGCTCAGTGTTCAAACCATGTGCTTTCTTTTCCAGGAAATTTTCTGCTGCTGAGCGTAATTATGATGTGGGCAACCGAGAGTTGCTGGCCATGAAGTGGGCATTCGAGGAGTGGCGTCATTGGCTTGAGGGTGCTAAGCATCGCGTGGTGGTTTTGACTGATCATAAGAACCTTACTTATCTTGAGTCTGCCAAGCGCTTGAATCCTAGACAGGCCCGTTGGTCGTTATTTTTTGCTCGTTTTGATTTTGTGGTTTCATACCTTCCGGGCTCTAAAAATGTGAAGGCGGATGCTCTGTCTAGGAGTTTTGTGCCCGACTCTCCGGGGTTATCTGAGCCGGCGAGTATCCTCAAGGAAGGAGTCGTTGTGTCTGCCATCTCCCCTGATTTGCGGAGAGTGTTGCAGAAATTTCAGGCTAATAAACCTGATCGTTGTCCGGCCGAGAAACTGTTCGTCCCTGATAGGTGGACTAGTAAAGTTATCTCTGAACTTCATTGTTCGGTGCTGGCCGGTCATCCAGGAATCTTTGGTACCAGGGAGTTGGTTGCTAGATCCTTCTGGTGGCCATCTCTGTCACGGGATGTGCGTGCTTTTGTGCAGTCCTGTGGAATTTGTGCTAGGGCTAAGCCCTGCTGTTCACGTGCCAGTGGGTTGCTTTTGCCCTTGCCGGTCCCGAAGAGGCCTTGGACACATATTTCGATGGATTTCATTTCTGACCTTCCCGTTTCTCAAAAAATGTCGGTCATTTGGGTGGTCTGTGATCGCTTTTCTAAAATGGTCCATCTGGTGCCCTTGGTTAAATTGCCTTCCTCCTCTGATTTGGTGCCTTTGTTCTTCCAGCATGTGGTTCGTTTACATGGCATTCCTGAGAATATTGTTTCTGACAGAGGTTCCCAGTTTGTCTCGAGGTTCTGGCGAGCCTTTTGTGGTAGGATGGGCATTGACCTATCTTTCTCCTCGGCCTTCCATCCTCAGACTAATGGCCAGACCGAACGAACCAATCAGACCTTGGAAACATATCTGAGATGTTTTGTTTCCGCTGACCAGGATGATTGGGTGTCATTTTTGCCGTTGGCTGAGTTCGCCCTTAATAATCGGGCCAGCTCGGCTACCTTGGTCTCTCCATTTTTCTGCAATTCTGGGTTCCATCCTCGTTTCTCTTCAGGACAGGTTGAGTCTTCGGACTGTCCTGGTGTGGATTCTGTGGTGGACAGGTTGCAGCAGATCTGGACTCAGGTGGTGGACAATTTGACCTTGTCCCAGGAGAAGGCTCAGCTTTTCGCTAATCGCAGACGCCGTGTGGGACCCCGACTTCGTGTTGGGGATCTGGTTTGGTTATCTTCTCGTCATATTCCTATGAAGGTTTCCTCTCCTAAATTTAAACCTCGTTTTATTGGTCCGTATAGGATTTCTGAGATTCTCAATCCGGTGTCTTTTCGTCTGACCCTCCCAGACTCCTTTTCCATACATAATGTATTCCATAGGTCGTTGTTGAGGAGATACGTGGCACCTATGGTTCCATCTGTGGAGCCTCCTGCCCCTGTTTTGGTGGAGGGGGAATTGGAGTATATTGTGGAGAAGATTTTGGATTCTCGTGTCTCTAGACGGAAACTCCAGTATCTGGTCAAATGGAAGGGTTATGCTCAGGAAGATAATTCCTGGGTTTTTGCCTCTGATGTCCATGCCCCAGATCTTGTTCGTGCCTTTCATGTGGCTCATCCTGGTCGGCCTGGGGGTTCTGGTGAGGGTTCGGTGACCCCTCCTCAAGGGGGGGGTACTGTTGTGAATTCTGTGGCTGAGTTCACTTCTGTGGTCACAAGTGGTATTGCAGTCTCTGGGCTTCCTCCCTCAGGTGTTTTGGTGAGCTCGTTGGCTGCCTTGCTATTTAGCTCCACCTGAGTCTGTCTTCCTTGCTCCTTGTCAATGTTCCAGTGTTGGATCTGAGCTACTGCAGTCTACAGAGATTCCACGTCTCAGAGCTTGTCCTATTGTTTTTGGTTATTGCCAGATCTCTGTATGTGCGCTGATTACTGCACGCTGTGTTGCCTGATTGCCAGCCATAACACAGAGCGCACTCATTCCACTGAGTAAGCACCGACCATTTCCGAAATTTCTGACAATATATTTCTGCTTCATCTTGCCCCTGAGAGAGAGCCAATAAAGCTTTTTCAGCCTGAATCTCTAGGTTAGGTTCCTCATAGAGCAAACCCAATGCCAGAAAAAACGCATCCACATTGAGCAACGCAGGATCCCCTGGTGTCAATGCAAATGCCCAATTCTGAGGGTCACCCCGCAGGAAAGATATTACAATTTTGACTTGCTGAGCAGGGTCTCCAGAGGAGCGAGATTTCAAAGAAAGAAACAACTTGCAATTGTTCCTAAAATTCAGAAAACTAGATCTATCTCCAGAAAAAAACTCTGAGATAGGAATTCTAGGTTCAGACATAGGAGCATGTACAACAAAATCTTGTATATTTTGAACCTTAGCAGCAAGATTATTCAGGCTGGAAGCCAAACTCTGGACGTCCATGATAAACAGCTGAGGTCAGAGCCATTCAAGGATTAAGAGGAGGTAAGACGCAGCCAGGCTGCAATTAAGGCTAGGCAGCAAACTCTGAGGGAAGGAAAAAAAAAAAAAAATCAAACTTCCTCAGACTACTTTTCCTCCTACTTCAGCCAATACGATTACCACTTTTGGGCCGGCGATACTGTCATGATCCCAATGGCAGGGGATCACAAAAGGACAAGCACACAAAAAACAGAACAAGCTCTAGGGTGATGGAAACTGAGCTGACCGCGATCCTGAACCTAATTCACAACACTAGCAGTAGCCAGGGAACGTGCCTACGATGATTCTAGACGTCTCGCGCCAGCCGAAGGACTAGCTTCCCCTATTAGAAGAAACAAAGACCTCTCTTGCCTCCAGAGAAACACCCCACAGAAATAGCAGCCCCCCACATGTAATGACGGTGAAATGAGAGGAAAGCACATACGTAGTAATGAAAACAGATTCAGCAAAATGAGGCCCGCTAAAACTAGATAGCAGAGGATACAAAAGTGAACTGCGCGGTCAGCGAAAAACCCTACAAAAAACCATCCTGAAATTACCTGAACTCATGTGCCAACTCATGGAACATGAGGAGTAATATCAGCCCACTAGAGCAACCAGCAACAAGGAATCACATAACTGCAAGCTGGACTAAAACAAAAATAAAGCAAAACGTGGAACAGGAAAATCAAAAACTTAGCTTGTCCTGAAGATTACAGAAGCGGGAAGCAGAGGTAACAAGACACACTGATTACACTGATCGCCGGCGAGGAAATGACAAGAAAGCCAGGTTAAATAGGAAACTCCCATATCCTGATAGAACAGGTGGACACCAGAGACCGCAGAGAACACAAGTCACCCAGTACCATCTGTAACCACCAGAGGGAGCCCAAAAACAGAATCCACAACAGACGTCGCAGCAATATTTTTTATTTTAATTCTTTATTTTACACTTAAATATGGATTCCGATACCGATTTCCGATATTGCAAACATATCGGAACTCGGTATCAGAATTCCGATACCAGATTCAGAAGATCGCCGACCTCATGGCCGACCCCACACAGGGGTCGGGTCGGGTTTCATGAAACCCGACTTTGCCAAAAGTCGGCGACTTCTGAAAATGGCCGACCCGTTTCGCTCAACCCTACTGATGAGTAACACAGAGGTCCGTGTTCAGGGTTTATGTACAGACACTAGGTGCCCAGTATGGACACCGAACCTTACCATTTGAGTTCACCAATCTCTATCCACAAGTTAAAAAAAATTAAAGCTACTTGAATCCTTTTCTTTCCTCAGGAATAGTTTCATATCTGTAATACAATTTCTTCAAGTGGACTAAAAGTCGTTACAAAGGAATTTATTTTTTACTGGATATTTCACTATTCTGATTACTTCATTCTTTGCCCAGATGTGAAATAAGATGTGCAGCAGTGAATCAGTTAATACTCATTTAACGTTATTTCGATGCGGCCCCCTTTTTTATTGGAAATTAGGCGTGCTTTGAAAGTTTGAGAATATCTCCGTAATACAGCCATGTTTCTACTTGACACAATCTAACTACAGCTTGAATATGATGTTCTGGAGAGGCTGCACCGAATGTACAGTGCTATTGAATTGTAATGCATACTGAAAAGATCTTGTCACTTACGATTCTTCATTTCATGTTTCAGATTTTCCCAGAGGGATTTCATGTTAATCCAGCTCACACTTCACAGCTGTTCTTTTACTATATTTTTTATTTTACTTTTTAGAATTTGAAAAAAAAATAAATAATAATTTCAGCTAAAGTTTAAAAGTTCAATGATGCCAGGGCAATGCTATAATAATAGTTATGAGTGAGGTTTATGGAAAAGTTTCATCAAATTATTTATATCCCTGTTGTAGATAGAAAGCTTTGAAGCTAAATTCATCCATGGCTTAAATCTAAACCTAATTTATGAACAGAAAGAATATGTTGTGTGAAATATTTTTTATTTGCCACTTTACACTTTATCCTCCCATTCAGTTATAGAAGAAATTGATCCTTGATGATCTTTAAAATACCTTTAAAAAACCTAAATGTTGCAGACCTGAATTAGTTTCTTTGGTACCTTGTTTTAAATCACAAAGATAAATCCTATCAGCGTGTGGGAAGCCACAGAAACCTTAGCCTGATGCCTAGTGCACAGATAGCAAAAGTCTTTTTCTGGGCCCAGATTATGTAGGTTGCAAAATGCATTTGATGTGGTGGGTGAAAAGTTAACTTTATCTTATACATTTGCTGAAAGATTATTTTGAAATATTTATTATTATTATTATTTATTATTATTATTATTATTATTATTATAAACTTAGTACAAAGAAGACCTGTTTTTTTTAGTTTTACATTTGATTCTGATATTCCTTTATTCCCTACTTCTAATCAATCACTTGCTCATTTCACTCCCACCTCCAAAACATCTCTGGTATCTTTTCTTTTTTAACCTTTAAACCAGCAAAAACCTTTAGTGTCACTCTATTTGCTCTTGTCATGACAACTGAAACTCACTACTATTTGGTTTTACCTTCATTAAAATCTCCAATCCATCCTGAATGCAACAGACAGATTCATATTTCAGTCCAGCCACTACAATGATGCCTCCACCGTGTTTCAGTCATTGCACTGGTTGCCTATTAACAGTTCTGCACTGCACTACATATCCTCCTCCTCTGTCTACCAAACTGCCAATTCTCTCTATTCTGCAAATGACCTAAGTCTAGCATTTTTCATAATCTAAACCTCCTACTTCCATCTCCAAAACTATTATTGAACCCGTTCTTTGGAATACACTACCCCGAAAAATCCAGTTAATTCACAATATCCAAAGTATATGTTTATCTTAAAAACATATCTGTTTTGGCAGATCTATCACATCACTTCACTAATCCAATGTTCTAAGTCTTTCCTTAGTACATTTCCATCAGAATTTGGTATTATCTTTCATCTATTTCCATGCACTGTGGGCCATTGTTGGCACTTTAAAGTTTATAGACAATTGGCTGTTGACCATTTCAGGCAGCTTCAATGATTGCCCTTATTTATTATAAGGCTAGACCACACAATGTCAGAACATTTTACCAATTATTTATTTCAGTTTTTGACTCTTTACCGAAAAGAACAGAGTACTAATTATTTTTGTAAGATGCCATGTGTCTACATTACAAATTGTATTGATTCTCCTGCATATATGTAACTTCTTCTTGTAAGGTTTTCATAACCTAAAATTTGTAATTCCTTTTGCTTTATTTGCCATCTCTCAAAAATAGGTAGCATCTTAAAATCCAATATTTTATGGTTGACGTGAGCCGCTGTTGCAGGATGCTTTCTCCCTTACTTTATCCCATGTAATGCTCCGCCAGTTCTATCTTTAAGGTAGGATTAGACTTTCATCAGCTGGAATTTAAAACTTGTTAGATTTATCCAATGAGTGACCTGAATCTTTACTTAGACCAAGAAGCATTCAAGTGTTTACATGAATGTCCCTTTAGCAACTCTTCGAGAAGCCTAACATACTGCTAAATATTTTCTATTTTATTATTCTCACAGATAATCTTTAGTATGTTAATAAAAAATGTTTTTCATGTCTGGTCACCAAACAGTATATCGCACCATTCTTTACATTACAGTTTATTTAAGTTAACTTAAATAGATATAGATGTGGCATTTACTTTTTTTGCATTTTTCAAAAAAATGTAAAATTCAACCCCATTCCCAAAAATTAAGTAACAAGGTATGCTAGGTAGGAATATGTAAAAAAGACAGTATCTGCTGTAGAAGTGTAATGTGCATAGATGTAAAATTTGGACTAGTAAAACAAAATTGACAAAGTTAAAATTGTTTGTTACACACACAAATTGTAAATTAATTTTCGAAATTGTTTATCTGTTCAAAAAAACACAATTATTCCCCTTGTTCAGAAAAAGGATTTCATGAGAAATGTAAACTCAGTACAGTTGCTTGGGACTAGAAAGCACACCATCTATATTGTGCTGGCTTGATGTTTTCTCGTGCATTAAAAATGACCCTAACTCTCTCAACCTCAATCGGATCAATTGAATCCCTGTATTATTCATAGATTACTTCTATAACGTTCTTTAGTGACACAATTATACAACACTTTTCTGTTTGACGTATTTGTCAAATATTTTAAAGTTTTCTCTTCCTATTCCTATTACTGAGCTGTGTGCTCTGAGGGTGTCTCACTGTTAGGACTGGCGGAACGTACCAAATAATAATATTAAAGAATATAAAGTGCATTCGCAGTCTGGGGTCCACCGTGCAGAGCTGACACTTGCTGCTGAGTAATGGCGGATGGACGCTTACTCACACGTGGGTTAGACCTCACCCAGTGTGAATAGAAACAAACTCTGTTGCTTCACAAAGTCGCCATAAATACGCTGCGCCCTTTTAGCAGTCACAGGGTGCAGCTGAAAGACACTAGTGGAATCCCTATGAATCACTCCCACTAAACAGGTGATTAGACTCGCTCTGACCCTCGGTGGCTTTTGTGCCCGCGCCTGAGGACGCCCTGAGTCAGATGCTGAGTCCAAGCGGGAGTTCCCACCCTACACTGACCGGCTGTCAGGAAAGAGCACTGATTGCGCAGGCTGCCGTACAAGTGGGCACTGTAATTAGACGCTGAAACTTGTGCAAAGTGTGCAGGTTGCACTGTCAGGCGCTAGGGAGCTTCCACCATTCGCGAGCAGTCATCAACACAAGGAATAGGAATGATTAAGGAGCTTTCATCCATTGACATACATCCATCTACACACACAGGTTATCAAGTTTATACTAGCGCATGGCCGAGCGGCCATGCAAACCTTTTATAGAAGTAGCGCTCTAGGACCTTCCAGGTGGTCCAATAGGAGCTGCAACAGGACCTGAGCATCTGACCCCCAACCTCTAATGGGAGGTTGTCCCATGGGCATGTTGAGTATGGGAACAGCTTGACTTAGTCCCAGAAATGCCTGCTCGTTGCTGATCAGTGCTGGCTACTAAGGCAGAGCCTGGAAAGGCAGCAGTAAAGAAGCGCACAGTATCAGCTAGAGCCGGATGCTGCGATCTACATCTCTACTGAGCAGGTTCCACTGCAGCTGGAGGATAATGGGAGACTGCAGTAGACATGGTTCGAGATTCCCCCTGTGCAGCGGCAGGAACTCGACACCTAACACTCACTTTTCTAAATCATCCTAAAATGTCTGCTGAATTACCTACCTAGAATATTATATCGGCTAGGATATTCTCTTCATATTGGCTACCCTGTATCTTGAGTGGTGATAGCTGCAAGATATTATGGGGATGACCACTTGGTCCATGCAACATCATGTCAGCCTTCTGTGGCTGATGCAATTGCAAAATGGCAAGATAGATGACCAGCTTTGAAAAAAAAAACAAGGATTGGAGTTTGTGATACTCTGTCAGGTGACGATTATGCTATATGTGCCAGTGATGTGTATTACAGTCTGCTGAGGGTTTAGCTAGGAAGTCAATAATACAGAAAACAAAATGTTTAAAATCATGAGTATACAATAGACACATAAAAAAACACACAAAAATTGAGCTTGGTTTGAGTTAGTATACATGCAGCACATAAATGCATGTTTACATTGGCCATAAAACATATAAAACCTACAAGAAACAATGTGACTCTGATCAGGAGGTCCTACACTGTCTAATATTAAAAACCTTACCATGTGTCAAAGTTGACCTCAGTGTGTGAATAAAGGCAGACAAAAGGACTGGGCCCAACCAGTGGACACCATGTCGCAGTGGGATGGCTTTTATGCTATTTTTGATCAAAAACAGTATTACTAAGAACGCTGTGTTATTTAAATGCACTTTTGCTTTTAACTTATTTAGTTACAGAAAGTTTTTGCTCATTTTCTTTCCTGTAGGTCTAGTAGACACATATGTATACTTTATTGAACTTCTGGAAATTTGATTTCAATTCAATGCAAATTGAAATGGACCTGAAAGGGCTAAAAAACCTCTTCCATAATCACTTCTCTTAGGCCCTTCCAGCCATTACCAGATCTCTGATCAGTTCTTCTATCTCTTTTCTGCTATCACCTTTATTCTATCACAGTGGCTCAGTGGTTAGCACTGCAGCGCTGGAGTCCTGGGTTGAAATCCCACCAAGGACAACATCTGCAAGGATTTTTTATGTTCTCCCCTTGTTTGCGTGGGTTTCCTCTGGGTTCTCCGGCTTCCTCCTACATTCCAAAGACATACTGATAGGGAATTAAGATTGTGAGCTCCATCGGGGACAGCGATGATAATGTCTGTAAAGCGCTGAGGGATATGTTAGCGCTATATAAAAATAAAGATTGTTATTATCTTTTAGCTTCGTTAAGGCATTTCAGCCACTTTTATGCAGATCTTCCTTTCTCTAGGCCTTACACTGTCATGTGACCATGATGCAAGTTATTTACGTGCGTCTTGGCCCATACGATTATTTGGAGTATAGCTAACAGACAATAGAAGACAGAAGGCAGAAGATAAAATTTAAAAGACAAAACAGGTAATTGGAGGACCAGTACAGGACAAGTATGGGAAGAGATGAGTAAAGGTGTTCTCCATCCACTATAATCCTGCAAAACAATGGCTTGCCGACAGACATGTTGATACATTTTCCATCAGCGAATCTAAAAAAAAAATTAGATTCAGGTATATCCAATTTTGTTGTAACATTCAAGGTGACTTTGATTCTCTCATTTCAGTTGTATTGCAAATTTTTTATTACATAATTAATATACTAAATCTGCCAAAATACAGATGTAGTATTTCCTAACTTGACACATGATGCAGCTAGATATCCTGAAAGGTTCAGACGCTTTTGCTGTATTAATCATACGTTTACAGCTTGCTGCATTGTAATATCTTTTTGTAGCATGATAAATGATTTTGTGGTAGGCTAAAAAAATGTAGTATCTGTATGAGTATGTACTTTTTTCTTTAAAAAATGAAAAAAATATGGCAGAATAATTTTGAAAATTTAAATCTAGTACTTATCCTTTTTTTTTTACTTGAAGTTAAAGATATCAGTGTCACTATTCCTTCTATCACTGTGTCTGGCTCAGTGAGTGACTGATCAGCTGTTCATTCTAAGGATACCCTCACACAGTGGCATTTTGATCGCTACGATGGCACGATTCGTGACGTTCCAGTGATATACTTACGATCTCTGTTGTGAATTCTGTGATCAAGCTCCCTCCTGTGGTCACGAATGGTACTGCGGCTTCTGAGTTTCCTTCCTCAGGTGATGAGGTTAAGTCGTTAGGTGCTGCTCTATTTAACTCCACCTAGTGCTTTGATCCTGGCCTCCAGTCAATGTTCTAGTATTGGTCTTGCTTCCTCCTGGATCGTTCCTGTGGCCTGTCTGCTCAGCATAAGCTAAGTTCTGCTTGTGTTACTTTTGTTGCTATATTTTCTGTCCAGCTTGCTTTTTTGGTTTTTCTTGCTTGCTGGAAGCTCTGAGACGCACAGGGAGCACCTCCGTACCGTTAGTCGGTGCGGAGGGTCTTTTTGCCCCTCTGCGTGGTTGTTTGTAGGTTTTTGTGTTGACCGCAAAGCTATCTTTCCTATCCTCGGTCTATTCAGTAAGTCGGGCCTCACTTTGCTAAATCTATTTCATCTCTGTGTTTGTATTTTCATCTTAACTCACAGTCATTATATGTGGGGGGCTGCCTTTTCCTTTGGGGAATTTCTCTGAGGCAAGGTAGGCTTATTTTTCTATCTTCAGGCTAGCTAGTTTCTCAGGCTGTGCCAAGTTGCGTAGGGAGCGTTAGGCGCAATCCACGGCTACCTCTAGTGTGGTTTGATAGGTTTAGGGATTGCGGTCAGCAGAGTTCCCACGTCTCAGAGCTCATCCTATGTTTTGTGGTTTTTGTCAGGTCACTTGTGTGCTCTGAACTTCAAGGTCCACTGTGGTTCTGAATTACCTATTCATAACAGTACTGGAGGACCAAAGTACTATGCTTCTCAATAGAGGGAAAAAAGAAGTTCTGAGACCATTTTTTTTTCTTTGCACTGTGTTTTGCCTTTTTTTTCCCCTAGACATTTGGGTGGTTCAGGACACAGGTGTGGTGATGGACATTAAAGGTCTGTCTTCATGTGTGGATCTTCTCACTGCAAGAGTACAAAATATTCAATACTTTGTGGCTCAAAATTCTATGTTAGAACCAAGAATGCCTATTCCTGATTTGTTTTCTGGAGATAGAGCTAAATTTCTGAGTTTCAAAAATAATTGCAAACTGTTTCTGGCGTTGAAACCTCGCTCCTCTGGTGACCCAGTTCAACAAGTTAAGATCATTATTTCTTTATTACGTGGCGACCCTCAAGACTGGGCACTTTCCCTTGCGCCAGGAGATCCTGCATTATGTAATATTGATGCGTTTTTTCTGGCGCTCGGATTACTGTACGATGAACCTAATTCAGTGGATCAGGCAGAGAAAAATTTGCTGGCTCTGTGTCAGGGTCAGGATGAGATAGAGATTTATTGTCAGAAGTTTAGAAAGTGGTCTGTGCTCACTCAATGGAATGAATGTGCTTTGGCAGCAATCTTCAGAAAGGGTCTCTCTGTCTCTGAAGCCCTTAAGGATATCATGGTGGGATTTCCTATGCCTGCTGGTCTGAATGAGTCTATGTCTTTGGCCATTCAGATCGGTCGACGCTTGCGTGAGCGTAAATCTGTGCACCATTTGGCGGTATTATCTGAGCATAAACCTGAGCCTATGCAGTGCGATAGGACTTTGACCAGAGCTGAAAGGCAAGAACACAGATGTCAGAATGGGCTGTGTTTCTACTGTGGTGATTCCACTCATGCTATCTCCGATTGTCCTAAGCGCACTAAGCGGTTCGCTAAGTCTGCCACCATTGGTACGGTACAGTCGAAATTTCTTTTGTCCGTTACTTTGATCTGCTCTTTGTCTTCCTATTCTGTCATGGCATTTGTGGATTCAGGCGCTGCCCTGAATTTGATGGACTTGGAGTTTGCTAGGCGCTGTGGGTTTGTCTTGGAGCCCTTGCAGTGTCTTATTCCATTGAGAGGAATTGATGCTACGCCTTTGGCCAAGAATAAGCCTCAGTATTGGACCCAGCTGACCATGTGCATGGCTCCTGAGCACAGGAGGATAATCGCTTTCTGGTGTTGCAAAATCTGCATGATGTGGTCGTGTTGGGGTTGCCATGGCTACAAGTCCATAACCCAGTATTAGATTGGAAATCAATGTCTGTGTCCAGCTGGGGTTGTCAGGGGGTACATGGTGATGTTCCATTTCTGTCTATCTCATCATCCACCCCTTCTGAGGTCCCAGAGTTCTTGTCTGATTACCGGGATGTATTCGATGAGCCCAAGTCCAATGCCCTACCTCCGCATAGGGATTGTGATTGTGCTACCGAGTTGATTCCTGGTAGTAAGTTTCCTAAGGGTCGACTGTTTAATTTATCTGTACCTGAGCACGCCGCTATGCGGAGTTACGTAAAAGAATCCTTGGAGAAGGGTCATATTCGGCCGTCGTCATCGCCATTGGGAGCAGGGTTCTTTTTTGTGGCCAAAAAGGATGGTTCGCTGAGACCTTGTATTGATTACCGCCTTCTGAATAAAATCACGGTCAAATTTCAGTACCCCTTGCCGCTGCTATCTGATTTGTTTGCTCGGATTAAGGGGGCTAGTTGGTTCACCAAGATAGATCTTCGTGGTGCATATAATCTTGTGCGTATTAAATGGGGCGATGAATGGAAAACTGCATTTAATACGCCCAAGGGCCATTTTGAGTACCTAGTTATGCCATTCGGACTTGCCAATGCTCCATCAGTATTTCAGTCCTTTATGCAGGACATCTTCCGAGAGTACCTGGATAAATTCCTGATTGTATACTTGGATGATATTTTGGTCTTCTCGGATGATTGGGAGTCTCATGTGAAGCAGGTCAGAATGGTGTTCCAGGTCCTGCGTGCTAATTCTTTGTTTGTGAAGGGATCAAAGTGTCTCTTTGGTGTTCAGAAGGTTTCATTTTTGGGGTTCATTTTTTCCCCTTCTACCATCGAGATGGACCCTGTTAAGGTCCAGGCCATTTATGATTGGACTCAGCCAACATCTCTGAAGAGTCAGCAAAAGTTCCTTGGCTTTGCTAATTTTTATCGTCGCTTCATCTGTAATTTTTCTAGTATTGCTAAACCATTGACTGATTTGACCAAGAAGGGTGCTGATGTGGTCAATTGGTCTTCTGCTGCTGTGGAAGCTTTTCAAGAGTTAAAGCGTCGTTTTTCTTCTGCCCCTGTGTTGTGTCAACCAGATGTTTCGCTTCCGTTCCAGGTTGAGGTTGATGCTTCTGAAATTGGAGCGGGGGCTGTTTTGTCACAAAGAGGTGCTGATTGCTCGGTGATGAAGCCATGCGCCTTCTTTTCCAGGAAGTTTTCGCCTGCTGAGCGAAATTATGATGTTGGCAATCGAGAGTTGCTGGCCATGAAGTGGGCATTCAAAGAGTGGCGTCATTGGCTTGAAGGAGCTAAGCATCGCGTGGTGGTCTTGACTGATCACAAGAACTTGACTTATCTCAAGTCTGCCAAACGGTTGAATCCTAGACAGGCTCGTTGGTCGCTGTTTTTCTCCCGTTTTGACTTTGTGGTTTCGTACCTTCCGGGCTCTAAAAATGTTAAGGCGGATGCCCTGTCTAGGAGTTTTGTGCCCGACTCTCCGGGTTTGCCTGAGCCGGCGGGTATTCTCAAAGAGGGAGTAATTGTGTCTGCCATCTCCCCTGATTTGCGGCGGGTGCTGCAAAAATTTCAGGCTAATAAACCTGATCGTTGCCCAGCAGAGAAACTGTTTGTCCCTGATAGGTGGACGAATAAAGTTATCTCTGAGGTTCATTGTTCGGTGTTGGCTGGTCATCCTGGAATCTTTGGTATCAGAGATTTGGTGGCTAGATCCTTTTGGTGGCCGTCTCTGTCGCGGGATGTGCGTTCTTTTGTGCAGTCCTGTGGGATTTGTGCTCGGGCTAAGCCCTGCTGTTCTCGTGCCAGTGGGTTGCTTTTGCCCTTGCCGATCCCGAAGAGGCCTTGGACACATATCTCTATGGATTTTATTTCAGATCTCCCCGTCTCTCAAAAAATGTCGGTCATTTGGGTAGTTTGTGATCGCTTCTCTAAGATGATCCATTTGGTACCCTTGTCTAAATTACCTTCCTCCTCTGATTTGGTGCCATTGTTCTTCCAGCATGTGGTTCGTTTACATGGCATTCCAGAGAACATCGTTTCTGACAGAGGTTCCCAGTTTGTTTCAAGGTTTTGGCGAGCCTTTTGTGCTAGGATGGGCATTGATTTGTCTTTTTCCTCGGCTTTCCATCCTCAGACAAATGGCCAGACTGAACGAACCAATCAGACCTTGGAAACATATCTGAGATGTTTTGTTTCTGCTGATCAGGATGATTGGGTGTCCTTTTTGCCGTTGGCTGAGTTCGCTCTTAATAATCGGGCCAGCTCGGCTACCTTGGTTTCACCGTTTTTCTGCAATTCTGGGTTCCATCCTCGTTTCTCTTCAGGGCAGGTTGAGTCTTCGGACTGTCCTGGTGTGGATACTGTGGTGGACAGGTTGCAGCAGATTTGGACTCATGTAGTGGACAATTTGACCTTGTCCCAGGAGAAGGCTCAACGTTTCGCTAATCGCAGACGCTGTGTGGGTCCCCGACTTCGTGTTGGGGATTTGGTTGGGTTGTCATCTCGTTATATTCCTATGAAGGTTTCCTCTCCTAAGTTTAAGCCTCGTTTCATTGGTCCGTATAGGATTTCTGAGGTTCTTAATCCTGTGTCTTTTCGTTTGACCCTTCCAGATTCTTTTTCCATCCATAACGTATTCCATAGGTCATTGTTGCGGAGATACGTGGCGCCTGTGGTTCCATCTGTTGATCCTCCTGCCCCGGTTTTGGTGGAGGGGGAGTTGGAGTATATAGTGGAGAAGATTTTGGATTCTCGTGTTTCGAGACGGAAACTCCAGTATCTGGTTAAGTGGAAGGGTTATGGTCAGGAAGATAATTCCTGGGTCTTTGCCTCTGATGTCCATGCTGCCGATCTTGTTCGTGCCTTTCATATGGCTCATCCTGGTTGGTCTGGGGGCTCTGGTGAGGGTTCGGTGACCCCTCCTCAAGGGGGGGTACTGTTGTGAATTCTGTGATCAAGCTCCCTCCTGTGGTCACGATTGGTACTGCGGCTTCTGAGTTTCCTTCCTCAGGTGATGAGGTTAAGTCTGTTGTGAGTTCTGTTTTTGGGCTCCCTCTGGTGGTTACTGATGGTACTGGGTGACTTGTCTTTCCTGGGTCTCTGGGTTCCACCTGTTCCATCAGGATATGGGAGTTTCCTATTTAACCTGGCTTTGCTGGCATTTCCTCGCCGGTTACCAATGTATCCAGTGTGTCTTGTTACCTCTGCTCCCTGCTCCTAGAACCTTCTGGTCAAGCTAAGTTTGGATTTTCCTGTTTTGGTGTTTTGCTTTATTTGGTTTTTTAGTCCAGCCTGCAGATATGTGATTCTTTGCTGCTGGTTGCTCTAGTGGGCTGAAATTGCTCCTCATGTACCATGAGTTGGCACATGAGTTCAAGTAATTTCAGGATGGTTTTTTGAAGGGTTTTTCGCTGACCGCGCAGTTCACTTTTGTATCCTCTGCTATCTAGCTTTAGCGGGCCTCATTTTGCTGAAACTGTTTTCATACTGCGTATGTGCTTTCCTCTCATTTCACCGTCATTATATGTGGGGGGCTGCTATTTCTGTGGGGTATTTCTCTGGAGGCAAGAGAGGTCTGTGTTTCTTCTAATAGGGGAAGTTAGATCTTCGGCTGGAGCGAGACGTCTAGGATCATCGTAGGCACGTTCCCCGGCTACTTTTATTTGTGTGTTAGGTTCAGGGTCGCGGTCAGCTCAGGTTCCATCGCCCTAGAGCTTGTTTGTATCTGTGCTTGTCCTTTAGTGATCCCCTGCCATTGGGATCATGACAGTATAACCGGCCCACAAAGTGTTAATTGTATTGGCTGAAGTAGGAGGATAAGTAGTCTGAGGAAGTTTTTTTTTTTTTTTTTCTCTTTCCCTCAGAGTTTGCTGCCTAGCCTTATTGCAGCCTGGCTACTTCCTCCTCCTCTTAATCTTTGAATGGCTCTGATCCCAGCTGTTTATCATGGACGTCCAGAGTTTGGCTTCCAGCCTGAATAATCTTGCCGCTAAGGTTCAAAATATACAGGATTTTGTTGTACATGCTCCTATGTCTGAACCTAGAATTCCTGTCCCAGAGTTTTTTTCTGGAGATAGATCTCGTTTTCTGAATTTTAGGAACAATTGCAAGTTGTTTCTTTCTTTGAAATCTCGCTCCTCTGGAGACCCTGCTCAGCAAGTCAAGATTATTATATCTTTCCTGCGGGGTGACCCTCAGGATTGGGCATTTGCATTGGCACCAGGGGACCCTGCGTTGCTTAATGCGGATGCGTTTTTTCTGGCATTGGGTTTGCGCTATGAGGAACCTAACCAAGAGATTCAGGCTGAAAAAGCTTTGTTGGCCCTCTCTCAGGGGCAAGATGAAGCAGAAATTTATTGTCAAAAATTTCGGAAGTGGTCGGTGCTTACTCAGTGGAATGAGTGCGCCCTGGCTGCAAAGTTCAGAGATGGCCTTTCTGAGGCCATTAAAGATGTTATGGTGGGGTTCCCTGCGCCTACTGGTCTGAATGAGTCTATGACTATGGCTATTCAGATTGATCGGCGTTTACGGGAGCACAAACCTGTGCATCATTTGGCGGTGTCGTCTGAACCGTCACCTGAGATAATGCAATGTGATAGAATTCAGTCCAGAAGTGAACGGCAAAATTATAGGCGGAAAAAAAGGTTGTGCTTTTATTGTGGTGATTCAGCTCATGTTATATCAGCATGCTCTAAACGCACAAAAAAGGTTGATAAGTCTGTTGCCATTAGTACTTTACAGTCTAAGTTCATTCTGTCTGTGACTCTGATTTGTTCATTATCATCCATTTCCGTCGATGCCTATGTGGATTCAGGCGCTGCCCTGAGTCTTATGGATTGGTCATTTGCCAATCGCTGTGGATTTAGACTGGAGCCTCTGGAAGTCCCTATTCCTTTGAAGGGAATTGACTCTACACCTTTGGCTATGAATAAACCTCAGTACTGGACACAAGTGACCATGCGTATGACTCCTGTTCATCAGGAGGTGATTCGCTTCCTGGTACTGTATAATTTGCATGATGTCCTAGTGCTTAGTCTGCCATGGTTACAAACTCATAATCCAGTCCTTGACTGGAAATCAATGTCTGTGTTAAGCTGGGGTTGTCAGGGGGTTCATGATGATGCACCTCCGATTTCTATCGCTTCATCTACTCCTTCTGAGATTCCTGTGTTTTTGTCTGACTATCGGGATGTTTTTGAGGAGCCTAAGCTCAGTTCGCTTCCTCCTCACAGGGATTGCGATTGTGCTATAAATTTATTTCCAGGCAGTAAATTTCCTAAAGGTCGTTTGTTCAATCTGTCAGTGCCAGAGCATACTGCTATGCGGGATTATGTTAAGGAGTCCTTGGAAAAGGGACATATCCGTCCATCTTTGTCCCCTTTGGGAGCAGGTTTTTTTTTCGTGGCCAAAAAAGATGGTTCCTTGAGGCCTTGTATAGATTATCGTCTTTTGAATAAGATTACCGTAAAATATCAGTATCCTTTGCCATTGTTGACTGATTTGGTTGCTCGCATTAAGGGGGCTAAATGGTTCACTAAGATTGATCTTCGGGGTGCGTATAATCTTATACGAATAAAGCAAGGTGATGAGTGGAAAACCGCATTTAATACGCCTGAGGGCCATTTTGAGTATTTGGTAATGCCTTTCGGACTTTCTAATGCTCCTTCAGTCTTCCAGTCCTTTATGCACGATATTTTCCGTGAATATCTGGATAAATTTATGATTGTGTATTTGGATGATATTTTGGTTTTTTCTGATGACTGGGAGTCTCATGTTCAGCAGGTCAGGAAGGTGTTTCAGGTCCTGCGGGCCAATTCCTTGTTTGTAAAAGGCTCAAAGTGTCTCTTTGGAGTCCAGAAGATTTCTTTCTTGGGGTATATTTTTTCCCCTTCTACTATTGAGATGGATCCCGTCAAGGTTCAGGCTATTTGTGACTGGACGCAGCCTACATCTCTTAAGAGTCTACAGAAGTTTTTGGGCTTTGCTAATTTCTTTTCTAGTGTTGTTAAGCCTTTGACGGATTTGACTAAGAAGGGTGCTGATGTTGCTAATTGGTCTCCTGCGGCTGTGGAGGCCTTTCAGGAACTTAAGCGCCGGTTTTCTTCTGCTCCTGTGTTGCGTCAGCCAGATGTTTCGCTCCCTTTTCAGGTTGAGGTTGATGCTTCCGAGATTGGAGCGGGGGCGGTTTTGTCACAGAGAAGCTCCAATGGCTCAGTGATGAAGCCATGCGCGTTTTTTTCTAGAAAGTTTTCGCCGGCTGAGCGGAATTATGATGTTGGTAATCGGGAACTTTTGGCCATGAAGAGGGCATTTGAGGAGTGGCGTCATTGGCTAGAGGGTGCTAGACATCGTGTGGTGGTCTTGACTGATCACAAAAATTTGATTTACCTTGAGTCTGCCAGGCGTCTGAATCCTAGACAGGCTCGTTGGTCACTGTTTTTCTCTCGTTTCAATTTTGTGGTTTCATACCTGCCAGGTTCAAAGAATGTGAAGGCGGATGCTCTTTCTAGGAGTTTTGTGCCTGACTCCCTTGGAAATTCTGAGCCCTCTGGTATCCTTAGGGATGGGGTGATTTTGTCTGCTGTCTCCCCAGACTTGCGACGTGCTTTGCAGGAGTTTCAGGCGGGTAAACCTGATCATTGTCTGCCTGAGAGACTGTTTGTTCTGGATAATTGGACCAGTAGAGTCATCTCCGAGGTCCATTCTTCTGCGTTGGCAGGTCATCCTGGAATATTTGGTACTAGAGACTTGGTGGCCAGGTCTTTTTGGTGGCCTTCCTTGTCGAGGGATGTGCGTTCTTTTGTGCAGTCTTGTGAGGTTTGTGCTCGGGCTAAGCCTTGCTGTTCTCGGGCCAGTGGATTGTTGTCACCTTTGCCTATCCCGAAGAGGCCTTGGACGCACATTTCCATGGACTTTATTTCGGATCTCCCTGTCTCTCAAAAAATGTCCGTCATCTGGGTTGTGTGTGACCGCTTTTCTAAGATGGTTCATCTGGTACCCTTGCCTAAGTTACCTTCCTCCTCTGAGTTGGTCCCTCTGTTTTTTCAGAATGTGGTTCGTTTGCATGGGATTCCTGAGAACATCGTTTCTGACAGGGGATCCCAGTTTGTGTCTAGATTTTGGCGGACGTTCTGTGCTAAGATGGGCATTGATTTGTCCTTTTCGTCTGCATTCCATCCTCAGACGAATGGCCAGACTGAACGAACTAATCAGACCTTGGAAACTTATTTAAGGTGTTTTGTTTTTGCTGATCAGGATGACTGGGTTACCTTTTTGCCGCTGGCCGAGTTTGCCCTTAATAATCGGGCTAGTTCTGCTACCTTGGTTTCTCCTTTCTTTTGTAATTCGGGGTTTCATCCTCATTTTTCCTCTGGTCAGGTGGAACCTTCTGATTGTCCTGGAGTGGACATGGTGGTGGATAGGTTGCATCAGATTTGGAGTCATGTGGTGGACAATTTGAAGTTGTCCCAGGAGAAGGCTTAGCAGTTTGCTAATCGCCGTCGCCGCGTGGGTCCTCGACTTCTTGTTGGGGACTTGGTGTGGTTGTCTTCTCGTTTTGTTCCTATGAAGGTCTCTTCTCCTAAGTTCAAGCCTCGGTTCATCGGTCCCTATAGGATCTTGGAAATTCTTAACCCTGTGTCGTTTCGTTTGGATCTCCCGGCATCGTTTGCTATTCATAATGTGTTTCATCGGTCGTTGTTGCGGAAGTATGAGGTACCTGTTGTTCCTTCGCTTGAGCCTCCTGCTCCAGTGCTGGTGGAGGGAGAATTGGAGTATGTTGTGGAGAAGATCTTGGATTCTCGTGTTTCCAGACGGAAACTCCAGTATTTGGTCAATTGGAAGGGTTATGGTCAGGAGGATAATTCTTGGGTGGTTGCCTCGGATGTTCATGCTGATGATTTGGTTCGCGCTTTTCATAGGGCTCATCCTGGTCGCCCTGGTGGTTCTCGTGAGGGTTCGGTGACCCCTCCTCAAGGGGGGGGTACTGTTGTGAGTTCTGTTTTTGGGCTCCCTCTGGTGGTTACTGATGGTACTGGGTGACTTGTCTTTCTGGGTCTCTGGGTTCCACCTGTTCCATCAGGATATGGGAGCTTCCTATTTAACCTGGCTTTGCTGGCATTTCCTCGCCGGTTACCAATGTATCCAGTGTGTCTTGTTACCTCTGCTCCCTGCTCCTAGAACCTTCTGGTCAAGCTAAGTTTGGATTTTCCTGTTTTGGTGTTTTGCTTTATTTGGTTTTTTAGTCCAGCCTGCAGATATGTGATTCTTTGCTGCTGGTTGCTCTAGTGGGCTGAAATTGCTCCTCATGTACCATGAGTTGGCACATGAGTTCAAGTAATTTCAGGATGGTTTTTTGAAGGGTTTTTCGCTGACCGCGCAGTTCACTTTTGTATCCTCTGCTATCTAGCTTTAGCGGGCCTCATTTTGCTGAAACTGTTTTCGTACTGCGTATGTGCTTTCCTCTCATTTCACCGTCATTATATGTGGGGGGCTGCTATTTCTGTGGGGTATTTCTCTGGAGGCAAGAGAGGTCTGTGTTTCTTCTAATAGGGGAAGTTAGATCTTCGGCTGGAGCGAGACGTCTAGGATCATCGTAGGCACGTTCCCCGGCTACTTTTATTTGTGTGTTAGGTTCAGGGTCGCGGTCAGCTCAGGTTCCATCGCCCTAGAGCTTGTTTGTATCTGTGCTTGTCCTTTAGTGATCCCCTGCCATTGGGATCATGACATAAGTCGTTAGGTGCTGCTCTATTTAACTCTACCTAGTGCTTTGATCCTGGCCTCCAGTCAATGTTCTAGTATTGGTCTTGCTTCCTCCTGGATCGTTCCTGTGGCCTGTCTGCTCAGCATAAGCTAAGTTCTGCTTGTGTTACTTTTGTTGCTATATTTTCTGTCCAGCTTGCTTTTTTGGTTTTTCTTGCTTGCTGGAAGCTCTGAGACGCAGAGGGAGCACCTCCGTACCGTTAGTCGGTGCGAAGGGTGTTTTTGCCCCTCTGCGTGGTTGTTTGTAGGTTTTTGTGTTGACCGCAAAGCTATCTTTCCTATCCTCGGTCTATTCAGTAAGTCGGGCCTCACTTTGCTAAATCTATTTCATCTCTGTGTTTGTATTTTCATCTTAACTCACAGTCATTATATGTGGGGGGCTGCCTTTTCCTTTGGGGAATTTCTCTGAGGCAAGGTAGGCTTATTTTTCTATCTTCAAGCTAGCTAGTTTCTCAGGCTGTGCCGAGTTGCATAGGAAGCGTTAGGCGCAATCCACGGCTACCTCTAGTGTGGTTTGATAGGTTTAGGGATTGCGGTCAGCAGAGTTCCCACGTCTCAGAGCTCGTCCTATGTTTTGTGGTTTTTGTCAGGTCACTTGTGTGCTCTGAACTTCAAGGTCCACTGTGGTTCTGAATTACCTATTCATAACAGATCTCGCTGTGTCTGACACGCTACTGCGATCAGGGACCCCGCTGGGAATCGTACGTCGTAGCAGATCATCTGAAACTTTATTTCATCATCAAGTGTCCCGCTGTGGCGGCATGATCGCATCGTGTAACAAAGGTGTGCACGATATTGTATACGATGTGCGCATAGTAACCAACAGCTTCTACATCGCAAACACGTCATGGTATTATCGCTCCAGCGTCGTGCATTGTGAAGTGTGACCGCAGTCTACGAGCTGGAGCGATAATGGTGCGATGCTGGAGCGTCACGGATCGTGCGTCGTAGCGACCAAAGTGCCACTGTGAAACGGTACCCTTAGGCAAGGGTATGTTGAGCTGTTAATATGGTGATGGACAGCTCAGCTGTCCAATCAAAGGTTGGGGCATGCTGAGCTGGCAGTGTGTTAAGTGACAGTCCAACTGTCTAATCGGAACCAGTGTTCAATCTGTGTCACCTGTTTGGAGCGATTGTCTGGCTATTTAGCTGGCTCTCTGCCTCCAATTGCTGCCAGGTGTAGCTTCTGTTCGGTGGTGTCTGCCTACCTTGTGTTCCTGTGCTCAGTCTCATATCTATTGTTACCCAGCCTTTGATCTTGCCTCTGATCATCCATTTGCTTAGCTACTCTGTCTTAATCCGCTATTTTCCTGAAGACCTGACTATGTGTTTGTCTTACCCATTTGTTTATGATGAGCTCTCTTGGTATATGACCCCAGACCTCTTGACTATCCAGCCTCATAGCTTGCCCATTAGTAATGACTAGTGTTGTGAGTTCTGTTTTTGGGCTCCCTCTGGTGGTTACTGATGGTACTGGGTGACTTGTCTTTCCTGGGTTTCTGGGTTCCACCTGTTCCATCAGCATATGGGAGTTTCCTATTTAACCTGGCTTTGCTGGCATTTCCTCGCCGGTTATCAATGTATCCAGTGTGTCTTGTTTCCTCTGCTCCCTGCTCCTAGAACCTTCTGGACAAGCTAAGTTTGGATTTTCCCGTTTTGTGCTTTGCTTAATTTGGTTTTTAGTCCAGCCTGCAGATATGTGATTCTCTGCTGCTGGTTGCTCTAGTGGGCTGAAATTGCTTTTCATGTACCATGAGTTGGCACATGAGTTCAAGTAATTTCAGGATGGGTTTTTGAAGGGTTTTTCGCTGACCGCACAGTTCACTTTTGTATCCTCTGCTATCTAGCTTTAGCGGGCCTCATTTTGCTGAAACTGTTTTCATTCTATGTATGTGCTTTCCTCTCATTTCACCGTCATTATATGTGGGGGGCTGCTATTTGCTGTGGGGTATTTCTCTGGAGGCAAGAGAGGTCTGTGTTTCTTCTAATAGAGGAAGTTAGATCTTCGGCTGGAGCGAGACGTCTAGGATCATCGTAGGCACGTTCCCCGGCTACATTTATTTGTGTGTTAGGTTCAGGGTCGCGGTCAGCTCAGGTTCCATCGCCCTAGAGCTTGTTTGTATCTGTGCTTGTCCTTTTTGTGATCCCCTGCCATTGGGATCATGACAGTATAACCGGCCCACAAAGTGTTAATTGTATTGGCTGAAGTAGGAGGATAAGTAGTCTGAGGAAGTTTTTTTTTTTTTTTTTTTCTTTCTCTTTCCCTCAGAGTTTGCTGCCTAGCCTTATTGCAGTCTGGCTACTTCCTCCTCCTCTTAATCTTTGAATGGCTCTGATCCCAGCTGTTTATCATGGACGTCCAGAGTTTGGCTTCCAGCCTGAATAATCTTGCCACTAAGGTTCAAAATATACAGGATTTTGTTCTACATGCTCCTATGTCTGAACCTAAAATTCCTGTCCCAGAGTTTTTTTCTGGAGATAGATCTCGTTTTCTGAATTTTAGGAACAATTGCAAGTTGTTTCTTTCTTTGAAATCTCGCTCCTCTGGAGACCCTGCTCAGCAAGTCAAGATAATTATATCTTTCCTGCGGGGTGACCCTCAGAATTGGGCATTTGCATTGGCACCAGGGGACCCTGCGTTGCTTAATGCGGATGCGTTTTTTCTGGCATTGGGTTTGCTCTATGAGGAACCTAACCAAGAGATTCAGGCTGAAAAAGCTTTGTTGGCCCTCTCTCAGGGGCAAGATGAAGCAGAAATTTATTGTCAAAAATTTCGGAAGTGGTCGGTGCTTACTCAGTGGAATGAGTGCGCTCTGGCTGCAAAGTTTAGAGATGGCCTTTCTGAGGCCATTAAAGATGTTATGGTGGGGTTCCCTGCGCCTGCTGGTCTGAATGAGTCTATGACTATGGCTGTTCAGATTGATCGGCGTTTACGGGAGCGCAAACCTGTGCATCATTTGGCGGTGTCGTCTGAACCGTCACCTGAGATAATGCAATGTGATAGAATTCAGTCCAGAAGTGAACGGCAAAAGTATAGGCGGAAAAAAGGGTTGTGCTTTTATTGTGGTGATTCAGCTCATGTTATATCAGCATGCTCTAAACGCACAAAAAAGGTTGATAAGTCTGTTGCCATTAGTACTTTACTGTCTAAGTTCATTCTGTCTGTGACTCTGATTTGTTCATTATCATCCATTTCCGTCGATGCCTATGTGGATTCAGGCGCTGCCCTGAGTCTTATGGATTGGTCATTTGCCAATCGCTGTGGGTTTAGTCTGGAGCCTCTGGAAGTCCCTATTCCTTTGAAGGGAATTGACTCTACACCTTTGGCTATGAATAAACCTCAGTACTGGACACAAGTGACCATGCGTATGACTCCCGTTCATCAGGAGGTGATTCGCTTCCTGGTACTGTATAATTTGCATGATGTTCTAGTACTTGGTCTGCCATGGTTACAAACTCATAATCCAGTCCTTGACTGGAAATCAATGTCTGTGTTAAGCTGGGGTTGTCAGGGGGTTCATGATGATGCACCTCCGATTTCTATCGCTTCATCTACTCCTTCTGAGATTCCTGTGTTTTTGTCTGACTATCGGGATGTTTTTGAGGAGCCTAAGCTCAGTTCACTTCCTCCTCACAGGGATTGCGATTGTGCTATAAATTTAATTCCAGGCAGTAAATTTCCTAAAGGTCGTTTGTTCAATCTGTCAGTGCCAGAGCATACTGCTATGCGGGATTATGTTAAGGAGTCCTTGGAAAAGGGACATATCCGTCCATCTTTGTCCCCTTTGGGAGCAGGTTTTTTTTTTTGTGGCCAAAAAAGATGGTTCCTTGAGGCCTTGTATAGATTATCGTCTTTTGAATAAGATTACCGTAAAATATCAGTATCCTTTGCCATTGTTGACTGATTTGTTTGCTCGCATTAAGGGGGCTAAATGGTTCACTAAGATTGATCTTCGGGGTGCGTATAATCTTATACGAATAAAGCAAGGTGATGAGTGGAAAACCGCATTTAATACGCCTGAGGGCCATTTTGAGTATTTGGTAATGCCTTTTGGACTTTCTAATGCTCCTTCAGTCTTCCAGTCCTTTATGCACGATATTTTCCGTGAATATCTGGATAAATTTATGATTGTGTATTTGGATGATATTTTGTTTTTTTCTGATGACTGGGAGTCTCATGTTCAGCAGGTCAGGAAGGTGTTTCAGGTCCTGCGGGCCAATTCCTTGTTTGTAAAAGGCTCAAAGTGTCTCTTTGGAGTCCAGAAGATTTCTTTCTTGGGGTATATTTTTTCCCCTTCTACTATTGAGATGGATCCCGTCAAGGTTCAGGCTATTTGTGACTGGACGCAGCCTACATCTCTTAAGAGTCTACAGAAGTTTTTGGGCTTTGCTAATTTCTTTTCTAGTGTTGTTAAGCCTTTGACGGATTTGACTAAGAAGGGTGCTGATGTTGCTAATTGGTCTCCTGCGGCTGTGGAGGCCTTTCAGGAACTTAAGCGCCGGTTTTCTTCTGCTCCTGTGTTGCGTCAGCCAGATGTTTCGCTCCCTTTTCAGGTTGAGGTTGATGCTTCCGAGATTGGAGCGGGGGCGGTTTTGTCACAGAGAAGCTCCAATGGCTCAGTGATGAAGCCATGCGCGTTTTTTTCTAGAAAGTTTTCGCCGGCTGAGCGGAATTATGATGTTGGTAATCGGGAACTTTTGGCCATGAAGAGGGCATTTGAGGAGTGGCGTCATTGGCTAGAGGGTGCTAGACATCGTGTGGTGGTCTTGACTGATCACAAAAATTTGATTTACCTTGAGTCTGCCAGGCGTCTGAATCCTAGACAGGCTCGTTGGTCACTGTTTTTCTCTCGTTTCAATTTTGTGGTTTCATACCTGCCAGGTTCAAAGAATGTGAAGGCGGATGCTCTTTCTAGGAGTTTTGTGCCTGACTCCCTTGGAAATTCTGAGCCCTCTGGTATCCTTAGGGATGGGGTGATTTTGTCTGCTGTCTCCCCAGACTTGCGACGTGCTTTGCAGGAGTTTCAGGCGGGTAAACCTGATCATTGTCTGCCTGAGAGACTGTTTGTTCTGGATAATTGGACCAGTAGAGTCATCTCCGAGGTCCATTCTTCTGCGTTGGCAGGTCATCCTGGAATATTTGGTACTAGAGACTTGGTGGCCAGGTCTTTTTGGTGGCCTTCCTTGTCGAGGGATGTGCGTTCTTTTGTGCAGTCTTGTGAGGTTTGTGCTCGGGCTAAGCCTTGCTGTTCTCGGGCCAGTGGATTGTTGTCACCTTTGCCTATCCCGAAGAGGCCTTGGACGCACATTTCCATGGACTTTATTTCGGATCTCCCTGTCTCTCAAAAAATGTCCGTCATCTGGGTTGTGTGTGACCGCTTTTCTAAGATGGTTCATCTGGTACCCTTGCCTAAGTTACCTTCCTCCTCTGAGTTGGTCCCTCTGTTTTTTCAGAATGTGGTTCGTTTGCATGGGATTCCTGAGAACATCGTTTCTGACAGGGGATCCCAGTTTGTGTCTAGATTTTGGCGGACGTTCTGTGCTAAGATGGGCATTGATTTGTCCTTTTCGTCTGCATTCCATCCTCAGACGAATGGCCAGACTGAACGAACTAATCAGACCTTGGAAACTTATTTAAGGTGTTTTGTTTTTGCTGATCAGGATGACTGGGTTACCTTTTTGCCGCTGGCCGAGTTTGCCCTTAATAATCGGGCTAGTTCTGCTACCTTGGTTTCTCCTTTCTTTTGTAATTCGGGGTTTCATCCTCGTTTTTCCTCTGGTCAGGTGGAACCTTCTGATTGTCCTGGAGTGGACATGGTGGTGGATAGGTTGCATCAGATTTGAAGTCATGTGGTGGACAATTTGAAGTTGTCCCAGGAGAAGGCTTAGCAGTTTGCTAATCGCCGTCGCCGCGTGGGTCCTCGACTTCTTGTTGGGGACTTGGTGTGGTTGTCTTCTCGTTTTGTTCCTATGAAGGTCTCTTCTCCTAAGTTCAAGCCTCGGTTCATCGGTCCCTATAGGATCTTGGAAATTCTTAACCCTGTGTCGTTTCGTTTGGATCTCCCGGCATCGTTTGCTATTCATAATGTGTTTCATCGGTCGTTGTTGCGGAAGTATGAGGTACCTGTTGTTCCTTCGCTTGAGCCTCCTGCTCCAGTGCTGGTGGAGGGAGAATTGGAGTATGTTGTGGAGAAGATCTTGGATTCTCGTGTTTCCAGACGGAAACTCCAGTATTTGGTCAATTGGAAGGGTTATGGTCAGGAGGATAATTCTTGGGTGGTTGCCTCGGATGTTCATGCTGATGATTTGGTTCGCGCTTTTCATAGGGCTCATCCTGGTCGCCCTGGTGGTTCTCGTGAGGGTTCGGTGACCCCTCCTCAAGGGGGGGGTACTGTTGTGAGTTCTGTTTTTGGGCTCCCTCTGGTGGTTACTGATGGTACTGGGTGACTTGTCTTTCTGGGTCTCTGGGTTCCACCTGTTCCATCAGGATATGGGAGCTTCCTATTTAACCTGGCTTTGCTGGCATTTCCTCGCCGGTTACCAATGTATCCAGTGTGTCTTGTTACCTCTGCTCCCTGCTCCTAGAACCTTCTGGTCAAGCTAAGTTTGGATTTTCCTGTTTTGGTGTTTTGCTTTATTTGGTTTTTTAGTCCAGCCTGCAGATATGTGATTCTTTGCTGCTGGTTGCTCTAGTGGGCTGAAATTGCTCCTCATGTACCATGAGTTGGCACATGAGTTCAAGTAATTTCAGGATGGTTTTTTGAAGGGTTTTTCGCTGACCGCGCAGTTCACTTTTGTATCCTCTGCTATCTAGCTTTAGCGGGCCTCATTTTGCTGAAACTGTTTTCGTACTGCGTATGTGCTTTCCTCTCATTTCACCGTCATTATATGTGGGGGGCTGCTATTTCTGTGGGGTATTTCTCTGGAGGCAAGAGAGGTCTGTGTTTCTTCTAATAGGGGAAGTTAGATCTTCGGCTGGAGCGAGACGTCTAGGATCATCGTAGGCACGTTCCCCGGCTACTTTTATTTGTGTGTTAGGTTCAGGGTCGCGGTCAGCTCAGGTTCCATCGCCCTAGAGCTTGTTTGTATCTGTGCTTGTCCTTTAGTGATCCCCTGCCATTGGGATCATGACATAAGTCGTTAGGTGCTGCTCTATTTAACTCTACCTAGTGCTTTGATCCTGGCCTCCAGTCAATGTTCTAGTATTGGTCTTGCTTCCTCCTGGATCGTTCCTGTGGCCTGTCTGCTCAGCATAAGCTAAGTTCTGCTTGTGTTACTTTTGTTGCTATATTTTCTGTCCAGCTTGCTTTTTTGGTTTTTCTTGCTTGCTGGAAGCTCTGAGACGCAGAGGGAGCACCTCCGTACCGTTAGTCGGTGCGAAGGGTGTTTTTGCCCCTCTGCGTGGTTGTTTGTAGGTTTTTGTGTTGACCGCAAAGCTATCTTTCCTATCCTCGGTCTATTCAGTAAGTCGGGCCTCACTTTGCTAAATCTATTTCATCTCTGTGTTTGTATTTTCATCTTAACTCACAGTCATTATATGTGGGGGGCTGCCTTTTCCTTTGGGGAATTTCTCTGAGGCAAGGTAGGCTTATTTTTCTATCTTCAAGCTAGCTAGTTTCTCAGGCTGTGCCGAGTTGCATAGGAAGCGTTAGGCGCAATCCACGGCTACCTCTAGTGTGGTTTGATAGGTTTAGGGATTGCGGTCAGCAGAGTTCCCACGTCTCAGAGCTCGTCCTATGTTTTGTGGTTTTTGTCAGGTCACTTGTGTGCTCTGAACTTCAAGGTCCACTGTGGTTCTGAATTACCTATTCATAACAGATCTCGCTGTGTCTGACACGCTACTGCGATCAGGGACCCCGCTGGGAATCGTACGTCGTAGCAGATCATCTGAAACTTTATTTCATCATCAAGTGTCCCGCTGTGGCGGCATGATCGCATCGTGTAACAAAGGTGTGCACGATATTGTATACGATGTGCGCATAGTAACCAACAGCTTCTACATCGCAAACACGTCATGGTATTATCGCTCCAGCGTCGTGCATTGTGAAGTGTGACCGCAGTCTACGAGCTGGAGCGATAATGGTGCGATGCTGGAGCGTCACGGATCGTGCGTCGTAGCGACCAAAGTGCCACTGTGAAACGGTACCCTTAGGCAAGGGTATGTTGAGCTGTTAATATGGTGATGGACAGCTCAGCTGTCCAATCAAAGGTTGGGGCATGCTGAGCTGGCAGTGTGTTAAGTGACAGTCCAACTGTCTAATCGGAACCAGTGTTCAATCTGTGTCACCTGTTTGGAGCGATTGTCTGGCTATTTAGCTGGCTCTCTGCCTCCAATTGCTGCCAGGTGTAGCTTCTGTTCGGTGGTGTCTGCCTACCTTGTGTTCCTGTGCTCAGTCTCATATCTATTGTTACCCAGCCTTTGATCTTGCCTCTGATCATCCATTTGCTTAGCTACTCTGTCTTAATCCGCTATTTTCCTGAAGACCTGACTATGTGTTTGTCTTACCCATTTGTTTATGATGAGCTCTCTTGGTATATGACCCCAGACCTCTTGACTATCCAGCCTCATAGCTTGCCCATTAGTAATGACTAGTGTTGTGAGTTCTGTTTTTGGGCTCCCTCTGGTGGTTACTGATGGTACTGGGTGACTTGTCTTTCCTGGGTTTCTGGGTTCCACCTGTTCCATCAGCATATGGGAGTTTCCTATTTAACCTGGCTTTGCTGGCATTTCCTCGCCGGTTATCAATGTATCCAGTGTGTCTTGTTTCCTCTGCTCCCTGCTCCTAGAACCTTCTGGACAAGCTAAGTTTGGATTTTCCCGTTTTGTGCTTTGCTTAATTTGGTTTTTAGTCCAGCCTGCAGATATGTGATTCTCTGCTGCTGGTTGCTCTAGTGGGCTGAAATTGCTTTTCATGTACCATGAGTTGGCACATGAGTTCAAGTAATTTCAGGATGGTTTTTTGAAGGGTTTTTCGCTGACCGCACAGTTCACTTTTGTATCCTCTGCTATCTAGCTTTAGCGGGCCTCATTTTGCTGAAACTGTTTTCATTCTATGTATGTGCTTTCCTCTCATTTCACCGTCATTATATGTGGGGGGCTGCTATTTGCTGTGGGGTATTTCTCTGGAGGCAAGAGAGGTCTGTGTTTCTTCTAATAGAGGAAGTTAGATCTTCGGCTGGAGCGAGACGTCTAGGATCATCGTAGGCACGTTCCCCGGCTACATTTATTTGTGTGTTAGGTTCAGGGTCGCGGTCAGCTCAGGTTCCATCGCCCTAGAGCTTGTTTGTATCTGTGCTTGTCCTTTTTGTGATCCCCTGCCATTGGGATCATGACAGTATAACCGGCCCACAAAGTGTTAATTGTATTGGCTGAAGTAGGAGGATAAGTAGTCTGAGGAAGTTTTTTTTTTTTTTTTTTTCTTTCTCTTTCCCTCAGAGTTTGCTGCCTAGCCTTATTGCAGTCTGGCTACTTCCTCCTCCTCTTAATCTTTGAATGGCTCTGATCCCAGCTGTTTATCATGGACGTCCAGAGTTTGGCTTCCAGCCTGAATAATCTTGCCACTAAGGTTCAAAATATACAGGATTTTGTTCTACATGCTCCTATGTCTGAACCTAAAATTCCTGTCCCAGAGTTTTTTTCTGGAGATAGATCTCGTTTTCTGAATTTTAGGAACAATTGCAAGTTGTTTCTTTCTTTGAAATCTCGCTCCTCTGGAGACCCTGCTCAGCAAGTCAAGATAATTATATCTTTCCTGCGGGGTGACCCTCAGAATTGGGCATTTGCATTGGCACCAGGGGACCCTGCGTTGCTTAATGCGGATGCGTTTTTTCTGGCATTGGGTTTGCTCTATGAGGAACCTAACCAAGAGATTCAGGCTGAAAAAGCTTTGTTGGCCCTCTCTCAGGGGCAAGATGAAGCAGAAATTTATTGTCAAAAATTTCGGAAGTGGTCGGTGCTTACTCAGTGGAATGAGTGCGCTCTGGCTGCAAAGTTTAGAGATGGCCTTTCTGAGGCCATTAAAGATGTTATGGTGGGGTTCCCTGCGCCTGCTGGTCTGAATGAGTCTATGACTATGGCTGTTCAGATTGATCGGCGTTTACGGGAGCGCAAACCTGTGCATCATTTGGCGGTGTCGTCTGAACCGTCACCTGAGATAATGCAATGTGATAGAATTCAGTCCAGAAGTGAACGGCAAAAGTATAGGCGGAAAAAAGGGTTGTGCTTTTATTGTGGTGATTCAGCTCATGTTATATCAGCATGCTCTAAACGCACAAAAAAGGTTGATAAGTCTGTTGCCATTAGTACTTTACTGTCTAAGTTCATTCTGTCTGTGACTCTGATTTGTTCATTATCATCCATTTCCGTCGATGCCTATGTGGATTCAGGCGCTGCCCTGAGTCTTATGGATTGGTCATTTGCCAATCGCTGTGGGTTTAGTCTGGAGCCTCTGGAAGTCCCTATTCCTTTGAAGGGAATTGACTCTACACCTTTGGCTATGAATAAACCTCAGTACTGGACACAAGTGACCATGCGTATGACTCCCGTTCATCAGGAGGTGATTCGCTTCCTGGTACTGTATAATTTGCATGATGTTCTAGTACTTGGTCTGCCATGGTTACAAACTCATAATCCAGTCCTTGACTGGAAATCAATGTCTGTGTTAAGCTGGGGTTGTCAGGGGGTTCATGATGATGCACCTCCGATTTCTATCGCTTCATCTACTCCTTCTGAGATTCCTGTGTTTTTGTCTGACTATCGGGATGTTTTTGAGGAGCCTAAGCTCAGTTCACTTCCTCCTCACAGGGATTGCGATTGTGCTATAAATTTAATTCCAGGCAGTAAATTTCCTAAAGGTCGTTTGTTCAATCTGTCAGTGCCAGAGCATACTGCTATGCGGGATTATGTTAAGGAGTCCTTGGAAAAGGGACATATCCGTCCATCTTTGTCCCCTTTGGGAGCAGGTTTTTTTTTTTGTGGCCAAAAAAGATGGTTCCTTGAGGCCTTGTATAGATTATCGTCTTTTGAATAAGATTACCGTAAAATATCAGTATCCTTTGCCATTGTTGACTGATTTGTTTGCTCGCATTAAGGGGGCTAAATGGTTCACTAAGATTGATCTTCGGGGTGCGTATAATCTTATACGAATAAAGCAAGGTGATGAGTGGAAAACCGCATTTAATACGCCTGAGGGCCATTTTGAGTATTTGGTAATGCCTTTTGGACTTTCTAATGCTCCTTCAGTCTTCCAGTCCTTTATGCACGATATTTTCCGTGAATATCTGGATAAATTTATGATTGTGTATTTGGATGATATTTTGTTTTTTTCTGATGACTGGGAGTCTCATGTTCAGCAGGTCAGGAAGGTGTTTCAGGTCCTGCGGGCCAATTCCTTGTTTGTAAAAGGCTCAAAGTGTCTCTTTGGAGTCCAGAAGATTTCTTTCTTGGGGTATATTTTTTCCCCTTCTACTATTGAGATGGATCCCGTCAAGGTTCAGGCTATTTGTGACTGGACGCAGCCTACATCTCTTAAGAGTCTACAGAAGTTCTTGGGGTTTGCTAATTTCTATCGTCGTTTTATAACTAATTTTTCTAGTGTTGTTAAGCCTTTGACGGATTTGACTAAGAAGGGTGCTGATGTTGCTAATTGGTCTCCTGCGGCTGTGGAGGCCTATCAGGAACTTAAGCGCCGGTTTTCTTCTGCTCCTGTGTTGCGTCAGCCAGATGTTTCGCTCCCTTTTCAGGTTGAGGTTGATGCTTCCGAGATTGGAGCGGGGGCGGTTTTGTCACAGAGAAGCTCCGATGGCTCAGTGATGAAGCCATGCGCGTTTTTTTCTAGAAAGTTTTCGCCGGCTGAGCGGAATTATGATGTTGGTAATCGGGAACTTTTGGCCATGAAGTGGGCATTTGAGGAATGGCGTCATTGGCTAGAGGGTGCTAGACATCGTGTGGTGGTCTTGACTGATCACAAAAATTTGATTTACCTTGAGTCTGCCAGGCGTCTGAATCCTAGACAGGCTCGTTGGTCACTGTTTTTCTCTCGTTTCGATTTTGTGGTTTCGTACCTGCCAGGTTCAAAGAATGTGAAGGCGGATGCTCTTTCTAGGAGTTTTGTGCCTGACTCCCTTGGAAATTCTGAGCCCTCTGGTATCCTTAAGGATGGGGTGATTTTGTCTGCTGTCTCCCCAGACTTGCGACGTGCTTTGCAGGAGTTTCAGGCGGTTAAACCTGATCGTTGTCCGCCTGAGAGACTGTTTGTTCTGGATAATTGGACCAGTAGAGTCATCTCCGAGGTCCATTCTTCTGCGTTGGCAGGTCATCCTGGAATATTTGGTACTAGAGACTTGGTGGCCAGGTCTTTTTGGTGGCCTTCCTTGTCGAGGGATGTGCGTTATTTTGTGCAGTCTTGTGAGGTTTGTGCTCGGGCTAAGCCTTGCTGTTCTCGGGCCAGTGGATTGTTGTCACCTTTGCCTATCCCGAAGAGGCCTTGGACGCACATTTCCATGGACTTTATTTCGGATCTCCCTGTCTCTCAAAAAATGTCCGTCATCTGGGTTGTGTGTGATCGCTTTTCTAAAATGGTTCATCTGGTACCCTTGCCTAAGTTGCCTTCCTCCTCTGAGTTGGTCCCTCTGTTTTTTCAGAATGTGGTTCGTTTGCATGGGATTCCTGAGAACATCGTTTCTGACAGGGGATCCCAGTTTGTGTCTAGATTTTGGCGGACGTTCTGTGCTAAGATGGGCATTGATTTGTCCTTTTCGTCTGCATTCCATCCTCAGACGAATGGCCAGACTGAACGAACTAATCAGACCTTGGAAACTTATTTAAGGTGTTTTGTTTCTGCTGATCAGGATGACTGGGTTACCTTTTTGCCGCTGGCCGAGTTTGCCTAATAATCGGGCTAGTTCTGCTACCTTGGTTTCTCCTTTCTTTTGTAATTCGGGGTTTCATCCTCGTTTTTCCTCTGGTCAGGTGGAACCTTCTGATTGTCCTGGAGTGGACATGGTGGTGGATAGGTTGCATCGGATTTGGAGTCATGTGGTGGACAATTTGAAGTTGTCCCAGGAGAAGGCTCAGCAGTTTGCTAATCGCCGTCGCCGCGTGGGTCCTCGACTTCTTGTTGGTGACTTGGTGTGGTTGTCTTCTCGTTTTGTTCCTATGAAGGTCTCTTCTCCTAAGTTCAAGCCTCGGTTCATCGGTCCCTATAGGATCTTGGAAATTCTTAACCCTGTGTCGTTTCGTTTGGATCTCCCGGCATCGTTTGCTATTCATAATGTGTTCCATCGGTCGTTGTTGCGGAAGTATGAGGTACCTGTTGTTCCTTCGCTTGAGCCTCCTGCTCCAGTGCTGGTGGAGGGAGAATTGGAGTATGTTGTGGAGAAGATCTTGGATTCTCGTGTTTCCAGACGGAAACTCCAGTATTTGGTCAAGTGGAAGGGTTATGGTCAGGAGGATAATTCTTGGGTGGTTGCCTCGGATGTTCATGCTGATGATTTGGTTCGCGCTTTTCATAGGGCTCATCCTGGTCGCCCTGGTGGTTCTCGTGAGGGTTCGGTGACCCCTCCTCAAGGGGGGGGTACTGTTGTGAGTTCTGTTTTTGGGCTCCCTCTGGTGGTTACTGATGGTACTGGGTGACTTGTCTTTCCTGGGTTTCTGGGTTCCACCTGTTCCATCAGCATATGGGAGTTTCCTATTTAACCTGGCTTTGCTGGCATTTCCTCGCCGGTTATCAATGTATCCAGTGTGTCTTGTTTCCTCTGCTCCCTGCTCCTAGAACCTTCTGGACAAGCTAAGTTTGGATTTTCCCGTTTTGTGTTTTGCTTAATTTGGTTTTTAGTCCAGCCTGCAGATATGTGATTCTCTGCTGCTGGTTGCTCTAGTGGGCTGAAATTGCTTTTCATGTACCATGAGTTGGCACATGAGTTCAAGTAATTTCAGGATGGTTTTTTGAAGGGTTTTTCGCTGACCGCGCAGTTCACTTTTGTATCCTCTGCTATCTAGCTTTAGCGGGCCTCATTTTGCTGAAACTGTTTTCATTCTATGTATGTGCTTTCCTCTCATTTCACCGTCATTATATGTGGGGGGCTGCTATTTGCTGTGGGGTATTTCTCTGGAGGCAAGAGAGGTCTGTGTTTCTTCTAATAGAGGAAGTTAGATCTTCGGCTGGAGCGAGACGTCTAGGATCATCGTAGGCACGTTCCCCGGCTACATTTATTTGTGTGTTAGGTTCAGGGTCGCGGTCAGCTCAGGTTCCATCGCCCTAGAGCTTGTTTGTATCTGTGCTTGTCCTTTTTGTGATCCCCTGCCATTGGGATCATGACAGACTAGCATCAAAAACAGCCTTTATTTAGATGAGGTGTAAGCAAAAAAGAAACTTAAGTGGATGCTGTGTGAAAATGTCCTATTTTGTAAATGAGTTCTGATGGCCAATTTTATGTAGTTTAAACTCAACTTGTAACAAGTGCAAAATGTTTTTACTCTAGGCTACTGGTTTTATCAAGTTTGTGGGTCCAGCTGTTTAACATCCTATTTTTACATAAGATTAACAGATTGGTTAAAAAAAAAGAAAAGGGTAAGAAAAAAATAAGCAAATAGTCTCAATCTTCCAACTGTAGTTTGTTTCAAACAAGATGAAAAAGTCAACAATTATGTGCCGAGGCTTGTTAGAAAAACACATCCCCTGTGCATATAGTTGAATACTAACACATTCATTTTCAAACCTAAAATCAACCTTGGAGCTATAGTTTGTCAACACGCAAAACACTAAAAAATCAAATACAGATGTAGAATTGTTTAAAACAGATGCTGAAAAGCCTTGTCAATATCCTTAAGGAATCTTGTGAATCAGTAGGAAACTAATTTCAGTAGTAAAGTACACAAGTATGTATAGCTTTATCCAGCTTGATTAATGTTCTCTGGTGATCATTCAAAGGCAAAATATTCTTTTATAGAGTTATTTCCCAAGCATTGTCTTTTATGTTATTTCTAAGGGACACAAGTCATAATTCATCATAATACATTGTTTTCAGAAAATAACCAAATACTTTCGTAAGTAACAGACATGTATTGCAAAAATGCGGAAACTGTTTAAAGACTATGCTGATACTAACCAAATTCTAACCCATACTTTAATAGTGTATACAACATTTTAGTAAGCAATGGGGTGGGTACGTTTACTAGAAATAACAGGGCATAAATAAAAAAATTAAAAATTCTCTCCAGATTCTTAAAGGAAACCTTTAAGTTCCCAAAGACTATTAACCTTCCAATAAAGGATTAATCTGCAGGTTAAAAGCGTATTGAAGCTGCCCGACGGCGGCACTGAAAGCCCCGGGATCAGAAGGAAAGTAACTTTATTCCTCTGGCTATCAGTCACATTACAGAGTTAGTGGTGGCTGTTACCACACTCCACCACTGACTGACAACCGGCTCTGTACCGACACATTGTTTAGCCAGCTTAGTGTCTGTGGCGTGGTTACATCCACTGCTCACTGTGTACTGAGTGGTGACTGAAGCTGCGCCGCTCATGCTTGTATGACTGAAAGACAGATGCTGCCGGGAAGAATAAAGCCTCAGAAAATTTTTTACCTGCAGATTAACCCCATATCTGTAGGTTGATAGTATTTGGGGACATGACAGATTCTCTTTAAAGGGAAGGTGAGCTAAGCCCACCAGCATCAGGGGCTTATCTACAGCATTCTGGAATGCTGTAGATAAGTCCCCGATGTATCCTGAAAGATGAGAAAAAGAGGTTAGATTTTACTCATCTGGGTGAGCGGTCCGATCCGGGGCCTCCTACCTTCATAGGATGACGTCCTCTACTTGTCTTCATGCTGCGGCTCCGGCGTAAGCGTACTTTGTCTGCCCTGTTGAGGGCAGAGGAAAGTACTGCAGTGCGCAGGCGCCGAGCCTCTCTGACCTTTCCCGACATCTGCGCACTGCAGTACTTTGCTCTGCCCTCAACAGCGTGAACACAATAAGAGGACATCTATCATAGTAAGAAGATGGGAATGCAATGCCCATCGGACCGGACCGCAGCGGGACCGCCCCTGGGTGAGTATAAGCTAACCTCTTTTTCTCATCTTTCAGGATACATTGGGGGCTTATTTACAGCATTCCAGAATGCTGTAGATAAGCCCCTGATGCTGGTTCGCTTAGCTCATTTTGGGAGTGACAGGTTCCCTTTAAAGGGAATCTGTCACCAGATTTTTCCTGGGTAATCTGACAGCAGCATGATGTAGGAGCAGAGACCCTAATTCTAGCGATGTATAACTTAGTTTACTGGTGCAGCAGTTGTGATAGTTTTCTCCGTTGTAAGTCTAGCAGAGTTCAGTTGTTGAGCTGAGCATAACCCAGCACACAGCACAGATTTCTGTGTAGGTTGTTTATTGACACTGAAGTGATAATCTGTGGTGGAGGCAGGGGTTTGGATCAGGATACACTAGGCCACTTGTCCTGTAATGATAATATCCTTATAATAAAATACTTATTGTATTGAAAGAGCAAAACACAGCCCAGTAAGAGCCACATCTTTGGAATCAGGGTATATGCCTATACATCATTCTTTGTCTTCTCAGTAGAAAGGTAAACGGCACTATCAAGCAATATACTTCTAACATAGAGGTGAAAGATCCTTTACATTGAAATATAGCAGTTTCTTGAATGTGCAGAGTGCTTAGCACAGAATTAAACGTGTGTATTATAGGAATTTGCGGAACTCACCAACTCAGCGAGGGCAGTCCACTCTGTCTCTCCCCACATGCCTCCGTAACCTGCACGTCTGATTTTTCGCCCATGTCCCGTGGTGTGGAATAAAGGACTTGAGAACATTCTGTGAATTGGTGAGTGCCGCATATTCCTATAATATTTCTCTACATCATTCTGCTGTCAAATTACATAGCAAAGAAATTAAAAAAAATCAAAATGGATGGCTTGGCAAAGAAATGATTACCTACATTAGGCTTGGAACTATGGAGGTGGATACAACAAATATTGTGGATTTGTACATTTTAATAATAAAAAAGAGAAAATGCAAAAACTTCTATTTACACTTTTTTTTCAGATTTTTCCTAAGTTTAATCAATACAAAAAATATAAATAAAAAAGTGATGACAGTAATATAATTACAATATCCTGTTAACAAAATGCTCAAATAATATTATCATCTGTCAGATTTTAGATCTTTAGGACAAAGATACAGTTTTCTGATGTTAGTACATACAACTTAACAGTCTTTAATTATTGCACTTTATTTTTTGCTATAAAAAAACATTTTTTTATTATTTTCATTAAAATTATAATAATTATTTTTTCTCTAGCTAATAGATAATCCTAAATCAGATTTTTTTTTCCATTATTATTACCTTTCTTATGTTTTAGGTAAAAGAAAAAAAATAGAAGAAAAAGGTTAATTAATCAGAGGCACAACGGGGAGTGTTTATTTTTATTTATTGATTGATTCAGTTTTTTTTTTATCTTTATATTAGATTTTTTTTTCATGTATCAAGGCAGCTTGAAAAAAAAGACTATGATACTTATGTAAGGTTCTAGCATGTACGAAGGATGCCGTGACGGGCAGGAGACAGAACAAGAGTTAACTGGCTCTTTATAATTAAAGAATTCAGCGATTACTCTCCACAGAGGGAGAATGGAGAACAATATGCAAAACAACAGACGAGTGATAGCTGTAACCGGGTACTAGCCGAGGGACAAGAAAAACAGAATTGACTTATCAGTCTCTGGTTCCTGGATGGTGGAGGCTGGAAAATCCCATAATGGCGCTGTAGGTAGCGCGTGAATTCTCTGATCCGGTCCTGGAAATAGTAGATGCGCTGTCTCTGCACAGAGGTGAAGTATCCAGTCCTTTCCGCACGTGGTCTCCTGTCCTTGGATTGGGGAGCTGTCCACGAGGAAATTCGCTGCCTCGCTGGTGAAGTGTACAGTCCAGAAGAACAGGTCGCAACGTCACTCCCGTACTCAGCGTGCACCGAGGGATCTGCACTGCGCGATACGTCTGTGGATGTAAGAGGCACAGTCCGGCCAGCACTCTCAGTCAAAGGGTGGCATGTAATTATCCCCTACAGAAGCAAGGTGTGTCTGAGCGGGACCGTAGTCTGGTCACGCGTATCTGTCAGTTGGTGTCGGTCAGCGGAGAGAGAGTCAACCTTCTCCTGTCACACAGGCTGAGTACCCAACAAAGTCCCATCTTCCACATGCCGAGCCCCTTTTATATCTAACCCGTCCCCCCAGTCAGGTGCTACTCCAGTCAGGAAGTCTTTCCCCCGGCAACAATGGTGACAGCCCAGACAGTTCCGGCCCGGATACACAAGAGGGACCACTAGCCCGGTCCATCTTCCTACACTTACATACATTATAAAAATAGATTAAAACATAAATATTCTCAATAGAGTCTCCTGGGAAATCAACCAAGCATTGTACATCAACAAAAGTTCCGAAAAGGTCTGATGCTCATGGCCACATAGTCTGTATATTAGTTTACAGTATCCACTAAAATAAATATGGGCAAAAAATATGTAGTTGAGTTTTAAAAAAAATATTTTCTACCTAGCAGATACAGTTTTCTGCTGCAAATTAGCACAAACATTTACTACAGTGACCCTATGGGCTTATTCAGACATCAGTTTTGAGCTTACATGTTCTATCTGTGGTTAGAACTGGTATTTATTATAGTCTATGGAGCTGCTCACGTGTCTCTGTATTTTTGTAAAGAGTGATCAGAGCAAAATTTCGTAGACATATCCGATCTTGATCAAATTCTTGCATCAAAATTGTCAATGCAAGTCTATCGGTGCGAAAAAATATTGGACACTTCTATCGTATTCCATCTAGGTGTTTTCCTTATTTTACAAACTGATATTAAAAGGTTGAGAAACTTTCATAATTTTGTTTCAATTAAAACATAATAAAGTCATTATCATCATGTCAGTTTTCACTGGAAATTTCAACCCTGTAAATATTGAGGGGGGACATCCTATATGTGTAATGCCGGTTTGTTTGTACTTTGTTTCCCCAGCGTTACTCTGCATGTCTGTGCTCTTATCCTTTGCTCCTTTCCCTCTAAGCAGCTGGGATACTGTTAACTGTTACCTATATGGATTCTGCTCAGTTCCCGGCTCTGCTGTATAGCCATACATGTGTTGTAGAGTCTTTGCTCCGCTGCATGACCATCCATGTGTGCGGTCCCCGGCTGCCACTATGGAAGCTATCCATGGGTTGTGAGGTCCTCTGCAGCTTGTGCATGACTTTCCACAGTTTGTCCAGGCTTGCAGGTCCTGCACTGGCTATGCTGTACTGGTTTTTGTCTGTGCTTAGGGTGTGCACGACCTCACCTTCCCTGTCTTTATTAAAGTGTGTGTACAGTGTGTGTGCAGTGTGTGTGCTTGAATTGCTTTCCCCAGCCTATTGCTGTGGGACAGCTCCTATTTAAAATTCCTTTTCCCTGTTGGGCGTGGTCAGGGCTTCTCATTAGGTTGCAGAACCTAGCCATGTGTGGTTGGTCCAGCATGTTGCTCCTTGCCTGCCATGTTTTCAGCTCCTGTTCTGTCTCCTATCAGTTCTGGAAAAGCTGATGTCTTTGTCCCTGGACCTGTCCTGTCTATGTGTTTGTACCAAAGTCCTTACCCTTGAATGGGAATTCTTGCTGTGTGATGTTCCTGAAGTCCTTTTGTGTCTTGAACCATGTACCCAGTGACTGTGAGTTTCTTGTAACCTGTGTCTTGAAAATCAATCTGTTTTCATCTTCTGAAGATGGAGTCCGGTGTTCCTGACATAAGTCTACTATGCTGTGCTCAGCCTATTACGCATCTCTAGCACTGTCCGGTCTGATTCTATGGTGCTTGCACCATACCACTTAAGTTTCATTATAGGTTGTGTCTGTCCTTCAGAGCCTGACGACTGCTGCCTGGTGCCTGCAGCCTGACGACCGCCACCCAGTGCCTGTAGCCTGACGACCACTGCCTGGTGCCCGGAGTCTGATGATCGCTGCCTGGTGCCTATAGCCTGATTACCTCTGCTTGGTGTTTGAAGACTCACAACCGCTGCCTGGTGCCTGGAGCCTATCTACCTCTGCCTGGTGCATGGAGCCTGAATACCTCTGCCTGGTGCTTGGAGCCTGAGGACAGTCATCTGGTGCCTGGAGTCTGATGACTGTTGCTTGATGTTACGTCGGTTTCCCTGATGTTCTGTCGGTGTCCCTGATGTCCTGCCATTCTCTGTCTGGAGCTGTGTCCGTTGTCCGGGGTCCAGATGTCCTGTCCTTGTCCTAGATGTCCAAGCCTGTGTCCAGATATCCAGTATGTGGTCCTGGTTGTCCAGCCTGAATTTCTGAGTCGGTTGCAGTTGTATTCCTGGATGGGCTCCTCCTCCGTGTTCCTTGGCAGTTTCCAGCCTTGTGGTGACGGCTCTGCCTGTGTGTCCTGGATCTGACCAGCTGATGTCCTGAGTTGCTTTATTGAGGTTCCTGGACCTGTGCTGTCCATGTTTTGCCTGTGTCCCGATGTCCGACCTGTTCCCTGGGGTCCATCCTGTGACGACGTCTGTCCGAAGGCAGTGTCTGATGTTCTCCTGCTGTGCTTTTGCTATGCCTGAGGCCTGAGAAAGAGGTTCTCCTCATAAGCCCGTGCCAGATGACTCTGGACTGCATCAACCCATGATGACCACTTGCCACGTCTGACGTCTGCTGTCTTGTGATATTCACCCTTGCTTGATGTGCGGAATAGGGAGCCTAGCATTGTAATGTCTTGTTTCTGTATGCTGATTTTGTTTAGTAAACTTTGTTTCTTCAAACCTGAAGTTGTGCTGTGTCATCTAGTCCTGCATGTTACCACCTTGCCCACATGTTCAGCTGCCATAAACCCTGGATGCTGCCCTTCCCTTGTCCAGGTAGGCCCGGGTTCCTCCTTGTGGTCCAGTGGGTCCACATTCTATTACCACCTGGGATGCATACCCCACATCATCGTGGCCTGGCAACGTGGGAGCGTAAGCTAAGTAGGCTAAGTTGCTACAATAGGAATTCAGTTCCAAAGCTGAATATTATGCAGGCTGCTATTTACTGCAGATTTTTACCAAAATGTAAAAGTGGATTTTTGGAAAATTTACCTATCCCCTATGAATGTACCTAGCCCTTCTTGAGGGAAGAAGAGGACTTAACTGAGTTGCCATCTATAGGAGGTAGCAATCCTAAAAGTCAGTAACAACCCTTTAAAAAGACTTACTACATGACTTAGGATAAAAACCAAACCAGAATATTAATTTGCAGACACATGTTTTGGGAGTTTGCTTTTGTTTGGTGCAAAGCATGAGATTTGATTTCTCTGTATGAGAGGCCTCAGACTGTGGTCTAAGCGGTAACATATGAAAGGCATGTCACTCTCCACAAGGAAAAACATTACCCCTTAGACCTCAGTTAGGGTCCCCTCAAACATCCAAATCAGATCTCATGATTTGCACTGAGGAAGGGCAACACTTCGAAACTCGTGTCTGCAAATTAAGATTCTGGTTTGGCTTTTTTCATGTGCTCAAAGCTCATTAAAGTATCGTTCCAAATTTTAGGATTTCTACTTCCAAAATATGACACTAGAATTCAATTCCTCTTCCTCTTTGAAGAAGCAATGTGCATATTTAATTTTCCAGAGGAGAATTGAACGACAGCTAAGTCTCCTCACCTTGTCAGGATAGATCTATCATTCTTCACAAGAAGAAACATTACCCTTAAGTCCCTCCAAATGCTAAGTGAAGTTTCTTGTTGATGCTACTAGAATGTCAGTTTGTAATCAACTATTGACCTCAATGCAGTGGTCAAAGGTATTGACCTCATATTGTGAGATCCCTGTTAGTATCAATGCTTTGCAATCAGGCACATAACTGGAATAGGTGCAGTGGTTGCATTTGCACCAGGCCCTGGAGCGTAAGGGGCACACAAAGTCCATTTGACATATACGAAAAGACCAAATCTATTAAAGACTTGCAATAATTAGAAGTTATGTTGCAGCTTTTGCATTTGGGCCCACGAGCTTCAAGGTATGACATTGGTAGCCATGATTCTTACAGAGAAAACTGTAATGGTAGCTTTCCTTTAAACCAACCAATTCTCTGCTTTTATTGGCTTCATTTGCTCCAATGTTAAATAGCTGCAATTGGCTTTCTAAAATGGCTTTCAGAGCATAATTCTCTATCTCAAGATGGAAAGTGTTTAGCTTACGTACATCACTGTAATAAAAGAGCTTACGGCAAAATTAGCAAACACATTACAAGTCGCTTTTTTTGTCAGACTTGTAAGTTTAGTCATGTTTTCCCAAGAAAAAAATGACTAAACATTAAACCATAATGAGATTGCATTTTTTAAGCATTAATGATATGAACTTACACAGCATGTACATTCCCTCTAATAGACTAAGATCTAATTAACAACTGAGTATGTGGCCAATTTCTAATGGGTATGATCAACACAAACTTGTAAAAGTAAAATGCCAAACATTAAGATTTCCTTGAATTCTACTCATTTAGTGGAGGGAAAATTAACTGTAAGTCATTATATTTTCATATCTGCATTTTAAAGCTTATTGTATATTTGCACTAGATGTAAGTACATGAACGCTCCATAATGATATCCCAAGGAAAATACATAGTCATTTTAATTTTTCTTTAATTTATGGTGGAAACGTGTATGAATTCACATTAGAGCAAGAGACAAAACAGACAGATCTCTATGAAAAAGCAGTACAGACGTTTCCACCCTTACAAGAGCTTAGCCACTACTTTTTTATCGATGGTCTATACTTTGAATAGGCCATCAATATCTGATGAATGAAGGTGCGACACACTGTTAACGGTGCCGGCAGTGGCCGGAAGTTCTCTGATGCTACTAGAACACAGCAGCTCCATCATCTCTGTATTGACTGCAGCTGAGTACTGGAGATCCACCCTCAATTCATAGAATCTTAGATTGTAAAAGTTGGAAGGGATCTCCAGGGTCATCGTGTCCAACCCCTGCTCAATGCAGGATTCACTAAACCATCTCAGACAGATGTCTGTCCAGCCTCTGTTTAAAGTTTTCCATTGAAAAAGAACTCACCACCTCTCGTGGCAGCCTGTTCCATTCGTTGATCACCTTCATGGTCAAAAAGTTTTTTCAAATATCTAATCTGTAGCTTCTCCTTTTCAGTTTCATCCCATTGATTTTCATGTTTCCTGTGCAAATGAGAATAAGGAGGATCCCTCCACACTGTAATGTCCCTTCAGATATTTGTAGACATCTATTAAGTCTCCTCTTAGCTTTTTTTTGCAAGATAAAAATTCTCAGATCCTTTAACCTTTCCTCGTATGACATGGTTTGCAGCCCGCTCATCACCCTGGTAGCTCTTTTCTGAACCTGTCCCCTGTTTTTCAATGTCTTTTTTAAAATGTGGTGCCCAGAACTGGACACAGCATTCCAGATGAGCTCAGACAAAGGAGAAGTAGAGGAGTATAATTACTTCATGTGATCTAGACTCAAAGCTTCTCTTAATACATCCTAGAACTCTGTTTGGCTTTTTTTTGCTGCAGCATCACACTGATGACTCATGTGCAGTCTGTGATCTATTAGTATGAAAAAAAATGGAAATTCAGCTCACCCTTGTGATGTTAGTCTCACAGCCCATGAGATTGATCCGAGCACGGAAAATGTCTCTGCTTGATGCCAGGTACTTGTGCATGAAAACGAAGGTATCCAGCTCCGGAATTAAAATTAATAGTCTGTATTGAACAATTTTAAAAATAAGCTACTTGACAAGCTGGTACATACCGGAGGAAGAAATGCTTTTAAACAACTGGACACGTTTCAAACACGTGTAGTGATCTTAGTCCTCAGTTTCACTATAAGGAATCTTGCAAGAGAATAAAAAACACCCCAAACACGTGCGTTAATTGCTCCTCAAAGTGAAATCAACATTTAGGTGATACAAGGTAGAAAATGTAGAAAATACAAAAAATATATATATATAATCATGACTTTGTCAATAAATAGAACACTATTTTATCTAATTGTTCCAAAAGATTAATGCAACTCACAGTAAAATACGAAGTTAATGAACTTTCTACTATTAGAAAAAACCTGGACAAGGAAATTAAAATCTACTGTTACTGTGGAAGAATATGAACATTTCCCAAAGGATCTCAAATCCAAAATACATTCCCTAGAAGAATCTATCATTTTAATTAAGAAAAAGACATTTAGTAGGGATGTATTTGATTATACGAATAACCAAGCTTATGAATGGGGAAGATGGGAAAAGCAACCCACTCCACCCAGATTGACTATAAAGAAACGCACTCACAATTTTTTCTCTTCTGCACACTGCAATCAAGTAACTTTTTCTTCCTCGAATCTAGAATTGGATGTCTCTGCAGAGTCTTCTAATAATCCCGATGATAACATGCATCACGCGACTCATGGTAACAATTCTCAAATGAGTTGTTATCGCAAGCAAAGAAAATACAAGAATGCCTCTGCAAAAAATGCATCAAAAAACGCATCAGGAGAGGAGGTAGAAAACACCTTAAACATTCCATCCATTTTCAAGAGCGGACTGAGAAGTCATTCCAAGACACCTCATTAGATGCAATAAATCTGTATTCTATTGCACTGAAACAGAGACTAGATTGCTATCACTAGGTTTGAACTTTGCCCCCCAAAATACTAATTTAAACACTTTTTCTACTCTGAAAGATATCAATAAATTCGTCAGAGACCTAACAGTGAAAAAACATTTTTTCATAGAAGAGAAAGCGCTGGTTCCAACACAATGTTCTATCACGAATGAATTTATTGGAGTGTTTCTCGGAACAAAATGGGTCATTATGCCTTATGGACTTGGACACCACCAGATCTTTAATGGACACAAATTTAATTTCAACCCTTAAGTCCAGAAATCCTTCCTTTTATCCGGTACACACAAGAACTGACTCCATTGAACGTTTCCAAGATAATGTGGAAAGGGACATACGGAATCTTGCATTAGAGCCCACATTTAGTTCCTATAAATATAATTTGTCAAAAGAAGAATGTGATGATTTAAATAAATTAAAAACATACACTGGCATCAACATTAAGATGTTGGACAAAGGTGGATCTGTGGTAGTCCTAAATGAATCTGACTATGTGAAGGCTATCTATGACATGTTATCGGATGGCAATATTTATCATTTGCTAAAATCAGATACTTCATTGGAGTTTTCCAAAATCTGCAAATGTATTATTGATGATGGACTTAGTCAGGTTTTTTTTTTACCAAAAAACAAGCTGAGTATTTGCATATTGAAAATCCTGTCATTCCGATTTTACATGCATTGCCGAAAATGCATAAGAATATCTTTCCACCTCCCATGCGTCAAATAGTATCAGGGATAGGATCTTTTAGTGAACATGTAGGAGAATAGACTGCAGGGAACACTATACTCCATGCACATAGTTTCCACCCACCACATACGATTCAATCAATTCCAGTGGGTGAGGTGATTAGAGCAAAAAGGAACTGCAGTGACAATTTGACTTTTGTTAATAAAAAAAGAACATTAGGAAACGTCTTAAAAATAGGAAATATCCTGATTGGACCATTGACCGTGCTTTTGATATAGTTGATACGAAATCAAGAACAGAACTCATTGCAACGGTACCTGAATTTGATTCTAACAATCGGAAGCAGACTAGAAAACATAATAATAAGTCTCTCTCGGAACAACCGGTCTTAGTTCTCACTTACAGTACGTTTTTGAAGTCAATTTATGACATAGTTCACCGCAATTTGAATATTCTGGGAGATGATGATATTATGGATACAATACTCAAGGATGGTAGCTAATTCGTTTTCCCCTAGCTTTTAACATGCAATTAAAACAAAAAACTCCTCGAATTGGTTATCCACTGAGGGTTTATTCAAATGCGGATAAATTCCCTACAAAATGTGCTTACAGCCTAAAAAGACATCCACTTTTTTTTCCTCAAAGAATCAAAGGACTTTTTAAAATAAAATAAATGAATTGCAACTCAGATAATGTAGTATAAATTATTGAATGTTCAGCTTGTAAACTTTTATATGTGGGTTCTACAATTAGGAGATTAAAGGACAGGATCAGGAAACATCTCTATGGAATTACTCAACCTACAATGCGTCATGTTTCCAATGCGTCTAATCATTTCATAAAATTTCATAATAGACAAACTACACATTTTAAAGCATTTGCAATAGAACAGGTCTGTAGGAATATACGTGGTGGAGATAGGGAGACAAAATTGTGAGATAGGGAGGCTTTTTGGATCTATCTATTAAACACTCGGGTACTAGGGTTGAGCGACCTTTACTTTTATAGGATCGGGTCGGGTTTCACTAAACCCGACTTTTTCAAAAGTCGGGTCGAGTGAAATCTGCCGATCCTATAAAAAAGTCGGGGTCGGGGTCGGACGAAACCCGAAACCCAATGCAGTGCATTGGGTTTCCATGGTTCCCAGGGTCTGAAGGAGCGGAAACTCTCCTTCAGGCCCTGCGATCCATATTTTAGTGTAAAATAAAGAATTAAAATAAAAAATATCGCAATACTTACCCTCTGACGCGCCCTGGTACCAACCGGGAACCTTCCTTCCTTAGAAACAGCCTTCCAGGACCTTGCGGTGACGTTCGCGGTGACGTCGCGGCTTGTGATTGGCCGCGTGGCCGCCCATCTGACCGCTCGCGCGGCCAATCAGAAGCCGTGACGTCACCGCGACGTCACCGAAGGTCCTGGAAGGGCTGATTCTTAGGAAGGAAGGCTGCCGGAAAGAAGCAGGGCGCGTCCGAGGGTGAGTATATTCCTATTAGGTACATACTCACCCTCGGACGCGCCCTGCTTCTTTCCGGCAGCCTTCCTTCCTAAGAATCAGCCCTTCCAGGACCTTCGGTGACGTCGCGGTGACGTCGCGGCTTGTGATTGGCCGCGCGAGCGGTCACATGGGCGGCCGCGCGGCCAATCACAAGCCGCGACGTCACCGCGAACGTCACCGCAAGGTCCTGGAAGGCTGTTTCTAAGGAAGGAAGGTTCCCGGTTGGTACCAGGGCGCGTCCGAGGGTAAGTATTGCGATATTTTTTATTTTAATTCTTTATTTTACACTTAAATCTGAATTCCGATACCAATTCCCGATATAAACATATCGGGAATCGGTATCGGAATTCCGATTCTAGATTCAAAAGATCGCCGACTTCATGGCCGACCCCACACAGGGGTCGGGTCGGGTTTCATGAAACCCGACTTTGCCAAAAGTCGGCGACTTTTGAATATTTTCGACCCGTTTCGCTCAACCCTATCGGGTACCTCTAGTATTACCGTATATACTCGAGTATAAGCCGACCCGAGTAAAAGCCGACCCTCCCTAATTTTGCCACAAAAAACTGGGAAAACTTAATGACTCGAGTATAAGCCTAGGGTGGAAAATGCAGCAGCTACTGGTACATTTCAAAAGTAAAAATAGATACCAATAAAAGTAAAATTAATTGAGACATCAGTAGGTTAAGTGTTTTTGAATATCCATATTAAATCAGGAGCCCCATATAATGCTCCATACAGTTTATGATGGGCCCCATAAGATGCTCCATATTAAAATATGCCCTATATAATCCTGCATAAAGGTTAATAATGGCCCCATAAGATGCTCCATAGACACATTTTCCCCATTTAGTGCTGCACAAACCTTGATTATGGCCCCATAAGATGCTCCATACAGACACTTGCCCCATATAATGCTTCACAAATGTTAATTATGGCCCTATAAGATGCACCATAAAGATATTTGCGCCATGTAGTGCTGCATAAATGTTGATTATGGCCCCATAAGATGCTCCATAAAGATGTTTGCGCCATATAGTGCTGCACAAACTTTGACTATGGCTCCATACAGACACTTGCCCCATTTGCTGCTGCTGCAATAAAAAAAGAAAAATCACATACTCATCTCTCTGTCACTCAGGCCCCCGGCACTTGCTATATTCACCTTTCCTCATTCCGGCGCAGCGCCATCTTCAGCGTTTTCTGCACTGACGTTCAGGCAGAAGGTGTGCACTAATCATGTCATCGCGTCCTCTGACCTGAGCATCACTGCAGAAGATGCTGAAGACGGAGCGGCGGCTGGAACGAGGAGAGGTGAATATCGCACTGCACTCCACTCCCCGTAATACTCACCTGCTCCTAGCGCGGTGCAGTCCCTGCTTCCCTGGTGCTGCAGCTTCTTCCTGTAATGAGCGGTCACCGTTACCGCTCATTAAAGTAATGAATATGCGGCTCCACCCCTATGGGAGGTGGAGCCACATATTCATTACTGTAATGAGCGGTACCATGTGACCGCTCAGTACAGGAAGAAGCTGCGGCGCCGGGAAAGCAGGGACCTGCAGGGACCGCGCCAGGAGCAGGTGAGTATAATTAGACAGCCCCCGCTCCCCTCCCCTGCCGACCCCTGGGTATGACTCGACTCCAATTCAATTTATTTTTCAATGCTCATCAATAGTGTTGAGCGATACCTTCCGATATCGGAAAGTATCGGTATCGGATAGGATCGGCCGATATTCAAAAAATATCGGATATCGCCGATACCCGATCCCAATGCAAGTCAATGGGACCAAAATATCGGAATTAAAATAAACCCTTTCTTTCCTTGTAGGTTCATTCTACATGAAGGAAAACAACTAAGAATAATGCAGGATGTATTTGGGGAGGTGGCGGAGACATTAAAGTCATAGAGGTTTAGCCCATTCAAATAGAATAGCATGTTTTTTTTTTTTTTTTAAAGACGTTCGGAGTGACAAAGATATTGACTATGTAAATATTTATTTTATTTTGTCAGATATTGATGTTTCACTATTCCACGAACTTCCCCTTATTTTTTTTTTACTTTTCCCACACTTTCATCTTCATCATCATCAGCATCTTTGACATCAACTTCTTCTTCACCTTATTCATCTTCTTCTTCATCCTTTACCTTTTTTTTTTTATTTTTTTATTACATTCTTCATATTCATTTTATTCAACTATTATTATTCTTCCTATTCTACATATTCATTTTATTCAACTGTATTATTCTTCCTATTCTACTTCTTCATCATATTCTCATTTGTGACAGGCATTCCCGTAGTTGTTATCTATAAAAGTTGGAAGATTACACCTTCCGTTCTGCCAGTCACAAAAGTTACATTTGTCCGCGTTCAGTTTGGCCTGCAGCATCAGGCTTTATCCAGGGGCACCACGAGGAGGAACGGACTCACCCCCATACACTGCTTAGTCTTCTTCTGCATATAATTGAGATAATATCTTTTGCTCTGATATTAAGTGTTATGCTTAATGTTCTTCTGCTCTTTGTTCTGCAGCCTCTTGTTCTTCTGCTTCTCGGTCTTCCATGTCGTCGTCTCCAGTGTCGTCATCTCCGCCGTCGTCGTCTCCGCCGTCGTCGTCTCCGCCGTCGTCGTCGTCGTCATCGGGGTGGTCTTCCGGGTCGTCGACTTTAGGGTCTTCAACTTGGAAATGTAGCAGAAGGTACAAGAAGGCTGAGAAAATGCCAAGAACCTGATGATGGAACTGGAACTCGGATGGCTACCCGAAGGTTCAAGAGCCTATGGAACTACCGAGGACCAGCTGACGTTACTGGAACCCGGTTACTAAGCAGGAGGTACCCGTGCTAAAAAGCACTACCAAGGACCGCTTGACGTTGGCGGAACTCGGATACCCAGAAGGAGGCACCTAAGCCAAAGGCTCTGCCCGGAACCAGCTGACCGTACTGGAACCAGGATGGGGAGCAGAAGGTACAAGAGCAAAAGACACTGCCGAGAACCAGCTGACGGTACTGGAACCCGGATGGGTAGCCGAAGGTCCAAGAGCCAATGGAACTACCGAGGACCAGCTGACGTTACTGGAACCCGGTTACTAAGCAGGAGGTACCCGTGCCTGAAAGCACTACCAAGGACCACCTGACGTTGGTGGAACTTGGATACCCAGAAGGAGGCACATAAGCCAAAGGCTCTGCCCGGAACCAGCTGACGGTACTGGAACCAGGATGGGGAGCAGAAGGTAAAAGAGCAAAAGACACTGCCGAGAACCAGCTGACGGTGCTGGAACCAGGTGGTGGACCCGAAGGCCCACAGGAGAGGAGAGAACAGCTAGGCGTCTCAGTGAGCTTGACACTACCCAGAAACAGCTGACGGTGCTGAAACCAGGATTGGCACGAGGGAGTACCTGTGACAAAAACACTGCCGAGAACCAGCTGGCGGTGCTGGAACCCAGATGCGTTGCCCCAGTGTGCAAGAGCCAATGGCACGACCGAGGACCAGCTGACGGTGCTGGAACCCGGTTACTAAGCTGTAGGTGCCCGCGCTTAAAAGCACTACCAAGGACCGCCTGACGTTGGCGGAACTCGGATAACCAGGAGGAGGCACCTAATCCAAAGGCTCGGCCCGGAACCAGCTGACGGTGCTGGAACCAGGTGGTGGACCTCAAGGCCCACAGGAGAGGAGAGAACAGCTAGGCCGCGAGGCAGCCGCAGTTACCGAACCCCAACAGTCCTACAGGGGGAGCTGGGCCTACTGGCACTACAGAACCAGCCTTGACTACCAGTTCACGCAGCCCACATAGGAAGCTCCTAAACTGGAGGCACCCTGGAGTTGGCTAACCCGACCGCACCACGACAGGGCAAGCATAGGCGTCTCAGTGAGCTTGACACTACCCGGAAACAGCTGACGGTGCTGGAACCAGGTTTGGCACGAGGGAGTACCTGTGACAAAAACACTGCCGAGAACCAGCTGGCGGTGCTGGAACCCAGATGCGTTGCCCCAGTGTGCAAGAGCCAATGGCACGACCGAGGACCAGCTGACGGTGCTGGAACCCGGTTACTAAGCTGTAGGTGCCCGCGCTTAAAAGCACTACCAAGGACCGCCTGACGTTGGCGGAACTCGGATACCCAGGAGGAGGCACCTAAGCCAAAGGCTCGGCCCGGAACCAGCTGACGGTGCTGGAACCAGGTGGTGGACCCCAAGGCCCACAGGAGAGGAGAGAACAGCTAGGCCGCGAGGCAGCCGCAGTTACCGAACCCCAAGAGTCCTACAGGGGGAGCTGGGCCTACTGGCACTACAGAACCAGCCTTGACTACCAGTTCACGCAGCCCACATAGGAAGCTCCTAAACTGGAGGCACCCTGGAGTTGGCTAACCCGACCGCACCACGACGGGGCAAGCATAGGCGTCTCAGTGAGCTTGACACTACCCGGAAACAGCTGACGGTGCTGGAACCAGGTTTGGCACGAGGGAGTACCTGTGACAAAAACACTGCCGAGAACCAGCTGGCGGTGCTGGAACCCGGATGCGTTGCCTATCAAAGATTGTCTTCCTACAGCCCCAACTAGCGGTGTTGGAGCAAAGGGTAAGCAGGGGGAGCAGAGTGTAGGCCGAAGCCTGCACTGGAGTCAGCTTTGTGTCTGCGTTGCGTTTGCAGGACACTTTGCCGGCTACACAGTGGGGGAACAGCAGGCGGTGCTGAACCCCACTAACACATTGGCTGGTGTTTTTCTCTGTGCAGCTAGCACTTCCAGGCAAAAACTAGCGGTGTTATAGCCCAGGGGCAGCAGGAGGAGGAGAGGAGCAGAGTGTAGGCCGAAGCCTAGTTGAACCAATTTCAAAGGTAACCTTTAACTCCCCCTCAGGTGTTACAAAGTACAAGAGCCACACCTTGTGCAGCATTAATGCTGCACAAGTAAAAGGTTGCTCTATTAATTTTTCTACTTGCACACGCTAAATGCAACACGTACACAATTTAGCCCATTCTACAGTCAAACTGTAGTTGAGGCGTGACTTGTATTTTTAAGGAGAAGCAGCATAGGTGTCCCAAATAACGCCTTTGTGCTTGGCGCAGCTTCCTGAGCGTTGTTTTTTGCTGTACAGGAGTCTGCGCTCTTGTGTTATCCCTTGGCAATGCCCTGTTAGCGCTGCCCGTCTTATGACCTCATTTTATGTTGGCCGCTGCGGTTAACGATGGCCATAAATCCCAGACCCACAGTGCCTTTTCATAAAGTCACACTGCGGTGCTGGGATTCGTGGCCTTGAGCAGTAAATATTTTCGACGCTCACACACGTCCTTACACCTGCTTCAGACTGGGCAGCCTCTGCTGATCCCTTTTCGCATGCCGCGGCCATGAGGCCGCACAGTCTGAAGAAGGCGGAAGGAGATGAGTGACGACAGGCGAACATATGCACTGCTCGTGCCCATAAACCACACCCTCGCTGACAAAAAAATAAGACAACGAGGGGCGTTGTTTCACGCAGGGCGGATGCACAGGCGCAGCCAGCTAACCATGATGTCAAAAGACGGGAAGCACTACCAAGGGGGGTGCTGCGTATCATTAGAAAGGAAAGTCACACCTCAGGGACAGTGGAATGGTCTCAATGATACATATTGTGTACGTGTTGAGTTCCACGTGGGCAAGGAGAAAAAGTCAGCCACCTTGTACAAATGCAGCAGTACTGCTGAACAAGGTGGCTGTTATACATAGAAACACCTGGGGGTGGGGGGCAGGCTCCCTTCAATTTCAGTTCATGTGCCTGCAAGGCATTTGCAGGTCACGTTGCCGGCTACACAGCTGGGGAACAGCTGGCGGTGCTGAACCCCACTGACACATTGTCTGGTGTTTTTCTCTGTGCAGCTAGCACTTCCAGGCTAAAACTGGCGGTGTTATGAGCCCAGGGTCAGCAGGAGGAGGAGAGGAGCAGAGTGTAGGCCGAAGCCTGCACTGGTGGCAGCTTTTGTTCTGTTGTGCCTGCGTGGCGTTTGCAGGTCACGTTGCCGGCTACACAGCTGGGGAACAGCTGGCGGTGCTGAACCCCACTAACACATTGGCGGGTGTTTTTCTCTGTGCACCTAGCACTTCCAGGCTACAACTGGCGGTGTTATAGCCCAGGGTCAGCAGGAGGAGGAGAGGAGCAGAGTGTAGGCCGAAGCCTGCACTGGTGGCAGCTTTTGTTCTGCTGTGCCTGCGTGGCGTTTGCAGGTCACGTTGCCGGCTACACAGCTGGGGAACAGCTGGCGGTGCTGAACCCCACTAACACATCGGCTGGTGTTTTTCTCTGTGCAGCTAGCACGTCCGGGCAAAAACTGGCGGTGTTAGAGCCCAGGGTCAGCAGGAGGAGGAGAGGAGCAGAGTGTAGGCTGAAGCCTAGTTGAACCAATTTCAAAGGTAACCTTTAACCCTCCTCAGGTGTTGCAAGGTACAAGAGCCACACCTCGTGCAGCATTAATGCTGCACAAGTAAAAGGTTGCTCTCTTAATCTTTCTCCTTGCACACGCTGAATAAAACACGTACACTATTTAGCCCATTATACTGTCAAACAGCAGTGGAGGCGTGACTTGTCTTTTTAAGGAGATGCAGCACAGGTGTCAAAATTTACACCTAGGTGTTGGGCGCAGATTCCTCAGCGCTGTTATTTGCTGTACAGGAGTCTGCGCTCTTGTTATCCCTTGGCCATGCGCTGTTAGCGATGCCTGTCTTCTCACCTCATTTCATGTTGGCCGGTGCGGTTAGCGATGGCCATGAAACCCAGACCCGCAGTGTCTTTTAATAAAGTCACACTGCAGAGCTGGGATTCGTGACCTTGTGCAGTAAATTTTGTCGCCTGTCCCTCATGTCCTTACACCTGCATCAGACTGGGCGGCCTCATCTGATCCCTTCTCGCATGCCACGGCCATGAGGCCGCACATTCTGAAGAAGGCGGAAGGAGATGAGTAAAGACAGGCGAAGATATCCACTGCTCGTGCCCATCAATCACACCCTCGCAGTCAAAATAAGTAAGACAAAGAGGAGCGTGGTTTCAGGCAGGGCGGACGCACAGCCGCAGCCAGCCAACCAAAGATGTCAGAAGACGGGCAGCGCTAACAAGGGGGGTGCTGCGTGTCATTAAAAAGGAAAGTCACACCTCAGGGACATTGTAATGGTCTGTAATGAGACACATTTTTTACGTGTTTAATTAAACGTGGGCAAGTTAACAAAGTCAGCCACCTTGTACAAATGCAGCAGTACTGCTGTACAAGGTGGCTGTTATACATAGAAACACCTTGGGGTGGGTGGCAGGGTCCCTTTAATTTCAGTTCATGTGCCTGCGTGGCGTTTGCAGGTCATGTTGCCGGCTACACAGCAGGGGAACAGCTGGCGCTGCTGAACCCCACTAACACATTGGCTGGTGTTTTTCTCTGTGCAGCTAGCACTTCCAGGCTAAAACTGGTGGTGTTATGAGCCCAGGGTCAGCAGGAGGAGGAGAGGAGCAAAGTGTAGGCCGAAGCCTGCACTGGTGGCAGCTTTTGTTCTGTTGTGCCTGCGTGGCGTTTGCAGGTCATGTTGCCGGCTACACAGCTGGGGAACAGCTGGCGGTGCTGAACCCCACTAACACATTGGCTGGTGTTTTTCTCTGTGCAGCTAGCACGTCCGGGCAAAAACTGGCGGTGTTAGAGCCCAGGGTCAGCAGGAGGAGGAGAGGAGCAGAGTGTAGGCAGAAGCCTAGTTGAACCAATTTCAAAGGTAACCTTTAACCCCCCTCAGGTGTTGCAAGGTACAAGAGCCACACCTCGTGCAGCATTAATGCTGCACAAGTAAAAGGTTGCTCTCTTAATTTTTCTCCTTGCACACGCTGAATAAAACACGTACACTATTTAGCCCATTCTACTGTAAAACAGTAGTGGAGGCGTGACTTGTCTTTTTAAAGAAAAGCAGCCCAGGTGTCGAAAATAACACCTTGGTGCATGGGCGCAGCTTCCTGAGCGTTGTTATTTGCTGTACAGGAGTCTGCGCTCTTGTTATCCCTTGGCCATGCGCTGTGAGCGCTTCCTGTCTTCTGACCTCATTTCATGTTGGCCGATGCGGTTAGCGGTGGACATGAATCCCAGACCCACAGTGTGTTTGGAAAAAATCACACTGCGTGGCTGGGATTCGTGCCCTTGTGCAGTTAATATGTTTGCCGCTCACACATGTCCTTACACCTGCTTCAGACTGGGCGGCCTCATCTGATCCCTTATCGCATGCCGCGGCCATGAGGCCGCACAGTCTGAAGAAGGCGGAAGGAGAGGAGTTAAGACAGGCGAACATATGCACTGCACATGCCCATCAATAACACCCTCGCAGCCAAAATATATGAGACAACGAGGGGCGTTGTGTTGGGCAGGGCGGACGCACAGGCACAGGCAGCCAACCAATGATGTCAGAAGACGGGCAGCGCTACCAAGGGTGGTGCTGCGTATCATTAGAAAGGAAAGTCACACCTCAGGGACAGTTGAATGGTCTCAATGAGACACATTTTGTACGTGTTGAGTTCCACGTGGGCAAGGAAAAAAAGTCAGCCACCTTGTACAAATGCAGCAGTACTGCTGTACAAGGTGGCTATTATACATAGAAACACCTGGGGGTGGGGGGCAAGCTCCCTTCAATTTCAGTTCATGTGCCTGCGTGGCGTTTGCAGGTCACGTTGCAAGCTACACAGCAGGGGAACAGCTGGCGGTGCTGAACCCCACTAACACATTGGCTGGTGTTTTTCTTTGTGCAGCTAGCAATTCCGGGCAAAAACTAGCGGTGTTAGAGCCCAGGGTCAGCAGGAGGAGGAGATGAGCAGAGTGTAGGCCGAAGCCTCCACTGGTGGCAGCTTTTGGTTGGTTGTGCCAGCGTGGCTTGTGCTGGACACGATGCCGGCTACACAGCAGGGGAACAGCTGGCGGTGCTGAACCCCACTAACACATTGGCTGGTGTTTTTCTCTGTGCAGATAGCACTTCAGGGCAAAAACTAGCGGTGTTAGAGCCCAGGGTCAGCAGGAGGAGGAGAGGAGCAAAGTGTAGGCCGAAGCCTAGTTGAACAAATTTCAAAGGTAACCTTTAACCCCCCCTCAGGTGTTGCAAGGTACAAGAGCCACACCTTGTGCAGCATTAATGCTGCACAAGTAAAAGGTTGCTCTCTTCATTTTGCTCCTTGCACACGCTGAATAAAACACGTACACTATTTAGCCCATTATACTGTCAAACAGTAGTGGAGGCGTGACTTTTCTTTTGAAGAAGACGCAGCACAGGTGTCAAAATTTACACCTAGGTGCTGGGCGCAGACTCCTTACCGTTGTTATTTGCAGTACAGGAGAGGGCGCTCTTGTGTTATCCCTTGGCAATACCCTGTTAGTGCAGGCCGTCTTATGACCTCATTTCATGTTGGCCGGTGCCGTTAACGATGGCCATAAATCCCAGACCCACAGTGCCTTTCCATAAAGTCACACTGCGGTGCTGGGATTCGTGGCCTTTTGCAGTAAATATGTTCACCGCTCACACATGTCCTTACACCTGCTTCAGACTGGGCGGCCTCAGCTGATCCCTTATTGCCTGCCACGGCCATCAGGCCGCACAGTCTGAAGAAGGCGGAAGGAGGGGAGTGAAGACAGGCGAACATATGCACTGCTCGTGCCCATCAATCACACCCTCGCAGTCAAAATATATGAGACAACGAGGGGCGTCGTGTCGGGCAGGGCGGACGCACAGGCACAGCCAGCCAACCAATGATGTCTGAAGACGGGCAGCGCTAACAATGGGGGTGCTGCGTGTCATTAAAAAGGAAAGTCACACCTCAGGGACATTGTAATGGTCTCTAATGAGACACATTTTGTAAGTGTTGAGTTCCACGTGGGCAAGGAGAAAAAGTCAGCCACCTTGTACAAATGCAGCAGTACTGCTGTACAAGGTGGCTGTTATACATAGAAACACCTGGGGGTGGGGGGCAGGCTCACTTCAATTTCAGTTCATGTGCCTGCGTGGCGTTTGCAGTTCACGTTGCCGGCTACACAGCAGGGGAACAGCTGGCGGTGCTGAACCCCACTAACACATTGACTGGTGTTTTTCTCTGTGCAGCTAGCAATTCCGGACAAAAACTAGCGTTGTTAGAGCCCAGGGTCAGCAGGAGGAGGAGAGGAGCAGAGTGTAGGCCGAAGCCAGCACTGGTGGCAGCTTTTGTTCAGTTGTGCCAGCGTGGCTTGTGCTGGACACGATGCAGGCTACACAGCAGGGGAACAGCTGGCGGTGCTGAACCCCACTAACACATTGGCTGTTTTTTTTCTCTGTGCAGCTCGCATTTCCGGGCAAAAACTAGCGGTGTTTGAGCCCTGGGGCAGCAGGAGGAGGAGAGGAGCAGAGTGTAGGCCGAAGCCTGCACTGGTGGCAGCTTTTGATCAGTTGTGCCAGCGTAGCTTGTGCTGGACACGATGCCGGCTACACAGCAGGGGAACAGCTGGCGGTGCTGAACCCCACTAACACATTGGCGGGTGTTTTTCTCTGTGCACCTAGCACTTCCAGGCTACAACTGGCGGTGTTATAGCCCAGGGTCAGCAGGAGGAGGAGAGGAGCAGAGTGTAGGCCGAAGCCTAGTTGAACCAATTTCAAAGGTAACCTTTAACCCCCCCTCAGGTGTTGCAAGGTACAAGAGCCAAACCTTGTGCAGCATTAATGCTGCACAAGTCAAAGGTTGCTCTCTTAATTTTGCTCATTGCACACTCTGAATAAAACACGTACACTATTTAGCCCATTCTACTGTAAAACAGTAGTGAAGGCATGACTTTTCTTTTTAAAGAAAAGCAGCACAGGTGTCGAAAATAACACCTTGGTGCATGGGCACAGCTTCCTGAGCGTTGTTATTTGCTGTACAGGAGTCAGCGCTCTTGTTATCCCTTGGCCATGCGCTGTGAGTGCTTCCTGTCTTCTGACCTCATTTCATGTCGGCCGTTGCGGTTAGCGATGGACATGAATCCCAGACCCACAGTGTGTTTTCAAAAAATCACACTGCGTGGCTGGGATTCGTGGCCTTGTGCAGTAAATATGTTTGCCGCTCACACATGTCCTTACACCTGCTTCAGACTGGGCGGCCTCATCTGATCCCTTATCGCAAGCCGCGGTCATGAGGCCACCCAGTCTGAAGAAGGCAGAAGGAGATGAGTGAACACAGGCAAACATATGCACTGCACATGCCCATCAATCACACCCTCGCTGTCCAAAAAAATAAGACACCGAGGGGCGTTGTTTCGAGCAGGGCAGACGCACTGGCGCAGCCAGCTAACCAATGATGTCAAAAGACGGGCAGCGCTAACAAGGGTGGTGCTGCGTATCATTAGAAAGGAAAGTCACACCTCAGGGACAGTGGAATGGTCTCAATGAGACACATTTAGTACTTGTTTAATTAAACGTGGGCAAGGAGAAAAAGTCAGCCACCTTGTACAAATGCAGCAGTACTGCTGTACAAGGTGGCTGTTATACATAGAAACACCTGGGGGTGGGGGGCAGGCTTCCTTCAATTTCAGTTCATGTGCCTGCGTGGCGTTTGCAGGACACGTTGCCAGCTGCACAGCAGGGGAACAGCTGGCGTTGCTGAACCCCACTGACACATTGACTGGTGTTTTTCTCTGTGCAGCTCGCATGTCCGGGCAAAAACTGGCGGTGTTAGAGCCCAGGGTCAGCAGGAGGAGGAGATGAGCAGAGTGTAGGCCGAAGCCTCCACTGGTGGCAGCTTTTGGTTGGTTGTGCCAGCGTGGCTTGTGCTGGACACGATGCCGGCTACACAGCAGGGGAACAGCTGGCGGTGCTGAACCCCACTAACACATTGGCTGGTGTTTTTCTCTGTGAAGCTCGCATTTCCGGGCAAAAACTAGCGGTGTTAGAGCCCAGGGTCAGCAGGAGGAGGAGAGGAGCAGAGTGTAGGCCGAAGCCTAGTTGAACCAATTTCAAAGGTAACCTTTAACTCCCCCTCAGGTGTTGCAAGGTACAAGAGCCACACCTTGTGCAGCATTAATGCTGCACAAGTAAAAGGTTGCTCTATTTAGTTTACTCCTTGCACACGCTGAATAAAACACGTACACTATTTAGCCCATTATACTGTCAAACAGTAGTGGAGGCGTGACTTGTCTTTTTAAGGAGACGCAGCACAGGTGTCAAAATTTACACCTAGGTGCTGGGCGCAGATTCCTGAGCGTTGTTATTAGCTGTACAGGAGTCTGCGCTATTGTGATCCCTTGGCCATGCGCTGTGAGCGCTGCCTGTCTTCTCACCCCATTTCATGTTGGCCGTTGCGGTTAGCAATGGATATGAATCCCAGGCCCGCAGTGTGTTTTCAAAAAATCACACTGCGTGGCTGGGATTCGTGGCCTTGTGCAGTAAATATGTTTGCCGCTCACACATGACCTTACACCTGCTTCAGACTGGGCGGCCTCAGCTGATCCCTTATCGCCTACCACGGCCAGGAGGCCGCACAGTCTGAAGAAGGCGGAAGGAGATGAGTTAAGACAGGCGAACATATTCACTGCACATGCCCATCAATCACACCCTCGCAGCCAAAATATATGAAACGAGGGGGGTTGTGTCGGGCAGGGCGGACGCACAGGCTCAGGCAGCCAACCAATGATGTCAGAAGACGGGCAGCGCTACCAAGGGGGGTGGTGCGTGTCATTAAAAAGGAAAGTCACACCTCAGGGACATTGTAATGGTCTGTAATGAGACACATATTTTACGTGTTTAATTCTACGTGGGCAAGGATAAAAAATCAGCCACCTTGTACAAATGCAGCAGTACTGCTGTACAAGGTGGCTGTTATACATAGAAACACCTGGGGGGGTGGGGCCAGGTTCCCTTTAATTTCAGTTCATGTGCCTGCGTGGCGTTTGCAGGTCACGTTGCCGGCTACACAGCAGGGGAACAGCTGGCGTTGCTGAACCCCACTAACACATTGGCTGTCGTTTTTCTCTGTGCAGCTAGCACTTCCGAGCAAAAACTAACGGTGTTTAAGCCCAGGGTCAGCAGGAGGAGGAGAGGAGCAGAGTGTAGGCCGAAGCCTGCACTGGTGGCAGCTTTTGTTCTGTTGTGCCAGCGTGGCTTGTGCTGGACACGTTGCCGACTACACAGCAGGGGAACAGCTGGCGGTGCTGAACCCCACTGACACATCACCTAGTGTTTTTTCTGTGTAGACAACACTTCCAGGTGGCAACTGACAGTGTTGAAACCCAGGGAATCAAAGAGGAGCAGAGTGTAGGCCGAAGCCTGCAGTGGAGCAAGTTGAAAGGGAACCTTTAACCCCCCCCCCCCCAGGCATTTGTTGCTGAAAGAGCCATCTTGTACAGCAGTAATACTGCACATGGAAAATGGTGGCTCCGAAAATTATGCTCCTTGCAAACGCTGAAGTACACACTCATATAATGTGTCCCCTCACACTGTCAAACCGTCCCGGAAGTGGGACTTTCCTTTGTAATGTGACACAGCAAAGCCGTCATTCCAACCCCCTTGGTGCCGTGCGCCACCTCCTCAACGTTGTTTGGTTCTGTCACGGAGCCCGCGCTGTAATGTTATCCCTTGGCGATGCACAGTTAGCGGTGCCCGTCTTCTGACATCATGTAGGTGTCAGGCTGGCAGTGCCTGTGCGTCCAAGCTGCCCGAGATCCAACCTTGCAGTGTCATCTAATGTAGTCCCACTGCGGGCCAGGGATCCATGGGCATGCGCAGTGCATATCATCGCCTCTCACTCACCTCCTTCCTGCTTCTTCAGACTGTGCGGCGTCACGGCCGTGGCATGCTATTAGGGATCAGCTGACGCCGCCTAGTCTGAAGAAGCGTGAAGAAGGGGAGTGAGAGGCTAGTATATGCACTGCGCATGGCCATGGATACCAGGCCCACTGTGGGATCACATTAGACGACACTGCGAGGTGGGATTTCGGGCAGCGTGGACGCACAGGCGCAGCCAGGACGACAACAAATGATGTCAGAGGACGGGCAGCGCAAACTGTGCATGGCCAAGGGATAACATAACAGCGCAGGGTCCATGATGGAATCAAGCAACGCTAAGGAGCCAGCGCACTGTGGCAAGGGGGTAGCAATGACGGCTGTGCTGCGTCACATTACAAAGGTAAGTCCCACCTCCGGGACGGTTGGATGGTGTGAGGGGACACATTACATGAGTGTGTAGTTCAGCGTTTGCAAGGAGCATAATTTCAAGAGCGACCTTTCCCTTGTGCAGTATTAGTGCTGCACATGGTGGCTCTTTCAGTAACAAACGCCTAGGGGGGGGGGACAGGTCCCCTTACATTTTAGTTGTGCCAGCGTGGCGGTCGCATGACACGTTGCCGGATACACAGCTGGGGATCAGCTGACGTTACTGAACCCCAATAACAGAGGAGCGACTGTTGACTGTGCAGACAGCACTTCCAGGCACCAACTGGCGGTGTTAGAGCCCAGGGACAGCAGGAGGAGCAGATTGGAGGTATTGCCGCACACACAGCTGGGGATCAGCTGACGTTACTGAACCCCAATAACAGAGGAGCGACTGTTAACTGTGCACACAGCACTTCCAGGCACCAACTTTCAGTGTTAGAGCCCAGTGACAGCAGGAGGAGCAGATTGGAGGTATTGCCGCACACACAGCTGGGGATCAGCTGACGTTACTGAACCCCAATAACAGAGGAGCGACTATTAATTGTGCACACAGCACTTCCAGGCACCAACTGGCGGTGTTAGAGCCCAGGGACAGCAGGAGGAGCAGATTGGAGGTATTGCCGCACACACAGCTGGGGATCAGCTGACGTTACTGAACCCCAATAACAGAGGAGCGACTGTTAACTGTGCACACAGCACTTCCAGGCACCAACTGGCGGTGTTAGAGCCCAGGGTCAGCAGGAGTAGCAGAGGAACAGAGTGTAGGCCGAAGCCTGATTGGAGCAAGTTGAAAGGGAACCTTTAACCCCCCCCCAAGACGTTTGTAGCTGAAAGAACCATCTTGTGCAGCACTAAGGATGCAAAAGGAAAAGGTTGCTCTTTTAATTATGCTCCTTGCAAACACTGAAGTAAACACTAAAAATGTGTCCCCTTATACCGTTCAACCGTCCCGGAGGTGCGAATTTCCTTCGTAATGGGACACAGCACAGCTGTCATTCCTATCCCCTAGGTGCCGTGCGCTGCCTCCTCAGCATTGTTTTAAGCTGTCACGGAGCCTGCGCTGTTCTGTTAGCCCTTGGCCATGCCCAATTAGCGCTGCCTGTCTTCTGACATAATTTGGTGTCAGGCTGTCAGTGCCTGTGCGTCCACGCTGCTCCAGATCCGACCTCGCAGTCTCGTCTAACGTAATCCCACTGCGGGCCTTGGATCCATGGGCATGCACAGTGCATATACTCGACTCTCACTCCCCTCCTTCCCTCTTTTTCAGACTGTGCGGTGTCACGGCCGTGGCATGCTATTAGGGATCAGCTGACGGCGCACAGTCTAAAGAAGGCGGAGGGAAATGAGCGAGAGCCCGAGGAGAAGATATGCACTGCGCATGCCCATGGATCCCAGGCCCGCAGTGTGACTCAATCAGAAGACACTGCGAGGCGGGATCTCGGGCAGCGCGGCCGCACAGGCGCAGCCAGCCTGACACCAAATTATGTCAGAAGACAGGCAGCGCAAATAGGGCATGCCCAAGGGATAACAGAACAGCGCAGGCTCCGTGACAGCTTAAAACAACGCTGAGGAGGCAGCGCATGGCACCAAGGGGGTAGGAATGACGGCTGTGCTGTGTCACATTACGAAGGAAAGTCCCAGCTCCGGGACGGTATAACGGTATCAGTGAACACATTTTATAAGTGTTAAGTTCTGCGTGTGCAAGGAGCTAAACCAAAAGAGCTACCTTTTCCTTGTGCAGCATTACTGCTGCACAAGATGGCTCTTTCAGTAACAAACGACGGGGGGGGACAGGTTCCCTTACATTTAGGTTGTTGTGCCAGCGTGGCGGTCGCAGGACACATTGCCGGCTACACAGCTGGGGATCAGCTGACGTTACTGAAACCCAATAACACTGGGTCGTATGTTTTTCTGTGCAGCCTGCACTTCTGAGCCGCAACTGGCGGTGTTGGAGCCCAGGAATAGCAGTTCAGGTGGTAGAAAGATGAACACAGCAGGAGACCTGGATGACACCCAATTACTTAATCAGGCAGAGGAGTGGCAAATTCCTGCGAGATCCAGGCCTGGTTCATTTTCAGGAAAGTAAGCCGGTCAACGTTATCGGAGGACAGTCGCATGCGACGGTCTGTTAGTACACCACCTGCGGCACTAAAGACACGTTCCGATAAGACACTAGCCGCAGGGCAAGCCAGCACCTCCAATGCATACTGGCTTAGCTCTGGCCATGTATCCAGCTTAGAGACCCAAAACTTGAACGGGGAAGAGCCGTCTGGGAGTACAGTAAGAGGGCAAGCCATGTAGTCTGTCACCATCTGACGGAACCGTTGCCTCCTGCTGACTGGAGCCGCCGGTGATGGTGTAGACATTTGGGGCGGGCACACAAAAGTGTGCCAGAGTTGTGCCATACTGGGCTTGCCTTGGGCAGAGGCACTGCTTCTGCTCCCTCTTTGGGCAGAGCCTCCCCCACTGCCTCGACGCACTGAGCTGCTTTGTAAAGCACTAGCAGCACTCCTCTCAGTTGGACAGGAGAAGATGATGGAATTCACCAGTGTGTCGTGGTACTCCCGCAATTTACGCTCCTGGGTCAACGCTGGGATGAGGTTTTGGACGTTGTCCCGGTAGCGAGGATCGAGGAGGGTGAACACCCAATAATCAGGCATGTTGAGAATGTGGTCGATGCGGCGTTCGTTTCTCAGGCACTGCAGCATGAAATCCACCATGTGCTGCAGAGTGCCAACTGGCCCAGAAACGCTGTCCCCTGCTTGAGACATGATCTCTGCCAGCTCGTCATCACCCCACCCTCGCTGTACACACTGACCACTGGACAATTGTGTCGCTCCCTCCTCTGGACGGAGCTCTTCCTCCTCCATTGACTCCTCCTCATCCTCCTCACAAATTGGCCCCTGCGTACCCCTTTGTGAGGAACCACGTGGCGCTGACTCTCCAGAAGCTGATGGAAAAGGTGACTCCTCATCCTCCACCTCTTCCACAACATCATCCCTTAACCCTTGCAAAGTTTGCTGAAGCAGGCAGATAAGGGGGACAGTCATGCTGACTAGTGCATCATCTGCACTTGCGATCCGCGTGGAATAATCAAAAGGACGCAAAACCTGGCAGACGTCCTTCATAGTGGCCCACTCTGTGGTTGTGAAGTCTGATCGGCGCTGACTGCGACTTCTTTGTGCCTGATGCAGCTGGTACTCCATAACTGCTTGCTGCTGCTCACACAACCGCTCCAACATATGTAACGTGGAATTCCACCGGGTAGGTAGGTCACATATGATGCGGTGTTCCGGAAGGCGGAATCGGCGCTGCAGAGCAGCAATGCGGGATCTGGCCAAGCTGGAACGCCGCAAGTGAGCACACTCTAGGCGGACCTTGTGCAGCAGGGCATCAAGATCCGGATAGTCCCTCAGAAAACTCTGCACAACCAAATTGAGCACATGTGCCAGACATGGGATGTGAGTGAGGTTGCCAAGGGCCAAAGCTGCCACCAGATTTCGGCCATTGTCACACACTACCATGCCTGGCTGGAGATTCGCTGGCAGTAACCACACATCGCTCTCCTGCTTGATAGCATTCCAGAGCTCCTGCGCTGTGTGGCTTCGATTCCCCAATGAAACAAGTTTCAAGACGGCCTGCTGACGTTTGGCCACGGCTGTGCTCATGTCGGTCATAGGTAAACGTTCACGGGTCCATGTGGAGGTGGACTGAGACGGCTCCTGCAGAGTTGATTCTGAGGAACTTGTGTAAGAGGAGGAGTCAATGCGTACAGACTGGATTCCTGCAATCCTTGGAGTGGGCAGGACACGTCCTGCGCCACTCGCACGATCTGTACCTGGCTCAACAACATTAACCTAATGGGCAGTGAGGGAAACGTATCGCCCCTGTCCATGCTGACTGGTCCACGCATCGGTGGTGAGGTGGACCGTGCTACTGACGGCGTTCAGTAGCGCATGTTTTATGTTTCCCTCAACATGCCTGTGCAGGGCAGGGACAGCTTGCCTGCTGAAGTAAAAGCGGCTGGGCACCTTGTACTGTGGGACTGCCAATGCCATCAAGTCACGGAAGCTGTCAGTCTCCACCAGCCTGAACGAGAGCATTTCCAGGGACAACAGTTTGGCAATGCCTGCATTCAGAGCCTGTGCTCGGGGGTAGTTGGCCGAGAATGCCCGCCTTTTCTCCCATGCCTGTACTACCGATGGCTGTAGAGTAGACTGGGAGTGTGAGGATGACTGGGAAGGTGGTGCTGTGGGTGGAATTACACAAGGTCTCTGGACAACAGTGCCAGAGGTTCTTCCATGGCGATCCTGGGAGGAAGCCAAACCAGCTGTGCGTGAGCTGGAGGAAGAGGCAACACGAGCTGAACAGGTGGTAGCTGCCGCTCTTGGTTGGCCTACATCTTCAGTCTGTTTCTGTAACTCCACCGCGTGCCTGGTCCGCACATGTTTCCACATATTTGTGGTATTGAGGTTGCTGACATTTTTCCCTCTTTTTACTTTCTGATGACACAGCTTGCATTTGACAAAACAAATGTCATCTGCAACTGTGTCAAAAAAGGACCAGGCACTGCAAGTCTTGGGAGCGCCCTTTTTGGCTTTGGAAAGAGACAGGCTCCTAACGGGTGCCAAAGTGGAGGCTACAGGCTCCGCAGTCTTCCCCCTCCCTCTCCCTCTTTGGCCCGTAAGGGGAATCTCTTCCTCAGAGCTGCTCCCACCACCTTCCTGTTCCTCACGCCACGATGGGTCAACGACCTCATCATCTCCACTACCCTCTGCCACCAACTGCTCCTCCTGGGTAGTCTCGGCAGCACAGTACGCACCAGAAAGCGTCACCTGAGTTTCATCATCAGATGCGTACTGCGCTGTGGTCACCGGAGGCACTGGCCCACCCGCCTCTTCAGAGTCAGAGAGACAAAGCTGTTGGGCATCACTGCACACTGCCTCTTCTTCCATTTCTCCAATGCTGCTTGGCTGGCCCCCTGTTTCCAAGCCAAGAGATTCAGAGAACAGAAGTAGAGACGGCTCCTGTCCTGGGCTCTCTGACTGCCTGGCCAATTTGGCAGGTGGTGAAGAGACAGATGGCTGCTCTCCAGTGGTCTGTGCCTGAGAGGATGTGGCACTAACTGAAGTCGATGCCGAGGCATTAGCTGCCATCCACCCGACAACGGCTTCAATTTGGTCTTCACGCAGCAGCGGTGCACGGCGCTCTCCGACAAAGCTGCGCATGAAGGACTGTTCCCTGCTGAAACTGAGTGACGACGAGTCACCGGCGCCCGCAGCAGGCACAGAATCACCACGTCCTCTCCCTGCTCCTCTCCCTGCTCCGCGCCCACGCCCACGTGCCTTACTCCCTGCCCTCTTCATCTTGGTTGACAGATAAAGATAAGCAGAAAAGTACTAAGGCCTCAGTGTGCTTATTTCTGAAATGCTCCTCCTAACAGGTGTAAGAAACACTAATGTTGTAAAGTGTGGACTAAACTTTATTATTTTTCAAATGTGGCCTACACAAGTGTTAAGTTGTGTTTGGTGAACTTTACTTTTTTTTTTTTTTGCAGATCGGGCTACAGAGCTAGTTTAAATCACACGGAGACCGTGCAGATAGCCGTAAACGGCGCTGCAAGGCCCAAAAAACCTCCTCTAGGTTATCCTATTTAGTGTTTTTCCACTATTTAGCTGGAGACGGGTGGAAAGACACTAATAGGGAATTTTTTTTTTAAATTTTAAACAGGCTGCACTATTTGAAAAGAAGGAAATTTTTTTTCAAGGTATGAGGCAGTAACGCACCCTGAGCTGAATCCAACCGGCTATGGCTGCACACAGACTACAGGGCGAGCTGCACTCACACAGAGACCGTGCAGACAGCCGTAAACGGCGCTGCAAGGCCCAATAAACACCCTCTAGGTTATCCTATGTAGTGTTTTTCCACAATTTAGCTGGAGACGGGTGGAAAAACACTAATAGGAAATTTTTTTTTTAAATTTTAAACTGGCTGCACTATTTGAAAAAAATGAAATTTTTTTTCAAGGTATGAGGCAGTAACGCACCCTGAGCTGAATCCAACTGGCTATGGCTGCACACAGACTACAGGGCGAGCTGCGCTCACACAGAGACCGTGCAGACAGCCGTAAATGGCGCTGCAAGGCCCAAAAAAAACCCTCTAGGTTAGCCTATGTAGTGTTTTTCCACAATTTAGCTGGAGACGGGTGGAAAAACACTATTAGGAAATTTTTTTTTTAAAGTTTAAACAGGCTGCACTATTTGAATAAAAGTAAATTTTTTTTCAAGGTATGAGGCAGTAACGCACCCTGAGCTGAATCCAACCGGCTATGGCTGCACACAGACTACAGGGCGAGCTGCGCTCACACAGAGACCGTGCAGACAGCCGTAAACGGCGCTGCAAGGCCCAAAAAAACCCCTCTAGGTTATCCTATGTAGTGTTTTTCCACAATTTAGCTGGAGACGGGTGGAAAAACACTAATAGGAATTTTTTTTTTTAAATTTTAAACAGGCTGCACTATTTGAAAAAAAGGAAAATTTTTCTCAAGGTATAAGGCAGTAACGAACCCTGAGCTGAATCCAACCGGCTATGGCTGCACACAGACTACAGGGCGAGCTGGGCTCACACGGAGACCGTGCAGAGAGCCGTAAACGGCGCTGCAAGGCCCAAAAAACCCCCTCTAGGTTATCCTATGTAGTGTTTTTCCACAATTTAGCTGGAGACGGGTGGAAAAACACTAATAGGAAATTTGAGAAAAAATGTGCAGCAGGCTGCACTATGAGCAAAGAAGGACAACTGTGTGAGGCAGTGTGAACCCCCCCCTGAGCTGAATACAACCGGGTATATGGCTGCACACAGACTACAGAGTGAGCTGCACACACACACACACACACACAGAGACCTTGCAGAACGCTGTTAAAACAGCGCTGCAAGGCAAGAGCAAGGTGAACAGTGAAGAACACACAGCGTTTTGCTAAATTAGCCTTTGGAAAGGAAAATAAAGCAATTAGCTATCTCAACTGGCCCTCAGTTAGAACACAGCGTCCTGTCCCTAACTGAAATCACAGCAGAGTGAGCGCAAAATGGCGGCAGCGTTTTTTATAGTGCAGAGTGACATCATTTCAGCAGCCAATCACAGCCTTGCCAGTACTTACATGCCCACCATGCTAAACAGGATGTGCCCACACTTCCATTCATTCCTCATTGGCTGCTGCGTTCAGTTTGAATTCTGGGAACTTCCGATTCCGGTATCCGATACGCGGGAAGTATCGGAATTCGGTATCGGAATTCCGATACCGCAAATATCGGCCGATACCCGATACTTGCGGTTAGGGTTGAGCGACCTTCACTTTTATAGGATCGGGTCGGGTTTCACGAAACCCGACTTTTGGAAAAGTCGGGTCGAGTGAAATCGGCCGATCCTATAAAAAAGTCGGGGTCGGGGTCGGCCGAAACTCGAAACCCAATGCAGTGCATTGGGTTTCCATGGTTCCCAGAGTCTGAAGGAGCGGAAACTCTCCTTCAGGCCCTGGGATCCATATTTAAGTGTAAAATATAGAATTAAAATAAAAAATATTGCAATACTTACCCTCTGATGCGCCCTGGTACTAACCGGCAGCCTTCCTCCTTCGAATCCGCGCTTCTAGGACCTTGCCGTGACGTCGCGGTGACGTCGCGGCTTGTGATTGGCCGCGCGGCCGCCCATGTGACCGCTCGCGCGGCCAATCACAAGCCGCGACGTCAGCGAAGGTCCTGGAAGGGCTGATTCTTAGGAAGGAAGGCTGTCAGAAGGAAGCAGGGCGCTTCCGAGGGTGAGTATATTCCTATTAGGTATATACTCACCCTCGGAAGTGCCCTGCTTCCTTCCGACAGCCTTCCTTCCTAAGAATCAGCCCTTCCAGGACCTTCGGTGACGTCGCGGGTGACGTCGCGGCTTGTGATTGGCCGCGCGAGCGGTCACATGGGCGGCCGCGCGGCCAATCACAAGCCGCGACGTCACCGCGACGTCACGGCAAGGTCCTAGAAGCGCGGATTTGAAGGAGGAAGGCTGCCAGTTAGTACCAGGGCGCATCAGAGGGTAAGTATTGCAATATTTTTTATTTTAATTCTATATTTTACACTTTAATCTGAATTCCGATACCAATTCCCGATATCTTAAACATATCGGGAATCGGGATCGGAATTCCGATTCCAGATTCAAAAGATCGCCGACTTCATGGCCGACCCCCCACTGGGGTCGGGTCGGGTTTCATGAAACCCGACCTTGCCAAAAGTCGGCGACTTTTGAACAATTTCGACCCGTTTCGCTCAACCCTACTTGCGGTATCGGAATGCTCAACACTACTCATCAAAGTTCCATTTGCACAACTTATCCCAGGATGTGCTGAGCCAATAGAAAAGGTAACAGGACACATTTATATATACCTTCCTTGTGTTCTGAATTATTTTCTTATATATTTAAATCCCCTGCATAGGCATAAAGCTACCGTACAGCTGCCATTGGAAGAAACATTGTTTTTACCTCTTTCTTAAAAAAAGCTAGTTCAGGACTGTGACATTTCCCCACACTCCTGACCTGGCACACTTTCAGTTTTTCAAATATGCAATTGTAATTTTTTTTATCATTTAGTAATGGAAGAACATTTTTGCCATCTTTTGAATGGTACACCAGGCTTTATTTTTGTGTAACTTTCATTTTTTCTTCTTTTTTTCTAATAACGGGAGATATTTGTGGGGAAACAAGTAACTTTTTGACAATTATTATTTAAAGGGACACTGTCACATGAATTTGGAGGGAACAATCTTCAGCCATGGAGGCGGGGTTTTGGGGTTTTTGATTCACCCTTTCCTTACCCGCTGACTGCATGCTGGCTGCAATATTGAATTGAAGTTCATTCTCTGTCCTCCATAGTACATGCCTGCGCAAGGCAAGATTGCCTTGTGCAGACATGTACTACAGGGGACAGAGAATGAACTTCAATCCAATATTGCAGCCAGCATGCAGCCAGCGGGTGAATCTCCATGGCTGAAGATTGTTCCCTCCAAATTCAGGTGACAGTGTCCCTTTAATAGCTGCAAAGGTCCACTAAAATACATGTAAAAAGTAATTTATTTCCTACTCTGTAACAATTATTTTTGTATATCAGACACATTGTTAGGTGTCGGGATTCTCCTGCTGCGTGCATAGATCCCTGGCATTGCCTGGTGCTGTGGTCTCCCATGCTGGTCCAGCCACTGCCGGTGCTGCTCAGCACAGACATCGATCTCAGCGTCTTGCTCAGGCGCATGATATTCGTGTAGTTACTGGTGGCTCTCCAGCCAACTCTATGGTAATCAGCGAGAGGCAGGTGCAGCCTGACGCTTGACAGTCTAAGTCCAGAGTTCACCCGACTGAGCATGAGATTTCATGAGATGCACGAAAGCTGTGATTAAAAATCATGGTTATTCCGCAAAATATTGATTTCTTAACTCTTCCTGAGTTAAAACATTAGGATTGTTGTTTCTAAATGATTATGAACTAGTTTTCTTTGCATTATTTGAGGTCTGAAAGCACTGTTTTGTTTTTATTTTCAACATTTCTCCTTTTCAGAAAAAAAATACAAAATGTATTGCTTGGAAATTCGGAAACATGTTGTCAGAAGTTTATAGAATAAATGAACAATTTACATTTTACTCCAAAATATACCTATGAAGAGAAAAATCAGACAAACTGAACATTTTGTAATGGTGTATATCTTTGTGTGTCACTGATATCTATATACCTAGAGTACAGACCAAAAGTTTGGACACACCTTCTCATTTAAAGATTTTTCTGTATTTTCATGACTATGAAAATTGTACATTCACACTGAAGGCATCAAAACTATGAATTAACACATGTGGAATTATATACTTCACAAAAAAATGTGAAACAACTGAAACTATGTCTTATATTCTAGGTTCTTCAAAGTAGCCACCTTTTGCTTTGATGACTGCTTTGCACACTCTTGGCATTCTCTTGATGAGCTTCAAGAGGTAGTCAACGGGAATGGTCTTCCAACAATCTTGAAGGAGTTCCCAGAGATGCTTAGCACTTGTTGTCCTTTTGCCTTCATTCTGCTGTCCAGCTCACCCCAAACCATCTCGATTGGGTTTAGGTCTGGTAAATGTGGAGGCCAGGTCCTCTGGCGTAGCACCCCATCACTCTCCTTCTTGGTCAGATAGCCCTTACACAGCCTGGAGGTGTGTTTGGGGTCATTGTCCTGTTGAAAAATAAATGATGGCCCAACTAAACACAAACTGGATGGAACAGCATGCCGCTGCAAGATGCTGTGGTAGCCATGCTGGTTCAGTATGCCTTCAATTTTGAATAAATCCCCAACAGTGTCACAGAAAAGCACCCCCATCACCATCACACCTCCTCCTCAATGCTTCACGGTGGGAACCCGGCATGTAGAGTCCATCCGTTCACCTTTTCTGCGCTTCACAAAATCATGGTGGTTGGAACCAAAGATCTCAAATTTGGACTCATCAGACTTGGTCCAAGTGCTGTGCGATTTTTTTTTCTCTCACCCGTAGGCTTACATTGGCGAGTACGGCAGAAGATATACGGGTACAATTGCAGCATGCTGCGATTTACACGCACGTCAAATATGCCTGAGAAAAAAAATGGTGATGTGAGCTACATCATAGATTAACATAGCAATAGCTTAAGAACAACATTAGTTGGCATATATATTTTTCTTTCTATAGATATACAAGAAGATAGTACACATAAATGGCCAATTAATATAAGATTATGGATCTAATATAGACAAATTGTCAATTAAACCAAACAAACACAGAGAACTTATAACGTTCACAGAAGTCCAAGAAATCTGAAATAAAAACTATATACTTTATTAACAAATAATACAAAAGATGCAGGGGATATTACAGTAGCTGTGGAACACACATAAAATAGCACATGGGGGCTAGCAGGACCCAAGGGACCAAACTCCAGATATTATACAAAAAATATTAAGCATTAGCATCACAGAAGAAAGGGAGTGTATAGTACAACACCCTTACAAAATAGCACCATACACCGGTAATGCAGGGGTACAAATGCAACAGTACAGCATCATAGCAACATACATTTACAACTATTGAATAGTATATATGTCCCCAAAGTGCAGCAGCATCACTGCTTATCAATGTAACAATGACTAATGTAGTAAATAGCAGGCAGCATGGCCGCAAAACATTCACATAAAGTGCTAAAGTGCTGAGGTAGAACACAAACGCGATGCCCAAATGGTCACAGACATAATTCCCAAGTTTACCTATCAGATGTCAGGATAACTGGCCCAGAGGATCCGTCTGCCTGCCCTGACGCGCGTTTCAGATAGCTTCTTCCTGACGAAGGAGCTATCCGAAATGACTGCAGACTCATCAGAAACTTGGACAACCCCTTTAATGCTCCTAACACATAAAAATATGAAATTTTTTTTACATGTAGGCACCTGATAGATTATGTTACCTCTGGAGTAGTCTCTTTCTTTTTTTCTTCTTGTCCAGAATCCATGATGAGTTTTCTCATCCACAGCCCGTCTCTTCAGAATTCCATCTTCTCTGGTCTTCTGCAGCACAACCTCTCACGATGCCCTTAAAGATTGCAGTGTCATTACAATGGTCCCAAATAAAAATATCTGCCCTACACTGAGCCACTGAACAAATAATTGCTCCTCAGCATATTCCCTGCACAAAATATTACTCCAACACTGTCCCTCTTATGGTGCATGCCCTCCACACTGCCCTCTCCTTTCAATACTGGGCCCCCTCTTTACACTAGGCCCCCCTTATAGAGCACAGTTTCTATAATATGCTCCCTCACCACACTCCCCCCTCCTTGGTATGCTGTGCCCTGACACTGTCCCCATGCATCCCCAAATGCTACTCAGTCTCTATTCTGTGCCCACTCACACTTTTTTCCCTATACTATCTCCTTGCACTATTTCTTTAAATAGTCTTCTCACACATTTGCCACTCCCTCATACATGTACCCTCTCAAGTTCCATACTGTCTCCTCACACATCCCTCTGACTCTCCATACTGTGTCTGCACCCATCCCATCACCCTTTCTCCTCATACTGTGTCCACATACATTTTCCCCTCACTCCTCATACCCCCATTCCTGATATTGTGTCCGCAACCCTTACATGCCCCTCAACTCACCCCTATCTCCTCATATTGTGTCTTCAAATTTAACCTGCTCCCATATTGTTTCTGCACATGTCCCTTCTTTGCTCCCCAAATTTGTACCCTCAAATCATCCCCAAACTAAATGTCCTCCAGCCCTGTAACACTAAATACCCCCATCACAGTAAATGTCCCCCAGGTACCTTACAATAAATACCACATCATAATAAGTCTCACACAGGCCTGTTACACTAAATGCCCCATCAAAGTAAATCTTCCCCAGACCCATTGCAGTAAGACTCCCCCACACACAGTAAAGACACCCAAGCAGTAAATACCTCCCCCCACACACAGTAATAACCCCCTTAAACAGTAAATAACCCCCACAAACACACAGTAGTACCCCCACGGTAAATACACACAGTAATACCCCCCACAGAAAATACACACACAGTAATAACCCCACACAGTAAATACACACAGTAATACCCCCCACAGTAAATACAGTAATACCCCCACACACACAGTAAATACACACAGTAATACCCCCACACAGTAATACCCCCACCACACAGTAAATACCCCTACACACAGTAAATACAGACATGCAGTAATTACACAGACAGTAATTCCCCACACACACAGTAAATAAACACACATAGCAAACACACACAGCAATACCCACACATAGCAATACCCCCATACACAGCAATAGCCCAATACACACAGCAATACCCCCATATACACAGCAATACCTCCATACACAGCAATACCCCCACAGACAGCAATACCTGCCGTCACAGCAATACCCCCCACACACACAGAAATACCACACACACAGCAATACCTCCCATACCCAACAATACCCCCACACACAAAGCAATACCCCCATACACAGCAATACCCCCTCACACACAGCAATACCCCCACACACAGTAATACCCCCTACACAGCAATACCCAACACACAGCAATACCCTCCATAAACAGCAATACATCCCCATAAACAGCAATACCTCCCCACACACAGTAATCCCCTTCCACACACAGCAATACCCCCACACACACAGCAATATACCCCACGCACACAGCAATACCCCCCATATACAGCAATACCCCCCACACAGCAATACCCCCCACACTGCAATACCCCACACAAACATAGCAATACCCCCACACACAGTAATACCCCAACGCACAGCAATACCCCCACATAGCAATACGCCTCCCACACAGTACTCCCCCCACACAGTAATACTCACACACACAGCAATACTCTCCCACACACAGCAATACCCCTCACACACAGTAATACCCCCCACACACAGCAATACCACCCACACACAGTAAATAGCTTCCCCCAATCTTCAGTGACTACAGCTCCACTAATGTGGAGCACTTACCACCAATCTGAGCCTCTGGGCGCTGGTGAGTGACGTCAGCAGCATGATCACGCTGCTGGTGTCGCGCTGACCTGGCAGTGAGAGCTTCAATTGTGGTCATGTCTGTAAGATGCTCCCCATACACACAGCAGTAACTCCCCCACACACAGTATTACCCCCCCACACACACATAATTACCCCCTACACACACACAGCAATACGCCCCATGCACACTGCGATACCCCCACACAGCAACACCTCCATACACAGCAATACCCCCACACACAGCAATATCCCCACACACAACAATACCACACAGCAAAACCCACCATACACAGCAAAACCCCCCACACACAGCAATACCCCCATACACACAGCAATACCCCATAAACAGCAATACCTCCCCACACACGTCAATACCTCCTCATACACAGTAATAACCAACACACAGCAATACCCCCAACACAGTAATACCCCCACACACACAGCAGTACCCTCAAACATAGCAATACCCCATACATAGCAATACCTCCCCACACATCAATACCTCCCCACACACAGTAATACCCCCCACAAAGCAATACCCCAACACACACAGCAATGCCCCCATACACAGCAATACCCCCCACACACAGTAATACACCCCACACACAGCAATACCCCATCACATAGCAATGCCCCCCACATAGCAATACCCACAACACAGCAATACCCCCCACACACAGTAATACCCCCACAGAGTAATAGCCACACACACACAGCAATACCCCCCACACAGTAATACCCCATACACAGCACACAGCAATACTCCCCACACAGTAATACCCCCTTGCACAGCAATACCCTCCCACACACAGCATTACCCTCCACACACAGTAATACCCCACACACAGCAATACCCCCACACAGTAATACCCCCACATAGTAATAACCCCCACGCACAGCAATACACCCCACACAGCAAATAATGGGGGGGGCACAGTAAATAGCTTCTCCCAATCTTCGGTGACTTCAGCTCAACTAACGTGGAGCACTTCCCATCTATCTGAGCCTCTGGGCACTGGCGAGTGACGTTAGCAGCATCATCACGCTGCTGGTGTCACGCTGACCTGGCAGTCAGAGCTTCAATTGTGCTCATGCCTGTGAGATGCAAGTACAATTGAATACTGGGAGCTGTCACGCTGCAGCTTCTCTGTGCCAGCTGTCATCTCGACAGCCGGCTCAGAGAACTGCCGACTTCTAGTATGGGGGGTAGCAGAATGCAGACGCCAGGGAAGACTCTTCACATCACCATATTAGATTTCCCGATTATGCCCCCTGCCGGCTGCGCCCGGGGCACATGCCCCGGCTCCCCCCTAGATATGCCTCTGATGCTGGTTCTGGTGATGTATTCATGTACTAATAAAGGTTCTGGTGATATAATCATGCCCTGGTGATGGTTCTAGTGATGTAGACAGTTACTGATGATGGTTCTGGGTTCTGCTGCTGTACTCATGTATTGATGATGATACTGGTTCAAAGTTCATGTACTTTTGATGATTATGGTAATGTAATCATGTACTGATGATGCTAATGGTGCTATATTCATGTACTAATAATGGCTATATTGTAATATTTATGCACTGATGATGGTTCTAATGATAAATACATCACCAGCACAATCATCACTACATGAATAAATCATCAGAGCCATTGGTAGAATATGAATACAGCGCCAGAACCATCTTCAGTATCTGAATATACAGTAGGGAAAAAGTATTTAGTAAGCCACCAATTGCGCAAGTTCTCCCACTTAAAAAGATGAGAGAGGCCTGTAATTGACATCACAGGTAGACCATAGCTATAAGAGTAAGGCCATGTTCACACAGTGCGTTTTTTACTGCGGAACCGCAGCGGTTTTGCCGCTGCGGTTCCGCAGCTGTTTTCCATGCAGGGTACATAACAATGTAACCCTATGGAAAACAGTCACTGCTGTGCACATGATCCGTAATTTCGTTTAAAAAGCCGCGCAGAAGGAGCATGTCACTTCTTTTTCCTGAACCGCAGCGGTTCTGCACCCATAGACCTCCATTGTGAGGTCAAAATCGCAGTAAAACCCGCAGATCAAAAATACATCTGCGGGTTTTACTGCGATTTGATGTGCAGAACCGCTGCAGCAGGAAGTGCGGGGGAGCGGGCGGAAGTGCGTGGGCGGAGTGTGGCTGCCCCCCCGTGCTCCGATCCCGCCCCCCCGTGCTCCGATGCCCCCCCCCGTGCTCCGATGCCCCCCCCAGTGCTCCGATGCCCCCCCGTGCCCTAATCTCCCCCCCTTATACTTACCCGGCGTCCCGGTGTCCATCCGGCCGTCTTCTCCCTGGGCGCCGCCATCTTGCAAAATGGCGGGCGCATGCGCAGTGCGCCCGCCGAATCTGCCGGCCAGCAGATTCGCTCCAAAGTGCATTTTGATCACTGAGATATAACCTATCTCAGTGATCAAAATAAAAAAATAGTAAATGACGCCCCCCCCACTTTGTCACCCCCATTGGTAGGGACAATAAAAAAATTAAGAATTTTTTTTTTTTCACTAAGGTTAGAATAGGGGTAGGGGTAGGGTTAGGGGTAGGGTTAGGGTTAGGGGTAGGGTTAGGGTTAGGGTTAGGGGTAGGGTTAGGGTTAGGGTTAGGGTTAGGGGTAGGGTTAGGGTATTTTCAGCCATTTTAGCCCTAAAAAGCTTCCTAGGAAACACACAGTCTCTGCATAGAAAACTGCATAAAAAAAGGATAAAAAAACGCATCAAAAAACGCATCAAAAAACGCATCAAAAAAGGACAAAAAAAGGACCAAAAAAAGGACCTGCGTTTTCTGCCAAGAGCTGCAGTTTTTTAAAAAAACTGTCCTGAAAAAAAAAGGATGGAAATCCTGAACGTGAATTATGTCTCAGGACACCAGAAACATAATTGTAGCCCTGCACCAGGCATGGAAGACTGAATCTGCAATAGGCAAGCAGCTTGGTGTGATGAAATTAACTGTGAGAGCAATAATAAGAAAATGGAAGACATATATGACCACCGATAATCTCCCTCGATCTGGGGCTCCACACAAGATCTCTTGTGTCTACAAGACTGGGGAGTTCCACCACTCCTCTTGGGCTATCTGCACAAAAGCTGTTCTACCCTGTATGCACACATGGATTTTTCCTCTCTGAACCCTGTTCACACAGGTTATATACAGATGATCAGGTTTTTAAATACATCAGATAGGGATTGCATACATTAGTTAGGACTGCTCTGATAAGGGTATACCGTGAAGATTGGTAGAGCAGCTTAGTATACATTTTTTGCAAAAAACGTATCAACCAAATACCCTGTTTTTTACATCTTTTACTAGCACTTGCGGATTACTGCAACATTTTTTCAAACTGAGTGTTTTTGGTTTTACTATTCTCTTTTGTGTCTTCAGGTTTCTTGGTGGTGTGTGAACATGATCATACAGACTTGTTCACTGTGCAAGTAGCCCATGTGTTCCTGTTTCCATAATTGTTCTCTTGTTTCTACAAGACTGGGGAGTTCCACCACTCCTCTTGGGCTATCTGCACAAAAGCTGTTCTACCCTGTATGCACACATGGATTTTTCCTCTCTGAACCCTGTTTACACAGGTTATATACAGATGATCAGGTTTTTAAATACATCAGATAGGGATTGCATACATTAGTTAGGACTGCTCTGATAAGGGTATACCGTGAAGATTGGTAGAGCAGCTTAGTATACATTTTTTGCAAAAAACGTATCAACCAAATACCCTGTTTTTTACATCTTTTACTAGCACTTGCGGATTACTGCAACATTTTTTCAAACTGAGTGTTTTTGGTTTTACTATTCTCTTTTGTGTCTTCAGGTTTCTTGGTGGTGTGTGAACATGATCATACAGACTTGTTCACTGTGCAAGTAGCCCATGTGTTCCTGTTTCCATAATTGTTCTCTTGTGTCTACAAGACTGGGGAGTTCCACCACTCCTCTTGGGCTATCTGCACAAAAGCTGTTCTACCCTGTATGCACACATGGATTTTTCCTCTCTGAACCCTGTTCACACAGGTTATATACAGATGATCAGGTTTTTAAATACATCAGATAGGGATTGCATACATTAGTTAGGACTGCTCTGATAAGGGTATACCGTGAAGATTGGTAGAGCAGCTTAGTATACATTTTTTGCAAAAAACGTATCAACCAAATACCCTGTTTTTTACATCTTTTACTAGCACTTGCGGATTACTGCAACATTTTTTCAAACTGAGTGTTTTTGGTTTTACTATTCTCTTTTGTGTCTTCAGGTTTCTTGGTGGTGTGTGAACATGATCATACAGACTTGTTCACTGTGCAAGTAGCCCATGTGTTCCTGTTTCCATAATTGTTCTCTTGTGTCTACAAGACTGGGGAGTTCCACCACTCCTCTTGGGCTATCTGCACAAAAGCTGTTCTACCCTGTATGCACACATGGATTTTTCCTCTCTGAACCCTGTTCACACAGGTTATATACAGATGATCAGGTTTTTAAATACATCAGATAGGGATTGCATACATTAGTTAGGACTGCTCTGATAAGGGTATACCGTGAAGATTGGTAGAGCAGCTTAGTATACATTTTTTGCAAAAAACGTATCAACCAAATACCCTGTTTTTTACATCTTTTACTAGCACTTGAGGATTACTGCAACATTTTTTCAAACTGAGTGTTTTTGGTTTTACTATTCTCTTTTGTGTCTTCAGGTTTCTTGGTGGTGTGTGAACATGATCATACAGACTTGTTCACTGTGCAAGTAGCCCATGTGTTCCTGTTTCCATAATTGTTCTCTTGTGTCTACAAGACTGGGGAGTTCCACCACTCCTCTTGGGCTATCTGCACAAAAGCTGTTCTACCCTGTATGCACACATGGATTTTTCCTCTCTGAACCCTGTTCACACAGGTTATATACAGATGATCAGGTTTTTAAATACATCAGATAGGGATTGCATACATTAGTTAGGACTGCTCTGATAAGGGTATACCGTGAAGATTGGTAGAGCAGCTTAGTATACATTTTTTGCAAAAAACGTATCAACCAAATACCCTGTTTTTTACATCTTTTACTAGCACTTGCGGATTACTGCAACATTTTTTCAAACTGAGTGTTTTTGGTTTTACTATTCTCTTTTGTGTCTTCAGGTTTCTTGGTGGTGTGTGAACATGATCATACAGACTTGTTCACTGTGCAAGTAGCCCATGTGTTCCTGTTTCCATAATTGTTCTCTTGTGTCTACAAGACTGGGGAGTTCCACCACTCCTCTTGGGCTATCTGCACAAAAGCTGTTCTACCCTGTATGCACACATGGATTTTTCCTCTCTGAACCCTGTTCACACAGGTTATATACAGATGATCAGGTTTTTAAATACATCAGATAGGGATTGCATACATTAGTTAGGACTGCTCTGATAAGGGTATACCGTGAAGATTGGTAGAGCAGCTTAGTATACATTTTTTGCAAAAAACGTATCAACCAAATACCCTGTTTTTTACATCTTTTACTAGCACTTGCGGATTACTGCAACATTTTTTCAAACTGAGTGTTTTTGGTTTTACTATTCTCTTTTGTGTCTTCAGGTTTCTTGGTGGTGTGTGAACATGATCATACAGACTTGTTCACTGTGCAAGTAGCCCATGTGTTCCTGTTTCCATAATTGTTCTCTTGTGTCTACAAGACTGGGGAGTTCCACCACTCCTCTTGGGCTATCTGCACAAAAGCTGTTCTACCCTGTATGCACACATGGATTTTTCCTCTCTGAACCCTGTTCACACAGGTTATATACAGATGATCAGGTTTTTAAATACATCAGATAGGGATTGCATACATTAGTTAGGACTGCTCTGATAAGGGTATACCGTGAAGATTGGTAGAGCAGCTTAGTATACATTTTTTGCAAAAAACGTATCAACCAAATACCCTGTTTTTTACATCTTTTACTAGCACTTGCGGATTACTGCAACATTTTTTCAAACTGAGTGTTTTTGGTTTTACTATTCTCTTTTGTGTCTTCAGGTTTCTTGGTGGTGTGTGAACATGATCATACAGACTTGTTCACTGTGCAAGTAGCCCATGTGTTCCTGTTTCCATAATTGTTCTCTTGTGTCTACAAGACTGGGGAGTTCCACCACTCCTCTTGGGCTATCTGCACAAAAGCTGTTCTACCCTGTATGCACACATGGATTTTTCCTCTCTGAACCCTGTTCACACAGGTTATATACAGATGATCAGGTTTTTAAATACATCAGATAGGGATTGCATACATTAGTTAGGACTGCTCTGATAAGGGTATACCGTGAAGATTGGTAGAGCAGCTTAGTATACATTTTTTGCAAAAAACGTATCAACCAAATACCCTGTTTTTTACATCTTTTACTAGCACTTGCGGATTACTGCAACATTTTTTCAAACTGAGTGTTTTTGGTTTTACTATTCTCTTTTGTGTCTTCAGGTTTCTTGGCGGTGTGTGAACATGATCATACAGACTTGTTCACTGTGCAAGTAGCCCATGTGTTCCTGTTTCCATAATTGTTCTCTTGTGTCTACAAGACTGGGGAGTTCCACCACTCCTCTTGGGCTATCTGCACAAAAGCTGTTCTACCCTGTATGCACACATGGATTTTTCCTCTCTGAACCCTGTTCACACAGGTTATATACAGATGATCAGGTTTTTAAATACATCAGATAGGGATTGCATACATTAGTTAGGACTGCTCTGATAAGGGTATACCGTGAAGATTGGTAGAGCAGCTTAGTATACATTTTTTGCAAAAAACGTATCAACCAAATACCCTGTTTTTTACATCTTTTACTAGCACTTGCGGATTACTGCAACATTTTTTCAAACTGAGTGTTTTTGGTTTTACTATTCTCTTTTGTGTCTTCAGGTTTCTTGGTGGTGTGTGAACATGATCATACAGACTTGTTCACTGTGCAAGTAGCCCATGTGTTCCTGTTTCCATAATTGTTCTCTTGTGTCTACAAGACTGGGGAGTTCCACCACTCCTCTTGGGCTATCTGCACAAAAGCTGTTCTACCCTGTATGCACACATGGATTTTTCCTCTCTGAACCCTGTTCACACATGTTATATACAGATGATCAGGTTTTTAAATACATCAGATAGGGATTGCATACATTAGTTAGGACTGCTCTGATAAGGGTATACCGTGAAGATTGGTAGAGCAGCTTAGTATACATTTTTTGCAAAAAACGTATCAACCAAATACCCTGTTTTTTACATCTTTTACTAGCACTTGCGGATTACTGCAACATTTTTTCAAACTGAGTGTTTTTGGTTTTACTATTCTCTTTTGTGTCTTCAGGTTTCTTGGTGGTGTGTGAACATGATCATACAGACTTGTTCACTGTGCAAGTAGCCCATGTGTTCCTGTTTCCATAATTGTTCTCTTGTGTCTACAAGACTGGGGAGTTCCACCACTCCTCTTGGGCTATCTGCACAAAAGCTGTTCTACCCTGTATGCACACATGGATTTTTCCTCTCTGAACCCTGTTCACACAGGTTATATACAGATGATCATGACAGAAAAAAGACTCGCACATCCAAACTAGTGTGAATAGGTGCATACCAGGAGCAGCTACCTCCATACATAAATATACAAAAAAGGTTGCACTCTATCGTGCAAAAGCATGTCTAATATGAAATATATGAATTATGAATAGCAAAATGGCTTTTGAACATTAGGAAAATATTTAAGAGACGCTTTGCACAGAATTTGATATAATCAAATAGTGTGAGCCCATCAACCAATCGTCAAGGTGGTCTCATAAAACTGATGGGTCCCTGATCTCCCTGTCCAAATGTGAACACTTACCGAAGGCCAATGTCTGTATGCCTGGGTGAATGTGGATACCTCTGTTCAGCAAAGCCTACATATGGGTTGACCGGGACCAAGTGTGATGAGATGCAATTAAAAACCACATGGTGATGGGAGGAGTGCGCAGTCAGTCAGCTAACATAGAAATGACAGAAAAAAGACTCGCACATCCAAACTAGTGTGAATAGGTGCATACCAGGAGCAGCTACCTCCATACATAAATATACAAAAAAGGTTGCACTCTATCGTGCAAAAGCATGTCTAATATGAAATATATGAATTATGAATAGCAAAATGGCTTTTGAACATTAGGAAAATATTTAAGAGACGCTTTGCACAGAATTTGATATAATCAAATAGTGTGAGCCCATCAACCAATCGTCAAGGTGGTCTCATAAAACTGATGGGTCCCTGATCTCCCTGTCCAAATGTGAACACTTACCGAAGGCCAATGTCTGTATGCCTGGGTGAATGTGGATACCTCTGTTCAGCAAAGCCTACATATGGGTTGACCGGGACTAAGTGTGATGAGATGCAATTAAAAACCACATGGTGATGGGAGGAGTGCGCAGTCAGTCAGCTAACATAGAAATGACAGAAAAAAGACTCGCACATCCAAACTAGTGTGAATAGGTGCATACCAGGAGCAGCTACCTCCATACATAAATATACAAAAAAGGTTGCACTCTATCGTGCAAAAGCATGTCTAATATGAAATATATGAATTATGAATAGCAAAATGGCTTTTGAACATTAGGAAAATATTTAAGAGACGCTTTGCACAGAATTTGATATAATCAAATAGTGTGAGCCCATCAACCAATCGTCAAGGTGGTCTCATAAAACTGATGGGTCCCTGATCTCCCTGTCCAAATGTGAACACTTACCGAAGGCCAATGTCTGTATGCCTGGGTGAATGTGGATACCTCTGTTCAGCAAAGCCTACATATGGGTTGACCGGGACCAAGTGTGATGAGATGCAATTAAAAACCACATGGTGATGGGAGGAGTGCGCAGTCAGTCAGCTAACATAGAAATGACAGAAAAAAGACTCGCACATCCAAACTAGTGTGAATAGGTGCATACCAGGAGCAGCTACCTCCATACATAAATATACAAAAAAGGTTGCACTCTATCGTGCAAAAGCATGTCTAATATGAAATATATGAATTATGAATAGCAAAATGGCTTTTGAACATTAGGAAAATATTTAAGAGACGCTTTGCACAGAATTTGATATAATCAAATAGTGTGAGCCCATCAACCAATCGTCAAGGTGGTCTCATAAAACTGATGGGTCCCTGATCTCCCTGTCCAAATGTGAACACTTACCGAAGGCCAATGTCTGTATGCCTGGGTGAATGTGGATACCTCTGTTCAGCAAAGCCTACATATGGGTTGACCGGGACCAAGTGTGATGAGATGCAATTAAAAACCACATGGTGATGGGAGGAGTGCGCAGTCAGTCAGCTAACATAGAAATGACAGAAAAAAGACTCGCACATCCAAACTAGTGTGAATAGGTGCATACCAGGAGCAGCTACCTCCATACATAAATATACAAAAAAGGTTGCACTCTATCGTGCAAAAGCATGTCTAATATGAAATATATGAATTATGAATAGCAAAATGGCTTTTGAACATTAGGAAAATATTTAAGAGACGCTTTGCACAGAATTTGATATAATCAAATAGTGTGAGCCCATCAACCAATCGTCAAGGTGGTCTCATAAAACTGATGGGTCCCTGATCTCCCTGTCCACATTTGATTATATCAAATTCTGTGCAAAGCGTCTCTTAAATATTTACCTAATGTTCAAAAGCCATTTTGCTATTCATAATTCATATATTTCATATTAGACATGCTTTTGCACGATAGAGTGCAACCTTTTTTGTATATTTATGTATGGAGGTAGCTGCTCCTGGTATGCACCTATTCACACTAGTTTGGATGTGCGAGTCTTTTTTCTGTCATTTCTATGTTAGCTGACTGACTGCGCACTCCTCCCATCACCATGTGGTTTTTAATTGCATCTCATCACACTTGGTCCCGGTCAACCCATATGTAGGCTTTGCTGAACAGAGGTATCCACATTCACCCAGGCATACAGACATTGGCCTTCGGTAAGTGTTCACATTTGGACAGGGAGATCAGGGACCAATGAGTTTTATGAGACCACCTTGACGATTGGTTGATGGGCTCACACTATTTGATTATATCAAATTCTGTGCAAAGCGTCTCTTAAATATTTTCCTAATGTTCAAAAGCCATTTTGCTATTCATAATTCATATATTTCATATTAGACATGCTTTTGCACGATAGAGTGCAACCTTTTTTGTATATTTATGTATGGAGGTAGCTGCTCCTGGTATGCACCTATTCACACTAGTTTGGATGTGCGAGTCTTTTTTCTGTCATTTCTATGTTAGCTGACTGACTGCGCACTCCTCCCATCACCATGTGGTTTTTAATTGCATCTCATCACACTTGGTCCCGGTCAACCCATATGTAGGCTTTGCTGAACAGAGGTATCCACATTCACCCAGGCATACAGACATTGGCCTTCGGTAAGTGTTCACATTTGGACAGGGAGATCAGGGACCCATCAGTTTTATGAGACCACCTTGACGATTGGTTGATGGGCTCACACTATTTGATTATATCAAATTCTGTGCAAAGCGTCTCTTAAATATTTTCCTAATGTTCAAAAGCCATTTTGCTATTCATAATTCATATATTTCATATTAGACATGCTTTTGCACGATAGAGTGCAACCTTTTTTGTATATTTATGTATGGAGGTAGCTGCTCCTGGTATGCACCTATTCACACTAGTTTGGATGTGCGAGTCTTTTTTCTGTCATTTCTATGTTAGCTGACTGACTGCGCACTCCTCCCATCACCATGTGGTTTTTAATTGCATCTCATCACACTTGGTCCCGGTCAACCCATATGTAGGCTTTGCTGAACAGAGGTATCCACATTCACCCAGGCATACAGACATTGGCCTTCGGTAAGTGTTCACATTTGGACAGGGAGATCAGGGACCCATCAGTTTTATGAGACCACCTTGACGATTGGTTGATGGGCTCACACTATTTGATTATATCAAATTCTGTGCAAAGCGTCTCTTAAATATTTTCCTAATGTTCAAAAGCCATTTTGCTATTCATAATTCATATATTTCATATTAGACATGCTTTTGCACGATAGAGTGCAACCTTTTTTGTATATTTATGTATGGAGGTAGCTGCTCCTGGTATGCACCTATTCACACTAGTTTGGATGTGCGAGTCTTTTTTCTGTCATTTCTATGTTAGCTGACTGACTGCGCACTCCTCCCATCACCATGTGGTTTTTAATTGCATCTCATCACACTTGGTCCCGGTCAACCCATATGTAGGCTTTGCTGAACAGAGGTATCCACATTCACCCAGGCATACAGACATTGGCCTTCGGTAAGTGTTCACATTTGGACAGGGAGATCAGGGACCCATCAGTTTTATGAGACCACCTTGACGATTGGTTGATGGGCTCACACTATTTGATTATATCAAATTCTGTGCAAAGCGTCTCTTAAATATTTTCCTAATGTTCAAAAGCCATTTTGCTATTCATAATTCATATATTTCATATTAGACATGCTTTTGCACGATAGAGTGCAACCTTTTTTGTATATTTATGTATGGAGGTAGCTGCTCCTGGTATGCACCTATTCACACTAGTTTGGATGTGCGAGTCTTTTTTCTGTCATTTCTATGTTAGCTGACTGACTGCGCACTCCTCCCATCACCATGTGGTTTTTAATTGCATCTCATCACACTTGGTCCCGGTCAACCCATATGTAGGCTTTGCTGAACAGAGGTATCCACATTCACCCAGGCATACAGACATTGGCCTTCGGTAAGTGTTCACATTTGGACAGGGAGATCAGGGACCCATCAGTTTTATGAGACCACCTTGACGATTGGTTGATGGGCTCACACTATTTGATTATATCAAATTCTGTGCAAAGCGTCTCTTAAATATTTTCCTAATGTTCAAAAGCCATTTTGCTATTCATAATTCATATATTTCATATTAGACATGCTTTTGCACGATAGAGTGCAACCTTTTTTGTATATTTATGTATGGAGGTAGCTGCTCCTGGTATGCACCTATTCACACTAGTTTGGATGTGCGAGTCTTTTTTCTGTCATTTCTATGTTAGCTGACTGACTGCGCACTCCTCCCATCACCATGTGGTTTTTAATTGCATCTCATCACACTTGGTCCCGGTCAACCCATATGTAGGCTTTGCTGAACAGAGGTATCCACATTCACCCAGGCATACAGACATTGGCCTTCGGTAAGTGTTCACATTTGGACAGGGAGATCAGGGACCCATCAGTTTTATGAGACCACCTTGACGATTGGTTGATGGGCTCACACTATTTGATTATATCAAATTCTGTGCAAAGCGTCTCTTAAATATTTTCCTAATGTTCAAAAGCCATTTTGCTATTCATAATTCATATATTTCATATTAGACATGCTTTTGCACGATAGAGTGCAACCTTTTTTGTATATTTATGTATGGAGGTAGCTGCTCCTGGTATGCACCTATTCACACTAGTTTGGATGTGCGAGTCTTTTTTCTGTCATTTCTATGTTAGCTGACTGACTGCGCACTCCTCCCATCACCATGTGGTTTTTAATTGCATCTCATCACACTTGGTCCCGGTCAACCCATATGTAGGCTTTGCTGAACAGAGGTATCCACATTCACCCAGGCATACAGACATTGGCCTTCGGTAAGTGTTCACATTTGGACAGGGAGATCAGGGACCCATCAGTTTTATGAGACCACCTTGACGATTGGTTGATGGGCTCACACTATTTGATTATATCAAATTCTGTGCAAAGCGTCTCTTAAATATTTTCCTAATGTTCAAAAGCCATTTTGCTATTCATAATTCATATATTTCATATTAGACATGCTTTTGCACGATAGAGTGCAACCTTTTTTGTATATATATACAGATGATCAGGTTTTTAAATACATCAGATAGGGATTGCATACATTAGTTAGGACTGCTCTGATAAGGGTATACCGTGAAGATTGGTAGAGCAGCTTAGTATACATTTTTTGCAAAAAACGTATCAACCAAATACCCTGTTTTTTACATCTTTTACTAGCACTTGCGGATTACTGCAACATTTTTTCAAACTGAGTGTTTTTGGTTTTACTATTCTCTTTTGCCCCTAAGGAACTTATCTAGATGTGTGGTGAGCACTTTGACCCACCAAGTGCTTCACACAAGTTTATAATGTAGAGCCGTAAAAATAAAAATTCATATTTTTTCACAAAAATGATCTTTTCGCTCCAATTTTTTATTTTCCCAAGGGTAACAGAAGAAATTGGATGCCAAAAGTTATTGTGCAATTTGTCCTGAGTATGTTGGTACCCCATATGTGCGGGTAAACCACTGTTTGGGCGCATGGCAGAGCTTGGAAGAGGAGAGCCATTTGACCTTTCAATGCAAAATTGGCTGGAATTGAAATCGGACGCCATGTCGCATTTGGAAAGCCCCTGATGTGCCTAAACAGTGGAAACCCCCCAATTCTAATAGAAACCCTAACCCAAACACACCCCTAACCCTAATCCCAACCCGATCCATAACCCTAACCACACCCCTAACCCAAACATGTCCCTAACCCTAATTCCAACCTTAACCACACCCCTAACTCCAACACAACCCTAACTCTAATCCCAACCATAACCCTAACCACACCCCTAACCCTGACACACCCCTAACCCTATTCCCAACCGTAAAAATAATCCAACCCCTATCTCTAACTTTAGCACCATCCCCAACTTTAGCCCCAACCTTAACCCTAACTTTAGCCCTAACCCTAACTTTAGCGCAAATCCTAACCCTAACTTTAGCCCCAATTCTATCCCTAATCCTAATTTTAGCCCCAAACCTAACCATAGTGGAAAACTGGAAATAAATATATTATTTTTATTTTATTATTTTCCCTAACTAAGGGGGTTATGAAGGTGGGTTTGATTTACTATTTATAGCTGTTTTTAGCAGATTTTTATGACAGGCAGCTGTCACACACTAAAATACGCTTTTAATTGCAAAAAATAGTTTTTGCATCTCCACATTTTGAGAGCTATACTTTTTTCATATTTTGATCCACAGAGTCATGTGAGGTCTTGATTTTTGCGGGATGAGTTTATGTTTTTATTGGTACCATTTTCGGGCACATGACATTTTTTGATCGCTTTTTATGCTGATTTTTGTGCGGCAGAATGACCAGAAACCAGCAATTCATGAAATTCTTTTGGGGTGGCGTTTATACCATTCCACGTTTGGTAAAATCAATAAAGCAGTTTTGTTTTTCGGGTCAGTATGATTACAGCGATACCTCATTTATATCATTTTTTTATGTTTTGGTGCTTTGAGACGATAAAATTATTTTATATAAAAAATAATTATTTTTGCATCGCTTTATTCTGAGGACTATTACTTTTTTATTTTTCGCTGATGACGCTATATGGCAGCTTGCTTTTTGCCGGACAAGATGATGTTTTCAGCGGTACCAAGATTTTTATCCCTCTTTTTGATCGTGGGTTATTCCACATTTTGTTCGGCGGTATGATAATAAAGCGTTCTTTGCCTGTTTTTTTTTTTTTTTACGGTGTTCACTGAAGGGGTTAACTAGTGGGACAGTTTTATAGGTCGGGTCGTTATAGATGCGGCAATACTAAATATGTCTACTTTTATTGTTTTTCACATCGCGTTGCTCCAAGGGTCTCAGCGAAGCACGCAGGGAGCCCCCTCCCTGCGCGATGCTTCCCTATTGCGCCGGAACACTGTGATCATGTTTGATCGCAGTGTTCCGGGGATAGTGTGCCAGGAGCAGTCCGTGACCGCTCCTGGCACATAGTGCCGGATGTCAGCTTCAACCTGACACCTGACACCCGACCCCGATCGGCCGCGCTCCCCCCGTGAGCGTGGCTGATCGGTGATGACGTACTATCCCATCGGTGTTCATAAAGGCCCATACCTCCTCAACGGGATAGTACATCATATGTCAGAAAGGGGTTAAGGTATTTTTCAAATGGTGGACACCTTAAATGAAACCAAATGACCCCTTTTCTAGATAAGCTAATTAGCTTCCATGACTATCCTTAGGTTTCACATTTAAAATATAGGATGCCAACTATAAGTACACCGATTTGTAACTGGTATTGTGTAAACAGACCACAGACAGTGATTTATTTTCTATATCTAACTGTGAAATTGCTCCCCTTGTTAAGTCAAACCCCTAAAATACAACACTTCTTTACTTTTGCCGGAATGTTTTTAGTGAAAAAGGTAACAATTTTAATGGAAATAGAAATTAGAGCTTGATAGCTGACCTATCTGGTGTCTGGAGGGATATGTTAGGGGTCCAATTACCTTTCTCTCTGACCCATTCCTTTGTTTGGGAGGGGTTGGAGGGGCGCCATTGGCCTCATCTTCCTGGGAAACAAAAATACCTTGTCCCAGCCCTTACCACAGGGGTGTGCTTACTTAATGAAAGGAAGGATTAGTCCAGGGAAAACAATGTCAAGCAACCAGTCATTACTAATTTACATAGTATGAATGTTGGGTTTAAATATAATTTTACATTTATTTAGCAATAGCTAAGTAACAAAAAGGGGAATATTAGAAAGTAAGAAAATGGTGCAGTACAGTCATGGTTGCTGTCTTGGAGTTTAGGGAGCATAGGTAGCTTTCAAGTTCCCTTTAATCAGCCATAATAAGATTATTATATTAGGATGGAGGTAAATGTCATTTGGTTTGATCTTACAGCTTCTGCCTTTTTGATGTCCTATTCGCAGCTCTGAAAATTGGCAGGAAATATGTTGTGAATATCATCATTCAGAGATTTAAATAGGAAATGTGAAATCCATCAGCTTGCCGTAATTTTGCCAGTCACATTTTTAATCTTGAGCTCCAATTTTATTATATAATATTGATGGCATGTTCTTTTAGTGATACTGAAAAGGGCAGCTCATATTCATGACACAATGAAGGAAATGTCACCAGATGAGCTGCTTTCAAAACGTAGTCATAGAACACAGTATACACAATATAGTACCAAATATTTCTGAAGTGCAGAATGCCATGTTATTAGATATTTATTTATACGACTATGTCAATGAAAAAAAGTATGGCTTTTAGGAACAAAGAAACAGCAACAAAAAAGATACAAAAGATATCCTTTATAGCAGGAATGGAGACACTTGGATCAGCTGGTGCTCTCGTCCACTGGCCCATCTGTCTTTAGAAAGACCGCATGAAACAAGGCTCATTTCACTGAATACCCAAACTCCTTCCCTGTGGGCATAATACTACTCTTACAACACAGGGTTAGAGTAAAAGAGTGTGGCAATACTTTACTAAACCACCAATAGACAATAAAGTACAGTACCAGCAAATACACAAGTTGATGCAAATTACAGTGTGTCATCTTTCTGCTGGCTCTTCGTGATTAGAGCAGCTGCAACTTTGGGGGCTTCCAGGGTAGACAAACCCCACCAGTGGCACACCATTTTTGGCATGTACCCACAGAGAGGAAGCAATGGCAAGCTTAGAAAGCTGAGAGTCCTTTGAGGTACATAGTCAGGTGACTTGATTGTCCCAACCTGGATTCTCCAAACACGTCCATGGGTTCAGTGATGGTCAGTGAAGCAGGTCTGGATTCCTCCAGCTAGGTCCTTGGTCCCTTAAGCTGGCATTCTGTAGAAAGCTTTCAAATCTGTATTTCTCCAGTTGGAACCATGGTATCCTTGCTGCTATTCTGCACAGTCTCTTTACAGAGTGATAAAGGTTCCTTGTCATATCCACATCTGTTCTTCAGGCCATTATCCACAGGTCAGGGGGAAGCTTGGATGAGGTCAATTCTCATTGTTTGAGTATTGAATAGAATTGCATAAATTATCCTTCCAGGTTAACAGCATATAACGACTTAAACAATGGGTAATCAACTCATTAGCAAACATTGATTGTTCAATCACTCTGCCTCCCTGTCCTCCAAAGATAACAGCACAATAAAATGTAGAAGCTGATATAATATGTAAACAGCAGCCATTCAACAAAACTCATAAGAACAATAATTTATGTTTCTTGACCTACCGAAAAAAAATATGTCTGGCATAATTAAATTAAATAAAAAAGGGGAGAAGCCAGAGCTGCTTATGGTCAGAACACAATATATAAAGTGCACATGCACATATTGATTTCTAACTATATTTCAAAATGAGACATTTAGCAAACAAATAATCAATTCTTTAAGCCACCCCGCCATTCCAATGCATTCTCATAATGGGGCAGTCCTACTCTACTTTTTTTATATTCGCTGTGCCATAAAGGCCTCCTAAATGTATTTAAAGCGAGACCACATTAAAAGCACACTGTACCTGAAGCGTTTCTGAATCACTCCCATGGCGCCAGAAAGGGCAAGCGCAGATAACGGTTGACCAGGTCCAGACATGTCTTTTGATAATAAATTAAATGCTGTATCATCACAGTAGGCGTGGAGAACCTCTGGCCTGTGATGACTTTTTCTGCAGCCCCCAGGCAGTTCCTAGGGACCTCAGTGCTCAGGTTGGCATATGTGTTTTGCTGGCCACTGGCCTTTTACAGCCCTGTTGTATTGTGAGAATACATTCACTATTGAATGCTGCATGGTTATGAAACATTAGCGAGATGTCTAATATGATGTGCACCAGCCCTAATATCTCTTGTGATGTGTTCAAATCTCCAGCTGCAATGTCTCCTGTGATGTGCTTCAGTTTCCTATGATTTGCTCTAGCCCCAATGTCCCATGTGATCTTCTCCAGCCCCGATCTCTCTTGTAATGTGCTTCAGTCCCAAAATCTATCTGCATAGAAATTTTTTGGTTACTGAGTATAGTGGGACGTCCCTTCAGTTTTTTCTAGGGTCTGTCCTATAATAATCAGTAATGGCTAATCAAACTGTTCTGAGTTGATAGTTAATAGCGTGAGAACCTTTATGGTTATTGGCTTCTACTCAAAATATCATCATCAGCCCACAACCGTCAACATTCCCTCTGCTGCTTATGAAAATTACAGGGGACCCAACAAGGATTTCTCATTTATTTATTAACAATGTCAATTACAGTAAAATACATACCCAAGGTAACCTTAGTTCATAGCCTCCAGTTTTTCCAGCAGCTGGAAACTCCAGTAACCTTAAAATGCCCCTCAAAGCTTTCCATGAAGTTTCCAGGCCTTACAGATGTCGATAGACCTAGTGGCTGTGAGCTCTGGTAACCTGCGAGATTACCTGAGTTCAAGCCACTGGATCTCATGATAGTTCCAGTACTGGACTGCTGAATGCTGGAGAGCTGAGTGCCGGACTCACTAGTGTTCATCAGTCTGGCACTGGCACTGGTAAAGTAAGATAAACAGCTGCAATCATGTGAAATTACTGTTCTTGTTATTAAAAAAACAAACAAACAGCAAGGGTCCTCTGTAATTATCATAAGCAACAGAGGCAAAGTCGACAACTGAAGTCTGATGATACTTATCTGGGAAGGAGGGCAATATCTGTAAAGCAAACATGTGAGCAGGATTTTGTACAGTAAACTACAGACACTGTCAGGTTGACACTGTTATACTGATTAATGATACCTGGGTTGATTAAATTCATCTGTGGTTGTTGTTGTTTAAGCTGCATTTGCAATTTTCAATTATTGTGATACTCGTGCTTCGAGGCTGGCCTGTGGGCAGGGTTTTGTGTGGTGCTCTGCTTACATATTTATCTTTATGGGCCTATGACAAGTCACTGTTCACTCAGTAACCTGCCTCCTATTTTACATACTGCATATCATATTGTGTGGTTGCAAAAAAATGAACATTCATCAAAATGGCACCAGCGGTGGCGGCGCTGAGGCGTGATATAATTGCCTAATATACATATATGCAATAATGCTTCAGTCCTATACCATTGTGAGGAAAAAAATTATCTTCATCAAAATGGAGCTGGAGGCAGCGCTTGCGCGGTAGCATCTTTTGCTTTCCGATAGATGCAACTGTTCAAGCGCCGCCATCAACATCATTTTGCTGGAGGAAAAAAAATTGGATCCACCAAAGTGGTGCTGGCAGTACCTGCACAGTAGCATCTATCGCTGATGCTACTGCGCAGGCACCACCACCATCCCCAATTTGATGTTGTTTACAAAATCACCCTCTATACAATCAGCCTCTACTGCTCATAAATCCTTGCCAACATGTTCAGTGTGAAGTTCCAGCACATGGGTACCTCGCACACCTCTCTGTGAGCTGGCACCTGCATGTGCTGCTTCAGTACACCAGTGTGGCAGCAGCTGTAGCTGCGGAAATGCATGCCGACATGGCATATCTTGACCAGAAGCTCTGGCAAATCTGGGTAGGTTTTCATAAACCGCTGAACTACCAAGATGAGCTGGTCGGCCAAGCGAGGTACATATGTGAGCTTGCCAAGCTTCATAGCTGACACCAGATTATGCCCATTATCACACACTACCATGCATAGTTGGAGGTTCAGCGGCGAGAGCCACAGGTCTATCTGGCCTGTTATTCCTTTCAATAATTCTGCAGCGGTTTGGCTTCTAGGCAAATTAACTTCAGCAGAGCCAGTTGCAACTTCACTTAGGCAATGCTGCAGAGATTCCAGCTTCCCGCTGATGTGGATGACATGCTCACAGATAACACATCAGAGATGGAGGATGAGGAGGGGCAGGAGGGTAGGCAGGAGCTGGTGTAGGAGGTGGAGGAAACACTGATGCAAGTAGGGCCAGCAATGGGCTTATGGAGAGGGGTAGTGTGGAGGAGTTGTTATGGAGAAGGGCAGTGTGGGGGATATGTAGAGGGTCAGCATGGCAGGACATTATAGAGAGGAGTAGTGTGTCGGGAGTGCAAAAGTGGGGAGAATATTATGGAAAGAGTCACATTGGAGGATATTATGGAGAGGGGCAGTGCGAAAAGATATTATGAAGATGGACAATGTGTGTATGTGGGGCAATTATGTATTCAGGGGCACAGCATAGTGCAGACATTATTATACAAAGGGAATTATGATTACACTGCTATTTTAAAGGGCATCATTTTGGGATGGGCTGCAGAAGACCAGAGAAGAGGGGAGCCTGCATAGATGAGCTGTGGATGTCCAAAGTCATCATGGGATTTTTACTACATGGAGACAAAAGGGATGGGAATGACTTCAAACTCAAAAATGTCACCAATAATGTACCTGGATGTAAATGTTTATTTGTGATACTGTGTCTAATCAGCATTGTGGTTCCTGTATGGTCTGTAGTCTGACAATTTTTAATGACATAATGGAAGTTGCAGGTTCATTCTATACAAATGTATATGAAGCTTACCTGACATTCCAATTGATCACTGTACTAAGCCTGATGCTGCAGTCATGTACCGATGATGGTTCTGGTTTTGTATTCATATACTGATTGTGATTCTGGTGCTGCATTCATGTACCGATTGTGGTTCTGCATTTATGTACTGATGATGGTTCTGATCTTTTACATATGTACAAATCCATAACTGGTCAGATGACGTCCTATACAGTAATGTTAAAACTGAAAACTCCTCAAAACATGCAGTTTTGAAATGAGGCAGATTTGATATGAGAAGTTTTTGCTGAGTTTCTTCTCTAAAAACTCTGAAAGTTAGGATGTGCTCACACTCTTCTCAGAACTTCTCAGAACTTGGTTCTGTTGATGTATTCCTGTACTGATATTTGTTCTGGTGATGTAGTGATGTAATAATTGAAATACTCATTTAAACATTTTTTCAGTCCTTGGAATTTTTTCAGTATGACAAAGTTTATTGTTGACAAAAAAAATGTTGTGCATTCCTGCCTTTTAGTTTGCTACACTGACATATGCTGTTGAACCCCTTTTTTGCTGTTAAAGTAAAACATGCATATTAGAATCAAGGCAATGTTGTTCAGTAACAGCTATGAGAGAAAATATTAATTGCCGAATTTTACATATACGATTTTCAATAATAAGATGAACCACTTACAGTATGAGTATAGAATATACACCTTGAATCTACTTTTATGATTCATAACTTATCTTCCCTGAATTTTATAAAACACAATTTTGTAAGCGTATATCGACTTTATCCTTGACTGTAAATAAAGCTGTCTTCTCAAAGTTTGTACGTTTACACATTGCAGTCACCCATTAATCACTTTGCTGTTCTTAATTTCTTACTAAGCAAATGCAAGCTATATTTGTTGCAATAAAATAAGGGCAGAGCGATGAGATCTTCTGGCAAGTAGGCAAGAGGGAGACATTGGGAAAGGTGATTATATTGAGATATTTGAATAGCTAGCCATTAACAATAGCATCCCTATTACCCGGTTTATAATGTGTTCTTTTCTATATCATCCCAAAGGAATAATCGAATCTTCACACTAAGAAAACCATTCACTTTTTGTTCAAGACACACACGCAACATCATGAAGAAAATACGCTATAGTCCACATTTATTATTAATGGCGTATTAATTTAATGAATTTAGAACATTTAAACTTCCACTAAGGACCTGGCAATGTTTTGTAGTTCTGTTTTTTTTTTTTCCCTTTGTTTTTACATTGTTCATCACTCTCAAAATATGACCTGGCAAAATAATTCTCCAGATCAGTTTGATTACAGTGGTAATACAATTGCATAATTTTTTTTTTGTATTTAAATGGTGAAAAAAAATTGTACGTATCTGAAAAAAAATGAATTTTTGCGTTGTCATTATCTGAGACTCATAATGTTTTTGAAATTCTATCGATGGAGCTTTGTGAGGGTTTGTTTTTTGTGTGCATTAAGATGATAATTTTAATGATATTATTTTGAATTACATAAGACTTTTTGTTTGAGTTTTTTTTGCATTTTTGGAGGAGTTGAGGAAGCAGAAATATACTAACTTTTTCCTTTTGTTTCACCTTAAGAGATACAAACTTTTATGTTTTATTAGCTTGGGTAATTACACAAGCAGCAATAGCAAATATGTTAATACTTTTATTGTTTACAGTTCGCTAGAGGGATCAGTTAATATATATATATACAGTGGGGCAAAAAAGTATTTAGTCAGTCGGCAATAGTGCAAGTTCCACCACTTAAAAAGATGAGAGGCGTCTGTAATTTACATCATAGGTAGACCTCAACTATGGTAGACAAACTGAGAAAAAAAAATCCAAAAAATCACATTGTTTGTTTTTTTATCATTTTTTTTGCATATTATGGTGGAAAATAAGTATTTGGTCAGAAACAAACAATCAAGATTTCTGGCTCTCACAGACGTGTAACTTCTTCTTTAAGAGTCTCCTCTTTCCTCCACTCATCACCTGTAGTAATGGCACCTGTTTAAACTTGTTATCAGTATAAAAAGACACCTGTGCACACCCTCAAACAGTATGACTCCAAACTCCACTATGGTGAAGACCAAAGAGCTGTCAAAGGACACCAGAAACAAAATTGTAGCCCTGCACCAGGCTGGGAAGACTGAATCTGCAATAGCCAACCAGCTTGGAGTGAAGAAATCAACAGTGGGAGCAATAATTAGAAAATGGAAGACATACAAGACCACTGATAATCTCCCTCGATCTGGGTCTCCACGCAAAATCCCACCCCGTGGGGTCAGAATGATCACAAGAACGGTGAGCAAAAATCCCAGAACCACGTGGGGGGACCTAGTGAATGAACTGCAGAGAGCTGGGACCAATGTAACAAGGTCTACCATAAGTAACACACTACGCCACCATGGACTCAGATCCTGCAGTGCCAGACGTGTCCCACTGCTTAAGCCAGTACATGTCCGGGCCCGTCTGAAGTTTGCTAGAGAGCATTTGGATGATCCAGAGGAGTTTTGGGAGAATGTCCTATGGTCTGATGAAACCAAACTGGAACTGTTTGGTAGAAACACAACTTGTCGTGTTTGGAGGAAAAAGAATACTGAGTTGCATCCATCAAACACCATACCTACTGTAAAGCATGGTGGTGGAAACATCATGCTTTGGGGCTGTTTCTCTGCAAAGGGGCCAGGACGACTGATCCGGGTAAATGAAAGAATGAATGGGGCCATGTATCGTGAGATTTTGAGTGCAAACCTCCTTCCATCAGAAAGGGCATTGAAGATGAAACGTGGATGGGTCTTTCAACATGACAATGATCCAAAGCACACCGCCAGGGCAATGAAGGAGTGGCTTCGTAAGAAGCATTTCAAGGTCCTGGAGTGGCCTAGCCAGTCTCCAGATCTCAACCCTATAGAAAACCTTTGGAGGGAGTTGAAAGTCCATGTTGCCAAGCGAAAAGCCAAAAACATCACTGCTCTGGAGGAGATCTGCATGGAGGAATGGGCCAACATACCAACAACAGTGTGTGGCAACCTTGTGAAGACTTACAGAAAACGTTTGACCTCTGTCATTGCCAACAAAGGATATTACAAAGTATTGAGATGAAATTTTGTTTCTGACCAAATACTTATTTTCCACCATAATATGCAAATAAAATGTTAAAAAAACAGACAATGTGATTTTCTGGATTTTTTTTTCTCAGTTTGTCTCCCATAGTTGAGGTCTACCTATGATGTAAATTACAGACGCCTCTCATCTTTTTAAGTGGTGGAACTTGCACTATTGCTGACTGACTAAATACTTTTTTGCCCCACTGTATATATATATATATATGTATATATATATATACTAGATGGTGTCCCGATTCGAACGCATCGGGTATTCTAGAATATGCATGTCCACGTAGTATATTGCCCAGTCACATAGTATATTGCCCAGCCACGTAGTATATTGCCCAGCTACATAGTATATTGCCCAGTCACGTAGTATATTGCCCAGCCATGTAGTATATTGCACAGCGACGTAGTATACAGTACAGAGCCACGTAGTACACAGCACAGCCACGTAGTATATTGCCCAGCAATGTAGTATATTGCCCAGCTACGTAGTATATTGCCCAGTCACGTAGTATATTGCCCAGCCACGTAGTATACAGCACAGACACGCAGTATATTGCCCAGCCACGTAGTATATTGCCCAGCCATGTAGTATATTGCACAGTGACGTAGTATACAGCACAAAGCCACGTAGTATATTGCCCAGCCGCGTAGTATATTGCTCAGCTACATAGTATATTGCCCAGTCACATAGTATATTGCCCAGCCACGTAGTATATTGCCCAGCGGCGTAGTATATTGCCCAGCCACAAGGTATATTGCCCAGCCACGAAGTATATTGCCCAGCGACATAGTATGTTGCCCAGCCACGTAGTATATTGCACAGCCACGTAGTATATTGCCCAGCCACATAGTATATTGCCCAGTGACGTAGTATATTTCCCAGCCACGTTGTATATTGCCCAGTCATGTATTATATTGCCCAGCCACGTAGTATATTGCCCAGTGAAGTAGTATATTGCCCAGCCACGTAGTATATTGCCCAACCACGTAGTATATTGCCCAGTCACATACTATATTGCCCAGATATGTAGTATATTGCCCAGTGACGTAGTATATTGCCCAGTCACGTAGTATATTGCCCAGTCACATAGTATACAGCACAGAGCCACGTAGTATATTGCCCAGTCACATAGTATACAGCACAGAGCCACGTAGTATATTGCCCAGTCACGCAGTATATAGCACAGCCCACAGAGTATATCACACAGCCCACACAGTATATATCACTGCCTATGTAGTATATAGCAGCCACGCGGTATCTAACACAGCCCACATAGTATACAGCAGTGTGGGCACCATATCCCTGATAAAAAAAATTATTAAAATAAAAAATAGTTGTATACTCACCTCCTGGGATCCACCGAAGGTCCAGCGATATGCGCGCAGCTGCCGCCATCTTCCGTTCCCATGATGCATTGCAAAATTACCCAGATGACTTAGCGGTCTCGGCAAGGTTAGTGTGACAGGTGACGTGGTGCAGATCCAAAACACAGTGGTGCAGAAAGAGTCAAATCCAGGTATGCAGTGAACACAGGGAAGTCCAGAACAAGTCCTCAGGTTAATCCCAGTTGTGGGATAAACACGGGTAAGTCCAGAGCAAGTTCACACTAAAGTATTATACTGATGTAAATTCCAGTAGCTCCCACCGGGGGGAGTAAATGAAGGATTAAGTAGCAAAAACACAGTCCAGCAACATAGTTCCAAAACACAGTTCTTATCAGGAGGAGTGAACCAAGGGTTAAGTTCCAAAGCCAACAGACTGAGAGAGTAGATTACATAGGCAGAGAATGTCCAGATCCATGGGTAGAAGCACAGTAGAATAAGCAGCTGAGCTGAAAAGGAAACGGAAGCAGAATACTCCAGCAAAGAAGCTGACACCTGAGCTGGGTTTTAAACAAATGAACAGGAAGTAGGGCAGACAAAAACAGCAAACTCCATCTTAACAAAGGGCAAAATCATTCACAAGGTGACTTGGAAAACCCAGAATACTGGCACACTTACTTTTATTCTGCATTGTAATCACAGCTATGCCTGTGACTGCAATGCACTCCTGTGGCCTCAATATGCTTGTGTGCACATTCTGTGAACACATAGCAACCCTCGCATATGACCCCGGTCACTGCCTCACAATATACACTGCTGAAAAAATAAAGGGAACACTTAAGCAACAAAATATAACTCCAAGTAAGTCAAACTTCTGTGAAATCAAACTGTCCACTTAGGAAGCAACACTGTTTGACAATCAATTTCATAAGTTGTTGTGCAAATGGAATAGACAACAGATGGAAATTATTGGCAATTATCAAGACACCCTCAATAAAGGAGTGGTTCTGCAGGTGGGAACCACAGACCACATGTCAGTACCAAGGCTTTCTGGCTGATGTTTTGGTCACTTTTGAATGTTGCTTGTGCTTTCACACTCGTGGTGGCATGAGATGGACTCTACAGCCCACTCAACTGGCTTAGGTAGTGCAGCTCATCCAGGATGGCACATCAATGCAAGGTGTGGCAAGAAGGTTTGCTGTGTCTGTCAGCGTAGTGTCCAGAGGCTGGAGGTGCTACCAGGAGACAGGCCAGTACACCAGGAGATGTGGAGGGAGTCGTAGGAGGGCAACAACCCAGCAGCAGGACCTCTAACTCAGCCTTTTGCGCAAGGAGGAACAGGAGCACTGCCAGAGCCCTGCAAAAAAAGCTTCAGCAGACCACAAATGTGCATGTGCAAATGGTTAGAAACTGACTCCATGAGGATGGTCTGAGTGCCCGATTTCCCCAGATGGAGGTTCTGCTCACAGCCCAACACTGTGCAGGATGCTTGGCATTTGCCATAGAACACCAGGATTGGCAAATTAGCCACTGGCACCCTTTGCTCTTCCCAGATGAAAGCAGGTTCACACTGAGCACATGTGACAGACATGACAGAGTCTGGAGACACCGCGGAGAGCAATCTGCTGCCTGCAACATTATTTAGACTGACTGGTTTGGCTGTGGGTCTGTAATGGTGTGGGGTGGCATTTCTTTGGAGGGCCAAACATCCCTCCATGTGCTTGCCAGAGGTAGCCTGACTGCCATTAGGTACCGAGATGAGATCCTCAGACCCCTTGTGAGATCATATGCTGGTGCGGTTGGCCCTGGGTTCCTCCTAATGCAGGACAATGCCAGACCTCATGTGGCTGGAGTGTGTCAGCATTTCCTGCAAGATGAAGGCATTGAAGCTATGGACTGGCTCACCCATTCCCCAGAACTGAATCTGTTGAACACATCTGGGACATCATGTCTCGCACCATCCACAAACGTCACATTACACCACAGACTGTCCAGGAGTTGGTGGATGCTTTAGTCCAGGTCTGGGAGGAGATCCCTCAGGAGATCATCCGCCGCCTCATCAGGAGCTTGCCTAGGCACTGTAGGGAGGTCATACAGGCACATGGAGGCCACACACACTACTGAGCATCATTTCCTTGTCTTGAGGCATTTCCACTGAAGTTGGATCAGCCTGAAACTTCATTTTCCTCTTTGATTTTGAGTATCATTCCAACTCCAGACCTCCATGGTATATTAGTTGTGATTTACATTGATCACTTTCAGGTTTTTAATGTTCTTAACACATTCCACTATGTAATGACTAATGACTTACAACTGGAATACTTAATTCAGTGATATCTTGGATGTGGGATTTTAGTGTTCCCTTTATTTTTTTTGAGCAGTGTATACAGTATATATATATATATATATATACATATATAAAAACTGTGCCTTTACACCCTATTCCCTATACATCTCTCCATAGGCAATGCTTGAGAAAGACTCAGACTGGGTCGAAACATAAACTTATTTATCACTCTACCGAATATCAACTATATTGAACACTGTGGTGCATGACTATCGTTTCTACAATAAAAGACACTTCTTGAAAAATTTCTGAGTGTGGCTGACTACCCTCTATTTGCCTACTTGGATCCATCCAGTTGGCCAGCCCCTCCACAGGTAGCTGAGGGCACATCCTTACTATTTTTTATAATTCATTGAAGGCTTTGTTACATTTGTGAGTTTTTTTCAAGTCACTCACAGAGTGCAAGTTCAACATTTTCCCTCAGTCATTTCAACATCCTGATACATTCCCATACAGAAACACTGTTTTCTCAGATAGTTTTTTGTTTTCATTGAGAAAAAAAACATAAGTAAATACAGTTAGGTATAATGGCAACTAAAGGGCAGGTCAGGATATATCAGTGAGCTGCAACTACAGGGCAGGATAGAGGTACTGTAGGTCCAGAACAGGTGAGTATATTCTTTGTTTTTCAACTCCTTCCTGACTATCCTTCAACTGGCATTTTGCATGATTCATGCCAATCACACTCTGAAAAATTAGTGTTCTGGCAAATGTGAATATTTTGTGAAATTTGTGACGAATTTGATTAGTTTTGGATCTAATCACTTATCCCTGCTATCCCAAAAAAACTACTATTTTAAACATCTTTTGAATATATTACGGCTCATTTTTGCCATAATTTTTGAAAAATTTGGCAATCATAAACATTAAGTTTAAATTAGAGAAGACACATTGTAAAATAATCTAAGATTTAATCAAATTCATTTGCAAGTCAAAAGCTGCACTACACAACATGTCACTTCCTGACTTCCGTCAGGTGTATAGTCATTATGGAGACCCTGTATGGATCAAAAATCACATATGTACGTTTAAGATTACGTATAACTGCAAATAAGATGTAGCTATTGTTTTATGTGGATCATTAGAATGTCTGAGTAGTTCAGCCCCAGGCTTTGGTTGATAAAATAAAAACGAAGAGATTGTCAAATGTTTATATGAGAATTAAAATAATTGTATCTGATTATGTTATGATAAAGTATCACAAGATCACTCGTACATTTGTGATAACCAGTTGTGCATGCATGTAAGATCAAATGTCTCCGGTGTAGAGAGCAGTATCAAAGCACAGATTAAAGGGAGCTCTGCCTCCTAGGGATGACATTGTTGTAGATGTTCATTGTAATGTATCCTGCAGTTCCCTGACTGTACAGTTCTGGGACATTACACATTTCATGATCCTTCTTCTCCTATAATTGCCATAGCATAATGACACATGTTTCCAATCTACTTCAACATGAAAAGGTGCACTTGTGTGTGCAATGGTTTATTAATTACATCCATGAGTGAATGTGAAATACATGAGTGAATTGATAAGTCAGTTTGTAGCTAAAGGTAGGTGATGGAATGATGGGTATTTAATGATAATAATAATAATAATAATAATATTTGTGTGTTCAGAATATGTTGTATGAAAATTTTCAGCCATTAGCGAAAGTTCATTTCATAAAGTTTGATGGTGGAGTTCGAATTTTTTGCCCTGCACAAATTCTTGACAAATTATGCATATTACATGTTCATCTACCTAATATGGCAGGACAGGGATTCTATAGTAGCTCACAAATCACCCCCAACGGGGAGGCGAGTCTGAGTTTCCCTGCAAAAACTGAGTTTGGCGCCCCTTTAACCCCTTAATGACAGCCAATACGTCTTTTAACTGACCTGAGATATAAGAGAATAGCCTCCCCATACAGGTGACAATCCAGCAGCTGTCGGCTGTACACTATAGCTAACAACTTGCTGCATCAGCCACGATCAGTGTTTGCACCTTCAAAATCTGTTTAACCCCTTCGATGCTGCTGTCAATAGTGACTACATCATTATAAATGGTTAGCAGAGTGTGGGGGCTTCCTCTTTATCCAAATCGGTGCCCTCAGATCATGATTTTGTGGTCCTGATGTTTGCGATGGCAATTCATAACCAAATAGCGGCCTTAGAGTCTGACGGCTGTTGTAACCTGTTCAGAAGCTAGAGACATTTAGGTGGGAAAAATACACATTTTCATTTCTGTCATGCCACTTTGCATTAATTCCTTTAAAGCACCTGAAGGGTTAATAAACTACCTGACAGCAGTTTTCAATATGTCAGCGTGTACTGTTTTTAAAATGGTATCACGTTTTGGGGTTTCCAAATATATGAGACCCCTAAAGTCACTTCAAACATGGATAAGTCCCTAAAAAAATAAATTTTGTAAATTTCTTGGAAAAACTGAAAAATTGCTGCAACATTTTTAAACCTTCTGAAAAAGCTAACAAAATAAAAGAACATTTTTCAAATGGTGCTGATGTAAAGCCGACATGTGGGAAATGTTATTTATTAATGGTTTGCTGTGGTATGACCATCTGGATTAAAGGGATAATCATTCAAATTTAGAAAATTGCAAATATTTTAACATTTTTCTCAAATTTTTGATATTTTTTTATAAATAAACACAAAACATACTTACCTAAATTTACCATTATCATAAAGTATAATGTGTCATGAAAAAACAATCTCAAAATCACTGGGATTTGTTGAAGCGTTGCAGAGTTATTACCACATAAAGTGACACTGGTCAGATTTCAAAAATTTGGCTCTGTCACTAAGGGGTTAAACAAAGCTTAAGTGGTTTAAGTTGTCATCATGTGACCACTCATATGCGACTTACACACATACAGTACCGTGCCAACTAGCTTCTCTTCCTGATTATTTCAATGTTCAGTGAAAAGCAACCGCACCTGTTTCAGTGAGAGAATGTGGAAGAAAAGCTAGTTGACATGTTACCATAAGCATGAAAATTGAAAATTGAGTACACCCTGATTGCTTTTGGCATGCCAAAGTGCTTAATTTTATAATTAAACTTTAACTTATCACATGGCATGATACTTTAGTAGCATAGCCTTGTATCATCTGACATGTTATGGAATGCTTCATGTGTACAGGATCAGAAAATTAGCAGTACATGAATACATCATAAGAGGCACCTTCTGTACAGAAATACAGCACTAGAAACACTAACAATACATAAATACAGCATCTGAACTACAATCAATGCAATGCTACATGCTCAGAAGCACACGATGTTTAAGAATAGATCACCAAATCCCCTGTCAGAACAAATATACAGCAACAAAACCATCAATACATGTGGATCACCCCGTCAGGTCAGCTGGGTACTCGGTACTGGGTCCTTCAGTTCAAAGGGGGATGTCACGGTGGCTGACCCGGTCTGTGGCCCTGGGACGTCTGTGTAAAAGGGAAAGGTCTTTAAAGGGATAAAGTTTGTGTTTGTGATGCCACCTGTGGTATTCGGTCAGGGTGACCGACGCTGCTTTAAGGGGTCTGCTGGGGTGATGTTATGGCAGCTAGATGGTATACCTTCCCACAGGTGAAGTGTGTCCCCATGGCTTCCCGGTGGGTAGATGGTGGATGGTGAGAGGTGCAGAGAAGAACGAGGACACAAGGTTTTAGTCTCTTTACCTTTACTGAAGACTTCAGCATCCACAGTCCAGAACACCAGATCACAGGGCAGGCAGAGTCCGGCCGGTTTGGAGGCAAGTCCAGAGTCCCCTTGTCCAGGTGGAAATCAGTAGCCTTCCTTTGTGCTGCAGTGTTGTAGTCCCTTATTGCTGAGCTTCTCATAAGGTCCTCACAACTGTTGTAGATGTTATGTCTCTCTCTCTGTCCCCGGTTAGGATAGGACAAACCCAAATGACTGGTGGCTTGAGGCGGTTTATAGGGACTCTATCACCCATTCCAGAGATGCCATTTTCTACTGCAAGAGAATTAAAATAAAAAACAACTATATTCCTCACCTTTCTGCTGAGAAGATAATAATCTATTTGTCCTGCGATGGGTCTAGCTCTGCTACATCTAGATGGCAGGCTGAACGGTTGCATGATGCAACCATACAGCCAGCAATCCAACAGAGACTCTGAGCAGAGTCTGCTATCACTGCCCAGTGTCTCGCGGTGAACTCGTAGGACCTGTCTCACGTCACCGTGAGCGTGAGAAAGTTTTCATGCTCACGATGCCATCATACAGGTCCTGGGAGTTCACAGCCAATGAACTCACTTCACCTATCTGATGTCAGCGTGAACGCGGTGGGAAAATTTCTAATGGCACTCGCACTGATGTCACATAGGTGAAGTGAGCTCATTGGCTGTGAACTCCCAGGACCTTTCTGACGGCATCATGAGCATGAGAACTTTCTCGCGCTCACAGTGATGTCAGACAGGTTATAGCAGTTCACCGGGAGAGACTGGGCAGTGATAGAAAACACTTCTTAGTGTTCCTTCTGGAAGGCAGGCTGTATGATCGCATCATGCAACTATGCAGACCGCCATCCAGATGTAGCAGAACTGGACCCATTGCGGAACAAATGGATTATTTTCTTCTCAGATGAAAGGCCAGGAATATGGTTGATTATTATTTTAATTCTCTTGCAGGAGACAATAGCGTCTCTGGAATGGGCGATGTAGTAGGTATTGTGTAATTAAGATTTATTAAAGGAGTCTGTGTCATTTTTTCAATTAAAGGACTTTTTACTGTGTGTTTTTATACAATCTGAATATGGGGTCAGTAATGGGGGTGTCTTATAGACGCCTCTCCATTACTAACCTCAGGGCTTGATGTCACCTGAAAATGCAAAGGTGGCATCAACCTCCTCAACTATCACCCCACTTGCCACCGCTGCAGGGCTAGTGGGAAGATATAGGCTAAGGGCCAGAAATGGCAAATCTTAAAGATGCGCTTTTTCGGGAGTGGCTGAAAGCTGATCTTTTTAGCCTGGGGGACCACTATCCATGGCCTTTCTTAGGCTATTCATATCTGCCCACAACTGTCTGCCTTGCCTTTGCTGTTATTAACTGTAGGGGGACCCTACCTAATTTTTTATGGGGTCCCCATTGTACTAGCTGGTAAAGGCTAAGTATACAGCTGTGAGCTGATATTCGTAGCCTGGGAAGCTCCAGGGGTATTACCTCTTCCCAGGCTATAAACATCAGCCCCCCTCTGCTGGTTAAGACATTTACGAGGGAGCCCATGCCAATTTTTTCAGAAACATAATCTTTTAATTATAATATACATATACAGTAAGCTGCACACACACTGTACTAATTGTATATGTCACAGACATCTATATATCTATCTATTCTATGTGTACATACAGAGTGTAATCCATCTCTTCTGTCCTCTTGGGTCCCGCTGTGATTTTACAGTATGCGTCTACTGAATTGCCAGCTTTTCATTTATCTATCTATCTGTTTGTGTAATATATACAGTTAGGTCCATATATATTTGGACAAAGGCAACATTTTTCTAATTTCGGTTACAGACATTACCACAATGAATTTTAAACAAAACAATTAAGATGCAGTTGAAGTTCAGACTCTCGGCTTTCATTTGAGGGTATCCACATTAAAATTGGATGAAGGGTTTAGGATTTTCAGCTCCTTAACATGTGCCACCCTGTTTTTAAAGGGACCATAAGTAATTGGACAATTGACTCCAAGGCTATTTCATGGACAGGTGTGGGCAATCCCTTCATTATATCATTCTCAATTAAGCAGATAAAAGGCCTGGAGTTGATTTGAGGTGTGGTTCTTGCATTTGGAAGGTTTTGCTGTGAAGTAAACATGCGGTCAAAGGAGCTCTCCATACAGGTGAAACAAGCCATCCTTAAGCTGCAAAAACAGAAAAAAAAAACATCCGAGAAATTGCTACAATATTAGGAGTGGCAAAATCTACAGTTTGGTACATCCTGAGAAAGAAAGAAAGCACTGGTGAACTCATTAATGCAAAAAGACCTGGGCGCCCACGGAAGACAACAGTGGTGGATGATCGCAGAATGATCTCCATAGTGAAGAGAAACCCCTTCACAACAGCCAACCAAGTGACCAACACTCTCCAGGAGGTAGGTGTATCAATATCCAAATCTACCATAAAGAGAAGACTGCATGAAAGTAAATACAGAGGGTTCACTGCATGGTGCAAGTAACTCATAAGCATCAAGAATAGAAAGGCTAGACTGGACTTTGCTAAAAAAACATCTAAAAATGCCAGCACAGTTCTGGATGAACATTCTTTGGACAGATGAAACCAAGATCAACCTCTACCAGAATGATGGAAAGAGAAAAGTATGGCGAAGGCGTGGTACAGCTCTTGATCCAAAGCATACCACATCATCTGTAAAACACAGCGTTGGCAGTGTGATGGCTTGGGCATGCATGGCTGCCAGTGGCACTGGGTCACTAGTGATTATTGATGATGTGACACAGGACAGAAGCAGCTGAATGAGTTCTGAGGTATTCAGAGCCATACTGCGTGCTCAGATCCAGCCAAATGCAGCAAAACGGATTGGTCGTCATTTCATACTACAGATGGACAATGACCCAAAACATAAAGCCAAAGCAACCCAGGAGTTTGTTAAAGCAAAGAAGTGGAATATTCTTCAATGGCCAAGTCAGTCACCTGATCTCAACCCAATTGAGCATGCATTTCACTTGTTAAAGACTAAACTTCAGACAGAAAGGCCCACAAACAAACAGCAACTGAAAACCACAGTAGTGAAGGCCTGGCAGAGCATCAAAAAGGAGGAAACACAGCGTCTGGTGATGTCCATGAGTTCAAGACTTCAGGCAGTCATTGCCAACAAAGGGTTTTCAACCAAGTACTAGAAATGAACATTTTAGTTAAAATTATTGAATCTGTCCAATTACTTTTGGTCCCTTTAAAAACAGGGTGGCACATGTTAAGGAGCTGAAACTCCTAAACCCTTCATCCAATTTTAATGTGGATACCCTCAAATGAAAGCTGAAAGACTGAACTTCAACTGTATCTGAATTGTTTTGTCTAAAATTCATTGTGGTAATATCTATAACCAAAATTAGAAAAATGTTGTCTCTGTCCAAATATATATGGACCTAACTGTATATAAATATATATATATAGTACAGACCAAAAGTTTGGACACACCTTCTCATTTAAAGATTTTTCTGTATTTTCATGACTATGAAAATTGTACATTCACACGGAAGGCATCAACACTATGAATTAACACATGTGGAATTATATACTTAACAAAAAAGTGTGAAACAACTGAAATTATGTCTTATATTCTAGGTTCTTCAAAGTAGCCACCTTTTGCTTTGATGACTGCTTTGCACACTCTTGGCATTCTCTTGATGAGCTTCAAGAGCTAGAATGGTCTTCCAACAATCTTGAAGGAGTTGCCAGAGATACTTAGCACTTGTTAACCCTTTTGCCTTCACCCTGCAGTCCAGCTCACCCCAAACCATCTTGATTGGGTTCAGGTCTGGTGACTGTAGAGGCCAGGTCATCTGGCGTAGCACCCCATCACTCTCCTTCTTGGTCAAATAGCCCTTACACAGCCTGGAGGTGTGTTGGGGTCATTGTCCTGTTGAAAAATAAATGATTGTCCAATTAAACGCAAACTGGATGGAATAGCATGCCACTGCAATATGCTGTGGTAGCCATGCTGGTTCAGTATGCCTTCAATTTTGAATAAATCCCCAACAGTGTCACCAGCAAAGCACCCCCACACCATCACACCTCCTCCTCCATGCTTCATTGTGGGAACCAGGCATGTAGAGTCCATCCGTTCACCTTTTCTGCGTCACACAAAGACATGGTGGTTGAACCCAAAGATCTCAAATTTGGACTCATCAGACCAAAGCACAGATTTCCACTGGTCTAATGTCCATTCCTTGTGTTCTTTAGCCCAAACAAGTCTCTTCTGCTTTTGCCTGTCCTTAGCAGTGGTTTCTTAGCAGCTATTTTACCATAAAGGCCTGCTGCACAGTCTCCTCTTAATAGTTGTTGAAGAGATGTGTCTGCTGCTAGAATTCTGTGTGGCATTGACCTGGTCTCTAATCTGAGCTCCTGTTCACCTGCGATTTCTGAGGCTGGTGACTCGGATAAACTTATCCTCAGAAGCAGATGTGACTCTTGGCCTTCCTTTCCTGGGGTGGTCCTCATGTGAGCCAGTTTCTTTGTAGCGCTTGATGGTTTTTGCCACTACACTTGGGGACACTTTCAAAGTGTGATCAATTTTTCAGACTGACTGACCTTAATTTCTTAACGTAATGATGGCCACTCGTTTTTCTTTACTTAACTGGTTTTCTTGCCATAATACAAATTCTGACAGTCTATTCAGTACGACTATCAGCTGTGTATTCCACTTATTAAACCTGACAGGGCACACCTGTGAATTGAAAACCATTCCCGGTGACTACCTCTTGAAGTTCATCAAGAGAATGCCAATAGTGTGCAAAACAGTCATCAAAGCAAAAGGTGGCTACTTTGAAGAACCTAAAATATAAGATAGAATTTCAGTGGTTTCACACTTTTTTGTTAAGTATATAATTCCACAAGTGTTAGTTCATAGTTTTGATGCCTTCAGTGTGAATGTACAATTTTCATAGTCATGAATAGTGTTCAGCGATACCTTCCGATATTCAAAGGTATCGGCCGATATTCAAAAAATATCGGATATCGCCGATACCAATACCCGGTCACCTGACCGCTCACGTGACCGCGACGTCATTGAAGGTCCTTCACTCACTGCATTCTTAGGAACGGAGGTAGACGCTCGCAGTGGTGACAGCCAGGGTTCGTCCGAATGGTGAGTATATCCATATTTTTTATTTTTATTCTTTATTTTTTACATGAATATGGATCCCAGGGCCCGAAGGAGAGTCTCCTCTCCTCCAGACCCTGGGAACCATACGCACCGCACACGCCGAAGATGACTGGGAACACTTCCGATTCCGATTTATGATATCGCAAAAATATCGGAACTCGGTATCGGAATTCCGATACAGCAAATATCGGCCGATACCCGATACTTGCTGTATCGGAATGCTCAACACTAGTCATGAAAATACAGAAAAATCTTTAAATGAGAAGGTATGTCCAAACTTTTGGTCTGTACTGTATATATATCCCTCCGTCACATACAACTGATCTGACAGGCGCTTCTCTTTTACTTTCATTTCTCCTTCCTCACCAGATTGTGAGGAAACCCCCTCCCTCCAGGTAGTCTCCTGTCTCTTGAAGGTCTGTGAAACCTGATATCACAGTTGGATTTCAGAGCTTCAGGGGAGAGGATATAGCTGCACAGATCTCTCAGGCTCATTGTATGTGAATACGTCACATTCAGTAAGGTTGGTATTTTATGTTTTTATTCATCACAATAGTTTATTTAGCTTGTTTTATGAATGTATAGCACAAAATGTGAGGATATTTCATAGAAATAAGGGAGATTTTATAAAAGAAAGTGTGCTGCTCAGGCATATAGAGTAGTTCCCTAACATATTCCTTCTCTTGCTTCAGATTATCTGCTGAAATGGAGAGGAAAATGTACAATTTATCCAAACAACTTGATGTTGAGGAAGTAACAAACATGCTGTTAGATGATAGAGACCTCACACTGAATGAGGATTTAGGAGAGGAAAGTGGTTTACAAGTTGTGATCTGATTGATTATCTGAAAATTCAGAAGCTGTCATATGTGGGAACTGTAAGAAAAAACAAAAGGGAATTGCCGCCACAGTTTGTAAGTGTGAAAGAGAGACAACAGTGCAGCAGTATGTTTGCATTCCATAATGGAAAGGCTTTAGTTTCCTATGTACCACATGCCAAAAAAATCGTACTTCTTCTATCAACACTTCATGATGATGCTGCCATCGATCCTGGGACTGGGGCAGAAAAAAAACCGGAGATAATTACATTTTACAATGCCACCAAAGGGGGTGTGGATACAGCACATCAGATGTGCTCCACTTTCAACGTCAGCAGAAACATCAAACGCTGGCCAATGGTCATATTTTTTGCTATGTTGAATTTGAGTGGTATAAATTCACAAGTAATTTATCTTGAAAACAAGCTTGAACCACTCCGTAGACGATTGTATCTGAAAAAATTGGCCCATGAACTAGTACTTGGAGAGCTACGCAGGAGAAGCGTGAAAACAATCGGTATCCCCTCTCGCCTTCAAGTTCAGCTCAAAAGGTTCCGCCCAGAAGATGATGGTGAAAAGTCACCATCTGCACCACCTCACAAAAGAAGGAGATGCACCACCTGCCAAACGGAAAGCGGAACCAGAAGGCTTTCAAATTATGAATGTCTCAAATGTCATAAAGCAATTTGCCTGACACATGCAAAAATGGTGTGTAATTCTTGCTATTTGCTCTGCAAGTGTGACTTTTCTGGGGAAACCTCAGCATCTACTTCTGATTGAATATGTTTTTAATAGTACTTAAGGTACCTTAAAATTAAGTTTGTGTTCAAAAATTTTCTTTGTACATTTTTTTGAGAGAGTCGAACTGGGGACTATTTGGCGGGAGTTTTGAAAAGTTTGTATTTCATAGTTATTAGTTTTATGTTAAGTAAATGTTTTTTTTTGCAACTGATTATGTGTAGTCTCTTTTATTACATCCCTATGAAGGTCACTGATCACTTTTAGAGCACTGAAATTGCAAACATTATATATTATAGGTATTTTTCCAGCAGGTGCCTGACAGGCACATTGTATGTGAACTCGTTAGTCCGAATATTGTATGTGACGGAGGGATATATATATATATATATATATATATATATATATATATATATATATATATATACAGTATGTGTGTGCGTCACTGACATCTATATATCTATCTATTTTATGTGCATATTTCAAATCCATCTATTCTCTTCTAACCTGTCACGCTGTGATTTTATTGTACGTGGCAGATGAATTGCTGGCTTTTTATCTATCTGTCTATCTATCTATCTATCTATCTATCTATCTATCTATCTATCTATCATCTTTCTTCTACTTTAAAATACTTTAGTGGCAATGTAATAATTCTCCCGCACTGTTACCGAAGTTTTCCAATTTTATGAAAAATGCTCGTGAAACTGGTCATAAATCCAAATGTGCCATATTCATGCCGAATTTATGTTTGGCGTTCATTTTCCGAGCATATTTGCTCATCTCTACTTAATTTTCTCCCAGTATGCTGCCCCCACGCTATCCCTTCACACTGTGTTCCAACTATACTGCCCAGTCTCTATTCCGTACTCCCTCCTCACATTGTTTACCCTCTCTGCATACTGTCTCCTTCTAGCTGTGCTCTTACACTGTCTCCCATTCTGCCTGCCCTCAATACTGCCCCCCAATACCCAGTCTCTATGTGGTCCGAACTCACTTTCCATCTATATTATTCCATCATACTTTTCTCCACCTATACTGTTCATTCATAATTCTCTCTCCATACTGTCAGTTCACACTCTTCCCATATTAATCTTTGCTTTTCTTCCCCATACAGTTCTCTTAGATTTATCTCACTTTTCCCCCACGCAATATTCTCACACTTTTCTCTCCCAAAACTGTTCCCTCATATTCCTGACATATTGCTTCCCTCACTTTTCTTCCCCCATACTGTCCTCTTACTTTGCTCCCCTCAAAAATATGGATTTTTTAATGGATTGTTGGTAAGCCACTGCTTTTTCACTTTGAAAACAGCTAATCAGTTCCTGGTCCTTAAAAAAAGAGGATCATTTGTCGATTACTAGGTCTATGTAGTTGTTTGACCATTGTGAGAATAGCAATACTTTTTCAGATCCCAAAAAAGTTATGCTGTTTAAATTCCTGGTTGAAAAGCCATTACTTTTTCATTTTCAAAACCGATAACCTGCGCCATAAATAAAGGGATCATTTTTTGATGGGTTGTGAAAAAGCTATCACTACTTTATTTAGAACATAAAAAACAAAGCCTTTGATACTTCCCAAATGAATAATTTTTACACCAACTTTTGTGAAAATATCACAGCTTCTTCCAACTTTATATAAACACAGATAAAGAAAGCCTAGAAATGGTTGCAATACAGTCCTAGGAGAACCAGAAAATGTAGAAAAACGCAATAGCACTCACCAATCTTAGCAGTTCAAACGTCCTTTATTGGAACATGCAGCAAGGAATCTTCACGGCTCAAGGGAGGGAGTGAAAACAGGAGTGCGACAGACAAGACGACGGCCGTTTCGCGCTGACACAAAGTGCTTCAACGGGTCTCTGAGTCTCTGAGACCAGTTGAAGCGCTTTGTGTCAGCGCGAAACGGCCGTCGTCTTGTCTGTCGCACTCCTGTTTTCACTCCCTCCCTTGAGCCGTGAAGATTCCTTGCTGCATGTTCCAATAAAGGACGTTTGAACTGCTAAGATTGGTGAGTGCTATTGCGTTTTTCTAAATTTTCTGGTTCATATGGATACTTTATTCTACGCAAGCACCTCCTTTCACCTGGTCAGACTACCGATTGTGTTGGATTTTCCACATTGAGCGTATTATCTCTGAATATTTGAACTGTGCAGTTTACTTTTTTTCTTTTTTGGACAGTCCTAGGAGACCTAGAGTGTAACACATCTTATTGGCTTATTATCTTATCAAAGGCTTAGCAGCATTTGAGATTCCCAACAATCAATTGGGAAAAATTTTAATTAGCTGAAGTTGGCAAATTTGAATTTCAAAACATTTGATCGTCTCTCTTATTTAGCGATGATTACAATTTTACAAAGAGCAAAACTGCTGATAGACTCCCTTTAAATTTCTTGCCTTAAATGTTTTCAGTTCATTCCAAAGGAAGCTGCAATATGACAAATTGTAAAAAGTGTTGGTAATAAATGACCCAATAATTACTATTCATGCTGCACTACTTTGTTTAAATATGATGATCTACTTTGATTAAATGCTATGACAAGTGCAATGCCTGCTGGGATGTGAAGGAAGTTCTTGTTTCTATAACGCTGACAAAGTGTTGATAAAGAAGAAAAGTCTACAAAAAAAAAATGGAAAGCAATTTACAAATTATGAGATTTTGAACTGTGCCTAAGCATATTAGTCTGGGATGTGCAAAAAAAAAGGTTTTAATTTGGTGTGGCTAATACAGGCTGTAGGTCCATGCTTTTCTTCAAGTTTTGCATAAGGATAGTTAAGCTCTAAGTAAAAAGTGCTACTACATGTTGGTTGGAGGTTCATTTATGAGGACATTTATAATATGTTGCATGTAAGCATTAGCACACTTGAAATTATTCCAGAAAATGAAGTATTTCTCCCAGAAAATTATTGTTGCAATTACATATATTTTGTTATACACATGTTTATTTCCATTGTCTGTATTGAAACAACAATAAAAAAACAGAGAAAAAAGGCAAATTGGATATAATTGTACACAAAACCCCAAATAGGCCAGTCACAATTGTTGGCACCTTTCCAAAATTTTGTGTAAACAACATTTGGTTCAAGCCGGTCATGCTCGTTCAAGCTCACCTGTGGCAAGTAACAGGTGTTGGCAATATGAAAATCACACCTGAAACCAGATAAAAAGGGAAGAAGTTGATTCAGTCTCTGCATTGTGTGTCGGGGGGTGTCACATTAAGCAAGCAAAACAGAAAAAGGAGAAGAGAATTTCTGAGGACTTAAGTAACAAAATTGTGAAAAATATAAATCTAAAGGTTACATGTCCATCTCCAGAGATCTTGATTAGTAATAAGTGAGCACTAAAATGGTTGGGTACTCCAGTCTTAACTCAATCGAGCAAATCATAATGCTCCAGTGCTCGACCCAAGTAACAAGTATGTAATGTAAGTCAATTGGAAACTCATGCATTTTTCCGGTGATCCCCCCTTCCCCCAAAGGTCTGGAGGGGTCTAAAAGTTGCTTAAAATTATGGAAACAGTGCTGACATGGCATGGGAACATCATGGAGAAGACCCCTGGAAGCATGTCTGAATCATAAGTCGGTACGGAGCACAATGTTATCAGAGTATTACTTTAACGGACTAACAAAAAAGCATACAAAGTCACAGTTTAAATGGATTTGATTGTAAGAAATGCTAAGAAACATTCTTTCCAGGATAATGAATTGTATACATGGCAAACTAAATAAGAGAAGAAAAAATGCTCCTCGACACCTTGGGCTAAGTTCACATGCAGTGTTTTTGATGGGTTTTTGCATGTTTGCATTGCTTTTAATGTTGAAACAAATTTCATAGGAAATGTAATTTTATAATTTTAATACCATATCTAGTCATGTGATGTGTGAAACATGATCAGACACATTGAAAGTAATTTTTTGCTTCTTTTTTTTGCAGAACCATCAGCCGGCCATCATTATTTGCAGAGGGCCATCAGGCAGCCTTTTCTATTGTTAGAGGGCAAGCAGGTGTCTGGTGGACTGATGAGACAAAGATAAAGTTTTTTGGTAAAGCACATAAATCTACTGTTTGTTGTAAATAGAATTAGGCCTACAAATTAAAGAACACAGTAGCTACAGTCAAACATAGTGGAGGTTCAAAGATATTTTGGAGTTGTTTTGCTGCCTGTGGCCATGGGTGCCTTTAAATGTGAAGAGTCCCAAAGGATTTTGGTTCCCAATGTAGTGTCCCGGTTCAGAAAGCTGGGTTTGTATAGTAATATATCATGGGTCTTTCAGCAGGAAAATTACCCCAAACATACTTCAAGAAGCAGCCAGAAATAGATGGAAACAAAGCACTGGAGAGATCACAAGTGGTATTTCCAGCTCCAGAAGCGTAAAGTCTCCCATCACTACCACTTACATACAGATTTTAAAGAGAAACTGTGAATGGACACATTAAAACACTTAATTTTGCCTTCTTTGATGAATTTCTGAGTACAGAACACCATAAAAACATGAATCATGCATCTACATTCAATAATGCTGGATCCCCTGTTTCAAGAGAAAAAGCCCAGTCTTGAGGGTCACCACGCAGCAAGGATATGATGATTTTTACTTGCTAAATGGGATCACCAGAAGAACGGAGTTTCAAAGCAAAAAACAATTTGCAGTTATTTTTAAAGTTCAAAAACTTGGATTTGTCCCCAAAAAACAAATCAGGAGTAGGAATTCTGGGTTCTAAAGCTGGAGTCTGGACAACATAGTCCTGGATACACTGTACTCTTGCAGCAAGTTGATCCACACGAGAAAACAAACCCTGAACATCCATGCCAAAGCATATATCCTGAACCACCCAGATATCAAGAGGAAAAGAAAAAAAAAAAAAGACAAACTAGAGCACAGAAAAAAAATGGTTAAGAACCTTCTTTTCCTTCTTCTGAGATGCATTTAATTCATTTTTGGCCACTTGTACTGTTATGATACGGTGGTCTAGGAGCAACATGGAACGAGCTTTGAAGGAAGTGGTAACTGTACTGACCGCTGTCCCTAAGCTCAACACAACACTAGAAGTAGCCGTGGAATGCTCCTAACTCTCCCTAGGCATCTCGTCACAGCCTAAGAGCTAACTACCCCTAAAGATAGAAGCAGGAAAGCTATCTTGCCTCAGAGAAAATCCCCAAAGGATAGATTAGCCCCCCACAAATAATGACTGAGTGGAGAGGGAAAAGACATACACAGAATGAAACCAGGATGAGCACAGGAGGCCAGTCTAACTAAATAGATAGGACAGGATGGAATACTGTGCGGTCAGTATAAAACACTACAAAAAATCCACGCAGAGTTTCCAAAATATCTCCACACCTGACTAAAGGTGTGGAGGGCAAATCTGCCTCCCAGAGCTTCCAGCAAGACAGAATTAATTCACACTGATAAGCTGGACAAACATAGAAAGCACAGAATGGATAAGTCCACAATCTATGGACAGAAAAGGGCAAGCAAAAACTTAGCTTAGCTGAACTGGTCAGGATAACAGGGAACTCCACAAAGAGATGTGAATCCAACCAGGAACCATTTACAAGTGGCACTGGCTGAAGATAGAGCCAGACTTAAATAGCCGAGCAGAAGAGACGATAAGTGGAGGCAGCTGATGACAACTAACTCCAAGGAGCAGCCATACCACTAGAAACCACAAGAGGGAGCCCAAGAGCAGAACTCACAAAAGTGCCACTTACAACCACCGGAGGGAGCCCAAGAGCGGAATTCACAACACATAAGTAACACTGGCAGCTTGGATAAATTTCCCAGTACAGATTACCGTAAGCAACATGAATCTGTCAATGAGTGCATGAAAAAAAACATCATCATGGCTTAGAATTTATAAGGCAATAATCCCTAACTAGGTGCCTGTTATATGCTATACCAACTGCAACACCTCATTATACATGAATTACAGATAGAAGCAGTATTATTGTAAAATATAGAAGGGATTTGAATCAGCCCTGAAATATTTTTTTTCTGGAACGTGGCAGCCAGAAAGTCTGGGGGAACGCAAGTAACACTGGCAGCTTGGATGAATTTCAGATTTCCGTGAAAAAGATGAATCGGTCAATGAGTCCATGGAAAGGAGCAACATCATTAAAGTTTAGAATTTGTAAGGCAACAATCCCTGACTATATGCCTGTCATACGATATACCTACTGCCACACTTCACCCTATGCAAATTGCAGATTTAGGCAGTATTATTATGGCAGAATAGAATCTATTTGAATTAGCATTGAAAAAAGTGATTAGTTTAATGTAGCAGCATCAAGGATTGTTATTTCATCATCCCAGCTGGAGAATATAGTGGAGCGCTTCGCGTCTACTCAACCTAATTTGCAGGATAACAGGATCTTCTGTACTTACTGTACAAACTCTCCTGTCCTAGTAGTGAAATCCTGTATGCAGTGTGAGACTCACTATGTAATGACCACCTGACATCCCACAACAAGGCACTGGATAGTATAGTAATAGAATCCATTGGCTCTTTTGGTTTCAATACAATTTACTCCAACTAAAAGGTGGATCCGCAAAAACAATTTTTCCCATTTTTAAGGAGAGGGTCTCCTACACTGGTAAAGGATATGCACAATGTGCAAGTGACGTCAAATATTAGATTGAGGCGCTTCAATATCCCTTTGCTGAGACGTAGTGGATGGCCTCCAAATTTTTCTTCCCATCATTAAGGAGTGGTTGTTCTAGAGTGGTAATGCCCTTAGTGCATTTGCTCACTTTAGTGCATGGGCTGAAAAACATTTACCCCTGGGGGCATATATTTATATAAATATAAATATTTATAAATATATAAATATTTCATGCAGCATCTATTGTTCATGTGGGCATCATAACCACGCTTAAAAATGTATACTGAAGGATATACCTGTATTTGCATGCAAGTAGACAAAAAAAATGCAGATTTGTCTATTGATTATAGTACTTCCTGCAGCACGAAAAACACGCTCTGACGAAACCAGGAGGGAGACTATCCATGTTGTTAGAGAAGGGATTTCTAACCTACTCAGGTGTTCTGTCTTAGGTACCCAAGCGATGAAGCAATAATCAGAGAGACACGCTGCTCGCTGTCTTTCCAAATAGTCTCTGTTTTAATGGGGGATTAGGGTGTTCTTTTATAGTACAAGATCAAAGGGAAATGAGGCATTACACAATAATCTGGCAGATATATATGAGTTATACAATGGGTTGTCAAACACATTCAGGGATATGAGATAAATTACATAAGAGAAAGTGGGGGTACTTCCCTTATGTTAGTGTGTTCTAGTTCAAAAGTTGAAGTTCTCAAGGGAATCTGGCTGGAGAAATAGAATTTTAGGTGATTACAGACCATATTGAAAACAACAACATGTCTTTGACAATTTCTGGGAATTGTAGGAACTGATCATTAGCCATAAGAATATCGGCATGTAGACAGTTGATAACTGGAACATAGGCCATTATTGCATAATACTATTTTCTTCTATTTTATTCAGAATAGAAATTAACCACTTCTTTCACAATGTTGTCCTCCTCCCTCTCTTTCTCGTCTTCAGGTCATCCACACTGAACAGATGGGATGATGGTGTGGGTACTATCGTCTGTAGTGCAGTTAATCAGCACCTGGTCTCCATCCTCATTATCACCCAAACCACGCTGAGAAGATGAAATGAGGCTGGGCTGTGTAGCATCACCCAGTATAGTCTCTTTCTCCATCTCAACTTGCTTCACCTACAAAGCGTTTCAGTAGACAGAGAAGCGGAATGGTGATTCTGATTATGGCATCATCGCTGCTCACCATCTTGGTTGAGTCCTCAAAGTTTTGGAGAGCCACACAGATGTAACAGACATCTATGCCCACTCACCAGCTCTTATGTGCGGATGCTGACTGGAATATCAATGTGCATGGTGTAGCTGGTATTCAACTACTGCCTTCTGCTGCTCACAAAGCCTTACCTACATATGGAACACTGAGTTCCAATGCGTTGTGATATCGCACACCAGTTTGTAAGCTTGCAGTTGTAAGCACCCCTGTAGCATTGCCAGCATGGTGTCAGCTGTAGACGACCTGCTTAAATGGGCACACACATGGCATATTTTCACAAGTAGCTCAGGCAGATCTGGGTAGGTTTAGAAAAACTGCTTAACCACCAAGTTGAGCACATGGGCCGGGCATGGTACTTATTCGAGGTTACCAAGCTTCAGACCTTCCACAAGGTTATGGCCATTATCACACATGATGATGGCTGATGGTAAGTTCAGGGGTGACAGTCACAGAGCAGTCTGGTCTGTTAGACCTTTCAACACCTGTGCGGAAGTGCATGATTTGTCACCTATGCAGATTAGCTTCAGCACAATTTGTTGCCGCTTGGCCGAGGCAGTGCTGCAATGCTTCCAGCTTGCAACTGATATTGACATTTCTGAGATGGCAGGTGAGGAGAAGGAGGAAGTGTGAGAAGTTTTGTAGAATGTGGCGCAGCCCTGATTTTGAATCAGGACCCGCAATTCTTGTTGTCCGTAGCATGTCTTCTGTCCCAGTGTCCAACTGAGTCCAGGCTTCCACAGTGTTCACTCAGTGTGCCATCCAGGAAACATAGTGCCTCTGGCCAGAAGCACTTGTCCAGGTGTCCATTGTTATGTGGAACTTCCCAGTCACAATGTTGGACAGGGCAGAGCTGATGTTATGGGACATATGCTTGTATAAGGCAGGGATGACACACCGACAAAAATAGTGGTGGCTAGGGACTGCCACCTCCATGAGATTGTGCAAAAGTTCCATCTCCACAAGCCTAAATGGCAAGATTTCCAGAGCAAGCAGTCTGGAAATGTGGCTGTTTCGCATTGAGGGTGGGTGGTTGAATACACATGTGTTCCAAGGACTGGGCAAGGGACAACTGAAAACTGTGCTGGGACAAAGAGGTGGATGTGGTTGCTATTGGTGGTTGCAAGTGTGCAACGATGCATAGTGGGAGTCATCTTTGGCTATTTAAGGACAGGAGATTGGCCAACCTATAGAATGGGAAGAGGCAATGGTGTCTCCTGCAGACACTGCTTCTGGACCCTGACTCTCAGCCAAAGTAGTGGAGTGCTTTGGCTGCATGTGCCTGAGCATGGTGTTGGTGGTAAGGCTGGTAGTTGTGCTGCCCCTGCTGATGCTGGCATGGCAGATTTTGCAAATGTCCTTTTTTGCGGTGACTGGACTGTCCATAAAAAAGTGCCAGACTCGGGAACTTCTAACCTTTGGCTTGGCAAGTTCACCCGTATTGGTGCTCTGGGGATCAGTTGCCCGCCTTGTGTCTCTGTTGACTCCACTGCCTCTTCCTGCCTGTTGTATTGCTGCAGATCGCTCCCCCTGTGCTCTGCTGTCCTCCTTCTGCATGTCATCTTCCCAGGTTGGGTCAGTGACTTCATTGTCCACCACCTCATCTTCCACTCCTGCATTCTAGTCCTACTCCAGGCTTGCTGACGTAACAACACAAATTTCTAGCAATTGTGTCTCTTCATTATCCTGCTCTTGTGACAGTAATTGCATTTTCTCACCTTCGCCTTCTTGTAAGCATGGCAGCTCAAATATTTGAGCATCACTACATGCAATCTCCTCATGTCATGGCAGAGAAAGAGGCTAGAATCTATAAATGGAAATGCGAACAGCTCTTCAGAATGCATAAATGTGGGATCAATTGCCTCTAGGCACTTGGCATGGTGGGAGGAAAGAGGATCAGGGTGAGGATTATGTTATCCAGAATCTTGTCTACTGAGATTGGACTATACCAAAAACAATATTGGCAAACATAATGTACCAGATGGCGCGATGCACCTGGCGCTTGATCACGTGGGGCCTCGTGTGTTTCTAGCACCGGCTGACTGTGCATCATGTGATCTGGTGGGTGCGGCAGTTAATGCAGCAATGTAGCGTTTCCGGTTGTATGTATATTTATATCGGAGCAATCCCATTTTCTGTACTTCCCCTGAGGAAGGAGTTACCTCCAAAATGTGCACCGGGCTGGGCAGGCTGACCACGGGGGATACTATTGCTGCATTCTATAAGGTATCTACTTTAGTCCTCAATGTATTGACTTTAACCTGTATATGCATAATGTGTCTCGTTCATCCTTTATAGAGTTGCACATAGACTTTAGCATATGGGACTTATATTCTAAATTCATCTGCATACTACGGATCTGAATTAATATTGCCTTTGCAATCATGTTTTAGTATTTATACGGTCATACCAGCCCTTTGCAGTATATGGATGCTGTTAGCTTGCCACTTTTAACCCTGTTTGTCCCTTGTCCTTTTGTTTGATTTTTTCACTAATAAAGATTACATTTTTTAGTATATCCTTTGATTGCATGATTGCATTTGCCCCTCTTTTTGTGAGACAGGACCATGTGGTAGACATGGTGGTGCTTGCAAAGTGACTGGAAGCATTATCATCTATCCATCCAACAACCCTTTCACACTGGTCAGGCTTCAAGAATGGTGTTCCGTGCCCGCCTACAAAGCGGGACAGGAAGCTAGATTAACATGATGTGTGTGTTTGTTGTGCTTCCACTGTAGGCACAGATTCACCTTGCCCACTGCCTAGGCCTCTGCACTCACCATCAGCATCACATCCACTTCGCCATCCCTTACCATGCTCCTTACCCATTTTAAAATTTGTTTGATATATCTCTGAGAAAACTTTGCAGAGAGTATTACAATGCAAGCAAAATTTGTCCATTGCTGATGGACATATAAGACTGCAGTATCGTATCAATATAGCAATGCTATTTTTTTTTAACAAACTTTGTTTTTTTGCTGTGTAAAATGTCTCCTGTGAAAAAATTGCAGTACGACAATGACAGCAAAATTTGCCCACTTCAGATGGATGTATAAGACTAATCAGTATAGCAATGCTATTTGTAACCAAAAATTTGGGGGGGCTTCGGGTTTCGAGGCCCAACTCTAGCTCTATAAATGGCGTATAAAAATGTCACTGCTGGAAAAAAATTCCAGTACAATGCCGGTAAGATTTGCCCAATTCAAATGAACATATAAGAGTGCAGGATAAAAATAGCAATGTGATTTATTTAACAAACAATTTTTGAGAGGTTTGAGGCCCAGCTGTAGCACGCTAAATGCATATAAAATTTCACAGATAGAAAACATGCTGTATTACAAAGCCAGGCAAATTTGCACACCTCAGATGGACATATGAGGCTGCAGTATAAGTATAGCAATGCAATATTTTAACAAAATTTATTTTTGAGTGGTTTTGAGGCACAAGTGTAGCATGATAAATGCTGTATCAAATTTCACTGCTTCAAAAAAATACAGTATTACAATGCCAGTGTGACGCCCAGGAGACCGGGATACCCAGCACCGGACCAATGGAGTCTGTCTCTTGAGGGGGATGTCACGGGTGGCTTGACCCGGTGCTGTGGCCTCAGGCAATGCACAGTGTAAGGGGTATCATGAGGGGACAGGCACTTACTTGATCAGCAGCAGGTTCTCCCAGCGGTGATGATCTCGATCCTGGATAGATGGCTATTGTCCAAATGAAAGACTGAGGCACTGAAACGTTTAACCAGTTTACTTTAACATAAAAGGATTTACAACCAGTCCTGTCACCGGAGTCTGTATGGGAACTCTGAGTTACTTTGACCCTGCCGGGGTCTTCGCCTCTTATTGTGCGCAATTTCTGTGTGGCCCTGCTGCTGTATGTGAACTGGCTGCCGGCCCAATCTGTCCCCTCCGGGTCCTGGTTCGACGGGCAACCCGAGTCCTTTTATCAGTTTACCCCCTCTGGGAGTACCGCTGAACTCTGTGTCTGTTGCTGCATCCGACCCTAGTGAAGCTGATATCGCCTCACGTTTTTCCGGTTGCTGTATTATATATAATGAATACAGCCACGGATCCGGTATCCGTCTTTGCGCCTGTTCTGGGTAGTGATTAATGCTACCCGGTTCTCACAATGTCCTTTTTCTCTATCCCTCTTCTCCTCAGGCCGGTGATTTAGGCCTGGTAACAGTCACAGGGCTGTTAGAGATTCAACTGTATGACCTCTCACTATCAGCTCCTTGGCCCAACTGCCATTTCTTCTCTCAGACCAGAATGGATCAAGGGGAGTCTCTGGAGCTCCCCCTTCTGGCCGGAGGTGGTAGTGCAGTCTTGCTATTTTAGTATTTGTACTTACTGTCAGTAACTATTTTTGTGGCAAATACCCCTAGGGGTGCCACATTCCCCCTTAGTTAAGAACAGTACTCCGGGACTGTGGGACAATAACATTTTGAAATAACAATTAATATGTACAGAGTCTTAAAAATGAAAAGTTACAAAAACCACTCAAGGAAACAAAAATAGAGTTCTGTAAAAAGTCACTTCAAATAGCGTCCATTAATACAGTTCTATCCTTGAAGGTATTAGGAACGGCACTGTACTTAGTGTCCAGGAATTTAGTTCCATTTTTCCAACGGAGTTATCAATATAAAGTCTAAAGAAAGTTCAAAAAGAGCAAAAAGCAAAGTTCAAAAAGCAGTCTTTCCGGAGCTTTGATTTAGTGCCTCCGGGCTGATAAAAAGTTCAAGAATATGCAATAAGTTCATACAGACAAGTCTCTGTAGGCACTGGGCTTAAACGTTGCAGACTGATAGCAATGACTATACTACATTTTCTGTTTAACTATATACGGCATAACATATATACAATTCACATTATGAGCTTTATATTTGGTAATCTGCATACCTGGCCGGTAATTGACCCTGGGTACTACGCTGTGATCTACGTAATAGCGGTGTCTCTTCATGTGGTGTACTACTGTCTACTGCAGATGTAGTATCTGCCCGCTCTGCTAAAGATAATTCCACGACTATGGAGTTGGCAAGTCCACCGTGAATGGGATTACTCTGACCAGTAATCTGTTCTTCCTGGCCTGGAACCTCCTGTAGTACGGGGTCAGCCTCTTCCTGTCTTGGGACTTCTGGTATTGGGTTCGGTGTTGGGTAAAAGGCCACCATGGGAACCACTACTGCACCATGGTATGTTAGTAGGGTTTTGGGAAAGTCTCCTATACAGGTGTGATACACTTCCTCTTCTTTTTCCTTTACTGGTTGAACCTGTATGGGTTGAATAACTTCTGGTTCTGGCTGGACAACGTCTGGCTCTTTCAATGCTTCCGGACATAATTTAAGATTGTCTCTTGACACTAGTACAGATGTTAAGCCTCCGTTTTTGCTAATGAGACACATTTTAGGATTATCCACTCTTGTTGGTAAAACTGTGTAGGGTACGGCTTCCCACTGATTGTCCAGTTTATTGGTTCGACGATTTCTCTTGAGCACTTGGTCACCCGGTCTTAATGGGGTCGCTAGAGCATTCTGGTTGAAAGTTCGCTCTTGTCTTTCTCTAGTTTGCTGAAGGCTTCTTTCCACACTCTCTTGCACTTGGCGATACTGCTTTTGCCGTATGATATCCCAATTGGAGTCTTGAACTTCTGTGTCTGGTTTCAGAATTCCCATTTCTAGATCGATTGGTAATTGGCCGGGTCTTGCACGCATAAGGTAAGCTGGGGTGCAGTTGGTGGAGCTCACCGGGACATGATTATACAGATCCACCAAGTCAGGCAATTTCTCTGGCCATTGATTCCTTTCTGTCTCAGGTAAAGTCTTTAGTAGGTCTATTACAATATGGTTCATCTTCTCGCATAAGCCGTTTGTTTGTGGATGATAGGCCGTCGTCCGGATCTTTTTGCAACCATACATATTACAGAATTCTCTGAAGATCTCTGATTCAAAGGCTGTACCTTGGTCGGTGAGAACCTGTTCCGGATATCCATGGGGTCTACAAAAGTACGTTTGGAACGCTTTGGCTGCTGTTTTTGCTGTCAGATCTTTTACGGGTACTACTACCAAGAAACGTGAATAATGGTCCACGATGGTCAAGGCATAGACATAGCCGGACCGGCTTGGTGTCAACTTCACGTGGTCCATGGCTACAAGTTCAAGTGGTTGTTTGGTGATTATGGGCTGCAGTGGTGCTCTTTGGTTCTTTTGATCGTTTCTTCTGAGGTTACACGGGCCACAATTTCTGCACCACTGTTCGATTGATTTTCTCATCCCGACCCAATAAAATCTTTCTCTTAGAAGTACTTCTAACTTTTTCCAACCGAAGTGACCAGCACCATTATGGTAAGCTTCGAGGACCATCTTCACATCTTGTTTAGGCACAATAATCTGCCAAACCAATTCATGTGTTTTCGGATTGGTGTATCTTCTACAGAGCTTCCCTTGATACAGGAACATTTTGCCTCTCTCTTTCCAGAGTTGATGCGTCTCTTCTGGGGCATCCTCATAGGGATATGCACTTTGCTCAGTCAACAGTTCCTTCACCAACTTCACAGCCGGATTGCTGTATTGGGTGTCAGCCCATCTATGGTGTGCTAACGGATTAAAATTCACCTCTTGTTGTTTCTGATAGGTACTTGACTGATGATGTTTTGCCTTGGGACGATGGAAGGCTGGTAGTTCAATTTCTTCAAGCTCCCCCGTTTCCTCTTCTACATCTCTCAAGTGTGGCATCCGGGATAGGGCATCGGCATTTCCATTCTTGCGACCTGCTCGATACTTGATTATGAAGTTGTAATTAGATAACCGGGCTATCCATCGCTGTTCTAACGCACCTAATTTGGCTGTGTCCAGGTGGGTCAACGGATTGTTGTCAGTATAGACAATAAATTCTGCAGCGGCCAGATAGTGTTTGAAACGCTCCGTCACAGCCCAAACTACTGCCAGTAGTTCCAATTTGAAGGAGCTGTAATTTTCTGAATTTCTTTCAGTAGGCCGGAGCTTTCTACTTGCAAAGGCGATGACTTTCTCCCGACCTTCTTGCTTTTGTGACAGCACCGCTCCTAGTCCCACATTACTGGCATCGGTGTAGAGGATGAAAGGTTTATGGTAATCTGGGTATGCCAGAACCTCTTCTCCGGTTAGTGCCTTCTTTAGTTGTTCAAAGGAGTCTTCCCTTTCGTCGTTCCACTGAAAAGGAGGGTTTCGGTTTGAAGGTTTCTTCGTCTGCCCTACCAAGGTGTCTTGCAAGGGTGCTGCCAACTTGGTAAATCCTTTTATAAATCTGCGATAGTAACCCACCAATCCCAGGAATTGTCTCACTTCTTTTGCGCTGGTAGGTCTTGGCCAATCCCTTATGGCGCTTATTTTCTCGGGATCTGGTGCTACTCCCTCCGAACTCACGATGTGTCCCAGGTACTGTACCTTTGGCTTGAGAAGGTGACATTTGGATGGCTTGACTTTCATGCCATACCTGGATAAGGCTTCGAACACTTCTGCCAGGTCTATTAAGTGTTGTTCGTAAGTCTTTGAGTAGACGATCACATCATCTAGGTACAGGAGGACGGTCTCGAAGTTCTTGTGTCCGAGGCAGCATTCCATCAGCCGCTGGAAGGTACCGGATGCGTTGCAGAGTCCGAACGGCATGCGATTAAATTCACATAGACCCATTGGTGGGGTGAATGCCGTCTTTTCCTTATCTCTCTCAGCCACAGGGACTTGCCAATACCCGCTTGTTAAGTCTAAGGTGGAAAAATAATTAGCAGATTTCAAAGCAGTTAAGGACTCTTCTATCCTAGGCAAGGGGTAGGCATCTTTATGGGTGATGTTATTAATCTTCCGGTAGTCTACGCACATTCTCATGGTTCCGTCCTTTTTTTGACAATCACTAGAGGGGCCGCCCAGGGGCTACAGCTGTCTCTTATTACCCCGGCCTGTTTCATTTCCCTCAGCATATCTTTTGCACATTGATAGTGAGCGGGCGGTATGGGTCTATATCTTTCTTTTATTGGGGGATGGTCACCTGTGGGGATTGTGTGTTCTACCCCTTCTATCCGTCCGAAGTCCAATGGGTGTTTACTGAAGACTTGTTCATATTCCGTCACTAGCCTATACACCCCTTGTTTTTGATGGGTAGGTGTTGAATTTATGCCCACGTGTAGCTGTTGGCACCAATCCTCCATTTCTCCATCTGAGCCATTGCCTTCCACCTGACAGGTTGGTTCTAAGGGCTCAATGGTTGTGATGGCATTGTTGTCAACAGTATATAGCTTTGCCATTGTAGCATACCTTGGCAAAGTGACCTCTTCCTCTCCACAGTTCAAAAGTCGTACCGGCACTCGTCCCCGGGGTACCTCGACTATCCCTCGTGCTGTGAGTATAGTGGGCCTGCTGTCGGTGTACACTGGTTCTATTAAGGCTTGATAATCTCGTCCCTTAGTACCAATGGCTGCTCTACACCATACCAGCATTTCTGTTTTTGGTGGGATTACAATAGACGTTGGATCACTTACCCTCACACTGCCGATTTCTCCACCTGCAACTTCTACCTGTTGCCTTAACATCAATACTTTTATTTCTTTCCGGAGAACTCTCTGCTGGCAGGATTGGGCAGTTTCAGCAATTTGCTGTAAGACAGAAATGACTTCGGAAAAGCAGTTCTCTAACACATTCATTCCTATCAATACAGTTGGTTCACAGTTCCGCCGGTCAACATCAACAACAATTATACCCTGTTTCTTCAGTTCTACTTTACCAATCTTTATGGTCATCTCCCTGAATCCTAGTTTCGGTACCAACTTACCATTACTGGCCCATATATCTAGTTCAACATCAGAGGGCCCTTTATCAATATCTGCATCAGCCCAGTACCTCTTATAAAGGATATACGGTATAGATGAAATCTGGGAACCTGTGTCCAGCAAAGCGTTGAGGGGAATTCCGTCCAGCACGATAGGGATAATGGGTCGTCCTCCGATGTACCTGTCGTGCCAGGGTGTTGGGCCTTGAAAGTTCATTCCTGCGAAGCGGCCCGCATTCCCAGGGGATTCCCGTTTAAATCACAATCTTGTGCAAAGTGGCCCGGCTGCTGGCAACGGCGGCAAATGGGCTGTCCATCCGGTTGGTAGCGGTCGCGGGGTCGTCCTCTCCATGTCGGGTATCTCCGGGGTCTCATCCATGGAACATCCTCTCTACAGTTTGCCAACTCCATCTTGTGTCCTCTCATCTCCTGCATGGTTTTAGCCATTGAAGCAACAACATCAGCTAAAGAGTCAAGCTTTTGTTGAAGAGCCTCATTAGTACTGGGCCCCAGGGGCTTAGCAATGGCCCCAGACATAGCTGATGTCACTGGCACTCCCTGTTGTTGAGGTGCCTCTGCCATGGGTTGCGCAGGATCCTGATCCCGAGGTGCCTCTGCCAGCTGGAGACGTATAGCGCTCTCCTTTAATTGGGCAAATGTCAATTCAGGGTTCTTAAAAACAAGCATGCTCACATGCCCCCGGTGAGAAGGGGTGTAGAGTCCCTCAATAAATTGATCTCTTAGCAGTTTATCCGCTCCGGTGTTAAAAATGGGTTCAGCCAGTGTAAGTGATTTAAGGGCTTCCTGCAGTTTTAAGGCAAAGTCTCTCACGCCCTCATTAGCTTTTTGTTTGCAACTAAAGAATCGTATTTTAGCTTTGCTGCTGGCCGTGGTTTCAAATGTAGCTTTTAATCCAGCAAATATGCGTTCAACAGTGCCTTTTAGATCAGATGCCCATGCTGTGACTTCTCGCTTAGCATGGACACTTAACTGCATCATCAGGAGACTAACACGCTGAACTTCACCCACAGGGAACATGTCAAAATGGGCCAGCATCTTTTCTCTGAAATCGTCAAGGGTATTAGGCTCACCTTCATACATTGGAAGCCATGGGCCACCCGGGGTATATGGTGTTATGGCTGGCAATCAGGCAACACAGCGTGCAGTAATCAGCGCACATACAGAGATCTGGCAATAACCAAAAACAATAGGACGAGCTCTGAGACGTGGAATCTCTGTAGACTGCATTACCTGATCTATCCTCACACAACTATAAGCAGCAGTGGATTGCGCCTATCAACTACCTATGCAACTCGGCACTGCCTGAGGAGCTGACTAGCCTGAAGATAGAAATACAAGCCTGACTTACCTCAGAGAAATACCCCAAAGGAATAGGCAGCCCCCCACATATAATGACTGTTAGCAAGATGAAAAGACAAACGTAGGAATGAAATAGATTCAGCAAAGTGAGGCCCGATATTCTAGACAGAGCGAGGATAGCAAAGAGAACTATGCAGTCTACAAAAAACCCTAAAACGAAAACCACGCAAAGGGGCAAAAAGACCCACCGTGCCGAACTAACAGCACGGCGGTGCACCCCTTTGCTTCTCAGAGCTTCCAGCAAAAGTTAATAGCAAGCTGGACAGAAAAAACAGAAAACAAACTAGAAGCACTTATCTAGCAGAGCAGCAGGCCCAAGGAAAGATGCAGTAGCTCAGATCCAACACTGGAACATTGACAAGGAGCAAGGAAGACAGACTCAGGTGGAGCTAAATAGCAAGGCAGCCAACGAGCTCACCAAAACACCTGAGGGAGGAAGCCCAGAGACTGCAATACCACTTGTGACCACAGAAGTGAACTCAGCCACAGAATTCACAACAGTACCCCCCCCTTGAGGAGGGGTCACCGAACCCTCACCAGAACCCCCAGGCCGACCAGGATGAGCCACATGAAAGGCACGAACAAGATCTGGGGCATGGACATCAGAGGCAAAAACCCAGGAATTATCTTCCTGAGCATAACCCTTCCATTTGACCAGATACTGGAGTTTCCGTCTAGAGACACGACAATCCAAAATCTTCTCCACAATATACTCCAATTCCCCCTCCACCAAAACAGGGGCAGGAGGCTCCACAGATGGAACCATAGGTGCCACGTATCTCCTCAACAACGACCTATGGAATACATTATGTATGGAAAAGGAGTCTGGGAGGGTCAGACGAAAAGACACCGGATTGAGAATCTCAGAAATCCTATACGGACCAATAAAACGAGGTTTAAATTTAGGAGAGGAAACCTTCATAGGTATATGACGAGAAGATAACCAAACCAGATCCCCAACACGAAGTCGGGGTCCCACACGGCATCTGCGATTAGCGAAAAGCTGAGCCTTCTCCTGGGACAAGGTCAAATTGTCCACTACCTGAGTCCAGATCTGCTGCAACCTGTCCACCACATAATCCACACCAGGACAGTCCGAAGACTCAACCTGTCCTGAAGAGAAACGAGGATGGAACCCAGAATTGCAGAAAAATGGAGAGACCAAGGTAGCCGAGCTGGCCCGATTATTAAGGGCGAACTCAGCCAACGGCAAAAATGACACCCAATCATCCTGGTCAGCGGAAACAAAACATCTCAGATATGTTTCCAAGGTCTGATTGGTTCGTTCGGTCTGGCCATTAGTCTGAGGATGGAAGGCCGAGGAAAAAGATAGGTCAATGCCCATCCTACCACAAAAGGCTCGCCAGAACCTCGAGACAAACTGGGAACCTCTGTCAGAAACAATATTCTCAGGAATGCCATGTAAACGAACCACATGCTGGAAGAACAAAGGCACCAAATCAGAGGAGGAAGGCAATTTAACCAAGGGCACCAGATGGACCATTTTAGAAAAGCGATCACAGACCACCCAAATGACCGACATTTTTTGAGAAACGGGAAGGTCAGAAATGAAATCCATCGAAATATGTGTCCAAGGCCTCTTCGGGACCGGCAAGGGCAAAAGCAACCCACTGGCACGTGAACAGCAGGGCTTAGCCCTAGCACAAATTCCACAGGACTGCACAAAAGCACGCACATCCCGTGACAGAGATGGCCACCAGAAGGATCTAGCAACCAACTCCCTGGTACCAAAGATTCCTGGATGACCGGCCAGCACCGAACAATGAAGTTCAGAGATAACTCTACTAGTCCACCTATCAGGGACGAACAGTTTCTCGGCCGGACAACGATCAGGTTTATTAGCCTGAAATTTCTGCAACACTCTCCGCAAATCAGGGGAGATGGCAGACACAATGACTCCTTCCTTGAGGATACTCGCCGGCTCAGATAACCCCGGAGAGTCGGGCACAAAACTCCTAGACAGAGCATCCGCCTTCACATTTCTAGAGCCCGGAAGGTATGAAATCACAAAATCAAAACGAGCAAAAAATAACGACCAACGGGCCTGTCTAGGATTCAAGCGCTTGGCAGACTCAAGATAAGTAAGGTTCTTATGATCAGTCAAAACCACCACGCGATGCTTAGCACCCTCAAGCCAATGACGCCACTCCTCGAATGCCCACTTCATGGCCAGCAACTCTCGGTTGCCCACATCATAATTACGCTCAGCAGCAGAAAATTTCCTGGAAAAGAAAGCACATGGTTTGAACACTGAGCAACCAGAACCTCTCTGTGACAAAACCGCCCCTGCACCAATCTCAGAAGCATCAACCTCGACCTGGAACGGAAGAGAAACATCAGGTTGACACAACACAGGGGCACAGCAAAAACGACGCTTCAACTCCTGAAAAGCTTCCACGGCAGCAGAAGACCAATTAACCAAATCAGCACCCTTCTTGGTCAAATCGGTCAATGGTCTGGCAATGCTAGAAAAATTACAGATGAAGCGACGATAAAAATTAGCAAAGCCCAGGAATTTCTGCAGACTTTTTAGAGATGTCGGCTGAGTCCAATCCTGGATGGCCTGAACCTTAACCGGATCCATCTCGATAGTAGAAGGGGAAAAGATGAACCCCAAAAATGAAACTTTCTGCACACCGAAGAGACACTTTGATCCCTTCACGAACAAGGAATTAGCACGCAGTACCTGGAAAACCATTCTGACTTGCTTCACATGAGACTCCCAATCATCTGAGAAGATCAAAATGTCATCCAAGTAAACAATCAAGAATTTATCCAGATACTCACGGAAAATGTCATGCATAAAAGACTGAAAAACAGATGGAGCATTGGCAAGTCCGAACGGCATCACCAGATACTCAAAATGACCCTCGGGCGTATTAAATGCCGTTTTCCATTCATCTCCCTGCCTGATTCTCACCAGATTATACGCACCACGAAGATCAATCTTAGTAAACCAACTAGCCCCCTTAATCCGAGCAAACAAGTCAGAAATCAATGGCAAGGGATACTGAAACTTAACAGTGATCTTATTAAGAAGGCGGTAATCAATACACGGTCTTAGCGAACCATCCTTCTTGGCTACAAAAAAGAACCCTGCTCCCAATGGTGACGACGATGGGCGAATATGTCCCTTCTCCAGGGACTCCTTCACATAACTGCGCATAGCGGTGTGTTCAGGTACGGACAAATTAAATAAACGACCCTTAGGGAATTTACTACCAGGAATCAAATCGATAGCACAATCACAATTCCTATGCGGAGGTAGGGCATCAGACTTGGACTCTTCAAATACATCCTGAAAGTCCGACAAGAACTCTGGGATGTCAGAAGGAATGGATGACGAAATAGACAAAAATGGAACATCACCATGTACTCCCTGACAACCCCAGCTGGTTACCGACATAGAGTTCCAATCCAATACTGGATTATGGGTTTGTAGCCATGGCAACCCCAACACGACCACATCATGCAAATTATGCAGTACCAAAAAGCGAATAACTTCCTGATGTGCAGGAGCCATGCACATGGTCAGCTGGGCCCAGTACTGAGGCTTATTCTTGGCTAAAGGTGTAGCATCAATTCCTCTCAACGGAATAGGACACCGCAAAGGCTCCAAGAAAAATCCACAACGTTTAGCATAATCCAAATCCATCAGATTCAGGGCAGCGCCTGAATCCACAAACGCCATGACAGAATATGATGACAAAGAGCACATTAAGGTAATGGACAAAAGGAATTTGGACTGTACAGTACCAATAACGGCAGAGCTATCGAACCGCCTAGTGCGTTTAGGACAATTAGAAATAGCATGAGTAGAATCACCACAATAGAAACACAGTCTGTTCAGACGTCTGTGTTCGTGCCGTTCTACTTTAGTCATAGTCCTGTCGCACTGCATAGGCTCAGGCTTACTCTCAGACAATACCGCCAGATGGTGCACAGATTTACGCTCGCGCAAGCGACGACCGATCTGAATGGCCAAGGACATAGACTCATTCAAACCAGCAGGCATAGGAAATCCCACCATTACATCCTTAAGAGCTTCAGAGAGACCCTTTCTGAACAAAGCCGCTAGTGCAGATTCATTCCACAGAGTGAGTACTGACCATTTCCTAAATTTCTGACAATATACTTCTACATCATCCTGACCCTGGCATAAAGCCAGCAGATTTTTCTCAGCTTGATCCACTGAATTAGGCTCATCGTAAAGCAATCCCAGCGCCTGGAAAAATGCATCAACATTACTCAATGCAGAATCTCCTGGTGCAAGAGAAAACGCCCAGTCCTGTGGGTCGCCGCGCAAAAAAGAAATAATAATCAAAACCTGTTGAATAGGATTACCAGAAGAATGAGGTTTCAAGGCCAAAAATAGCTTACAATTATTTCTGAAGCTCAGGAACTTAGTTCTGTCACCAAAAAACAAATCAGGAATCGGAATTCTTGGTTCTAGCATCGATTTCTGATCAATAGTATCTTGAATCTTTTGTACATTTACAACGAGATTATCCATTGAGGAGCACAGAGCCTGAATATCCATGTCCACAGCTGTGTCCTGAAGCACTCTAATGTCTAGGGGAAAAAAAAGACTGAAGACAGAGCTAAGAAAAAAAAATGATGTCAGGATTTCTTTTTTCCCTCTATTGGAAATCATTGAAGGGCTCCTTGTACTGTTATGGCTGGCAATCAGGCAACACAGCGTGCAGTAATCAGCGCACATACAGAGATCTGGCAATAACCAAAAACAATAGGACGAGCTCTGAGACGTGGAATCTCTGTAGACTGCAGTACCTGATCTATCCTCACACAACTATAAGCAGCAGTGGATTGCGCCTATCAACTACCTATGCAACTCGGCACTGCCTGAGGAGCTGACTAGCCTGAAGATAGAAATACAAGCCTGACTTACCTCAGAGAAATACCCCAAAGGAATAGGCAGCCCCCCACATATAATGACTGTTAGCAAGATGAAAAGACAAACGTAGGAATGAAATAGATTCAGCAAAGTGAGGCCCGATATTCTAGACAGAGCGAGGATAGCAAAGAGAACTATGCAGTCTACAAAAAACCCTAAAACGAAAACCACGCAAAGGGGCAAAAAGACCCACCGTGCCGAACTAACAGCACGGCGGTGCACCCCTTTGCTTCTCAGAGCTTCCAGCAAAAGTTAATAGCAAGCTGGACAGAAAAAACAGAAAACAAACTAGAAGCACTTATCTAGCAGAGCAGCAGGCCCAAGGAAAGATGCAGTAGCTCAGATCCAACACTGGAACATTGACAAGGAGCAAGGAAGACAGACTCAGGTGGAGCTAAATAGCAAGGCAGCCAACGAGCTCACCAAAACACCTGAGGGAGGAAGCCCAGAGACTGCAATACCACTTGTGACCACAGAAGTGAACTCAGCCACAGAATTCACAACAATATGGCATCAGCACCGGCATGATGGGCGCCACTCCTTGCACCGCTGCGCTGCCGGACTCTCTATTGACACTCTGTCTTTCAGCTGCATTAGCGTCGCCGGGTGCTGCGGCGTCTCCGTGCTGCGACATACTGTGCCCCCTTAGTTAATCCGGACCCTTCCGGTCCTCCGCTTCCGTCGGGATAGTGTAGATTCGTTCCGCTGTGCAGCAGGATCGTTTTTCCCCTTGCTCTGATGTCAGAGCGCTCAGCTTGGTGCCGCCCACAATGACACGCCCCCTGCTGCTCCCACCCACCGCGCTCTGTAATGGCGGATTCTGAAGTTTTTCAGTTAGACTCGGGCTCAGGTGATGGCGTAGCTCAATTAACAGTCTCGTGCCTAACGGTTATGAAGTGATTACCTCAGGGGATGGCGGCCATCTTTACTCCATTATAACCAAAGGGAAAAAGTCACTTTCAATAGTTTTCAATGGGGAATGGATTTTTCTTTAATAAAGTCAATTTTCAAGATTTTTCATCCCAGTTTTCACAGTTTTGGGCTCCAATCACGGCACACAATACCCGGTATACGGGCTGGCTAGATCCTGTTCGTGACGCCAATTGTGACGCCCAGGAGACCGGGATACCCAGCACCGGACCAATGGAGTCTGTCTCTTGAGGGGGATGTCACGGGTGGCTTGACCCGGTGCTGTGGCCTCAGGCAATGCACAGTGTAAGGGGTATCATGAGGGGACAGGCACTTACTTGATCAGCAGCAGGTTCTCCCAGCGGTGACGATCTCGATCCTGGATAGATGGCTATTGTCCAAATGAAAGACTGAGGCACTGAAACGTTTAACCAGTTTACTTTGACATAAAAGGATTTACAACCAGTCCTGTCACCGGAGTCTGTATGGGAACTCTGAGTTACTTTGACCCTGCCGGGGTCTTCGCCTCTTATTGTGCGCAATTTCTGTGTGGCCCTGCTGCTGTATGTGAACTGGCTGCCGGCCCAATCTGTCCCCTCCGGGTCCTGGTTCGACGGGCAACCCGAGTCCTTTTATCGGTTTACCCCCTCTGGGAGTACCGCTGAACTCTGTGTCTGTTGCTGCATCCGACCCTAGTGAAGCTGATATCACCTCACGTTTTTCCGGTTGCTGTATTATATATAATGAATACAGCCACGGATCCGGTATCCGTCTTTGCGCCTGTTCTGGGTAGTGATTAATGCTACCCGGTTCTCACAATGTCCTTTTTCTCTATCCCTCTTCTCCTCAGGCCGGTGATTTAGGCCTGGTAACAGTCACAGGGCTGTTAGAGATTCAACTGTATGACCTCTCACTATCAGCTCCTTGGCCCAACTGCCAGTTCTTCTCTCAGACCAGAATGGATCAAGGGGAGTCTCTGGAGCTCCCCCTTCTGGCCGGAGGTGGTAGTGCAGTCTTGCTATTTTAGTATTTGTACTTACTGTCAGTAACTATTTTTGTGGCAAATACCCCTAGGGGTGCCACACCAGCAAAACGTGCCAATTGAGATGGACGTATGTGAATGCAGTATAAATATAGCAATGCGATTTATTTACCAAAAATTATTTTGAGGTGGAGGGTTTTGAGGCCCAACTATAGCATGATAAATGCTGTAGAAAATTTTATTGCGCAAAAAAATTGCAGTATAACAATGTGCAAATTTGCACTACTCACATGGACGTATGACACTGTAGTATAAATATAGCAATGTATTTTTTTTTTTTAACCAGCATTTAACCAGAACTATGGCATGACAAATGTTGTATAAAATTTCCCTGCTCCAAAAAATTCCAGTATTATAATGGCAGCAAAATTTGCCCAATTGAGATGAATGTATGTGAATGCAGTATACATATAACAATGCAATTTATTTAAGAAAATTTTTTTTTGTGGGGGGTTTTGAGGCCCAACAATAGCAATAAAAATGCTGTATAAATGTCACTGCCCCCCCCCCCCAAAATTTGCAGTATTACATTGCCAGGCAAATGTACACACCTCACATGGATCTAGGAGACTTCAGTATAAATATAGCAATGCTATTGTGATCCAACCAAGTCTGGCTGTATGTTTGATGCACAACTGCCGCAGTAAAAATCGGGTATAAGCCCTTAATTTGCAGGATTAAGAACAAAAATAATATTAGCCCTGAAAAGAAGCTTAGGTATCAGTTTCAGGCTGCAACATGATCCCTTCAGCACAATCTCTCCCTAAGTGCTGCTAAGAGCAGTATTAACATTGATTAGCATTAACCCTAAAAAGCGCTATTGTTGTACTGAACAAAAATATAAATGTGGTTGAATCCCTAGCTAAGATGCTGCTAAAAATCTGTCCCTGTCTCAACAGCACCTTTCCCTTTGCTGCCTGTGTCTGGGGTACAGTGTGCTGAGCATGACTGTTGTGAATTCTGCTCTTGCGCTCCCTCCGGTGGTTATGAGTGGTAGTGCTGCTGTCTTTGGATCGCAGCATTTATCAGGTGTGTCCACTCATTGCAATTTGGACTGGGCTATATAGCCTTGCTTGATCCTTTAGTCAGTGCCAGTTGTCCATTGTTTTTGGAGGATTCACATCTCTGACTGGTCTCTCCTGTTTTGCTGTTCTTTTCATCAAAGATATGTGCTGGCTTTGTTTTTGCTGTCCACATGCTGTGGGCCTTATAGTTCTGTGCATTTTCATGTTTTGTCTTGTCCAGCTTGTCTGTGTGTGGATTTTTTGCAGCCAAGTTGTATCTATGGAGATGCAGATATACCCTCCATGTCTTTAGTCAGATGTGGAGATTTGTATTTTCTGTGGTGGATATTTTCTAGTGTTTTAATACTGACTGCATAGTACTATTCTTTCTTTTTAGCTAGAAAAGCCTCCTTTGCTAAATCCTGATTTTAGTCTGTGTATGTCATTTCCCTCTCCTCTCACAGTCAATATTTGTGGGGGGCTGTCAATCCTTTGGGGATTTTCTCTGAGGCAAGATAGTTTTCCCGTTTCTATCTTTAGGGGAAGTTAGTCCTTAGGCTGTGTCGAGGTGTCTAGGGAGTGTTAGGTACATCCCATGGCTACTTCTAGTTGCGGTGCTAGTTCAGGGTCTGCGGTCAGTACAGGTACCACCTTCTCAAGAGTATGTCACATGCTGCTCCTAGGCCACCAGATCATAACACATGACGTCATGTGTCTAATATAGATCTGATGACGTTATGCAGCGAGCCAATCACAGTAATGCCACAGCCGAGATGGCTACAGCATTATTGTGACTAGCAGACAATTTCCATATGTTCATTTGCTGTCTACATCGAGTCAAACATGTGGGACAGGGACTCAAGCTCCCTCTAGAGCATTCAAGAAATACCCACTGAATAATGAGCATCCTGAGCACACTTATGCTTCATTAATTAATGAGTAGTGATGAGTTCACTCACTCATCACCAATCTTGATGTTCTTTTGTCCACGGTGTGCAACATAATCAAAAAGTTTACAACCCATGGCACTGTAGCTTTTTTTCCCTGGGAGTAGATGGAGGAGAAAAATTGATATAAGGTTGTAACGCATGATAGTCTGGATGCTGAATAAGAAGTGACTATAACGTTCCAAAGAAGTTTAAGCTGTCTCCATGGCTCAGGGTGTTACACTGTCAGCTTTACCTATCATTGACATTTGAATGGAATTAAATACTATGGCAGGAGATACAGGGGGAACCCACTGCTCTCATATAGAGACATAGAAGAGATATGCCGCAGTTTACCAAACTGTATGTAGATAAGTAATAAATCTTTTTAGGAAAGCGTGTTAGGGACAGATGAGACCACAATAGAGTTTTCTGATAAAGCACATCATTCTACTGTTTACTGAAAATTAAATTAAGCCTACAAAGAATAGAACACAGTACTTACCGTCAAATATGGTGGAGGTTAAAATATGTTTTGAGGTTGTTTTGCTGCCTTTGGCACTTGGTGCCTTGACTTTGTGCAAGGCATCATTAAATCTGAAGATTACCAAAGGATTTTGGATCGCAATGTAGTGTTATGTGTCAGAAAGCTGGGTTTGTGTCATAGCTCAAAGGTCATGGGTCTTTCAGCATGACAAAGTCTCCAAACATACTTCAAGAAACACCCAAAAATGGATGGAAACAAGTTGCTGGGCAGATCTGAAGTAGCCAGCAATGAGTGTGGATCTAAATCACATTAGGCACCTGTGGAGAGATCTTAAAAATAGTGTTGGGAGAAGGCAGCTATCAAATATGAGAGACCTGGAGCAGTTCGCAAGAGAATAGAGTTCCAAAATTCCAGCTGAGAGGTGTAATAAGCTTGTTGATGGTTATAGGGTACAATTGATTGCAGTTACTTGTTCCATAGTGTGTGCAAACAAATATTAAGTTGAGAGTGCCAACAATTTTGTCAGGACATTTTTGGGGGTTCTGTGTGAAATTATGTCCAGTTTGCCTTTTTTCCTCTATTTTTTGCTATTGTTAAAATGCACACAAAGGAAATAATTATGTGTATAAGAAAGCATGAGCAATTACAATAATTTTCTGGGAGACATACCGGTACTTAATTTTCTGGAACAATTTCAAGGTTGCTAACACTTTCAGTCATGACTGCATATGAATAGTCCAGCACCAGAAACTTAGAACATATACCTATTTATTTCATCATATTATAACCATGTCGGTCTTATGAATGGCATGCAAAAGAAGTTTTAGATAGGATAGGAAGGAGTACATTTATTTTTAATGTGGAGACATTGGGAAATGTGCAGTAAACATTTGATGTGCCAGACAGATTTTTCCTTAATATTTAATTAGATTTCATGTTGAACATTTTAAGGAGTTTGCAGATAGTTTTTTTTCATACTTAACACACTTTTCACATGGTTGTAAGCATGTGGTTGTCCTTTCCTATTTATACCTAACATATTTTCTCCTTGATTAAATGTAATTATCTTAAACAGTTGAACATTACACCTAAGTTGCAAGGCGTCTAATGAAGAGGTGTATAATATTTTCAGTGGAGAATTATAAATGTGGTGTAGCATTCTTTATTAAAAATGTCGTATATCATGTTTATATTAATGTTCTCTCTGAATAATTAGATTACTATTACTGTAATATAATTTACTCTAATTACATATCCCATGCTTTTGGACACCGACATTATTAAACTCTTTCAAAGTGGATCATGGATAATTTCAATTTTGCTGTGAACTCTACAGGTTTTTCATTTCCTATTTTAGCTTCGAGCAAATAATTATAATGGCAGAGGTGATGATGATTATAATCATAGCAGTAATAATATATACTATTATTATTATTGCTGTTATTATTAATAATAATATTAATAGGAGTTCTATTAGCAGTTCATCCCATTTATGACCACCTAATCTCCTCGTGTTTGCATGGGTTTCCTCTTGATAATTTGTTTTCTTACTATATATACATATATATATATATATATATATATATATATATATATATCTATATATATGTCTAAGGGTTTTTCCGTCTGTCTGTCTGTCTGTCTGTCTGTCTTTCTGTCTGTCTGTCTGTCTGTCCTGGAAATCCCGCGTCCCCGATTGGTCGAGGCCGCCTGGCCTCGACCAATCAGCAATGGGCACAGTGACGATGATGTCATAATGGTTGCCATGGCGACGATGATGTCATAAAGGTTGCCTCGACCAATCAGCGGCGGGCTCATACTGTATATAGAGGCTGTGGGGGCTCATACAGTATATAGGGGCTAGGGGCTGTGAGGGGGCTCATCTATATATAATTGTCTAAGGGTTTTTCCGTCTGTCTGTCTGTCTGTCTGTCTGTCCTGGAAATCCTGCGTCTCTGATTGGTTGAGGCCGCCAGGCCTCGACCAATCAGCAACAGGTACAGTATCGACATAGAAATCCCACGTCTCTGATTGGTCCCCGTAGTATATGGACAATGATGATTCCAGAATTTGCGGCAGATTGTGCCCGTCGCTGATTGGTCGACACAACCTTTATGACATCGTTGCCATGGCAACCATTATGACATCTACGTCGATACTGTGCCCGTCGCTGAATCAGAAACGTGGGATTTCTACGTCCTTTATGACATCATCGTCGCTGTGCCCGTCTCTGATTGGTCGAGGCCGCCAGGCAGATTTCTATGTCGATACTGTACCTGTTGCTGATTGGTCGAGGCCTGGCGGCCTCAACCAATCAGAGACGCAGGATTTCCAGGACAGACAGACAGACAGACAGACGGAAAAACCCTTAGATAATTATATATATAGATATATATATACAGTACAGACCAAAAGTTTGGACACACCTTCTCATTTAAAGATTTTTCTGTATTTTCATGACTATGAAAATTGTACATTCACACTGAAGACATCAAAACTATCAATTAACACATGTGGAATTATATACTTAACAAAAAAGTGTGAAACAACTGAAATTATGTCTTATATTCTAGGTTCTTCAAAGTAGCCACCTTTTGCTTTGATGACTGCTTTGCACACTCTTGGCATTCTCTTGATGAGCTTCAAGAGGTAGTCACCGGGAATGGTCTTCCAACAATCTTGAAGGAGTTCCCAGAGATGCTTAGCACTTGTTGGCCCTTTTGATTTCACTCTGCGGTCCAACTCACCCCAAACATCTTGATTGGGTTCAGGTCTAGTGACTGTGGAGGCCAGGTCATCTGGCATAGCACCCCATCACTCTCCTTCTTGGTCAAATAGCCCTTACACAGCCTGGAGGTGTGTTTGGGGTCATTGTCCTGTTGAAAAATAAATAATGGTCCAACTAAACGCAAACCGGATGGAATAGTATGCCGCTGCAAGATGCTGTAGTAGCCATGTTGTTTCAGTATGCCTTCAATTTTAAATAAATCCCCAACAGTGTCACCAGCAAAGCACCCCCACACCATCACACCTCCTCCTCCATGCTTCACGGTGGGAGCCAGGCATGTAGAGTCCATCCATTCACCTTTTCTGCATCGCACAAAGACACGGTGGTTGGAACCAAAGATCTCAAATTTGGACTCATCAGACTAAAGCAGTGGGATTATGGGTGGTGGAAGTGGGATGCTGATGCATCCAGTAAGTGCATGCATTTTCTGACCCTTGTTTGTAAACACTTTTTTATTTTGATACTTTCTTTTAGTTTTTGTGTCCTTTTGCTGTGATTATTGTTTTGAATAGTAGCAGGAGTTGAATTTTCATCTATAATCTTTATTTTATGCTTTATTCTCAGAAATTAGCTTTTCTGATGACAAATAATTAATGCAAGATGGTTTTTCATTTTTACAGATAAAAGAAGAGATGAATTTGATCTAAACTCTACATCTTTGAAGCACCAAGATGTGTTAAGGAATGTGTTTTTAAGATAGATCAAAAATAACTTTTTTTTCTTCATGCACACAATGTTTCTGTGCTTCATAGGGGGGATTATGAGATTAAGCCTATTAAATTGCCACCTGCACTGAAAATATGTTGTGCCAGATGGAATGTTGTGAATAAAGGAGAAATATATAAGGATTACGTTTTGCTTATATATTTTAATACTGTTTTGTGCGCTAACACAATTTAATTGTTATCACTACTGCCAAAACTCTCAAAAGCGCATTTGTCATTAAGCGCAAAGTTCTGGACCTGTACTGGGTAAGTGCGTGCCCCATGGTGTAATCAGTCTAGAAGGACTCGCACATTTTAAAATTAAAGACTTTAAGGGTATATGCACATGTTGAGTATTTGGATGCAGAAATTTGTGCACCAGTTTTGCATCGCTTGGCAGGAAAAATGCAGAGTACAATATGTGTGCTTTTGATACATTTTTTCTAATCGTTTTTTGTATTCATTTTACATGCGTTTTTTGGACAGCAATAAATGCTATAACAATAGATAATAGATAGAAATAGATATGCAAAAAACAAAAAAGAATAAAGGTACCGTCACATTAAGCGACGCTGCAGCGATATAGGCAACGATGCCAATCGCTGCAGTGTCGCTGTTTCGTCGCTGTGTGGTCACTGGAGAGCTGTCACACAGACAGCTCTCTAGCGACCAACGATGCCGAAGTCCCCTGGTAACCAGGGTAAACATTGGGTTACTAAGCGCAGGGCAGCGCTTAGTAACACGATGTTTACCCTGGTTACCATTGTAAATGTAAAAAAAAACCACTACATACTTACATTCCGGTGTCTGTCCCCCGGCCTCAGCTTCCCTGCACTGTCAGCGTCGGCCGGCCATAAAGCAGAGCGGTGACGTCACCGCTGTGCTTTACGGACGGCCGGCGCTCACAGTCAGTGCGGGAAGCTGACGGCGAGGGGACAGACACTGGAATGTAAGTATGTACTGTTTGCTTTTTTTACATTTACAATGGTAACCAGGGTAAATATCGGGTTACTAAGCGCGGCCCTGCGCTTAGTAACCCGATGTTTACCCTGGTTACCAGTGAAGACATCGCTGAATCGGCATCACACACGCCGATTCAGCGATGTCTGCGGAAGATCCAGCGACGAAATAAAGTTCTGGCCTTTCTGCTTCGACCAACGATGTCACAGCAGGATCCAGATCGCTGCTGCGTGTCAAACACAACGATATCGCTATCCAGGATACTGCAACGTCACCGATCGCTAGCGATATCATTGTTAAGTTGTTCAGTGTGAAGGTACCTTAAGAGCAGCACAAAAAAAAAAATCACAATTAGGGTGCAAGGCCCCCAGGAATGTACCAAACCTTATTGTAGAATTTGAAAAAATGAAGGCAGCACACCATTCATAGTTGAAGGTGCTTAATTTTAATAGCCCATCACAGCGAGGTTTCGGCTCATGTTGAGCCTTTCTCAAGCCTTGAGAAAGGCTTGAGAAAGGCTCAACATGAGCCGAAATGTCACTGTGATGGGCTATTAAAATTAAGCAACTTTAACTTCAACTATGAATGGTGTGCTGCCTCCATTTTTTCGACTTCTAGAAATACAGTTAGGGCCAGAAATATTTGGACAGTGACACAATTTTCGCGAGTTGGGCTCTCCATGCCACCACATTGGAATTGAAATGAAACCTCTACAACAGAATTCAAGTGCAGATTGTAACGTTTAATTTGAAGGGTTGAACAAAAATATCTGATAGAAAATGTAGGAATTGTACACATTTCTTTACAAACACTCCACATTTTAGGAGGTCAAAAGTAATTGGACAAATAAACATAACCCAAACAAAATATTTTTATTTTCAATATTTTGTTGCAAATCCTTTGGAGGCAATCACTGCCTTAAGTCTGGAACCCATGGACATCACCAAACGCTGGGTTTCCTCCTTCTTAATGCTTTGCCAGGCCTTTACAGCCGCAGCCTTCAGGTCTTGCTTGTTTGTGGGTCTTTCCGTCTTAAGTCTGGATTTGAGCAAGTGAAATGCATGCTCAATTGGGTTTAGATCTGGAGATTGACTTGGCCATTGCAGAATGTGCCACTTTTTGGCACTCATGAACTCCTGGGTAGCTTTGTCTGTATGCTTGGGGTCATTGTCCATCTGTACTATGAAGCGCCGTCCAATCAACTTTGCAGCATTTGGCTGAATCTGGGCTGAAAGTATATCCCGGTACACTTCAGAATTCATCCGGCTACTCTTGTCTGCTCTTATGTCATAAATAAACACAAGTGACCCAGTGCCATTGAAAGCCATGCATGCCCATGCCATCACGTTGCCTCCACCATGTTTTACAGAGGATGTGGTGTGCCTTGGATCATGTGCCGTTCCCTTTCTTCTCCAAACTTTTTTCTTCCCATCATTCTGGTACAGGTTGATCTTTGTCTCATCTGTCCATAGAATACTTTTCCAGAACTGAGCTGGCTTCTTGAGGTGTTTTTCTGCAAATTTAACTCTGGCCTGTCTATTTTTGGTATTGATGAATGGTTTGCATCTAGATGTGAACCCTTTGTATTTACTGTCATGGAGTCTTCTCTTTACTGTTGACTTAGAGACAGATACACCTACTTCACTGAGAGTGTTCTGGACTTCAGTTGATGTTGTGAACGGGTTCTTCTTCACCAAATTAAGTATGCGGCGATCATCCACCACTGTTGTCATCCGTGGATGCCCAGGCCTTTTTGAGTTCCCAAGCTCACCAGTCAATTCTTTTTTTCTCAGAATATACCCAACTGTTGATTTTGCTACTCCAAGTGTTAGGACTGGCGGAACGCACCAAGAGAGATGATATAGATGCGTTCGCAGTCCGGGGTCCACCGTGCAGGTGAAACCTGCTGCTAGGAAATGACAGACAATATGGCGGTATTCAAAAGTATACACGCGTGGGTTAAACCTCACCCAGCGTGAAGAAAGCGATCCTGTTGCGTCACAGGACCGCGGTACCGCACATAGAGCGCGAGCAAGTGGTCAGCGAACTAAACCCCAACAGGGATTGTAGTCCGATTAGACCCTTGCTGGCACTACGCCGCTACTGGGTGTGAAAAGAATAATATAATTAAGGCACCGAAGTGCGAACTGTGCCGTGCTGGCAGGCACCACTAAGCACCCAGACGTGGGTCAGGAAGCGCACACTGGCGCGTGGCACCGCACTGGCGGTCACAGCAGTAGACGCTGACACGTGTGTGACACGTTGAGTGATAAGTCGGGCGCTAGATAGCAGCCATACTCCATACGCGAACAATCATACAATAGGGTAGGGGTATTTAAAGAACGACTTGCACTCACAACAAACACACGTATTAAATTGTACACTAGCGCATGGCCGTGCGGTCATGCGCAGTTTATATAGTTGCAGGACAGGAAGCGGCCACAGAAACTTTGCCCTTCCAAGACCTGCCAAGAGGACCAATAGAATGCGCTGCAGAGTCTGAGCACATGACCCTCGATCTCCAACGGGAGATCTTGCCCTGGGCATGCTCAGTGTGCGCAGACAAGGACTTAGTCCCAGAGAAGTCCACTTGCTGCTGACCAGTATAGGCTTTACAGGCAGAAGCTGGAGAAGCAGCAGTAACTCTTCTCACAGAGTCAGACTGAGCGAGACGCTGGGATCGACGTCCCTGCTGAGCAGGCTCCACTGCGGCTGGAGGAGAATGGGAGACCGCAGTGGAGACGGATCGAGATTCCCCCTGTGCAGCAGAGGAAACTCGACTCCTAACATTACCCCCCTCCTAGGGCCCCCCCCTCCTTGGGCCTCGCTACGTTCGAAGGCAGCAATGAGCTGTGGGGCCCGAATGTTTTCAGCAGGCTCCCATGACCTGTTCTCTGGACCATAACCCTTCCAATCCACCAGATAGAACTTTTTGCCGCGTACCACCTTACACCCCAAAATAGCGTTCACCTCGTAATCGTCCGTAGACGAACCCGATGTCCCGGCAGATGACTCGGAAAACCGGGACATGTATACGGGTTTCAAGAGGGACACATGAAAGGTGTCGGTGATACCCAAGCGTGGAGGAAGAGCCAGGCGGTAGACCACAGGATTAACCTGTTCGAGAACCTTGAAGGGACCCAAGTAGCGAGGCGTAAACTTAGTGGACTCAACTCGCAGCCTGATGTTACGGGCGGAGAGCCACACCAAGTCGCCAGGAGCAAAGGTCGGAGCGGGGCGCGGAGGACCTCATTCTCTCCTTGGAAGCCCGAATGGCATCCTGAGTGCGATCCCAAATGTCCCGTGCCTCCACAGCCCAGTCTGCCACCCTGGAATCGGCAGAAGACACGGGCATGGGCACAGGTACCCGCGGATGCTGACCATAGTTAAGGAGGAATGGGGTCTGTCCAGTGGAGTCAGCTACAGCATTGTTAAGAGCAAACTCCGCCCACGGTAGCAAAGATGCCCAGTCATCTTGTTAAGCAGAGACAAAATGTCGCAGATATGTGACCAAGGTCTGGTTGGCTCTCTCCACCAACCCATTCGTCTCGGGATGATATGCCGAAGAGAGATTCAACTCGATACTGAGAAGGCGACAAAGCTCTCTCCAGAACCGAGATGCAAACTGGGGACCCCGGTCACTGACAATTTTGTCTGGCATACCGTGAAGACGGAAGATGTGTTTAACAAACAATGCTGCCAAGGCCCGTGCAGAAGGTAGCCGGGGAAGTGGCACCAAATGCACCATTTTAGAAAAATGGTCGGTGATAACCCAAATGACAGTACAGCCACGTGACTTGGGCAAACCCACCACAAAGTCCATCCCGACCATCTCCCAGGGCCTGTCTGCCACCGGCAGAGGATATAAAAACCCAGCTGGCCGTTGACGGAGAGACTTATTTTTGGCACAAGAGACACATGCCCGAACGTAGTCTCCAACGTCACGAACCATATGTGGCCACCAATACATTCTCGCCAACAACTCAGATGTCCTCTTTGCCCCAAAGTGTACACCCACTCTGGACGAATGAGCCCACGAGAGAACCTCAGGACGCAAACTGATGGGGACAAAAGTCTTGCCCGGAGGCACAGACTCAAGCGAAACCAGAGCTACGGTTCTCAGACTCTCTGAAGGGACAATGAGCCGAGGCTCGTCCTCCTCCTCCACAGTTGACACCAGGGAGCGAGAGAGAGCATCAGCACGAATGTTCTTCTTCCCGGCGAGATAATGTAGAGTGAAGTGGAACCGGGAGAAAAACAAGGACCATCTGGCCTGACGAGAATTCAGCCGCTGGGCTGTCTGTAAATAGACCAAATTCTTGTGGTCCGTGAAGACTTGGAATGGGAACCAAGCACCCTCCAAGAGATGTCTCCATTCCGAAAAGGCCAACTTCATTGCCAGCAACTCCCTATCCCCGATGGAGTAATTTCTCTCCGCTGGTGAGAAGGTTTTTGAGAAGAAGAAGCATGGATGCTTCCGACCTTGAGCATCCTTTTGATAGAGGACTGCTCCTGCACCAACGGAAGAGGCATCCACCTCCATTAGGAATGGCTTATCCACATCGGGACGATGTAAGATGGGAGCGCTAGCAAAGTGGGACTTAATAGAAGTGAATGCCTTGGAGACCTCTTCGGACCACGATTTAGGATTCGCTCCCTTCTTGGTGAGGGATACCAAGGGAGCTACCAGGGTTGAGAAGTGGGGGATGAACTGACGATAGTAATTTATGAACCCCATAAAGCGCTGCACCGCTTTCAGAGAATGGGGTTCCTGCCAGTCCATCACTGCCTGTAGTTTGGCAGGATCCATAGCCAATCCCTGGGCCGAGATGATGTAGCCCAGGAAAGGTAAAGACTCCTGCTCAAACATACACTTCTCCAATTTGGCATAGAGGAAGTTTGCCCGTAGGAGGTCGAAGACTTTGCAAACATCTCTCCGGTGGGAGTCAATATCTGGAGAGTAGATAAGAATATCATCCAGATAGACTACGACCGAGGTGGAAAGCATATCCCGGAAGATATCGTTCACAAAGTCTTGGAAAACGGCTGGGGCATTACAGAGCCCAAAGGGCATCACCAGATATTCATAGTGCCCATCCCTGGTGTTAAAGGCCGTCTTCCATTCGTCCCCCTCACGGATGCGAATCAGGTTGTAAGCACCCCGCAAATCTAATTTAGTAAATACCCTTGCTCCCCGAAGTCTATCGAATAACTCAGATATCAAGGGCAAAGGATACTTATTCTTAACGGTGATGGCGTTAAGACCCCTGTAGTCTATGCATTGGCGCAATTCCCCATTCTTCTTCTGCACGAAGAAGAACCCTGCCCCAGCAGGTGACACTGACTTCCTAATGAATCCTCTTGCCAGATTTTCCTGGATGTACTGTGACATTGCCTCCATCTCCGGGAGAGATAGCGGATAAACTCGACCCCGGGGAGGCTCAGCACCAGGCAAGAGATCAATAGGACAGTCATAGGGGCGATGAGGCGGAAGTACCTCCGCCGCCTTTTTGGAGAACACGTCTGCATAAGACCAATACTGCTTGGGGAGAGAATATAGATCTGCGGGTACCTCAGTAGTAGCAACCTGAACGCACTCCCTCTGACACCTACCCCCACAAGATTCACCCCAACCCAGAATTCTGCCTGAGGACCACTCGATATGAGGAGAGTGGTACCGTAGCCAAGGTATTCCCAACAGGACCTCATCAATTCCTTCCGGAATGACGAGCAGAGAAATTATCTCCTGATGAGATGGCGACATGGACAGAGTAAAAGGGATGGTCTGGTGTGTTATCTGTGAGGGCAATGTCGACCCATTCACAACTCGCACCATTACTGGTTGAGCAAGCATAACCAGGGGTATTGCGTGACGTTGGGCAAAGGCAGAAGACATAAAATTGCCCTCCGCCCCAGAATCCACGCAGAGCTCTACCGAGTGGGAGAATGAGCCAATAGTAATTGTCCCCTTAAAGGACAACTTAGAGGCAAACGTCGCCGTGTCTAGTGTACCTCCACCTAATACCACTAGACGCTGACGTTTCCTCGACCGCTGAGGACATCTGGTGGCTAGATGTCCTGACTGCTGGCAAACATGACAGACCCTGAGTGCACAAGCGGTCCGGGACTTAGATCCTGCTTGTGACACTTCCCTGGCCTCATGTGACTCAGGAACCAGGACCGGAAATTCCAGAGGTTTGGCGAAAGTAGGAGCCAGCCGAAACCTCTGCCTACACTGGGCTCACTCTAACCTCCGCTCGTTAAAACGGAGGTCAATTCGAGTGGAGACAGTTATTAACTCCTCCAGTGTGGCAGGAATCTCCCTAGTGGCCAGAGCGTCCTTTACGTGGTCAGCCAAGCCCCTCCAAAATATGGGGATAAGAGCTTTATCCGACCAATCCAGCTCAGATGCTAAGGTGCGGAATTGGACGGCAAAATGACTGACCAAGGACTCACCCTGAGTTAATGCCAGCAATTGGAGCGCAGTATCATGGGTGACCTGAGGTCCTAAAAAGACCTGTTTCAGAGCGCTCAGAAACAGCGGAGCACTCTGCACCACATGATCGCCACGCTCCCACAGCGGCGTAGCCCATTCCAACGCCCTGTCCGACAATAGAGACAGAATAAATCCCACCTTAGCCCGCTCTGTGGGAAAACGTGTAGCCAGGAGCTCGAGGTGAATAGAGCACTGACTCACAAATCCCCTACAAAACTTGCTATCACCAGAAAATTTTTCTGGCAGCGGGAGGCGAGACAATGTCGGAACAGGGGTGGCAATGGACATAGTAGCTGCAGCCACGCTGGCAGCCTGTACAGCTACTGCAGTAACATCCACAGCTGAGGTGGCGCTCTCGAGAGCGGCCAACCTACCCTCCAGCTGCTGGATATGCCGCAGAGATTGCTGTTTGTCTGTCATCACTAGCCAAACCCTGGCGCTAGTGTAATGTTAGGACTGGCGGAACGCACCAAGAGAGATGATATAGATGCGTTCGCAGTCCGGGGTCCACCGTGCAGGTGAAACCTGCTGCTAGGAAATGACAGACAATATGGCGGTATTCAAAAGTATACACGCGTGGGTTAAACCTCACCCAGCGTGAAGAAAGCGATCCTGTTGCGTCACAGGACCGCGGTACCGCACATAGAGCGCGAGCAAGTGGTCAGCGAACTAAACCCCAACAGGGATTGTAGTCCGATTAGACCCTTGCTGGCACTACACCGCTACTGGGTGTGAAAGGAATAATATAATTAAGGCACCGAAGTGCGAACTGTGCCGTGCTGGCAGGCACCACTAAGCACCCAGACGTGGGTCAGGAAGCGCACACTGGCGCGTGGCACCGCACTGGCGGTCACAGCAGTAGACGCTGACACGTGTGTGACACGTTGAGTGATAAGTCGGGCGCTAGATAGCAGCCATACTCCATACGCGAACAATCATACAATAGGGTAGGGGTATTTAAAGAACGACTTGCACTCACAACAAACACACGTATTAAATTGTACACTAGCGCATGGCCGTGCGGTCATGCGCAGTTTATATAGTTGCAGGACAGGAAGCGGCCACAGAAACTTTGCCCTTCCAAGACCTGCCAAGAGGACCAATAGAATGCGCTGCAGAGTCTGAGCACATGACCCTCGATCTCCAACGGGAGATCTTGCCCTGGGCATGCTCAGTGTGCGCAGACAAGGACTTAGTCCCAGAGAAGTCCACTCGCTGCTGACCAGTATAGGCTTTACAGGCAGAAGCTGGAGAAGCAGCAGTAACTCTTCTCACAGAGTCAGACTGAGCGAGACGCTGGGATCGACGTCCCTGCTGAGCAGGCTTCACTGCGGCTGGAGGAGAATGGGAGACCGCAGCGGAGACGGATCGAGATTCCCCCTGTGCAGCAGAGGAAGCTCGACTCCTAACACCAAGCATGTCTGCTGTCTCTCTGATGGATTTTTTCTTTTTTTTCAGCCTCAGGATGTTCTGCTTCACCTCAATTGAGAGTTCCTTTGACCGCATGTTGTCTGCTCACAGCAACAGCTTCCAAATGCAAAACCACACACCTGGAATCCACCCCTGACCTTTTAACTACTTCATTGATTACAGGTTAACGAGGGAGACGCCTTCAGAGTTAATTGCAGCCCTTAGAGTCCATTGTCCAATTACTTTTGGTCCCTTGAAAAAGAGGATGCTATGCATTACAGAGCTATGATTCCTAAACCCTTTCTCCGATTTGGATGTGGAAACTATCATATTGCAGCTGGGAGTGTGCACTTTCAGCCCATATTATATATATAATTGTATTTCTGAACATGTTTTTGTAAACAGCTAAAATAACAAAACTTGTGTCACTGTCCAAATATTTCTGGCCCTAACTGTAGATATAGATAGACAGACATATAGACATAAGACATATGGACAAACATAATGTGTACACAAATAGACAGACCAATAGAAATATAATTGACAAGCCCCTGACATATTGCAAAATTGCACCCTGTGGAGCTTATTGGAAAGCTTTTTATGATTAAATGAATAAAAAAATTGCCTGGGGTCCCCCTCATTGTTTGTAACCAGAAATGGGATCAGGCCTGAAAGCTCCATAGTTATTGGGCACTTCCCAGCTAAAAAATACAAGCCCGCAGTCGCCTCAGAAGTGGCACATGACATAAGATGCACCAATTATGGCACTTTGCCTTGACTCTTCCAGATAGCCCTTGTGTAGTGGTGATTGGGTTAATGACTCTTGGGGTAAAACTCATCTCTGACTTGTCCAAAAACACAGCCGACATTAACCTCTGATGTTAGTAATGGAGAGATGTCTATCAGAAACCCCCATTACTTGTCCAGTAAGAAAATATAAAATCACATAGAAAATACTTTAGTAAAATAAACACTCCTCAACACTAACCCTCACTTACCACTTTATTAAAAACGATCCTACGCAGGTTCTTTGTAGTTCGCCGAATCCAACATAATCCAGAGCACAGAGTGACCAGGAGCATCTGAAGAATAGTGATGTTGGGGGGGGGTGTGCAAATATACACTTGTGCTCAAAAGTTTACATACTTCAGCACAATTGTTGCTTTCTTTGCCTTTTTTCAGAGAATATGAATGATAACATCAAAACATTTTCTCCACTCATGGTTAGTGGTTGGGCGAAGCCATTTATTGTCAAACTACTGGGTTTTCTCTTTTTAAATCATAATGTCAACTCAAAACATCCAAGTGACCCTGATCAAAATTTCACATACCCCATTTCTTAATAATGTGCGTTGCCTTCTCTAACATCAATGACAGCTTGAAGTCTTTTGTGGTAGTTGTGGATGAGGTTCTTTATTTTCTCAGATGGTAAAGATGGCAAAAAGCCTCCAGTTCCTGTAAATTCCTGGGCTGTATAGCATGAACTGCACGCTTGAGATCTCCCCAGAGTGGGTCAACGATATTGAGGTCAGGAGACTGAGATGGCCACTCCAGAACCTTCACTTTACTCTGCTGTAGCCATTGACAGGTCGACTTGGCCTTGTGTTTTAGATCGTTGCCATGTTGGAATGTCCAAATACGTCCCATGCGCAGCTTCCAGGCTGATGAGTGCAAATTTACCTCCAGTATTTGCTGATAACGTGCTACATTCATCTTTCCTTCAACTTTGACCAAGTTTCCTGTGCCTTTGTAGCAAAATATCAGCGATCCAACTCCGTGCTTTACAGTAGGAATGGTGTTCCTTTCATCATAGGCCTTTTTGACCTCTCTCCAAATGTAACGATTTTGGTTGTGGCCAAAAAGTTCAATTTTGGTGTCATCAATCCAAATTACCTTGTTCCAGAAGTTTTTAAGCTTGTCTCTGTGCTGTTTTACATATTGTAGGCTAGAAACTTTGTGGCATTTGTGCAGCAATGGCTTTCTTCTAGTGACTCGACCATGCAGCCCATTTATCTTCAAGTGCCTCCTTATTGTCCATCTTGAAACAGCTACTGTTAAGGTTGTGGAACATACTATATAAAATATTAAATAAGGAACGTTCGCAACCCGGGGTCCACCATGCAGAAATGGGAAACTGCAGCTACTTTAAACAATGGTGAACAGAAAGGAGCTGAAAGGCAACAGCCGCACATGGTGTTAACATTAACACTGTGTGCACAGCAAACATATAAGCCAGCTCTGTTACTCCACAGTGCTGCTGACTCTCAGGAAGAAACTGAGGACTGTATCCTGTTAAAAGTCACAGGCATACAACAGAATAGATGCTAGTTGGGGTCCCTATAACTCACCCCCCACTATGCTGGCGATTGAGCTTGCCCAGTCACTCGACTTGTGCAAAACGGCACTTGCGACATCAGCCACCCCAATGCAGGTGCTAAGCTCAAGTGGGAGTTCCCACCCTACACTGCCTGAAGAAAACCAGACTAGTCATACTAGTAGCAGCACAAATGTATAGGGAGTGGTAACTGTCACAGATGCCTCAATGATCCTTTTATAGCTTAAGTCGAGTCAGAAATTATCTTGGCCATGGACAAATCCGAGGTCATCACAGGACCTGGGCAGCTTACCACCGACCACCAATGAGAGGTCGCTGCCTCACTAGCATGCTCAGTATTGAATTCTGGACTTAGCCTTGGGAAAGGCTACTCACCGCTGTCTATTATTAGTTACCATAGCTGAACCTGGAGAGGCAGCAGGAGCAACACACACAGACTGAGTCTGAGCAAGACACCGGGATCAACGTCCTTGCTGAGCAGCATCTACTGCGGTCGAGACTGAATGGGAGACCGCAAGGGAAGAAAAGGCTTGGCATTTATCCTGTGCAGAGGAAGAAGCCTAACATTACGCCCCCAGTGCCCCCCCTGCAAGCCTCATCATGCTCCAATAAGCTGGGGGCAAGGATGTGCTCAACAGGCTCCCAGGTCCTATGCTCTGAACCATGACCCTTCCAATCAATTGAAAAAAAAAATTGCCACTCACCACCTTGGCATCAACAATAACGTTTACCTCAAAGTCATCTGAAGACAAAGCCAAAGTCCCAGCAGAAAACTGAGACATATGAACGGGTTTCAAGAGGGAGACGGGAAAGGTTTCAGTGATTCAGGCGTGGCAGAAGATACTGGTGATACACTACAGGATTAACCTGTTCAAGGACTTTAAGAGGACCCAGATCGTGGGGAGCAGAATTAGTGCACTCTACGCACAGCTTGATATTACGAGCTGAAAGCCACACTAAGTCGCCGGGCGTGAAGACAGAAGCGGGACGGCGATGTGCATCAACAGAGACCCTCATCCTCTCTTTTGAGGCCTTGATACAGTTGCATCCTGTGTGCAATCCCAGATGTCACAAACCTCCACTGCCCAATCCACCACTCTAGAGTCGGCAGATGAAACAGGCATGGGGACGGGAACACGCGGATGTTGGAGGTAATTGAGGAGGAACGGTGTCTGCCCAGTTGAGTCAGCGACAGCATAATTAAAAGCAAATTCTGCCCATGGTAGAAACGAAATGCCGCAAATACATAACCAGGGTCTGATTGTCCCTCTCCACCTATCAGTTCGTCTCGGTATGATACGCGGAAGGGAAGAGAGATTGAGCACAATACTGAGCAACCGACAGAGCTCTCTCTTAAACCGAGAAGTGAACTGGGGCCCCCCGTCACTGATAATCTTCTCAGGCATGCCGTGTAGACAAAAGATTTGCTTAACAAAAAGCACAGCTAAAGCCTTTGCTGACGGAACCCGCAGAAGGGAAACTAAATGTATCATCTTAGAAAAATGGTCGGTGACCACCCAGATGACCGTATTGTTGCGAGACTTGAGCAATCCCACAATAAAGTCCATTACGATCATCTCCCAGGGTCTGTCTGCCACCAGCAGAGGATGCAACAAGCCTGCGGGCCTTTGTCGGGAGCAGGAGACACAAGCCTGGACATAGTCCCTAATGTCGCTCATCATCCAAGGCCACTAATAAGACCTCACCAAAAGCTCAGATGTCCTTTTGGTCCTGAAATGCCCACCCATCCTACACGTGTGGGCCCAAGAGAGAACCTCCGGTCACAGATTAGGTGGTGCCAGAGTCTTGCCCAGAGGCACCGACTCCAGCGAAACCGGATCTACCGTTCGCAGACTCTTTGATGGGACAATAAGCTGAGGCTTGTCCCCTTCCTCAGATGAGACCACGGAATGGGAAAGAGCATTGGCCCAAAGATTCTTCTCCCTAGAGAGAAAATGAAGGGTGAAATTAAATCAGGAGAAGAATAGGGACCATCTGGCTTGGCAAGAATTTAACCGCTGAGCCACCTGCAGATATAGCAGATTTTTACGGTCGGTGAACACTTGGAAGGGAAATCAAGCCCATTCTAGGAGATGTCTCCACTCTGAGAAGGCCAATTTCATAGCCAGTAACTCCCTGTCCTGGATTGAACAGTTCCTCTCCGCCAGTACAAAGGACTTAGAAAAGAAACAACACTGGTGTTTACGCCCTTGAGCATTCTTTTGATACAGAAGTGCTGCAGCACCGAAGGAAGAAGCATCCACCTCTACTAAGAAGGGCTTATCAACATCGGGGCGATGTAGCATGAGAGCCCTAGCAAAATTCAACTTCTCAGAGGAAAACGCCTTGGAGACTTCCTCCGACCATACCTTAGGATTAGCTCCCTTCTTGGTGAGGGCTACCAGCAAAGCTACTAAGGTAGAGATGTTTGGAATGAACTGACAATAGTAGTTGATGAAACCCATAAAGCGCTGCATCACCCAAAGGGAATGTGGTTCTTTCCAGTTCACCACAGACTACAATTTGGCAGGATCCATGGCCAACCTTTTGGCTAAGAGAGTGTAGCCAAGGAAGGGCAAAGACTCCTGCTCATACTCACTTTTCTCTAATTTGGCAAACAGAGAATTGGATGTAGAAGTTCGAAGACTTTGCAGACATCCTTCTGGTGGGTATCAATATCTGGAGAAAAGATAAGAACATTGTCCAGATAGACAACCACCGAAGTGGATAACAACTCCCAGAATATGTCATTGACAAGTCTTGTAAGACAGCTGGAGCATTACACAGGCTGAATGACATCACCAGATATTCAAAGTGCCCGTCCCTTGTGTTAAACGCGGTCTTCCATTCATATGCCTCACAAATTTGTATCAAGTTGTACGTGCCACACAGATCTAATTTAGTAAACATCCTAGCAAATGTCAGCCTGTCAAAACACACCAAAATGAAGGTATTTGTTCTTGATGGTGATAGCATTAAAACCTCTGTAATCTATACATGAAGGAAGTTCCCTGCTTTTCTTCCGAACAAAGAAGTACCCTTCTCCCACAGGAGACACAGATTTCCTAATATACCCCCTTGCCAGATTCTCCCTAATATACTCCGAGATTGCCTCAGTCTCCGGGAGGGACAAAGGGTAAACACACCCATGAGGTGGCTCAGCCCCAGGGATGAGGTCAATCTGGAAATCATAGGGACGGTGGGGAGGAAGAGTCTTGGTGGCTTTCTTGGAAAACACGTCCGCATACTGCCAATAATGCTTGGTGAGCGAAGTTAAATTTACAGGAACCTCAGAAAACCCAACCTGAGCCTGGGTTTTAAGACACTGACACTGACATGCCTAACTCCAACCCTGTATGCTCCCCATGACCCAATCGATGTAAGGTGAATGATCGAGCAACCAGGGGATACCCAGGAACACCTCATCGATACCCTCGTGGATGACGAGCAAGGAGATTAACTCCTGATGCTTTGGAGAAAATTTGAGGGAAAGGTGAATGGTTTGTTGGGTGATCTGAGAGGGTAATGTATAACCATTAACCACTTTAACGGTAATGGACCTGGAGAGCAGCATGACCAGGGGTATTGCATGTCATAAGGCGAAAGAAGAGGACAAAAAATTACCCTCTGCCCAGGAATCCATGCAAGCCTCGGCAGAAAGAGAGATTGACCCATAGGACAGTGTCACCTTAAAGGTAATTTTGGAGGACAATGCTGCCGTTTCTAGTGAGCCTTCTCCAATGGCCACTAGACGCGGTTATTTCCCTGCCGCTGAGGACACTTGTTGGCATAATGACCAGACTGCCTACAAACATGGCAGATTGGAGGTGCTCGAGCAGGACGAGACTTGGATACTGCTTGTGAAATCTCCATAGCGTCCTGCAGCTCTAGAACCTGGGCCGGAGATTCTAGAGGCTTGGTGAAGTTTGGAGCCAGCCGAAACCTCTGGAGACACTGGGCTCACTCCAACCCTTGCTCAGAATGACGAAGGTCAATGCGAGTGGAGGCAGAAACTTACTCCTCCAGTGTGGCAGGAATCACCCTAATGGCCAGAGCATCCTTTTCATGATCATCCAATCCCCTCCAGAAGACAGGAGTAAGAAATTTATCCGGCCACTCCAACTCAGAGGCTAGAGCCGGAAACGGATGGCGTAATGGGTGACCACTGAGGAGCCCTGGGTTAAAGCCAGAAGTTGGAACGCGGTATCGTGGGTGAAATGAATCCCTGAAAAGACCAGATTCAAGGCACTCAAAAAACACAAGACGCTCTGCACCACCTGATCAAGCGCTCCCAATGATGTATTGCCTATTCCAATGCTCTGTCCGTTAACAGGTAGATTACGAATCCCACCGTAGCCCGTTCGGATGGGAAATGTGATGTCAGTAGCTCCAAATGTATAGTACACTGTTTCGTTAATCCCCTACAGGTTTCACTGTCACCTGTGATCTTACCGGGCTGAGGGAGACGAGAGAGGGATGGAACAGAGGTGGCAGCGGACACATGAGATGCAGCTTCAGAGGCTGCATGAACTGCTACCATGGTAACATTCACTGAGGTTGCGTGCTCAAGAGCGGACAACCTGCTCTAAGATACTGTTAGGGTGGCGGAACGTACTAAATAAAATATTAAATAAGGAACGTTCACAACCCGGGGTCCAGCATGCACAGATGGGAAACTGCAGCTAGTGTAAACAATGGCAAACAGAAAGTAGCTGAATGGTGACAGCCGCACCTGGTGTTAACAGTCACACTGTGTGCACAGCAAACCTATAAGCCAACTCTGTTACTCCACAAAGCTGCTTACTCGCAGTAAGAAACTGAGGACTGTATCCAGGTAAAGGTCACATGCATAAAACAGAATATACGCAAGTTGGGGTCCCTATAACTCACCCCCCACTATGCTGGTGATTGAGCTTGCCTGGTTACTCAACCTGTGCAAAACGGCACTTGCGACATCAGCCACCCCAATGCAGGTGCTAAGCTCAAACGGGAAATCCCACCCTACACTGCCTGAAGAAAACCAGGCTTGCCATGCATATGGAGTGGTAACTATCCCACCAACACACATACAGAATCAAACGTGAACTTAGCGCACCAGTGGGCACCCCAAAGATCCTTTTATAGCCCACAAGCATGCTCAATAGAGTGAATCCTAGACTTAGCCCCAGGAAAGGCTGCTTGCCACTGTCTATTGTTAGTTAACCCCTTTCTGACCTCGGACGGGATAGTACGTCCGAGGTCAGAAGCCCCGCTTTGATGCGGGCTCCGGCGGTGAGCCCGCATCAAAGCCGGGACATGTGCCCGTAATAGGCGCAGGCAGAATCGCGATCTGCCCGCGCCTATTAACTAGTTAAATGCCGCTGTCAAACGCAGACAGTGGCATTTAACTACCGCATCCGGCCGGGCGGCCGGAAATAATGGCATCGCCGACCCCCGTCACATGATCGGAGGTCGGCGATGCTTCAGTATTGTAACCATAGAGGTCCTTGAGACCTCTATGGTTACTGATCGCCGGTAGCTGTGAGCGCCACCCTGTGGTCGGCGCTCACAGCACACCTGATTTTCTGCTACATAGCAGCGATCAGCAGATCGCTGCTATGTAGCAGAGCCGATCGTGCTGTGCCTGCTTCTAGCCTCCCATGGAGGATATTGAAGCATGGCAAAAGTAAAAAAAAAAAGGTAAAAAAAATGTGAAAAAAATAAAAAAAAATATAAAAGTTTAAATCACCCCTTTTTTGCCCCAATCAAAATAAATCAATAAAAAAAATCAAATCTACACATATTTGGTATCGCCGCATTCAGAATCGCCCGATCTATCAATTAAAAAAAAGCATTAAACTGATCGCTAAACAGCGTAGCGAGAAAAAAATTAGAAGCGCCAGAATTATGTTTTTTTTGGTCGCCGCAACATTGCATTAAAATGCAATAACGGGCGATCAAAATAATGTATCTGCACCAAAATGCTATCATTAAAAACATCATCTCAGCACGCAAAAAATAAGCCCTCAACCGACCCCTGATCATTAAAAATGGAGACGCTAAGATTATCGGAAAATGGCACAATTTTTTTTTTTTTTTTAGATAAAAAATAACCTAGCCATGTTAGGTGTCTATGAACTCGTAATGACCTGGAGAATCATAATGTTTAGCAGTTTTAGCATTTAGTGAACTTAGCAAAAAAGCCAAACAAAAAACAAGTGTGGGACTGCACATTTTTTGCAATTTCACCGCACTTGGAATTTTTTTCCCATTTTCTAGTACATGACATGCTAAAACCAATGATGTCGTTCAAAAGTACAACTCGTCTTGCAAAAAATAAGTCCTCACGTGGCCAAATTGACGGAAAAATAAAAAAATTATGGCTCTGGAAAGGAGGTGAGTGAAAAACGAACACGGAAAAACGAAAAATCCCAAGGTCATGAAGGGGTTAATATACAGTAGCTGAACCTGGAGCAGCAACAGGAACAACATGCACAGACCAAGTCTGAGCAAGACACTGGGATCAATGTCTTTGCTGAGCAGCATCTACTGCGGTTGAGACTAAATGAGAGGCCACAGCGGAAGATAAGGCTCAGGATCTATCCTGTGCAGATGAAGAATCCTGATGCCAACAGCCACACCCCTAGTTTTCAGAGAGTCCTGTATTTCAGCTGATGTTATTTGTGGGTTTTTCTTTGCATCCCAAAAATTTTTTCTCACATTTGTGGATAACATTTTTGTTGGTCTACCTGGCTTTTGTTTTTTCAGAGCCCCTGATTTTCCATTTGTTAATCACAGTTTGGATGTTGCTGACTGGCATTATCATATCCCTGGATATCTTTTTGAATCCCTTTCCTGTTTTATACAGTTCAACTACCTTTTCTGCAACTCCATTGACAAATCTTTTGCTTTCCCCATGACTCACAATCCAGAAACATTAATGGCTGGATGAAAGATGTAAGAGTCTGTCTGGATCCCAGAAACTTACTCAGCTTTTATGCGCACACACTGATCACAAGCAAACAGGTCACAGGTGAGGATGTTACCTTTAGTAGCCTTTCAAACCCATTTGTGTCAGCTTCTGTGCATGTTATCAGGCCAAATTTACTAAGGTATGTGAACTATTAATAAGGGTCATTTGGATGTTTTGGGTTGTCTTTATTATTTAAAAAGAGAAAACACAGTAGTTTGATAATAATTGGCTTCACCCAACCACTAAATGTGAGTGGAGAAAAAGTTTTGGTGTTATCATTCATATTCTCTGAAAAAAAGGCCAAGAAAGGAAAAATTCTGCCGGGGTATGTAAACTTTTGAGCACAACTGTATGTCTATTTGTCTGTAGGTCTGTCTATACGCATGCAAAAAAAAGCGCGCAAAAATCTGTAAATACGCAAACATTTGTATACCTGCATTTTATAACATTTTTAACTGACTTCATTGAAGTCAATGGGTTAAAATACGTTGCAAAAAATCTGAAAGAATTGACATGCTTCAAATCTAAATCTGCAAGTCACAAAGAAGAAAAGTGTTCAAGACACATAACTCATTTAGTTTGCTGACATCAGGAATCCCTTCAGATTTTGTGACAAATCAGCACAGCTTAAACTCAGCAAAAACGTAACTTGTGCAAACACCCTAAACTGGAGAATTTGATGCCATATATGGGATAGATTATTTTTTAATTAAATTAGCAATGTAAATGCACAAATTGTTTTGTATGAATGATAATATTCTTTCCTCCTTAAGCATTAAGCCAAATTGAGACATCTGTTTGAAAGGCTCTCAGTGCCATCAAATGCATAAAATTGTAGTACAGAGTGGGCCATGTAAATGGATACACCTAAATAAAATGGGAATGGTTGGTGATATCAACTTACTGTTTGTGGCACATTAGTATAATGGAGGGGGGAAACTTTTCAAGATGGGTGGTGACCATAGCGGCCATTTTGAAGTTGGACATTTTAGATCCAAATTTATTTTTTCCAATGAGAAGAGGGTCACGTGACACATCAAACTTATTGAGAATTTCACAAGAAAAAACATGGTGTGCTTGGTTTTAACGTAACTTTATTCTTTCATGAGTTAATTACAAGTTTCCCTTTGTTTACAGCCATTGACATGTCACAGAGGTTAACACGTGAGGAGCGGATAGAAATTGCGTTGATGTCTGGTGAACGCAGTACCCGAGTCATTGCAGCAGATTTCAATGCAAGACACTCTACGCAAGAAAACTGTCACCATTCCCATGTTATCTAGGTGTATCCATATAAATGGCCCACCCAAAAATGTTTGCCTCATCACTGAACATAATGTTCTGTGTAAACTGAGGGTCCTGTTCCAATTTTTGTTTTGCCCATTCTGCAAATTTAGCGCGTTGATCTGGCCTCAGTCGAACATCCCTTTGGCAGATATTAGCTACTCACAAATGGCAATCTTATAAAATCCAGTTGCTGCAGCATCTCAACGAGGATGACCCAGATCAGCGCACTGAATATGCACTTATCGCAGAGGTAAAACACATATATATTGTACATTTATAGCATTTTCTATGGATTATTGTCTCTTGTGAAATAACCCTTTTAATACTGCAAATTACCTTCTTTGTGAAATGTGTGCATGTATGCTCCTTTTCAGCACAGTAAGGGCTCTTTCACACATCCTGATATTTCTGGTACTGGATAAAACAGTACCAGAAAAAGATATGGGCGGATATTTAATAAGTGTGGCATACATATGGCAACTGTGTGCCTCCCGTATGCCACATCAGCATCACACATACCGGCACCTGGGAATCAGTACTGTTCGTTCTATTCCAGGGTGCCGGGTGCTGAAGACATCTCACATCAATGTCCCCTGTTCGCGAGTGATCAGCATGAGCAGTGGACAATGCTAAGAGTTGTATTCAACTGATAACAGCGAGGGCAGACATCAGCTGGTGGGTGTATTGAGCTACAACCCTCAGCTGTTAGCTTTAGCAAGTCTGGCTATCAAGAATAGAAGGGTCCCATGACTTTTTTTTAAATTATTTAAGTACATTTATTTAAGAAAATGGAGTTGGGTGCCCCCCATTTTTGACAATGAGCCAAGCTAAAGCAGACAGATGAGGTCTGGTATTCTTAGGCTGGTAAGGTGCCATTTATATTGGCCTTCCAGTCTAAATATAGCAGCCTGCAGTCACCCCAGAAAAGGCGCATCTATTAAATGCGCCAATTATTGTGCTATGTCCAGCTCTTCCCACTTGCCCTGTGGCGGAGGCAAGTGGGGTTCATATTTGTGGGGTTGATGTCACCTTTGCGTTGTCCACTGACATCAAGCCCACGGGTTAGTAATGGAGAGGCGCATATAAGATGCATCTCCATTACTAATCCTATAGTTATATAATTAAACACATAGCAAGAGTAAAGTCCTTTATTTGAAATAAAAACAAAACACACTTTTATGTTTTTAATTAATAAAGAATAACAAACAGTTATACTCACCTAACACCAATTCCATTGAAGCCATTGTCTCCTGTAATATAACAAAAATAAAAAAACAACCATATCCCTCACCTGTCTGCAGTTCTGTCCCACACCGGAATTCATGTCTGCGATAATTTTCAGTCTGACCTGTGCCAAGATGCGACCATCCAGACTGAAAACCACAAGAGAATGAGCTGCTGCAAGCGCAGCCTCAGTGACCTGACCCCTCTTTTTCCATTAACAGCACTTGAATGGATAAACCTCCATTACAGTCTCTAATGCCGTCTTGCTCTTCACCATGATAGCCTTTGAGAGTTTTGCTGTAAGGTACACCCATAACTGAACATCTTACTTGTAGCCCATCTTCGTACAGCAGTCTTCTGATAGTTTGTGTAGATGTCGTTGTTCCACCTCTCAGTGTGTCTGAGATGCAGTTACTGACTGCAAAGCCATTCAATCTGATGCAGGGGCGTAGTTAAGCTGTCAGTACTTTGATGTACAGCTCAGCTGTCCAGTCTAGTAAAAGGGTATGCAGAGCTGTCAGTGTGTAAATTGACAGCTCTGCTTTCCAATCTGAGACTGGGAGGTGCTGGCTGTTTCTTAGTGTTCATTCTCACAAGTGATTGCCAGGCTGCTTAACTGAACGGTTACTCCCAGAACTCTGCCAGACATACATTCATATTGTGTGGATTGTCTCTCTGTGCCTTACATTCCTTTTGTTGATCTTTCATTGTTTAACCTTGGACCTCGTTCTGACTATCCGTCTATTTAACCCCTTCTGCTCTGATCCGTTACCACCTGGTATTCTTTTCAAAAACCTGACCTGCACATCCAAACATAGACTAAGTGTGAACAGGTGCTGAACATAGAGTCGCCAACTCGTATATAGTTAAGTAAATAAGGCAGCACACTGCAGCGCTAGAACATGCAAACTTGAAATATGAAATTTGAACTGCATTACTGCACTAGAAATATGAAAAATGAGAGCGTTTAGCACATAAAAATGGCCAATTTTATGTGTACCTGGTAGCCTCTTTACGGCATCTCTCTTATACCATTTTTCATATTTCTAGTGCAGTAATGCAGTTCAAATTTCGTTTTTCAAGTTTGTATGTTCTAGCGCTGCAGTGTGCTGCCTTATTTACTTAACTATATACGAGTTGGTGACTCTAGGTTCAGCACCTGTTCACACTTAGTCTATGTTTGGATGTGCCGGTCAGGTTTTTGAAATGTATTCTTTAGCCTTCTGATCGTGCACTCCGCCTCCTAGCTTCAGGTGTTTTAATTACAGCAGGTCCAATACCCCTCCACAGAGAGAGAGAATTTTAGTCTAAGAAGAGGTTTCACATGTACCCATTCAGATGGAGATGTTTATTCTCAGCGAGATAAGGCAAGTTTAGGACCTGGTATAAGAGAGATGCCGTAAAGGGGCTACCAGGTACACATAAAATTGGCCATTTTTATGCACTAAACGCTCTCATTTTTCATATTTCTAGTGCAGTAATGCAGTTCAAATTTCGTATTTCAAGTTTGCATGTTTTGGCGCTGCAGTGTGCTGCCTTATTTACTTAACCACCTGGTATTCTGACCTTGGAACAAAACCTGACTGCGCATTTGTCTCTTATTTCTGTTTATGACGTACCTTCATGGCGTCTGACCTTTGATTCATCTCACGGCTTGTCCATGAGAGGTGACTCAGAGTCACAGTAGATACTGGAAAATAAAGATAGCTCACCAACAGCCACAGCAGGTGCACAGAACTCTGCATTGTCTTGACCTGGTTAGCAATGAAAACTTGAAATGTTCCAGCTCCTTCAATAAAATTCAAAATGTATTCAATGCACATTAAAGCATGTTGAAAGCTCCAGAACCCTACTTAAAACAGGGGAGGTACAGCGACGCATTTAGATTGCTGAGCAATCTTTATCAAAGATGATATCCTTCAAAGACTGCAATTAGATTTGAGCAACTTTTACTTTTTTCGGATCGAGTTGGGTTTTGCGAAATCCGACTTTGTCAAAAGTTGGGTCGGGTGAAATCGGCCGATTATTGCGAAAAGTCGGGGGCTGACTGAAACACGAAACCCAATGCAAGTCAATGGGGAATCAAAGTCGGCAGTGAGTGGAGGACAGGAAAACACCTACAGCGCCCATTTTAATGCCAAAACCATCAATTCTTATTACTTAAGCTTGTCAGTCTTAATTTACTTTATAATAATAGTTAGGCATTGAAAACTGGGAGTCCATTGGCTAAAGTTTTGGGGGGTGCGGGCTGGCTCAAGATTTTTGTGGGCCCAGGAATCGCGGAATACGTCACGGCGGTGGAGCAGAGAGAGGTAAGTATTTACCTAAGTAAGTATATAAGGGGGGGCGGCACTCGTTGGCACTGGCACAGGGCCCCTCATAGTATGGTGGTGTGTTTGACGGCGGGTGGACCACCACCACCATCAGTACCAGCTGGCAACCACCACCCACGGGCTCTTCCACCAGACTTCCTCATTTTTTGGAAAATCTAACCAAAATAACAACCGTTATATGGTACTGTAAAACAAGGTAGAAGGTGTATATAAACTTGTTGAGAATTTAAATCTCCCTTTTTTTGGGGGGGAGACTGAAACAAAACTCAGGCCCAGTGTTTATAACAACACAATGTAAGTGGCAGAAAGTGGCTGGCTGATATACGACAAACTAACAGGACTGAAGTATATCCACTTTGTGAGAATTTGAATCTCCCTTTTTTGGGGGGGAGACTGAACCAAAACTCAGGCCCAGTGTATATAACAATGCAATCTAAGTGGCAGAAAGTGGCTGGCTGATATATGACAAACTAACAGGACTGAAGTATATCCACTTTGTGAGAATTTGAATCTCACTTTTTTGGGGGGAGTGTAAAGCTGCAGCAGCTTCGTACGCAGTGAAGAAGCAGTGACCCACAAATTCAAACGCAAAAGTCTATTTTAATGTGTTTCTTCACAGCATTAAAGTCCACTTCACATAAATGCATATAACTTCAGTGATCAGTTTACACCAGTTCAAAGTAATGCATATCACATGGCTTTAGATTTGTGGTCCCTAAACAGGCGAGAATTCCCTTGTCCAGTTTCCCTGGGTGACCGCACGCCATCTCACAGTCTCTATACGTCTCCGTACACACAGCCTCATATGTTGCAGACGTTACACATGCCAGCCCTCCTCTGACTAGTTCTTGTGGGTGTCCTGCATCGCTGTATCACAGTCTCTTACAGACTCATTACTCACACAGTCGTACACAGTTCAGGATATCCTCCGGATAGCAGCCGGGCACCATATCCACCTGTTTGCAATCGTTACACATGCTAGTCCTCTTTCGGGTACAGGACATCCACCTCCGGGCACAGGACTATCCACATCCGACTCTTACGGGCACAGGATATCCACCTCCGGGCAACAGGACTGTCCACATCCGAGACCAGTACCATGAACGACTTGCATCTCTGTGTACGCTGCAGGTGCCAGGCTATCAGCTGCCCTGGGTGCTGGCTCTGCTGGCCTCCATGCACTCTGCAGACCAGCACACACCAGACTGACGCTGATGTGCACCTGGCCTCTCCTGGCCAGACACCTGACACGGCCTGCACGGCCATACCCCTTACTGCAGGGCTTTTAAACACACACAAACCTGTGGCCTTCAGCCACAAGGAAAACCCGGACCAGAGATCCGTGACTCTCATGCACACCTATGGACTTCATCCGTCTGCATGCACATTCTGGGGAGAACAAACAGCGCCCCCTAGCTGTATCAGAGGCCACAGCCTCACAGGAGACTGAACCAAAACTCATGCCCAGTGTATAAAACAACACAATGTAAGTGGCAGAAAGTGGCTGGAAGATATATGAAAAAATACAAGGACTGTAGTACAATTTCAATCTCCCTACAATGATCTCAGGACAAGTATGGCAGCAATAAAAAGGACTGCTGCACACCAAAGTGTGGACAAATACACAAGATAACTGTGCAGAAAGGAGCAACAGGATTTTTGCTTTTAAAAAAGCAGTTGGTTTGCACAGCGGCGTGCAAACAGCAATGCAGCTATCAGGGAGCCTTATACGGCAGCCTAATAAGCTACAAAGCTGATGCTGATGCTGATGCACAAAAATACAAACTCCACTGTCCCTGCAAACAAATGGTGGTGTTAGACAGTGGAAATCGCTACAGCACAAGCAGTTTGGGGGTTAATCTTCCCTCCCTAACTATATCCCTTCTTCTGATGAAGCTGCAGCTCTCCCTATGCTATGATCGGCACGTCAATCAGTGTCATGCCCTTCTCTAAGATGGTGGGGACCAAGACCTATGTCATCACGCTGCCCACACTCTGCGTCCTCCTTCATTGGCTGAAAAATGGCGCTGAAAGTGTCATATGAAACGCGACTTTTGCGCGCAGTTTGGCGAACTCATGGCCGATCCCACCCTAGGATCGGGTCGGGTTTCATGAAACCCGACTTTGCGGTAAGTCGGCGATTTTTGAATTTGTCCGATCCTTTTCGCTCAACCCTAACTGCAATGCTTTAAATCATGAAATGACCAATCACAGCAGTTGGAGCATATCACATGATATGATGCAGGCCCTAATTGCACATATAAACATAATCAACATAAAAAAGACATACATTTAAAAATACTTACACATAAAAACAAGAAACATAAAAAAAAGTTTCCATAAAATCTTGATCTCATGGTCTCAATAATGGAACATAAATTCATTGTGTTTGTTCCGACCATTGGCTGCTCGTGTGCAATGATTGCATATCTAGAAGGCTTCTCGTGTGAGGAGATTCTATTTGGTTTCTCCTCTATGAAATGAACTAGTAACCTGCTCAATTGCACATACCCGAAAAGGCGCTATATTACATGAGTGATTGGAGATAAAGTGTGTAGCTGCTGATGAGACATTACGATGTTTGGGAAGTCGTAAATTTGTTCAGATATTCTTTCTGGGAAGTACATCCCACATACACCTTTTAATGCACAAAACAATCAATTTTGCATATGACATTGGATGAATTACAAGTCATAAATTGTTTAATATTAAACTTCATTGAGCGGTCAAAATTGTTGAAACTTTTACCATATATAAGCTGTTTACATGTTCTACAGTTCGTGCCCCCGCTTTTAAAAATCCCTTGCAATCTAACCACATTTTTGTGCTTTTTTGGCAATAAATGCACTAGGAAAAAAATTATATTTCCAAGTGTGGGTGGTCATCTAACACCTATATTACATCCTGAAGTGTGGAATGGATGCCAATGACACATCTTCATGCAAAATGGGAAGAAATCTATTTATGATATTTCTGATTTCATAAAATTTAGAGCTATTTTGAAAACAAACATATAACTCGTTTGTTTGGTGACGTAAAAATTAATTCTTCATGTTTTTTGTTTGATACTATATTTAGTGCCCGATTAAGAGTCCAGTTGGGATTGTTTCTCCATTTTAGATTTTTTATAGATTGATTAAGTTCTGTTGATAATTTTTCCTCTCACTATAATTTGGCTTTACCCTAGTGAGTTCACCCACAGAGATTTAATTGATATCGTGTCTTAGGTGATTGCAAGTATGGTGTTCCCACTATAAGATTTGGAAGGCGTTTTAGTTGATATATCCTTATTGTGTTCCCCAAATAATTCCAAATACAAAAATAATATATATGTCAGATCATGTTTATGGGTGAAACTGAGAATAAATTAATTGGAGTTCAGATAACTGATGAAATCTGGTATGACAAATACATCACCATCCCGTATAATGAGCATGTCATCGATGTATCTGCCACACAAGATAATAGCAGATGCAAGCACATTCCTGGTGGAAAATAAAACTAAATATTCACAAAATGCTATTACAAGGCTGGCTAGCGATGAGGAAAATTTTTCCCAATTGCCATGCTGGTGTGCTGTAAAACAGTATTATTCAAGGAGCTGGAACAATTAAAGGGAACCTGTCATCCCCAAAATCGATGGTGAGGTAAGCTCACCGTCATCAGGGGCTTATCTACAGCATTCTGTAATGCTGTAGATAAGCCGCTGATGTATCCTGAAAGAGGAGAAAAAGACATTAGATTATACTCACCCAGGGGCGGTCCTGCTGCGATGGGTGTCTCAGGTCCGCTCCAGCGCCTCACATCTTCATTCCATGATGTCCTCTTCTGGTCTTCACGCCTTGGCTCTGGTGCAGGCGTACTTTGTCTGCCCTGTTGAGGGCAGAGCAAAGTACTGCAGTGCGCAGGCGCCGGGCCTCTCTGACCTTTCCGGCGCCTGCGCTCTGCAGTACTTTCCTCTGCCCTCAACAGGGCAGACAAAGTATGCCGGAGCCGGAGCCACGGCATGAAGTCCAGAGGAGGACATCATGGAATGAAGATGGGAGGCACCAGAGCAGACCTGAGACACCCATTTGACCAGACCGCAGTGGGACCACCCCTGGGTGAGTATAATCTAACCTCTTTTTCTCCTATTTCAGGTTACATCGGCGGCTTATCTACAGCATTCCAGAATGCTGTAGATAAGCCCCTGATGACGGTGACCTTACCTCACCATCGATTTTGGGGGTGACAGGTTCCCTTTAAAGACTTCACAATAGATAATGTTTGAGGTCTCAGACTTGTTATATGGCATCCAATTTCATTTGCAATACAATCATGAAACCAGTAGTAGGGTAATTTCTCTAAAGTGTCATACTAACTGTTTTTTTCACACCACAATGCCTGGATGAATGCTACTGTGAGCAGCCTGATTGGCCAAATTGTGCTGCCCTGACCTGCAGCATCTCAGGACTTGTCTTCCATTGAACACTTCTGGGACGTTATTGGTTGGCAATTGCAAAATGAGCTGTCTGCAGCATATCTCGATGATTTGCCCACATGCATACAGCATCATTCCTCACCATCTAATAAATTTGCAGGAGTTTCATTACTGGAAAGCTTGTAATTTCTCATAAAATACTCATGGGGGAAAGAAGAGAGAACCCCATAACAGCTTACTCTCTATGGAAGAGAGACAGGAACCCGCTGACCACAAGATCTGACGCTCTGCTGAAGAGAAAGACTTGCCCAATGATTCTAGAGAAGGAAGATGACTCTTCCATACAAACTGTGCTTCACTGGGAACCGCTGATCTGTGATGGCCGATGTACTGACAACCACTGTACAAGGTGTGGTTAACCGTAAGATGCCGTAGCTTCAGGGAATTATGGAGAGGGCAACATGGCAATGCAAAATGACATACTTCAGCAGTGTGGAAAATGCTGGTGGGCAAGTTATTTTTTTGCAAACTTTGAATCAAAGTTATTTTGTACGATTGTCTCAATCTACTCAAGACTACAGCAGGCTTTATAAACACTAATATGTTTGCAACAAGTTAATACATAAAATTTGTATAGCATTACTGCTATATATATAATATATACTAGTTTAGTAGAATATGCTAAAAATGAAGGCAATTACTGCATAAACTGGTTAATTCACTAGCCACGATAAGGTGCATTTTTCTTTAATTTATTTAGGCTAACTCTAACTTAACATTTATCAAACATGCCTCTCCTGGGCTAAAAGCCTACAAATTTAAAGGGCTGGTGGAATCCAGCATTAACTAAAAACAATCTGAGCCTGGAGTGAGTGGAGGAGTCAGTTGTTTAATAAATATTAGGCTATGGTCTCATCAAGGAAAAGTATGCCTCGTAAGGCTGATGGGCTCTCATGAATTGACTTTTTTGTGTGATAAGCACCTTTATTTTTATAAGTATGTTTTATATAACAGTAATGCAGCTCAAATTTCACATAGTCAATGTTTGCCTACAAATTAGGTAGGCTAAGAGGCTGTTGTATTCAAGTTTTCAATAATTCAAAATGGTTTCCATTCTTAACTATTATTGCTAGTATAAGTGGGTTTATAATTTGTCAATAAATGTATATTTTGCTTTTCCAAAACAAATGCTGAAAAAGCTGTGTAATCAAGAGCATTGATACCTTTTATGGAAAGGTGAAAACAGTGGTGTAGCTAGAGTCTCGTGGTATATATATGTAAGGGGGTGCCATGCCTTTACCCCCTTAAAGTATTTTGCTGCTAAATATGTATAGGTTGCATGCGTTATTTATATTTAGATATTTTAGGGTAGTGCAGTGCTGAAGTCCGTCCACTAGATGTGGGTATACTATTGCACTAGTACCCAGGAGTGTACATAGTTAACATAGGAAGGGTTTGCTGTAGTTAAGATAGGAGGACTTCCTGACTCCAGCCAGCAGGGCCAGGGTGCCCAGGATACTCGGGTGGGCTTAAGGCCCGAGCCACACAGCAATCAAATAACATTTGGGAAAGTAAAATGCCCAGCCATCCAGAGTCTGCAGGGACTGACAGAGGTACAGCTGAAGTGGCAGTGGGACCGCAGTCTGAGCTGAAGAAAGAGGAAAGGTCCAGGACAGTACATGGGACACAGGTCACTCAAAATGTGGCAGGTCATTACGTGGGCCAATGCCTTTAGATCCGGGGTGAAATGGACGAGGGAGTCCTCAGTCATAGAGATCCTGCACATTAAGGACGCTGTGTTACCGCTGGAGGCGGTAGGACCCAGTAATATACTGACGGACATAGAGCAGAGGGCAGAGGAAGGAAGCATTGTAAACTGTGTGAAACCGGATGCTGATGTGGTTACTGACCAAGATGTGCTGAGAGAACACATCAAGTAAAGTTCTTCATTTTAAGTTTGATTCTGACTCTGTCTCTATTTGTATAACTACGTTGGCTACAGGACTTCAGCAAGCCCGATGGGACCTTGGTGGTACAGGAGATGTAGCAGAAGGTATGATGACAAAGGGACAGTATTTTCATGTGATGGGAGACAAGGGTGCACTACAACACATAGGCTCAGCCACGACTATCCCTCTGGTGCTCCCTCACATATATATCGCCCATCCTGGTATATGTCCTCCGCTCTGCCACTGTTCTTTAATATATAGGAAAAAATAAACCATACTCACCTTCCCTCTGCTCTTCTCTTCTGCCACAGCAGCTGACTTCAACGTGCAAGTGAAGGGAGCACATGATGTCACTGCCATTATTTGCAGATGATACAAAACTATGTATATTTGCAGATGATACAAAACTATGTAAAACAGTTAATACAAGAGAAGATAGTATTCTGCTACAGATGGATCTGGATAAGTTGGAAACTTGGGCTGAAAGGTGGCAGATGAGGTTTAACAATGATAAATGTAAGGTTATACACATGGGAAGAGGGAATCAATATCACCATTACACACTGAACGGGAAACCACTGGGTAAATCTGACAGGGAGAAGGACTTGGGGATCCTAGTTAATGATAAACTTACCTGGAGCAGCCAGTGCCAGGCAGCAGCTGCCAAGGCAAACAGGATCATGGGGTGCATTAAAAGAGGTCTGGATACACATGATGAGAGCATTATACTGCCTCTGTACAAATCCCTAGTTAGACCGCACATGGAGTACTGTGTCCAGTTTTGGGCACCGGTGCTCAGGAAGGATATAATGGAACTAGAGAGAGTACAAAGGAGGGCAACAAAATTAATAAAGGGGATGGGAGAACTACAATACCCAGATAGATTAGCGAAATTAGGATTATTTAGTCTAGAAAAAAGACGACTGAGGGGCGATCTAATAACCATGTATAAGTATATAAGGGGACAATACAAATATCTCGCTGAGGATCTGTTTATACCAAGGAAGGTGACGGGCACAAGGGGGCATTCTTTGCGTCTGGAGGAGAGAAGGTTTTTCCACCAACATAGAAGAGGATTCTTTACTGTTAGGGCAGTGAGAATCTGGAATTGCTTGCCTGAGGAGGTGGTGATGGCGAACTCAGTCGAGGGGTTCAAGAGAGGCCTGGATGTCTTCCTGGAGCAGAACAATATTGTATCATACAATTATTAGGTTCTGTAGAAGGACGTAGATCTGGGTATTTATTATGATGGAATATAGGCTGAACTGGATGGACAAATGTCTTTTTTCGGCCTTACTAACTATGTTACTATGTTACTATGTTACTATGCCATGCACCCCCAGTAATGTGCACTCTGATGTCAGCTGCTAGCCTCTGATTGGCTCACAGTGTATATTACTGTGCATGGACATGACCTGTCTGTATTCTGCAATACACTTCAGATGAAAGTGCGTCTGAGGAGGGGGTTTATAATTTGTCAAAAAATTTAATTTTTATTTTTCAAAAAGACAGGCTGAAAAAGGTGTGTAGCAAAGGGCATTGATACCTTTGATGGAAGGGTTAAAGCAGTTGCGTAACTACAGTCTCCTGTGCCCCATGCTGGTACACATATCCTCATTCTGATAAATATCTCTTATCCTGGATCCCATCCTGGTATATACATGTTAGGTGTCGAGCTCCCGCCTCAGCACAGGGGGAATCTCGAACCATCTCCGCTGCAGTCTCACATTCTTCTCCAGCCGCAGTGGAGTCTGCTCAGCAGAGATGTCGGTCCCAGCATCTAGCTCAGGCTGATACTGGATGACTAGTTACTACTGCCCTTCCTGGCTCTGTCCTTGTATCCAGCAATGTTCAGCAGTGAGCAGGTCTTTCTGAGACTAAGTCCTGCTTTTCCCTTACTGAGCATGCCCACGGGACAACCTCCCATTGGAGGTCAGGGGTCACATGCTCATGTCCTGTTGCGGCTCATATTGGACCATCTGGAAGGTCTTGTAGCACTGCTGCTATAAAAGGTTGGCATGGCCGCTCAGCCATGCGCTAGTGCACATTTGTAAATGTGTGTGTGTTGACGTGTGAAAGTCACTCATTAATTATCCCCTCCCTTGTGTATGACTGCTCATGTTAGGTGGATGATTGCTATCTAGCACCCGACTTCCTATCAGCACGTGACACACAAAACAGCATCAAATTGCTGTGACCACCAGTGTGGCGCCGTGCGCTTTCACAGCGCTTTCCTTGCCCAAGCCTGGGTGGATAATGGTGTCCGCCAGAGCGGCACCACACACACTCCCGTGCATTTAAATTATTATTTTAGTTATGCTGACACGCCAGTTGCGGTGTTGAGCGCAAGAGGTCTAGTTGTACTCTAATCCCGAGTCTAGGGGTAGAGTTCTGTGACTCCTTGCTTACGCTCTTTGTGCTGTACCGCGGCCCTGTGACATAACAGGGTCCTCTTTCTTCATACTGGGTGAAGTTAACCCGTGTGTGAATCCATATTGTACCGCCATGTAGTCCGTCATTACTTAGCAGCAGGTACCATCTCTGCACGGTGGACCCCGGGTTGCGAACGCACCTTACTCTATCTTTCTAATTATTTGGTGCGTTTCGCTAGCCCTAACTTACTGTATTTATATCCCCCATCCTGGCATTTGTCCTTTATCCTGGGCCACATCCTAGTTTATATATTCCCATCCTTGTACATGTCCCCTGTAATAGCGCTGTTCTCTAATGTATAGAAAGAAATAAACAATTATACTCACCCTCCCTCCTCTCTCCTGCCGCGATGCATCCTCTTCTGAAACCGGCAGCAAACTTCAGCACGCAAGCAACGGGAGCTCATAATGTCACTGCCATGCACCCCGGTCATGTGCACGCTGATGCCAGCTTCTGGACTCTGATTGGCTGGCAGTGTGTATTGCTGTGCACAGACCCGACCGGTCTGTGTGCTGCAATACACTTCAGCTGAATGCCCTGGATGCACACCCAACTAAAGTATTTACTCACCCACCAGGTCCGGTCTCGGTCGCAACCTCTGCGACTGCGGTAGTTAAGTTCAAAGGTGAAAAGCATTAAACCAAGTCTAATGATATTGAAAAATAAAATAATAATTATACAAATAATAATAATAATAATAGCAATAAAAAATGGTTTTTACCGCTAACAAACATACGCAAAATTTATATTTTACAGTAATAATAAAATACCTTTTTTTTCTACTTTTTACTAATACTTTCCTCCTCTAAAATAGTTTAAGGAATTATAAGATTTCCTTTAATTTAATTGAAACCTTTTTGTCAAGGTCAAGAAAATTAATTCTTAATCGGTATGTGTGAAAACAAATGTATTTTTCTATATTGAATTTTCGTCTGAGAATGACTAGGCTACTTTTCACTAAAGTATTCAAGGGATAAAAAAAAAAAAAAAAAAAAAAAAATCTTTGCTTGCCTGAAGCACAGGCCAGATGCTTTTTCTTCCAGATTTCCTCCATCAAAGCGTCTGCTGGTTGGAAAATAAAATCCACAGCAATAATGAAACATATTAAAATGCATGCAAAGTCTTGAGGGCTTATAATATGCTAAAAAACTGGCAATACATGTTTACATCCATATATCAAGTTGGATGTGCTGAAAAGATTTAAAGTGTAAAATATGCAAATATGTGTCATATTGTCACACTTGGTCTCTCTAATGGAACTCCCTTTCATCGCAAGTCTCCTTAATTTCATGAATATTGCATGCTCCTCACACCTTCCACTATTGCTGTTGCTAGGCTGGAAGGATTATGAAAATATGCTAAGTGTTGCTTTCATCCAATACAAATTTTACATTATAAATAGCGGATTTCTTTTTTTATGAAACACAATTAATAGTTATTCACTTCTTAGAAAACAAGGAGCTACAAAAGCATTGTTTAATGGAATTCTTTCTGCTCTTCATGGCTGGAGGCGAGAGGATCTCAGATTTTTTTTCTACAGTGACAGGGAGAAGACATTAAACAAGGGAAATGTGGCAATTTGTGTGGATGCAAAATGAAATAGTTATTATGTATTACTTCTCAATAATAAAAAATAAAGTAAACTAGTATTATAACATTCTATGTCTATCTATTGATCTATCTACAAATATCTATCCCATAACTTTCTATCTATCTATCTATCTATCTATCTATCTATCTATCTATCTATCTATCTATTATCTATCCATCATCTATCTCAGTAAAAAAAAATGTAAGAGCTCTAGCTCCAATTAAGTGAAAAATAAAACAAGCAAAAACAGACATTTCTTCATTCATAGTGCTAATACAATCTTTTGTCTTCAAACACAATACATCAATACATTTTATTTTGAATTAAGCGGAGATGGGATCCTACCTGTATTTTCTGGTTTATACATTTTTGGAAAGTTTGGTATTTGTCTTGAGGCCTATACCAGCATTTTTTAAGCTTTCATTTTGACAAATTTCTACTCTATAAAAAGAACAAGAAACAATAAGGCAATGCCAGTCTCAATTTTTTTCTGATATATAGTATACAGTGGCTTGCAAAAGTATTCATCCCGATGGCTTTTTACCTATTTTGTTACATTACAACTTGTCTTTAAATACTTTTGTAATCCCATTTGCGTGTAATCCATCAGCACTAGTGTTGAGCATTCCGATACTGCAAGTATCGGGTATCGGCCGATATTTGCTGTATCGGAATTCCGATACCGAGTTCCGATATTTTTGCGAAATCGGAATCGGCGTGTGCGGTGCGTATGGTTCCCAGGGTCTGGAGGAGAGGAAACTCTCCTTCAGGCCCTGGGATCGATATTCATGTAAAAAATAAAGAATAAAAATAAAAAATATGGATATACTCACCCCTCCGAAGGACCCTGGCTGTCACCGCTGTGAGTGTCTGCCTCCGTTCCTAAGAATGCAGTGAGTGAAGGACCTTTAATGATGTCACGGTCACGTGAGCAGTCAGGTGACCGGTCACCTGACCATGACGTCATCGAAGGTCCTTCAATCTCTGCAATTCTTAGGGACGGAGGCAGACGCTCGCAGCGGTGACAGCCAGGGTACTTCGGAAGGGTGAATATATCCATATTTTTTATTTTTATTCTTTATTTTTTACATGAAAATGGATCCCAGGGCCTAAAGGAGAGTTTCCTCTCCTTCAGACCCTGGGAACCATCCAGGATACATTCTGATATTTGTGTCCCATTGACATGCATTGGTATTGGGTATCGGTATCGGCGATATCCGATATTTTTGGGATATCGGCCGATACCATCCGATACCGATACCTTTGAATATCGGAAGGTATCGCTCAACACTAATCAGCACTAAATAGTCTAAGGTAGTGGAGTAAGAAAATATAGGCCTAAATTAAATTTATATAATCAAATAACTAAAAATTGGCATTTGCATATCTATTCACTCTTTTTGCTTTAAAGCCCTTAAAAATTTCTGGTACAAGCAATTACCTTCATAAGTCACATGCTTAGTGAAAGGAAGTCCACGTGTGTGTAATCTCAGTGTCACATGTCTATCAGTATATACACTTTACCTTTTCTGAAAGGCAACAGAGGCTGCAACATCATTAGGCAAGAGGAAACATTAACCAAAGAACACCATGAAAACCAAGGAGATCTCTAAACAAGTAAGGGACAACGTTGTTGAAAAATACACATCAGGGTTGGGTTATAAAACCGTCTCAATCCCTGATGATCTCCCGGACCACCATCAAATCCATTATCATCATATGGAAAGAACATGGTACTACCAACAAACCTGCTAAGAGAGGGTGCCCACCAAGACCCTCAGCCTGGGCAAAGAAGGCATTAATAAGAGATGCTTTGTCCCTGTGGAAGCGTTCTGCTGAGTGTGAAAATGTCATTGTCGACCTTTCTTTCCCCACATCCCTTGCCTGCTGCTTGTATGTCCCGTAGTAAGGAATAAAGGACTGCTTTTTAAAGGAATGGTGAGTGCCATTTTTTCTCTTTTTTTGTATATAATTTATCTGTAATTACGGATGAGCACCACCATAAACTTTTTAACGGTGATAGTTTGCAAGATGGTGATATTTCTCCTTTTTTTTAAAAAAAAATAGCATGGTGCCATAGACACTCTAAGACATTGCATTAACCAGAGAGGCAGCTCAGAGACAAAAGGTAACCCTGAAGGAGCTGCAGAGTTCTCAAGCAGAGACTGGAGTATCTGTCCATGCAACTACAATAAAATATTTGCTCCAGAGAGGTGGCCTTTAGGGAATAGAGGGCAGAAGAAAACATTTACTTAAACACAAAAATTGAAAAGCTCATTTTGAATTTGAAAAAAGACATGTGGGAAACTCCACCAATTGAAATACATTGAGGAAGGTGCTGTGGTCAGATGAGACCAAAATTAATAATAATAATAATAATAATAATTTTTATTTATATAGCGCCAACATATTCCGCAGCGCTTTACAAATTTAAACTTTTGTCCATCAAGTTAAATGCTATGTCTGGCAAAAATCCATCACAGCTCATCCACACAAGAACTGTTGTGAATTCTGCTCTTGGGCTCCCTCCGGTGGTTTTGAGTGGTAGTGCTGCTGTCTTTGGATCGCAGCATTTATCAGGTGTGTCCACTTATTGCAATTTGGACTGAGCTATTTAGTCCTGCTTTATCCTTTAGTCAGTGCCAGTTGTCCATTGTTTTTGGAGGATTCACATCCCTGACTGGTCTCTCCTGTTTTGCTGTTCTTTTCAACAAAGATAAGTTCTGGCTTTGTTCTTGCTGTCCACATGCTGTGGGCCTTATAGTTCTGTGCATTTTCTTGTTTTGTCTTGTCCAGCTCTGTCTGTGTAAGGATTTTTTGCAGCCTAGCTGTATCTCTGGAGATGCAGATATACCCTCCATGTCTTTAGTCAGATGTGGAGATTTGTATTTTCTGTGGTGGATATTTTCTAGTGTTTTAATACTGACCGCATAGTACTCTGTCCTATTCTTTCTTTTTAGCTAGAAAGGCCTCCTTTGCTAAATCCTGATTTCAGTCTGCGTATGTCATTTCCCTCTCCTCTCACAGTCAATATTTGTGGGGGGCTGTCTATCCTTTGGGGATTTTCTCTGAGGCAAGACAGTTTTCCCGTTTCTATCCTTAGGGGAAGTTAGTCCCTAGGCTGTGTTGAGGTGTCTAGGGAGTGTTAGGTACATCCCACGGCTATTTCTAGTTGCGGTGCTAAGTTCAGGGTCTGCGGTCAGTACAGGTTTCACCTTCTCCAGGGTACGTCTCATGCTGCTCCTAGGCCACCAGATCATAACAGTACAACTGGCCAACAAGCGCATCTCAGAAGAAGGGAAGAAAAGTGCTGAGACATTTTTTTTTTCTGTAGTCTGTTTTGTCTTTCCTTCCCTCTTTTCCTCTGGGTGGCTCAGGAGTTAGGCGCTGGCATGGAGGTTCAGGAATTGGTTTCTCGTGTGGACCAACTTGCTACTAGAGTACAGGGTATTTCCGATTATATCGTTCAGACTCCGGTTTTAGAGCCTAGAATTCCAACTCCTGATTTGTTTTTTGGGGACAGGTCCAAATTTTTGAGCTTTAAAATTAACTGTAAACTGTTTTTTGCTCTGAAACCCCGTTCTTCTGGTGACCCCATTCAGCAGGTTAAAATTGTTATTTCCCTGCTGCGTGGAGATCCTCAGGATTGGGCATTTTCCCTGGAATCTGGGAATCCTGCTTTGCTTAATGTAGACACCTTTTTTCAGGCGCTAGGGTTATTGTATGATGAACCTAATTCAGTGGATCATGCAGAGAAGACCTTGTTGGCCCTGTGTTAGGGTCAAGAAGTGGCAGAATCGAATTGACAGAAATTTAGAAAATGGTCTGTATTGACTAAATGGAATGAGGATGCCTACGCGGCAATTTTCAGAAAGGGTCTTTCTGAATCCATTAAAGATGTTATGGTGGGGTTCCCCACGCCTGCTGGTCTGAGTGAGTCTATGTCTCTGGCCATTCAGATTGATCGGCGCTTGCACGAGCGCAGAGTTGTGCACACTGTGGCGTTGTCCTCCGAGCGGAACCCTGAGCCTATGCAGTGTGATAGGATTTTGTCTAGTGCTGAACGACAGATTCAGGCGTCAGAATAGGTTGTGTTTTTACTGCGGCGATTCTGCTCATGTTATTTCTGATTGCCCTAAGCGTACAAAGAGAATCGCTAGTTCTGTTACCATCAGTACTGTACAACCTAAATTTCTGTTATCTGTGACCTTGATCTGCTCATTATCGTCATTTTCTGTCATGGCATTTGTGGATTCAGGCGCCGCTCTGAACTTAATGTACTTAGAATTTGCCAGACGTTGTGGTTTCCCCTTGCAGCTTTTGCAGAACCCTATTCCTTTAAGGGGCATTGATGCTACACCGTTGGCTAAAAATAAACCTCAGTTTTGGACACAGCTGACCATGTGCATGGCGCCAGCCCATCAGGAAGATTGTTGTTTTCTGGTGTTGCATAATTTGCATGATGCTATTGTGCTAGGTTTTCCATGGTTACAGGTACATAATCCGGTGTTAGATTGGAAATCTATGTCTGTGACTAGTTGGGGTTGTCAGGGGGTTCATGGTCACGTTCCTCTGATGTTAATTTCCTCTTCCGAAATTCCTGAGTTTTTGTCAGATTTCCAAGATATATTCGATGAGCCCAAATCCAGTTCCCTTCCACCGCATAGGGACTGTGATTGTGCTATTGACTTGATTCCAGGTTGTAAGTTCCCTAAGGGCCGACTTTTCAACCTGTCTGTGCCAGAACATGCCGCCATGCGGAGCTACATTATGGAGTCTTTGGAGAAGGGGCATATTCGGCCATCTTCTTCACCATTGGGAGCAGGTTTTTTTTTTGTTGCCAAGAAGGATGGCTCCTTGAGACCCTGTATTGATTATCGCCTCTTGAATAAGATCACGGTCAAATTTCAATACCCTTTGCCTTTGCTTACTGATTTGTTTGCTAGGATTAAGGGGGGCTAGTTGGTTTACTAAGATTGACCTTCGAGGGGCATATAATCTTGTTCGTATTAAGCAGGGTGACGAATGGAAAACTGCATTTAATATGCCCGAAGGCCATTTTGAATACCTTGTTATGCCATTCGGACTCTCTAATGCCCCATCTGTGTTCCAGTCCTTCATGCATGATATCTTTTGGAGTTATCTTGATGAATTCATGATTGTATATTTGGATGATATTTTGATTTTTTCCGATGATTGGGAGTCTCATGTGAAACAGGTTAGGATGGTATTTCAGATCCTCCGTGATAATGCTTTATTTGTGAAGGGGTCTAAGTGCCTCTTTGGAGTGCAGAAGGTTTCTTTTTTGGGCTTCATTTTTTCTCTCTCATCTATAGAAATGGATCCGGTTAAGGTTCAGGCCATTCATGATTGGATTCAGCCCACATCTGTGAAGAGCCTTCAGAAATTCTTGGGCTTTGCTAATTTTTATCGTCGTTTCATTGCCAACTTCTCCAGTGTGGTTAAACCTCTGACCGATTTAATGAAGAAAGGCGCTGATGTGACGAATTGGTCCTCCGCGGCTGTTTCTGCCTTTCAGGAGCTTAAACGCCGATTTACTTCTGCCCCTGTGTTGCATTAGCCGGATGTTTGTCTTCCATTTCAGGTTGAGGTTGACGCGTCTGAGATTGGGGCAGTTGCCGTTTTGTCTCAGAGGAATTCTGATGGTTCCTTGATGAAACCGTGTGCCTTCTTTTCTCGGAAGTTTTCGCCTGCGGAACGCAATTATGATGTCGGCAATCGGGAGTTGTTGGCTATGAAGTGGGCATTTGAGGAGTGGCGACATTGGCTTGAGGGGGCCAAGCACCGTATTGTGGTCCTGACCGATCATAAAAATCTGATTTACCTCGAGTCTGCCAAATGACTGAACCCTAGACAGGCTCGATGGTCCCTGTTTTTCTCACGTTTTGATTTTGTAGTCTCGTATCTTCCGGGTTCTAAGTATGTTAAGGCTGATGCCCTCTCTAGGAGTTTTTTGCCTGATTCTCCTGGGGTCCTTGAGCCGGTCGGCATTCTGAAGGAAGGGGTGATTCTTTCTGCCATCTCCCCTGATTTACGACGGGTTCTTCAGGAATTTCAGGCTGATAAACCTGACCGCTGTCCAGTGGGGAAACTGTTTGTTCCTGATTAGGGTTGAGCAAAATGGGTTGGCCAGATTCAGAAGTCGCCGACTTTTGGCAAAGTCGGGTTTCATGAAACCCGACCCGACCCCTGTGTGGGGTCGGCCATGAGGTCGGCGATCTTCTGATCTGGAATCGGAATTCCGATACCGATTCCTGATATGTTTAAGATATCGGGAATCGGTATCGGAATTCATATTTAAGTGTCCTGGAAGCGCTGATTCTTAGGAAGGAAGGCTGTCGGAAAGAAGCAGGGCGCGTCCGAGGGTGAGTATATACCTAATAGGAATATACTCACCCTCGGACGCGCCCTGGTTCTCACCAGCAGCCTTCCTTCTTAAGAATGAGCACCTGAAGGGCCTTCGATGACGTCGCGGCTTGTGATTGGTCGCGTGAGCAATCACATGGGCGGTCACGCGCCCAATCACAAGCCGCGACGTCATCTAAGGTCCTTCAGGCGCTAATTCTTAGGAAGGAAGCGTCCGTGGGACTTGTGCGCGGGCCAAGCCTTGTTGTTCCCGTGCTAGTGGGTTGCTTCTGCCTTTGCCGGTCCCTGAGAGGCCTTGGATGCATATTTCTATGGATTTTATTTCAGATCTTCCGGTTTCCCAGAGGATGTCGGTTATCTGGGTGGTTTGTGATCGGTTTTCTAAGATGGTTCATTTGGTACCTTTGCCTAAATTGCCTTCTTCTTCTGATTTGGTTCCGTTGTTTTTTCAGCATGTGGTTCGTTTGCATGGCATTCCGGAGAATATTGTGTCCGATAGAGGTTCCCAGTTTGTTTCTAGGTTTTGGCGGGCCTTTTGTGCTAGGCTGGGCATTGATTTGTCTTTTTCTTCTGCATTTCATCCTCAGACAAATGGCCAAACCGAGCGAACTAATCAGACTTTGGAGACCTATTTGAGATGCTTTGTCTCTGCTGATCAGGATGATTGGGTGGCTTTTTTGCCATTGGCCAAGTTTGCCCTTAATAATTGGGCTAGTACTGCTATCTTGGTTTCGCCTTTTTTTTGTAATTTTGGTTTTCATCCTCGTTTTTCTTCAGGGCAGGTTGAGCCTTCTGATTGTCCTGGTGTGGATTCTGTGGTTGACAGGCTGCAGCAAATTTGGGCTCATCTGGTGGACAATTTGGTGTTGTCTCAGGAGAAGGCTCAGCGTTTTGCTAACCGTCGTCGGTGTGTTGGTTCCCGGCTTCGGGTTGGGGATTTGGTCTAGTTGTCTTCCCGTCATGTTCCTATGAAGGTTTCTTCCCCTAAGTTCAAGCCTCGGTTTATTGGTCCTTATAGGATTTCTGAGATTATCAATCCAGTGTCTTTTCATTTGGCCCTTCCAGCCTCTTTTTCCATCCATAATGTTTTCCATAGATCTTTGTTGCGGAAGTATGTGGTGCCCGTTGTTCCCTCTGTTGATCCTCCGGCCCCGGTGTTGATTGATGGGGAGTTGGAGTATGTGGTTGAGAAGATTTTGGATTCTCGTTTTTCGAGGCGGAAGCTTCAGTATCTTGTCAAATGGAAGAGTTATGGCTAGGGTGTTAGGGGTCGAGTTCCCGCTTCTGCACAGGGGGAATCTCGAGCCACCTCCGCTGCGGTCTCCCATTCTTGTCCAGCCGCAGTGGAGTCTGCTCAGCAAAGACGTCGGTCCCAGCGTCTTGCTCATTCTCACTCTGTTCTGAGAGTTACTGCTGTTTCTCCAGTCTCTGCCATTAAAGCCAGTACTGGTCAGCAGCGAGCGGACTTCTCTGGGACTAAGTCCTTGTCTGCGCATACTGAGCATGCCCAGGGTAAGATCTCCCGTTGGAGATCGAGGGTCATGTGCTCAGGCTCTGCGGCACATTCCATTGGTCCTCTTGACAGGTCTTGGAAGGGCAAAAGTCCTGTGGCCACTTCCTGTGCTGCAACTATATAAACTGCGCATGACCGCACGGCCATGCGCTAGTATTGTCTTGTACATATGTGTGTGTGTTGTGAGTGAAAGTCGCTCTTTAAATACCCTCCCTATTGAATGTCTGTTCGCGGAAGGTGTATGTTTGCTATCTAGCGCCCGACTTGTCCAACAGCACGAAACACACATTGCAGCGTCCTCTTGCTGTGTCCGCCTGTACGGCGCCGTGCGCTTGCCTTGCACTTTCCATACCCAAGCCAGTGTGGTTGGTGGCGACCGTCAGTGCGGCATTGCTCGCACTCCTGTGTATTTATATATTTATTCTTAGTTTCCTTACACACCCAGTTGTGGTGTAGTGCCAGCGAGGGTCTAATCGGACTTCAATCCCAGTTGGGGTTAAGTACGCTGACTGCTCGCTCGCGCTTTAGGTGCGGTGCCGCGATCCTGTGACGCAGCAGGATTGCTCCCTTCACGCTGGGTGAGGTTGAACCCACGTGTATATACTTTAGTGTACCGCCATATAGTCTGCTATTTACAAGCAGCAGGGTTTCTCCTGCACGGTGGGCCCCGGACTGCGAACGCATCTTTCTTGGTGCGTTCCGCCAGTCCTAACAGAATACTAGCGCCAGGGTCTGGCTAGTAAATGGCAGACGACCAGCGTTTACAGAGGTACATCCAGCAGCTGGAGGGAAGGTTGGCAGCTCTTGAGCGTACAACCTCAGCTGTGGATGTCACTGCTGTAGCTGTTCAGGCTGCTAGTGTAGCCGCAGCCAGTTTGTCCGCTGCCACCCCTGCTCCGACTTTATCCCATCTCCCGCTTCCTGACAAGTTTGCTGGCGACAGTAAACAATGTCGCGGATTCGTGAGCCAGTGCTCCATACATCTTGAGCTCCTGGCATCACGTTTCCCTACGGAACGGGCGAGAGTGGGATTTATTCTATCTCTCTTGTCGGGCAGGGCGTTGGAGTGGGCAACGCCACTTTGGGAGCGAGATGATCGTGTGGTACAGAGTGCTCCTCTCTTCTTGGACACTCTGAAGCAGGTCTTTTTAGGACCTCGTGTTACCCACGATACCGCGCTCCAGTTGTTGACTATTATTCAGGGCACGTCCGTGGTCAGCCAGTTTGCCATCCAGTTCCGGACTCTAGCTTCTGAGTTAGAGTGGCCAGACAAAGTTCTTATTCCGGTGTTCTGGAGGGGACTGGCAGACCATGTGAAGGACGCCTTGGCCACCAGGGAGATACCCGCCACACTGGAGGAACTTATTTCAGTATCTACCCGCATCGACCTCCGTTTTCACGAGCGGAGGTTGGAGCGGACCCAGTGTAGGCAGAGGTTTCGGCTGGCTCCTACCTTCGCCAGACCTCTTGAATCTCCTGTCTTGGCGTCAGATTCCCATGAGGCCATGGAGGTTTCTCGAGCGGGACCTAAGTCTCAGGCCGCTCGAGTACCCGTGGTTTGTAAAAACTGTCATCAACTTGGACATTACGCCAATAAATGTCCGCGGCGGTCGGGAAGACGATCGCGTCTAGTAACCATTGGGGGAGGTTCACTAGACACAGCAGCATTTTCCTCCAAACTGTCCTTTAAAGGGACAATCCTGTTAGGCTCCTCCACTCTAACAGTCGAGCTTTGTGTGGATTCAGGAGCAGAGGGAAACTTCATGTCCTCTGCTTTTGCTCTACGCCATGCTATACCACTAGTCATGCTCGCCAAACCAGTTACAGTTAGAGTTGTGAATGGGGCGACACTTCCACTGCAGATCACACACCAGACAGTTCCGTTCACGCTGTCCATGTCCCCTTCCCACCAGGAGATTATTTCCCTTCTTGTTCTTCCCGAGGGAATGGATGAGATTTTGCTGGGAATACCCTGGCTCCGTTTCCACTCTCCACATATTGAGTGGTCCTCAGGGAGAATATTGGGTTGGAGTAAGTCTTGTATGGGCAGGTGTGTGAGTGAGTGTCTACAGGTTTCTACTACTGAGGTACCCGCAGACCTTTCATCTCTTCCTAGGTGCTATTGGTGCTATGCAGACGTATTCTCTAAGAAGGCTGCTGAGACCCTACCGCCTCATCGCCCCTACGACTGTCCTATAGATCTCTTGCCTGGAGCTGAACCTCCTCGGGGAAGAGTATATCCCCTCTCTCTCCCAGAGACGGAGGCTATGTCTCAATACATTCAGGAGAATTTGGCAAGAGGGTTTATAAGGAAGTCGGTGTCTCCGGCAGGGGCGGGATTCTTCTTCGTACAGAAAAAGAACGGGGAGTTATGTCCTTGCATCGATTACAGGGGTCTCAATGCTATCACCATTAAAAATAAATACCCGTTGCCCCTGATATCGGAGCTCTTTGACAGGCTAAGGGGAGCTAAGATATTCACCAAATTAGATCTGCGGGGTGCCTATAATCTGATTCGTATCCGTGAGGGAGACGAATGGAAAACGGCTTTCAATACCAGGGATGGGCACTATGAGTACCTGGTGATGCCCTTCGGGCTCTGTAATGCCCCTGCCGTTTTTCAGGACTTTGTCAACGATATCTTCCGGGATATGCTTTCCACCTCGGTTGTAGTCTATCTGGATGATATTCTCATCTTCTCTCCAGATATTGACTCCCACCGGAGAGATGTTGGCAGAGTCTTCGAACTCCTACGGGCGAATTCCTTATATGCAAAGTTGGAGAAGTGTGTGTTTGAGCAGGAGTCCTTACCTTTCCTGGGCTATATCATCTCGGCCCAGGGATTGGCTATGGATCCTGCCAAACTACAGGCAGTGATGGACTGGCAGGAACCCCATTCTCTTAAAGCGGTGCAGCGCTTTATGGGGTTCATAAATTACTATCGCCAGTTCATCCCCCACTTCTCAACTTTGGTAGCTCCCTTGGTATCCCTCACCAAGAAGGGAGCGAATCCCAAATTGTGGTCCGAAGGGGTCTCCAAGGCCTTCGCTTCTATAAAGTCCCATTTTGCTAGCGCTCCCATCTTACATCGTCCCGATGTAGATAAGCCATTCCTTATGGAGGTGGATGCCTCATCCGTTGGTGCTGGAGCAGTCCTCTATCAAAAGGATGCTCAAGGTCGGAAGCACCCATGCTTCTTCTTCTCAAAGACCTTCACACCAGCGGAGAGAAATTACTCCATCGGGGATAGGGAGTTGCTGGCAATGAAGTTGGCCTTTTCAGAGTGGAGACATCTCTTGGAGGGTGCTCGGTTCCCATTCCAAGTCTTCACGGACCACAAGAATTTGGTCTATTTGCAGACAGCCCAGCGGCTGAATTCTCGTCAGGCCAGATGGTCCTTGTTTTTCTCCCGGTTCCACTTTACTCTACATTATCTCGCCGGAGAGAAGAACATTCGTGCTGACGCTCTCTCTCGCTCCCTTGTGTCAACTGAGGAGGAGGAGGACGAGCCTCGGCTCATTGTCCCTTCAGAGAGTCTGAGAACCGTAGCTCCGGTTTCGCTTGAGTCTGTGCCTCCGGGCAAGACTTTTGTTCCCATCAATTTGCGACCGGAGGTTCTCTCCTGGGCTCATTCGTCCAGAGTGGGTGGACACTTTGGGGCAAAGAGGACATCAGAGTTGCTGGCGAGAATGTACTGGTGGCCACATATGGTTCGTGATGTCGGAGACTACGTTCGGGCATGTGTCTCTTGTGCCAAGAATAAGTCTCTCCGTCAACGGCCAGCTGGGTTGTTATACCCTCTGCCGGTGGCAGACAGGCCCTGGGAGATGGTCGGGATGGACTTTGTGGTGGGTCTGCCCAAGTCTCGTGGCTGTACCATTATTTGGGTAATCACCGACCATTTTTCTAAAATGGTGCATTTGGTGCCGCTTCCTCGGCTACCTTCTGCACGGGCCTTGGCAGCGTTGTTTATTAAACACATCTTCCGTCTTCACGGTATGCCAGACAAAATTGTCAGTGATCGGGGTCCCCAGTTTGCGTCTCGGTTCTGGAGAGAGCTTTGTCATCTTCTCACTATTGAGTTAAATCTCTCTTCGGCATATCATCCCGAGACGAATGGGTTGGTGGTGAGAGCCAACCAGACCTCGGTCACATATCTGCGACATTTTGTCTCTGCTAAGCAAGATGACTGGGCATCTTTGCTACCGTGGGCGGAGTTTGCTCTTAACAATGCTGTAGCTGACTCCACTGGACAGACCCCATTCCTCCTTAACTATGGTCAGCATCCGCGGGTACCTGTGCCCATGCCCGTGTCTTCCGCCGATTCCAGGGTGGCAGACTGGGCTGTGGAGGCACGGGACATTTGGGATCGCACTCAGGATGCCATTTGGGCTTCCAAGGAGAGAATGAGGTCCTCCGCAGACGCACATCGGCGCCCCGCTCCAACCTTTGCTCCTGGCGATTTGGTGTGGCTCTCCGCCCGTAACATCAGGCTGCGAGTTGAGTCTACCAAGTTTGCACCTCGCTACTTAGGTCCTTTTAAGGTCCTCGAACAGGTTAATCCTGTGGTTTACCGTCTGGCCCTTCCTCCACGCCTTGGTATCACCGACACCTTTCATGTGTCCCTCCTTAAGCCCGTCTACATGTCCCGGTTTTCTGATTCGTCTACTGGGACGTCGGGTTCGTCTACGGACGATTACGAGGTGAACGCTATCTTGGGGTTCAAGGTGGTTCGTGGCAAAAAATTTTATTTGGTGGACTGGAGGGCTTACGGTCCTGAGGATAGATCCTGGGAGCCTGCTGAGCACATCCGGGCTCCGCAGCTCATTGCTGCCTTCGAACGTAGCGAGGCCCAAGGAGGGGGGGTAATGTTAGGGGTCGAGTTCCCGCTTCTGCACAGGGGGAATCTCGAGCCACCTCCACTGCGGTCTCCCATTCTTGTCCAGCCGCAGTGGAGTCTGCTCAGCAAAGACGTCAGTCCCAGCGTCTTGCTCATTCTCACTCTGTTCTGAGAGTTACTGCTGTTTCTCCAGTCTCTGCCATTAAAGCCAGTACTGGTCAGCAGCGAGCGGACTTCTCTGGGACTAAGTCCTTGTCTGCGCATACTGAGCATGCCCAGGGTAAGATCTCCCGTTGGAGATCGAGGGTCATGTGCTCAGGCTCTGCGGCACATTCCATTGGTCCTCTTGACAGGTCTTGGAAGGGCAAAAGTCCTGTGGCCACTTCCTGTGCTGCAACTATATAAACTGCGCATGACCGCACGGCCATGCGCTAGTATTGTCTTGTACATATGTGTGTGTGTTGTGAGTGAAAGTCGCTCTTTAAATACCCTCCCTATTGAATGTCTGTTCGCGGAAGGTGTATGTTTGCTATCTAGCGCCCGACTTGTCCAACAGCACGAAACACACATTGCAGCGTCCTCTTGCTGTGTCCGCCTGTACGGCGCCGTGCGCTTGCCTTGCGCTTTCCATACCCAAGCCAGTGTGGTTGGTGGCGTCCGTCAGTGCGGCATTGCTCGCACTCCTGTGCATTTATATATTTATTCTTAGTTTCCTTACACACCCAGTTGTGGTGTAGTGCCAGCGAGGGTTTAATCGGACTTCAATCCCAGTTGGGGTTAAGTACGCTGACTGCTCGCTCGCGCTTTAGGTGCGGTGCCGCGATCCTGTGACGCAGCAGGATTGCTCCCTTCACGCTGGGTGAGGTTGAACCCACGTGTATATACTTTAGTGTACCGCCATATAGTCTGCTATTTACAAGCAGCAGGGTTTCTCCTGCACGGTGGACCCCGGACTGCGAACGCATCTTTCTTGGTGCGTTCCGCTAGTCCTAACATAGGGTTGAGAGACTTTTCTTTTTATAGGATCGAGTCGGGTTTCACGAAACCCGACTTTTTCAAAAGTCGGGTCGAGTGAAATCGGCCGATCCTATAGAAAAGTCGGGGTCGGGGTCGGCCGAAACACGAAACCCAATGCAGTGCATTGGGTTTCTAATGGTTCCCAGGGTCTGAAGGAGAGGAAACTCTCCTTCAGGCCCTGGGATCCATATTTAAGTGTAAAATAAAGAATCAAAATAAAAAATATTGATATACTTACCCTCGGACGCGCCCTGGTTCTTACCGGCAGACTTCCTTCCTAAGAATGAGCGCCTGAAGGACCTTCGATGATGTCGCGGCTTGTGATTGGTCGCGTGAGCAGTCACATGGGCGTCACGCGGCCAATCACAAGCCATGACGTCATCTAAGGTCCTTCAGGCATTGATTCTTAGGAAGGAAGGCTGCGGGTTAGAACCAGGGCGCGTACGAGGGTGAGTATATACCTCCTCGGACGCACCCTCGGACGCTTCCTTCCTAAGAATTAGCGCCTGAAGGACCTTAGATGACGTCGTGGCTTCTGATTGGTCGCGTGACCACCCATGTGACCGCTCACGCGACCAATCACAAGCCGCGACGTCATCGAAGGCCCTTCAGGCGCTGGATCTTAGAAAGGAAGGCTGCCGGTGAGAACCAGGGCGCGTCCGAGGGTGAGTAAATCAATATTTTTTTATTTTTATTCTTTATTTTACACTTAAATATGAATTCCGATACCGATTCCCGATATCTTAAACGTATCGGAACTCGGTATCAGAATTCCGATTCCAGAATCAGAAGATCGCCGACCTTATGGCCGACCCCACACAGGGGTCGGGTCGGGTTTCATGAAACCCGACTTTGCCAAAAGTCGGCGACTTCTGAATCTGGCCGACCCATTTCGCTCAACCCTAGTTATGGCCAGGAGGATAATTCTTGGGTTGTTGCCTCCGATGTTCATGCTGAAGATTTGATTCGTGCCTTTCATTTGGCTCGTCCTGATCGGCCTGGGGCTCTGGTGAGGGTTCGGTGACCCCTCCTCAAGGGGGGGTACTGTTGTGAATTCTGCTCTTGGGCTCCCTCCGGTGGTTATGAGTGGTAGTGCTGCTGTCTTTGGATCGCAGCATTTATCAGGTGTGTCCACTTATTGCAATTTAGACTGGGCTATTTAGTCCTGCTTTATCCTTTAGTCAGTGCCAGTTGTCCATTGTTTTTGGAGGATTCTCATCCCTGACTGGTCTCTTCTGTTTTGCTGTTCTTTTCAACAAAGATAAGTTCTGGCTTTGTTCTTGCTGTCCACATGCTGTGGGCCTTATAGTTCTGTGTTTTTTCTTGTTTTGTCTTGTCCAGCTTTGTCTGTATAAGGTTTTTTTTAGCCTAGCTGTATCTCTGGAGATGCAGATATACCCTCCATGTCTTTAGTCAGATGTGGAGATTTGTATTTTCTGTGGTGGATATTTTCTAGTGTTTTCATACTGACCGCATAGTACTCTGTCTTATTCTTTCTTTTTAGCTAGAAAGGCCTCCTTTGCTAAATCCTGATTTCAGTCTGCGTTTGTCATTTCCCTCTCCTCTCACAGTCAATATTTGTGGGGGCCTGTCTCTCCTTTGGGGATTTTCTCTGAGGCAAGATAGTTTTCCCATTTCTATCTTTAGGGGAAGTTAGTCCTTAGGCTGTGTCGAGGAGTCTAGGGAGTGTTAGGTACATCCCACGGCTATTTCTAGTTGCGGTGCTAAGTTCAGGGTCTGCAGTCAGTACAGGTTCCACCTTCTCCAGGGTACGTCTCATGCTGCTCCTAGGCCACCAGATCATAACAAAGAACACCATCCCTACAGTGAAACATGGTGGTGGCAGAACCATGCTGGGGGATGTTTTTTGGCACCAGGGACAGAGAAAATAGTCAGAGACAAGAGACAAGAGGAAGATAGATGGTTTGATATTCTTGAGTAAAATCTGTTTCTGTCTGTCAGTGACTTGAGACTGGGGACAGAGATTCACCTTCAAAGGCAATGATGCAAAGCATACTGCTAAAGCAACACTGGAGTGGTTTAAGGGGAAATGTGTAAACGTTTTGGAGTAGCCTAGTCAAAGCTCAGACCTTAAAGGGACACTGTCACCTGAATTTGGAGGGAACAATCTTCACCCATGGAGGCGGGGTTTTTGGGTGTTTGATTCACCCTTTCCTTACCCGCTGGCTGCATGCTGGCTGCAATATTGGATTGAAGTTCATTCTCTGTCCTCCATAGTACACGCCTGCGCAAGGCAAGATTGCCTTGTGCAGGCATGTACTACGGAGGACAGAGAATGAACTTCAATCCAATATTGAAGCCAGCATGCAGCCAGCAGGTAAGGAAAGGGTGAATCAAACACCCAAAAACCCCGCCTCTATGGCTGAAGATTGTTCCCTCTAAATTCAGGTGACAGTGTCCCTTTAATCCAATTGAGAATCTGTTGTCAGGTTTGAATATTGCTGTTCATCAGAGGAAACCATCTCACTTGAAGGAGCTGGAGTAGCTTTGTCTTGAGGAATGGGCATAAATCCCAGTGACAACATGTGGAAAGCTCATAGAAACCTATCCAAAGTGACTTGCAGTTGTAATTGGTGCAAAAGGAGAATACACAAAGTACTGGCTTTAGGGAAGTGAAATAGTTATGCACACTGAAATTTACAGTAATTTTCTCCTTCTTGTTTTTTTCACAAAAAAAAGTAATCAAAATGTTCACATCTGTAGGCATGTTCTTTACATCATCTGATGCAAACCCTAAAAAAACTGTGAAATTCCAGGATATGAGGTATTAAAACACAAAAAATGCCAGGAGGGTGGGGTGGGGAGTATAAACTTTTGCAGGCCACGGTAGCTGCCAAATACAACAGACAAAGTTTAAAAGATACAAAAAAAGTGTAAGGTGAAAGATAAATGCCAATCAGTAGTAGTAAACAAGTAAATCAAGTGGTTCTCATAGGTAGACATTGTTCTCAGGATTGTATTCTTGTTCTCAATGCTGTCCATTAAAAATGGGCAACACATGGGCACCACTAAAACCAATGTTATTTAATGGGTCAGTGCAGATAACTGATTTTTTTCACTGACCAAATCTGGGTGGAGAAAGCATTATGTGCCTTTTTGTTTGGCAGTCTTCTGGATCTACAATCTTGCTGATCTGGTGAAGTGAATTGCCAAAGCCGCAGGTCATTCTGGACTCACAGACCAAACTAAATGGCAGGTACAGATTAAAATAGTCAGTCTAAGGAAGCCGAGAAATGGAGATAGCATGTCTTTTATAGATAGAAATGCTGTGTGAACTGCCTCTAGTAGGGTTGAGCGAAACGGGTCGTTCATTTTCAAAAGTCGCCGACTTTTGGCAAAGTCGGGTTTCATGAAACCCGATCCGACCCCTGTGCGGGGTCGGCCATGCGGTACGCGACTTTCGCGCCAAAGTCGCGTTTCAATGACGCGAAAAGCGCCATTTCTCAGCCAATGAAGGTAAACGCAGAGTGTGGGCAGCGTGATGACATAGGTCCTGGTCCCCACCATCTTAGAGAAGGGCATTGCAGTGATTGGCTTGCTGTCTGCGGCGTCACAGGGGCTATAAAGGGGCGCTCCCGCCGACCACCATGTTACTGCTGCTGATCTGAGCTTAGGGAGAGGTTGCTGCCGCTTCGTCAGAAGCAGGGATAGCGTTAGGCAGGGTCCATTAACCACCAAACCGCTTGTGCTGTAGCGATTTCCACTGCCCAACACCACCTTCGGTGTGCAGGGACAGTGGAAGCTACATTTTTTTTTTTTCCCCCTCAGCGCTGTAGCTCATTGGGCTGCCCTAGAAGGCTCCCTGATAGCTGCATTGCTGTGTGTACGCCGCTGTGCAAACCAACTGCTTTTTTCAAAGCACAAATCCTCTTGTTCCTTCCTTTCTGCACAGCTATCTTTTTGGTTTGTACACACTTTTTATTTAATTTGTGCATCAGTCCACTCCTTATTGCTGCCTGCCATACCTGGCTGAGATTACTGCAGGGAGATAGTAATTGAAGGACACTCCCTGTTTTTTTTTTTTTTTTTGTGGGAGATTAAGATTGACATTTCTGCTAGAGTGCCATCCCTGTCTGTGTCATCTCTCACTCAGTGGGCCATAGAAAGCCTATTTATTTTTTTGCTTGATTTGGGTTATAAAATCTACCTGAAAAAATCACTACATCAATCAGTGGGAGAAAAATATTGGCCTCAGGGCTTGTGTGCCACTCTTGACTCCTGTGTGCATCATCACTCACTCAGTGGGCCATAGAAAGCCTATTTATTTTTTTGCTTGATTTTGGTTCTAAAATCTACCTGAAAAAATCACTACATCAATCAGTGGGAGAAAAATATTGGCCTCAGGGCTTGTGTGCCACTCCTGACTCCTGTGTGCATCATCACTCACTCAGTGGGCCATAGAAAGCCCATTTTATTTTTTATTTTTTGCTTTATTTGGGTTCTAAATTCTACCTGAAAAAATCAATAAATCAATCAGTGGGAGATTAATATTGGCCTTTGGGCTTGTGTGCCAGTCCTAAGCGTGCCATCTCTCTCTCTCAGATAGTGGGCCATAGAAAGCCTATTTATTTATTTTTTTTTTTATTGGGTTTATAAATTTTCCCTGGAAAAAAAAAAAAGTGGGAGATTAATATTGGCCTCTGGGCTTGTGTGCCAGTCCTGAGCGTGCCATCTCTCTCACAAATAGTGGGCCATAGAAAGCCTATTTATTTATTTTTTTTTGGTTTTATAAATTCTCCCTTACAAAAAAAAAGGGAGATTAATATTGGCCTTTGGGCTTGTGTGCCAGTCCTAAGCGTGCCATCTCTCTCTGTCTCTCAGATAGTGGGCCATAGAAAGCCTATTTATTATTTTTTTTATTGGGTTTATAAATTTTCCCTGGAACAAAAAAAAAAAGTGGGAGATAAATATTGGCCTCTGGGCTTGTGTGCCACTCCTGACTCCTGTGTGCGTCATCTCTCACTCAGTGGGCCATAGAAAGCCTATTTTTGTTTTATTTGTTTTCTAAATTCTCCCTGAAAAAATCATTTTATTTTATTTGGTTTCTAAATTCTTCCTGAAAAAATCATTTTATTCTATTTTTTTTTTTCCTAAAGTCTCCCTGAAAAAAAAAAAAAAATACAAATCAGTGGGAGATTAATATTGCCCTTTCTGCTTGTGTGCCAGTCTTGACTCCTGGGTGTGCCATCTCTCTCTCTCTCTCCAATTGTGGGCCATAGAAAGCCTATTATTTTTTTAGCTTGATTTGGGTTCCAAAATCTACCTGAAAAAATCACTACATCAATCAGTGGGAGATAAATATTGGCCTCTGGGCTTGTGTGCCACTCCTGACTCCTGTGTGCGTCATCTCTCACTCAGTGGGCCATAGAAAGCCTTTTTTTGTTTTATTTGTTTTCTAAATTCTCCCTGAAAAAATCATTTTATTTTATTTGGTTTCTAAATTCTTCCTGAAAAAATCATTTTATTCTATTTTTTTTTTCCTAAAGTCTCCCTGAAAAAACAAAAAAAACAAAAACAAATCAGTGGGAGATTAATATTGCCCTTTCTGCTTGTGTGCCAGTCTTGACTCCTGGGTGTGCCATCTCTCTCTCTCTCTCTCTCTCTCTCTCCAATTGTGGGCCATAGAAAGCCTATTATTTTTTTTAGCTTGATTTTGGTTCCAAAATCTACCTGAAAAAATCACTACATCAATCAGTGGGAGATAAATATTGGCCTCTGGGCTTGTGTGCCACTCCTGACTCCTGTGTGCGTCATCTCTCACTCAGTGGGCCATAGAAACCCTTTTTTTGTTTTATTTGTTTTCTAAATTCTCCCTGAAAAAATCATTTTATTTTATTTGGTTTCTAAATTCTTCCTGAAAAAATCATTTTATTCTATTTTTTTTTTACCTAAAGTCTCCCTGAAAAAAAAAAAAAAAAAAAAACAAATCAGTGGGAGATTAATATTGCCCTTTCTGCTTGTGTGCCAGTCTTGACTCCTGGGTGTGCCATCTCTCTCTCTCTCTCTCTCTCCAATTGTGGGCCATAGAAAGCCTATTATTTTTTTTAGCTTGATTTGGGTTCCAAAATCTACCTGAAAAAATCACTACATCAATCAGTGGGAGATAAATATTGGCTTCTGGGCTTGTGTGCCACTCCTGACTCCTGTGTGCGTCATCTCTCACTCAGTGGGCCATAGAAAGCCTTTTTTTGTTTTATTTGTTTTCTAAATTCTCCCTGAAAAAATCATTTTATTTTCTTTGGTTTCTAAATTCTTCCTGAAAAAATCATTTTATTCTATTTTTTTTTTTCCTAAAGTCTCCCTAAAAAAAAAAAAAAAATCAAATCAGTGGGAGATTAATATTTACATTTGTGCTTCAGTGACAGTCCTGCGTGTGTGGCATCTCTCTCATTTGTTGCCACCAACAACAGAGTGTGTAACATTGTGCCTGATTTTCGTTGTGGTCTCACTCACCTGTAAAGGGGTAGCTAAATCATACTGAAGTTATAGCTCACCGTGTAATTTGTGTGACAGCAACAAATACCGTTAGTTTGTTTACGTTTTTAAAACAATGAGGAAGTATGGTGGAAGAGGTCGTGGCCGGGGGCGTTCATTGTCAGCTGGTAATGAGGGTAGTGGTAGTGGTGGAGCATCAGCTGGTCGTGGGAAAAAAAATATTGCACCTAAGTCTGGAGCTGTGGAGCCAGGTTCGTCGTCTGGCTACACAAGGCCTCGAACGCTCCCTTTTCTGGGAGTAGGAAAACCGCTTTTAAAGCCGGAGCAGCAAGAGCAAGTTTTGGCTTATCTTGCTGACTCAGCCTCTAGCTCTTTTGCCTCCTCTCGTGAAACTGGTAAATGTCAAAGCAGCGCGTCGTTAGTGGATGTTCACGGTCAGGGACAAGTCGCTTCCTTGTCCTCTTCAGCAAAAACAACAACAGAGAAGAATGCAGCAGGCGACACAACGGGTTACTCCATGGAGCTCTTTACACATACCGTCCCTGGCTTAGAAAGTGAAGCATTTAACAGTCCATGCCCATTACAAGTTGAATCTGACATGGAGTGCACTGATGCACAGCCACAGCCAGACTACTATGCTGGTCCTTTGACTCAGACCACAACATTGCCCTCGCAGGGTGCTGATCAAGAATCAGACCCTGATGAGACTATGTTGCCCCATCACGAACGCTATACCACCGACTGACACGGTGACACAGACGAAGTTGCACACGAGCTACAAGAAGAGGTAATAGATGACCCAGTTCTTGACCCCGATTGGCAGCCATTGGGGGAACAGGGTGCAGGCGGCAGCAGTTCTGAAGCGGAGGAGGAGGGGCCGCAGCAGGCATCAACATCGCAACATGTTCCATCTGCCGGGCCCGTATCTTGCCCAAAACGCGTGGCAAAGCTAAAACCTGTTGGAGGACAGCGTGGCCATCCGGTTAAAGCTCAGTCTGCAATGCCTGAAAAGGTATCCGATGCTAGAAAGAGTGCAGTCTGGCATTTTTTTAAACAACATCCAATTGATCAGCGCAAAGTCATCTGTCAAAAATGTTCAACTACCTTAAGCAGAGGAAAGAATCTGAAAAGTCTCAATACAAGTTGCATGCATAGACATTTAACCACCATGCATTTGCAAGCCTGGACTAACTACCAAACGTCCCTTAAGGTTGTAGCACCCTCGGCCAATGAAGCTAGTCAGCAACGCAACATCCCTTCCGGCAGTGTAGGGCCACCATTTTCCGCACCACCCGCAGTATCTGTGCAGGTTTCTTTGCCAGGCCAAAGCCGTCAGGGTCAGGGAATCACCAGTTTCGTAGTAGGAACACTGCATCTAGGGCACCGGTGGCAACAATACCATCTCCCGCCGTCTCTCAGTCTGCCATGTCCACCGGCACCCCCGCTAGTTCCACGATCTCCAGCTCTCCAGTCCAGCTCACCCTACATGAGACTATGGTTAGAAAAAGGAAGTACTTAGCCTCGCATCCGCGTACACAGGGTTTGAACGCACACATAGCTAGACTAATCTCGTTAGAGATGATGCCCTACCGGTTAGTTGAAAGCGAAGCTTTCAAAGCCCTGATGGACTACACTGTACCACGCTACGAGCTACCCAGTCGACACTTTTTTTCCAGAAAAGCCATCCCAGCCCTCCACCAGCATGTTAAAGAGCGCATCGTCCATGCACTCAGGCAATCTGTGAGCACAAAGGTGCACCTGACAACAGATGCATGGACCAGTAGGCATGGCCAGGGACATTACGTGTCCATCACGGCACACTGGGTAAATGTGGTGGATGCAGGGTCCACGGGGACAGCAAGTTTGGGACAGTTCTGCCTAGCCCACGGTCTAGGAAACAATTGGCTGTAGCCGTTCACACCCCCTCCTCCTCCTCTTCATCCTCCTGCAGAAGCGAGAGCTCGTCCACAGACCGCAGTCGCACAACCACTCCATCCGCAGCTGCCACTGTTGCACACCAGGTCTCCCATTATGGGGCAGCTACTGGCAAACGTCAGCAGGCTGTATTGGCTATGAAGTGTTTGGGCGACAACAGACACACCGCGGAAGTTCTGTCCGAGTTCTTGCAGAAAGAAACGCAGTCGTGGCTGGGCACTGTAGATCTTGAGGCAGGCAAGGTAGTGAGTTATAACGGAAGGAATTTCATGGCTGCCATCTCCCTTTCCCAACTGAAACACATTCCTTGCCTGGCTCACACCTTAAACCTGGTGGTGCAGTGCTTCCTGAAAAGTTATCCGGGGTTATCCGACCTGCTCCTCAAAGTGCGTGGACTATGCTCACATATCCGCCGTTCACCCGTACACTCCAGCCGTATGCAGACCTATCAGCGTTCTTTGAACCTTCCCCAGCATCGCCTAATCATAGACGTTGCAACAAGGTGGAACTCAACACTGCACATGCTTCAGAGACTGTGTGAACAGAGGCGGGCTGTTATGTTTTTGTGGGAGGATACACATACACGGGCAGGCAGTAGGATGGCAGACATGGAGTTGTCAGGTGTGCAGTGGTCGAAGATTCAAGACATGTGTCAAGTCCTTCAGTGTTTTGAGGAATGCACACGGCTGGTTAGTGCAGACAACGCCATAATAAGCATGAGCATCCCCCTAATGCGTCTGCTGATGCAAAGTTTGACGCACATAAAGGATCAGGCGTCTGCAGCTGAGGAAGAGGAAAGCCTTGATGACAGTCAGCCATTGTCTGGCCAGGGCAGTGTACAGGACGAGGTAGCGGGCGAAGAGGAGGAGGAGGACGAGGAGGATGATGGGGATGATTATATTTTTAATGAGGAAGCTTTTCCGGGGCCACTGGAAATTGGTGGCGCGGCAAGGCCGGGTTCTGGTTTTTTGAGGGACACAAGTGACGTTGATTTGCCTGAAACTGCCCCTCAACCAAGCACAACCGCAAATTTGAGAACTGGAACTTTGGCCCACATGGCGGATTATGCCTTACGTATCCTCAAAAGGGACACACGCATAACTAAAATGATGAATGATGACGATTACTGGTTGGCCTGCCTCCTTGATCCTCGCTATAAAGGCAAATTGCAAAATATAATGCCACATGAGAACTTGGAACTAATATTAGCAACCAAACAATCAACTCTTGTTGACCGTTTGCTTCTGGCATTCCCTGCACACAGCGCCCGTGATCGTTCTCACACGAGCTGCAGGGGCCAGCAGACCAGAGGAGTTAGAGGGGCAGAAATCAGAAGTGGCGTTGGCCAGAGGGGTTTTCTGACCAGGTTGTGGAGTGATTTTGCTATGACCGCAGACAGGACAGGTACTGCAGCATCAATTCAAAGTGACAGGAGACAACATTTGTCCAGTATGGTTACAAACTATTTTTCATCCCTTATCGATGTTCTCCCTCAACCGTCATTCCCATTTGATTACTGGGCATCAAAATTAGACACCTGGCCAGAATTGGCAGAATATGCATTGCAGGAGCTTGCTTGCCCGGCAGCTAGTGTCCTATCAGAAAGAGTATTCAGTGCTGCAGGTTCAATACTAACAGAAAAAAGGACTCGTCTGGCTACCCAAAATGTAGATGATCTAACCTTCATTAAAATGAACCACAACTTGATTTCGAAATCTTTTGCCCCACCTTGCCCGGCTGACACCTAGCTTTCCTATGAAAAGGTCTTGCCTGTGGACTATTCTGAATGCCTTTTCCAATCTTGTAATTTTCTGCACCTGATTGTCCAGCATACGACATGTTTACACCTCACTAAATGGCCAAACTCCCCACACGGGGCCGTGGTATCGACACTTGGCGACAGCACCCGTGAGAGTGCAGTTTGTCTGAAGAGGTGGGTGAGCCCGCTTTTGGTCGACGGCACTGCCACTGGGTCCCTCCTAGTACAATAAAGTGTCTCTGGCGGTGGTGGTGCGCACCCAACGTCAGACACACCGTTGTAATATGAGGGGCCCTGGGCCTGTACCACCGGCCACAAGACAGTTTCCCCCCACCCCAGCTCAAACAGTGCTCTACCACTTGCAAAATTATCTCACAGCTCCACCAATGTTTAGTCTATGCGCTGACATCCTTCAATGCCTGCCACTGACAATACCATTGTATTGACATTTTTGTTATGTTAGGCCTTCGATGCCTGTCTGTGGTCACTCCTTCCACTAGGCCTCCACTGACCACACCACTGCTGCCCATGTACCCCTGGAACCAATTTAAAATTGCCTACAGCCATGTGTTATTATTTTAGGCCTTCGATGCCTGTCTGCGGTCACTCCTTCCACTAGGCCTCCACTGACCACACCACTGCTGCCCGTGTACCCCTGTAACCAATTTAGAATTGCCTACAGCCATGTGTTATTATTTTAGGCCTTCGATGCCTGTCTGCGGTCACTCCTTCCACTAGGCCTCCACTGACCACACCACTGCTGCCCGTGTACCCCTGGAACCAATTTAAAATTGCCTACAGCCATGTGTTATTATTTTAGGCCTTCGATGCCTGTCTGCGGTCACTCCTTCCACTAGGCCTCCACTGACCACACCACTGCTGCCCGTGTACCCCTGGAACCAATTTAAAATTGCCTACAGCCAGCCCAATTTTTTTATTTTAGGCCTTCGATGCCTGTCTGCGGTCCATTCTTTCAACTACTACTACACTGACCAGGGCACTGCTGCCCGTGTACCCCTGGAACCAATTTAAAATTGCCTACAGCCATGTGTTATTATTTTAGGCCTTCGATGCCTGTCTGTGGTCACTCCTTCCACTAGGCCTCCACTGACCACACCACTGCTGCCCGTGTACCCCTGGAACCAATTTAAAATTGCCTACAGCCATGTGTTATTATTTTAGGCCTTCGATGCCTGTCTGCGGTCACTCCTTCCACTAGGCCTCCACTGACCACACCACTGCTGCCCGTGTACCCCTGGAACCAATTTAAAATTGCCTACAGCCAGCCCAATTTTTTTATTTTAGGCCTTCGATGCCTGTCTGCGGTCCATTCTTTCAACTACTACTACACTGACCAGGGCACTGCTGCCCGTGTACCCCTGGAACCAATTTAAAATTGCCTACAGCCATGTGTTATTATTTTAGGCCTTCGATGCCTGTCTGCGGTCACTCCTTCCACTAGGCCTCCACTGACCACACCACTGCTGCCCGTGTACCCCTGGAACCAATTTAAAATTGCCTACAGCCATGTGTTATTATTTTAGGCCTTCGATGCCTGTCTGCGGTCACTCCTTCCACTAGGCCTCCACTGACCACACCACTGCTGCCCGTGTACCCCTGGAACCAATTTAAAATTGCCTACAGCCATGTGTTATTATTTTAGGCCTTCGATGCCTGTCTGCGGTCACTCCTTCCACTAGGCCTCCACTGACCACACCACTGCTGCCCGTGTACCCCAGTAACCAATTTAGAATTGCCTACAGCCATGTGTTATTATTTTAGGCCTTCGATGCCTGTCTGCGGTCACTCCTTCCACTAGGCCTCCACTGACCACACCACTGCTGCCCGTGTACCCCTGGAACCAATTTAAAATTGCCTACAGCCATGTGTTATTATTTTAGGCCTTCGATGCCTGTCTGCGGTCACTCCTTCCACTAGGCCTCCACTGACCACACCACTGCTGCCCGTGTACCCCTGGAACCAATTTAAAATTGCCTACAGCCAGCCCAATTTTTTTATTTTAGGCCTTCGATGCCTGTCTGCGGTCCATTCTTTCAACTACTACTACACTGACCAGGGCACTGCTGCCCGTGTACCCCTGGAACCAATTTAAAATTGCCTACAGCCATGTGTTATTATTTTAGGCCTTCGATGCCTGTCTGTGGTCACTCCTTCCACTAGGCCTCCACTGACCACACCACTGCTGCCCGTGTACCCCTGGAACCAATTTAAAATTGCCTACAGCCATGTGTTATTATTTTAGGCCTTCGATGCCTGTCTGCGGTCACTCCTTCCACTAGGCCTCCACTGACCACACCACTGCTGCCCGTGTACCCCTGGAACCAATTTAAAATTGCCTACAGCCAGCCCAATGTACCCCTGGAACCAACATCAGAAAATATAAAAATAAGTATTTTGCTTATAAAAAAGAAAATACTGGAGAGATATCAAATGCAGACATTTTAACATTTAAAACAAACACATACAACAAAAATCTGGTACAGTACTAAAAATGGCCACCAGCTACAATAACTTTCTCCTGCAAGTAGTTAACTGAAAGGTTTTTTCAATTTTAAACACAGATATGGCATCCACCGAGTGTTGTCCTGTCGCGTCTTCTTTATATTATTGCCAAGAAGATGCAAAACAATGAAAATAATAAAATCATTATTTACCAAAAAAATAGAGTAAGTCAAAACCACATTGCAAATAAACATTCATTACAAATAAAGAAGCAGGGCGCGTCCGAGGGTGAGTATATACCTAATAAGAATATAATCACCCTCGGACGCGCCCTGCTTCTTTCCGACAGCCTTCCTTCCTAAGAATCAGCCCTTCCGTGGTGTAGAGAGAGGGTTTGTTACACTCCAAGGTGTTCCCCAGGTTGCCTTTCCTGAGCTTCGATCTTCCGGCTCTCGTTTAGTAGTTGTTGGAAACTACGCTGCATTAGGCCTACAAATTGGGTATGGGGTGTAGAGAGATGGTGTGTTCCACTGTAGAGAGATGGTGTGTTCCACTCCAAGGTGTTCCCCAGGTTTCCTCGCCAATGCTTCGATCAACATGCTCTCGTTTAGTAGTTGTTGGAAACTACGCTGCATTAGGCCTACAAATTGGGTATGGGGTGTAGAGAGATGGTGTGTTCCACTCCAAGGTGTTTTCCAGGTTGCCTTTCCTGAGCTTCGATCTTCCGGCTCTCGTTTAGTAGTTCTTGGAAACTACACTGCATTAGGCCTACAAATTGGGTATGGGGTGTAGAGAGATGGTGTGTTCCACTCCAAGGTGTTCCCCAGGTTTCCTCGCCAATGCTTCGATCTTCATGCTCTCGTTTAGTAGTTGTTGGAAACTACACTGCATTAGGCCTACAAATTGGGTATGGGGTGTAGAGAGATGGTGTGTTCCACTCCAAGGTGTTCTCCAGGTTGCCTTTCCTGAGCTTCGATCTTCCGGCTCTCGTTTAGTAGTTCTTGGAAACTACACTGCATTAGGCCTACAAATTGGGTATGGGGTGTAGAGAGATGGTGTGTTCCACTCCAAGGTGTTCTCCAGGTTGCCTTTCCTGAACTTCTATCTTCAGGCTCTCATTAAATTGTGGTTAAACGGAACAACTGCATTTGGCGTACTAGTTGGTTTGGGGCCTACTATCGGTGTCTGCCACTCCTTGCTGTTCTCCTGGTTTCCTGTCCTGAAATTCCGTTTTCAGGCGCTCGTTAAGTAGTTGTTAATGTTAGACTGCATTTTGCCTACTAGTTGGGTTGGGGCCTACTATCGGTGTCTGCCACTCCTTGCTGTTCTCCTCCACTGAACAAAGCTGTGCCGCCTGTTTTCTACGGTTGCCAATTTTGAACTGCATTTCGACTACTTACTGATTTGGGCCTACTCTCTGTGTCAGCCTCTCATTCCAGTTGTCCTCCACTGCAATGCCCCCTGGTTATTCCTGTGTTACCAATTTTGAACTGCATTTAGCCAACTTTATTCTTTGGGCCTATATCTGTGTTTCCTCCTCATCCTGCCCATTGCCCAGCCAGTGATAGATGAGTCTGCTGGTACATTGACCCATAATGCAACATTCCCCGTGCACGCTACACAACAACATTGTGACCCTGCTGAAAGTCAGGTTGCTCTTCCCGCATACCATACCACCTTACACGGGGACAAAGAGGAAGGTGCAGATGAAAGTGCAGGTTCCTTCATCAGGTGGGGGGGAGGAATACTAGTTGGCGACGTCACTGGCACAGGGCCTCTCATAGTACGCAAAAGTGTTGCTGCCGGTGGGAGGCGCCCCCGCCGTGCAAACACACCGCTGTACTTTGAGGGGCCCTGTGCCAGTGCCAATGCCAACAAGTGGGCCCCCCCTGCTTGCTCAGGTTCACAGCACTTGCAAAGTTGAAATACTTACCTCTCCCTGCTCCACTGCCGTGACGTGGTCCAGATTTCCTGGGCCCACTAATTACTTGAACCAGCCCTACCCACCACAACTTTAGCCAAATGACCCCCAATTTCAAATGCCTTCCAATTATTATAAGGTAAATTACGCTTGACAAGCTTCATTAAGAAGAATGGATGGTTTTGACATTAAAATGGGCACTCTAGGTGTTTTCCTGGCCCCCACTCACTGCCGACTATGCTGCCCCATTGACTTGCATTGGGTTTCGTGTTTCGGGCGATACCCGACTTTTCGCCATAATCGGCCGATTTCACTCGACCCGACTTTTGAGATAGTCGGGTTTCGCGAAACCCGGCTCGACTCTAAAAAGGTCAAGGTCGCTCAACTCTAGCCTCTAGTAATAATTCAAGATACTTACGATAAATATTGGGTTAATAAGATTAAATGTAAGTTATAGTATCCACAGCAGATTGTAAGTTACTGAGAACAATTTCTAATAACACTTTTTGAAGAGCGGCAGGACACAGTAGGTTAACTAGCCACAAATGCAAGTAATTCCAAACAACTCTAATAGCATTTCTTGAGGTTTGCCACAAAAGAGATGTTTACCGAGCAGATGCATGTTATAGAACCCACAGCAGACATGACAGAAATCTGAGGACTCAGTAACAACAGAATCTGGACAAATGCAGAGTCCAAACACATAGCAGCTGAGCACAGTATTAGCACTCTGACACAAGAGTATCTCCAACTTGTGCCCACATTGCGTTTTTTATGCGTTTTCGCCGCTTTTTTTGTCACAGCGGAAACCCTTAAAAACAATAAAAAATGCATTCTCATGCAATCCTATGGGATTCCGCAGTTGCTGTTCCCATGCTGTGGATTTTCCCACTGCGGAATCACATAGTGGTAAAATCCGCAGCATGCTCATTATTTCTGCGGAATCGCGGCGATTCTGCCTCCATAGGATTGCATTGAAACACTCACTTTACGCATGTGGCTATGCCCCTCATGCGTAAATTGAGTGCTTCATGTGCGGATGGTGCCCAGTCTGGAGGAGAGGAGACTCTAATCCAGGTCCTGGGTATAATATTCCTGTAAAAAAAAGAAAAAGAATTAAAATAAAAAATATGGTTATTCTCACCTTCCGACGGCCCCTGATCTCCTCAGCGGTGCACGCGGCGGCTTCCGTTGCCAGGGATGCATTGCGCGAATCACCTGAGATGATGTCACAGTCACGCGACCGTGATATCTCAATGGTCCTTCACGCAAAGCATCCCTGGGAACGGAACGTACGAGGAGCGCTGCTGAGGAGATCGGGGGCTGTCAGAAGGTGAGAATAACCATATTTTTTATTTTTTTAATTATTTTTAACATTTTATCTTTTACTATTGATGCTGCATAGGAAGGATTAATAGTAAAAAGTTGGTCACATTTGTCAAGCACTATGCTTGACAAGTGTGACCAATCTGTCAATCACTTTTCCAAGCGATGCTTCAAATCGCTTGTAAAGTGCAAGCATTCTTCAAGCTAAAAATGCTTGCAAAACGCTTGTGTTTTGTGGGAAAACGCATGCGAATTCCGCATGTGTTTTACCCGCGGCAGGGAAATGTCCGCAGCATTTCCGCAGCATTTCTGCAACATGGGCACATAGCCTAAAAGGCTTTGGGAGATTATGTAATTAGGACACATCTGTTACAAAAAGTTCAAGGGGCTCTCTTGGTGAGGGGGATCCTCTAAGCCCAAGGTCCAGGTGAGCACATTGGCCACGAGCGCTGGTGCTGGCTGGTGAGTAGAGGGATTTGAAACCATAGGTAGAGGACATCAGGAAACCACGGGCAAGTAGGTGGAGAATGTCAGGAAACCGCAGGCAAGCATAGGACGTTAGGAAATCATAGGCTAGCAGGTGGCGTGCAGGAAATTCCAGGCAGGCAGAGGATGTCAGGAAAGCACAGGCAAGTAGTGCAATATTGGAAACCACAGGCAGGTAGAAGATAATCTAGAGTAATTGGAAATTCAGCAACCAAGGAAGCTTCAGACAGCAAGGAAGTCGTACTGAAAACCAATGGCGGACACAGAGAAGAGGTTCAGGTGACCTGGGGACAGCTAATAGGTGGAACTCCAATGTCACAATGTCACAAGAAGCCACAGACAAGTAGGTGCAGGCACTATAAACTGCTAATCTACAGGAGAAGACCAGCAGCCCACAGCCAGATTGCTGGGAACACACAAACTGCAAATCTCAAACTCAGAATCAATACTAAGGTCAGGATGTGTGTCTTAGAAGCCCTTAAATAGGCCCTCATTACATGGAAGCATGCCAGGCCACCTATGAAGCCTAATATGGAACACAGGAAAGTTCAGTGGACCAGGGCAGATGGAGCAGAGTCCAGACCAGGGACTGGGGTGAAATACTGGACGAATTGTAAAACTAAACAGAGAGCACAGCAAAGGTTGGTAGCCAAAAGTGAAGAGAGTGGAGCCTAACTCAAGCTGAGACAGGTGTATGACAGCTGAGAGGTACAAATACTTAGTCATCCATGTAATTACAACGGGACTGCATCTGATTAGCACCTGTCTCCGCTAGCTGGTTTATCTACAGTTCTGTAAATTAGTACACCCTCGTAGATTTGTCAGAAAATCTTTAGTGTCCTTTCAAAATCAACATTTTCTATGGGACACCATGCTACAAAGATATCCCACAACTGCAAACAAGATTTGTTATTTTGCAAACTCAAAAAATTAATTTTCTGAATAAGTTAATTCAAAACAATGTTGCAAAAATGAGTTCACCCAAATGAAAGTCTTAGTAGCCAAGCTGCAGTTTAGAATACAAAATTCTAATTAACAAGAATTCAACCAAAGGAAAGTTGAATTTCCCTAACAAAGCAGCCAGCGGACAGTTGACTATAAAATGGCATTACTCAATTAAGAAAACTCCTTCTAATTGAATTCTATCAATAATGGCACCCCATGGAAAAGAAATGTCAGAAAACTTAAGAAAGATCTTTACACAATGAAGATGAAGGCTATAGGAAGATCAGCATATCTAACCTTATCAGTCAGAATACTGTAGCTAAAGAGGTACAACATTTAACAAAGATGGAACTGCAAACATCTCACAGAGAATTCCAGGCCATCCACGATAATAAACACCTAAAAATGAGCATCATCTGACGAGAAAAGTTGAAAAAAATCAACATACAAGTTCACTACAGTTAGCTGTTACAGTTAGGAAGTAGAAAGTGAAACCTAGAAGAATGATTCCTGTCCCATGACACAATACGGTATACATCGTAGAGGAATGGCATACATAGGTGTCATCCACAAAGGACACCTCTCCTGAAGTCCATGCACAAAAAATTCACCAAGGCCCATGCTTGAAATTATGCAGACTACTGAGAATGTATACTACGGAGTCATGAAATCAAGATAAATGTTTTTGGAACTGATGGCTTCAGAACTATATGGCTTTGCAGAGGAAAAGAGTACAAAGAAAAATTCATGTGGTGCCTACAGTGAAATGTGCTGGTGGCAGGGGATGTCTGGTCATATGATCATTTTTCAAATACCTGATATTTTTAATGGATTGTCCAGGCTAGACAACACATTTTTGATCAATAGATAGAAGCTCTTTAATTCATGCTGAATTGTTTCTAATGACAAACTCAGATTTTCTACATTAGGAGAGCCAAAATATCCTCTGTCCTTGGAACTTTATATTTGCAAATACTATTCAGATACTAACCAGATAGAATAGCTAATTCCACCCCAAAATAATTACCTTTGCAAGCACGTTCTACTAAGTTGGGAGCCAACAGGAAGCACCTGGATGCAGCAAACAAACAAACTTTCCAAAGTCTTTCATGGAGCACTACTTTCAAAGGAAATGACAGATTTAATGGATTTTGCATGTAGCATGCCAGAATTAAATGTTGTGGGTGAATTACCTTGTAAATTAAGTTTTTTTTCACACATTGCCAGGTAAAATAGCCAAATAATGCTCTTTGCTGGGTGTTCTGTTTAAATTTGTCCTTGAAGGCTTTGCCTCTAGTGTGCAGTCTTTTTCAAATTTGTAGTGTTTCAAGTTTTACGATTAAATGCAGCTTTCTGATTAAATGGTGCAAACAATATGGAATCTCAACTTTATATAATTTTGATGTAATTTACATAAATAAATGCAGTTTGATTAAAAATTATACAATCAAGTTCTTTATATGAGGAAAGCCTGAAAGCAAAGTAGAAATTAAAGTAATAGTGAATAATGTGTTTCTTATTGATTACAATGAATTGTCCGTTTCTAAGTATAAGTAAACATTGCTTGCTTTCTAGTAAATGTAATGCTTCATGTCCCTGTACAGTATTGCAAATAATTGTAACTTTTTTCTCTTTTCCTTATGCCTGAACCCTTTCTTTTCTCTTCCTTTTCCTCTACTTACCCTTCTTTTGCTTCTAGCCTCCATTTATTTCCGTTCTATGCATTTTATTTTTTTCTATTCTCTCTCTTTTTCATTATCCATCTTTCTTGTCCTATTTTTCCTTTAAGGCTGGGGTCACACTTGCGAGTTCAATGCAAAAAATGGCATGAGTCTCTAGCATCAATTCCTGGCACTGCCGCCGGCACTCGGGATCGGAATTTCGGCTGCATGTATTGCTATGCAGCCGCACGCTCCGGTCCGAACTGCCTCAGGCAGTGTCGGGAATTAATGAGAGAGTCTCGCGTGAGTTTCTCGCATTGAACTCGCAAGTGTGACCCTGGCCTAACTCTTCCTCCTTCTTTTACCCTTTTTTCTTTTTCATTTCCTCTCTCTACTCCGCTTCATATTTCTTTCCTCCTTTTTTCTTTCCTTCTCTTGTTAATCCCTTCCATTCATCTTTCTCTTTTGTTTTAATTTTTCCCTTCTACTTTGTATTCGTCTTCTTTTTTCCCTGTTTTCTCTGTCCCTCTATTTTTCTTCCTCTCTCCCTGTTTTCCTTCCTCTTCTCTCACTATTTCCTTCCCTCCTTTTACCTTCTTCTTTCTTCTTATTTCCCTCTCTTCTCTGCTTCCCATTTCTTTCCTTCCTTTTTTTCTTTCCCTTCCTTCTCTTTACCATTCCATTAATCTTTCTCTTTGATTTCAATTCTTTCTTTCTTATACTGTCCTTATACATTTTAGCACGGTGTGTAATGAGACGTGCAGCTAAACCCCCGTCTTCTTTAAGAAAAAGATGCTGTAAATTTGTAACCTTCTTTTATTGATTGTAGATTGTGACAGGAAAGGGTGAAACTATAAGATGCAATAACAGGAGTATTTCAGAATATATCTACACTTTCGGCCTGGGACAGCTCATAGAATCCCACGGTATGCAGTACCATCTATACGCTGACGACACGCAGATCTACCTCTCCGGACCTGACCTCTCCTCCTTGCTTACCAAAATCCCGCACTGTCTGTCTGCCATTTCAGCCTTCTTTTCTGCTCGCTTTCTACAACTGAACATGGATAAAACAGAATTCATCATCTTTCCCCCATCTCACTCTAACCCTCCACCAGACCTATCCATCAATGTCAATGGCTGCTCACTATCCCCAGTCCCACACGCCCGGTGCCTCGGGGTGATCCTAGACTCTGCCCTCTCTTTCAAGCCACATATCCAAGCCCTTGCCTCCTCCTGTCGTCTCAAACTCAAAAATATTTCCCGGATCCGTGCTTTCCTTGACCGCAACACTGCAAAAACGCTAGTGCATGCCCTTATCATCTCCCGCCTCGACTACTGCAACCTCCTACTCTCTGGACTCCCCTCTAGCACTCTGGCACCACTCCAATCCATCCTACACTCTGCTGCCCGACTAATCCACCTGTCCCCCCGCTATTCCCCAGCCTCTCCCCTGTGTTAAGCCCTTCACTGGCTTCCTATCGCCCAGAGACTCCAGTTCAAAACCCTCATAATGACATACAAAGCCATCCACAACCTGTCTCCTCCATACATCTGTGACATTGTCTCCCGGTACCTACCTACACGCGACCTCCGATCCTCCCAAGACCTCCTTCTCTACTCCCCTCTCATCTCTTCTTCCCATAACCGCATCCAAGACTTCTCCCGTGCTTCCCCCATACTCTGGAACTCTCTACCCCAACACATCAGACTCGCGCCTACCATAGAAACCTTCAAAAAGAACCTGAAGACTCATCTCTTCCGACAAGCCTACAGCCTGCAGTGATCCTCAACCTACTGAACAGCCGCACAGCCAGCTCTTCCCTCTCCTAGTGTATCCTCACCCACCCCCTGCAGACTGTGAGCCCTCGCGGGCAGGGTCCTCCCTCCTTATGTACTCGTGTGCCTTGTTATCTGCTCATGTTTAATGTATTTGTCTATATTTGCCCCGTATTCACATGTAATGCGCCATGGAATAAATGGCGCTATAAAAATGTATAATAATAATAATAATATACAGCATAACTGTACAGTGCATAAAATACAGATAGTCTGCAATACACAGTAACATGAGATAATATACAATTTGATGAATACCAATTTAATAAAGCAAATGTACTTATAAAACACAGGACTGTAACACATAGATATCAACTATGCTTAGAGGAGCAAGAGAGAAAAACAAATGATGTGATTTCTCCTCAGGAGCATACAGAAACAATGGCTGCTGTTCCTTTCAGGCTACGTGCCCACATTCAGGAAAGTGTGCAGAATTTTCCTGAGCAAAGGCGAACTACTTTCGCAGGGAATCCGCACTCATATTTTTCACGTTTTTTTCACGTTTTTCTCGTGGGGTTTTTTTGCGGATTTTTTGCATATCCTTCTGGAGCTTCCCAATGCAATAATATAGTGGGAAATCCGCAAAAAATCTGCAAAATCAATGAACATGCTGTGTTTTTTTCTGCAATGCATTCTTATCGCGGAAAAAAACGCAACATGTGCACAAAAACTCCAGAATGCATTAAAAATGATAGGATGCTTAATGTAAGCATTTTTGAAGCGTTTTTGCAGTGGAAAACTGCTGAAAAAATGCATGAAAAATCCATAACGTGTACACATAGCCTCACAGTGTCACAACAAGACCACAATGCAACAGGAACACCCACCATGCTTTAGGAACTTCCCATAATACATTGCAAACTGCACCAGAATGTATACACCAAATCACCAGCAGATGGTGCTGTTGCCATACAATATAAAAATATAGAAAGGATTAAATATACGGAGAAAAATGTTCCTGTCGTAAATGTGAAGCACAAAATGACTAAACTTTCTAGGCCACAAATTTACTGCTAGGACAAAACACTCCCTGCTTGACGTCAACTGATGTCACTATTGTTTTTATTGGACGAGAACAGCAGAACGAGTTCCCACACTGGCCTGAGGAACAATTTTGTCTCTCCTTGTTTCACTATTTTTACTTTAACCCCTTCATGACCCAGCCTATTTTAACCTTAAAGACCTGGCCGTTTTTTGCAATTCTGACCAGTGTCCCTTTATGAGGTAATAACTCAGGAACGCTTCAACGGATCCTAGCGGTTCTGAGATTATTTTCTCGTGACATATTGGGCTTCACGTTAGTGGTAAATTTAGGTCAATAAATTCTGCGTTTATTTGTGATAAAAACGGAAATTTGGCGAAAATTTTGAAAATTTCACAATTTTCACATTTTGAATTTTTTTTCTGTTAAACCAGAGAGTTATGTGACACAAAATAGTTAATACATAACATTTCCCACATGTTTACTTTACATCAGCACAATTTTGGAAACAAAATTTTTTTTTGCTAGTAAGTTATAAGGGTTAAAATTTGACCAGCGATTTCTCATTTTTACAACGAAATTTACAAAACCATTTTTTTTAGGGACCACCTCACATTTGAAGTCAGTTTGAGGGGTCTATATGGCTGAAAATACCCAAAAGTGACACCATTCTAAAAACTGCACCCCTCAAGGTACTCAAAACCACATTCAAGAAGTTTATTAACCCTTCAGGTGCTTCACAGCAGCAGAAGCAACATGGAAGGAAAAAATGAACATTTAACTTTTTAGTCACAAAAATTATCTTTTAGCAACAATTTTTTTATTTTCCCAATGGTAAAAGGAGAAACTGAACCACGATAGTAGTTGTCCAATTTGTCCTGAGTACGCTGATACCTCAAATGTGGGGGTAAACCACTGTTTGGGCGCACGGCAAGGCTTGGAAGGGAAGGAGCGCCATTTAACTTTTTGAATGAAAAATTGGCTCCACTCTTTAGCGGACACCATGTCACGTTTGGAGAGCCCCCGTGTGCCTAAAAATTGGAGCTCCCCCACAAGTGACCCCATTTTGGAAACTAGACGCCACAAGGAACTTATCTAGATGCCTAGTGAGCACTTTAAACCCTCAGGTGCTTCACAAATTGATCTGTAAAAATGAAAAAGTACTTTTTTTCACAAAAAAATTCTTTTCGCCTCAATTTTTTCATTTTCACATGGGCAATAGGATAAAATGGATCATAAAATTTGTTGGGCAATTTCTCCCGAGTACGCCGATACCTCATATGTGGGGGTAAACCACTGTTTGGGCACTCGCCAGGGCTCGGAAGGGAAGGCGCGCCATTTGACTTTTTGAATGGAAAATTAGCTCCAATTTTTAGCGGACACCATGTCGCGTTTGGAGAGCCCCTGTGTGCCTAAACATTGGAGCTTCCCTACAAGTAACCCCATTTTGGAAACTAGACCCCCCAAGGAACTTATCTAGATGCATATTGAGCACTTTAAACCCCCAGGTGCTTCACAGAAGTTTATAACGCAGAGCCATGAAAATAAAAAATAATTTTTCTTTCCTCAAAAATGATTTTTTAGCCTGGAATTTCCTATTTTGCCAAGGGTAATAGGAGAAATTGGACCTCAAATGTTGTTGTCCAGTTTGTCCTGAGTACGCTGATACCCCATATGTGGGGGTAAACCACTGTTTGGGTGCACGGCAGGGCTCGGAAGGGAAGGCACGCCATTTGGCTTTTTAAATGGAAAATTAGCTCCAATCATTAGCGGACGCCATGTCACGTTTGGAGAGCCCCTTTGTGCCTAAACATTGGAGATCCCCCAGAAATGACCCCATTTTGGAAACTAGACCCCCAAAGGAACTAATCTAGATGTGTGGTGAGGACTTTGAACCCCCAAGTGCTTCACAAAAGTTTATAACGCAGAGCCATGAAAAAAAAAAAAAAAATTATTTTCTCAAAAATGATCTTTTAGCCTGCAATTTTTTATTTTCCCAAGGGTAACAGGAGAAATTTGACCCCAAAAGTTGTTGTCCAGTTTCTCCTGAGTACGCTGATACCCCATATGTGGGGGTAAACCACTGTTTGGGCATATGCCGGGGCTCGGAAGTGAACTAGTGACGTTTTGAAATGCAGACTTTGATGGAATGCTCTGTGGGCGTCACGCTGCGTTTGCAGAGCCCCTGATGTGGCTTAACAGTAGAAACCCCCCACAATTGACCCCATTTTGGAAACTAGACCCCGAATGGAACTTATCTAGATGTGTGGTGAGCACTTTGAACCCCCAAGTGCTTCACAGAAGTTTATAATGCAGAGCCGTGAAAATAATAAATACGTTTTCTTTCCTCAAAAAAAATTATTTAGCCCAGAATTTTTTAATTTTCCCAAGGGTAAAAGGAGAAATTTGACCCCAAAAGTTGTTGTTCAGTTTCTCCTGAGTATGGTGATACCCCATATGTGGGGGTAAACTACTGTTTGGCCACATGCCGGGGCTCGGAATTGAAGTAGTGACGTTTTGAAATGCAGACTTTGATGGAATGCTCTGCGGGCGTCACGTTGCGTTTGCAGAGCCCCTGATGTGGCTAAACAGTAGAAACCCCCCACAAGTGACCCCATTTTGGAAACTAGACCCCGAAAGGAACTTATCTAGATGTGTGGTGAGCACTTTGAACCCCCAAGTGCTTCATAGAAGTTTATAATGCAGAACCGTGAAAATAATAAATACCTTTTCTTTCCTCAAAAATAATTATTTAGCCCAGAATTTTTTATTTTCCCAAGGGTTACAGGAGAAATTTGACCCCAAAAGTTGTTGTCCATTTTCTCCTGAGTACGCTGATACCCAATGTGTGGAGGTAAACCACTGATTGGGTACACGTCGGGGCTCAGAAGGGAAGTAGTGACTTTTGAAATGCAGACTTTGATGGAATGGTCTGCGGGCGTCACGTTGCGTTTGCAGAGGCCCTGGTGTGCCTAAACAGTAGAAACCCCCCACAAGTGACCCCATTTTAGAAACTAGACCCCCCAAGGAACTTATCTAGATATGTGGTGAGCACTTTGAACCCCCAAGTGCTTCACAGACGTTTACAACGCAAAGCCGTGAAAATAAAAAATCATTTTTCTTCCCTCAAAAATGATGTTTTTGCAAGCATTTTTTTATTTTCACAAGGGTAACAGGAGAAATTGGACCCCAGAAATTGTTGTGCAGTTTATCCTGAGTATGCTGGTACCCCATATGTGGGGGTAAACCACTGTTTGGGCACACGTCGGGGCTCGGAATTGAGGGAGCACCATTTGACTTTTTGAATACGAGATTGGCTGGAATCAATGGTGGCGCCATGTTGCATTTGGAGACCCCTGATGTGCCTAAACAGTGGTAACCCCTCAATTCTACGTCCAACACTAACCCCAACACACCCCTAACCCTAATCCCAACTGTAGCCATAACCCTAATCACACCCCTAACCACAACCCTAATTCCAACCCTAACTCTAAGGCTATGTGCCCACGTTGCGGATTCGTGTGAGATTTTTCAGCATCATTTTTGAAAAATCCACGGGTAAAAGGCACTGCGTTTTACCTGCGGATTTACCGCGGATTTCCAGTGTTTTTTGTGCGGATTTCACCTATGGATTCCTATTGAGGAACAGGTGTAAAACGCTGCGGAATCCGCACAAAGAATTGACATGCTGCGGAAAATACAACGCAGCGTTTCCGCACGGTATTTTCCGCACCATGGGCACAGCGGATTTGGTTTTCCATAGGTTTACATGGTACTGTAAACCTGATGGAACACTGCTGCGGATCCGCAGCCAAATCCGCACTGTGTGCACATAGCCTAATTCTAAAGGTATATGCACACGCTGCGGAAAACGCTGCGGATCCGCAGCAGTTTCCCATGAGTTTACAGTTCAATGTAAACCTATGGGAAACAAAAATCGCTGTACACATGCTGCAGAAAAACTGCACGGAAACGCAGCGGTTTACATTCCGCAGCATGTCACTTCTTTGTGCGGATTCCGCAGCGGTTTTACAACTGCTCAAATAGAAAATCGCAGTTGTAAAACCGCAGTGAAATGCGCAGAAAAAACGCAGTAAATCCGCCATAAATCCGCAGCGGTTTAGCACTGCGGATTAATCAAATCCGCAGTGGAAAAATCCGCAGAGGACCAGAATACGTGTGCACATACCGAAACCCTAACCCTAACCCTAGCCCTAGCCCTATCCCTAACCCTAGCCCTAACCCTAACCCTAACCCTAGCCCTAACCCTAACCCTAACCCTAGCCCTAACCCTACCCCTAGCCCTAACCCTAACCCTACCCCTAACCCTAGCCCTAACCCTAACCCCCTAGCCCTAACCCTATCCCTATTCTAACATTAATGGGAAAAAAAAATTCTTTATTTTTTTATTGTCCCTACCTATGGGGGTGACAAAGGGGGGGGGGGTCATTTATTATTTTTTTTATTTTGATCACTGAGATATAATCTATCTCAGTGATCAAAATGCACTTTGGAACGAATCTGCCGGCCGGCAGATTCGGCGGGCGCACTGCGCATGCGCCCGCCATTTTGGAAGATGGCGGCGCCCGGGGAGAAGATGGACGGACCCCGGCAGGATCGGTAAGTATGATGGGGTGGGGGGGAGCACGGGGGGGATCTGAGCATGGGGGGGTGGATCGGAGCGCGGGAGGGGTGGAACGGAGCACGGGGGGGTGGAACGGAGCACTGGGGGGGTGGAACGGAGCATGGGGGGGTGGAACGGAGCACTGGGGGAGTGGAACGGAGCACGGGGGGGTGGATCGGAGTGCAGGGGGGGTGATTGGAGCACGGGGAGGGTGATTGGAGCACCAGGGGAGCGGACAAGAGCACGGGGGGAGCGGAGCACAGGACGGAGGGGAGCCGGAGCAGTGTACCGGACAGATCGGAGGGCTGGGGGGCGATCGGTGGGGTGGGGGCACATTAGTGTTTCCAGCCATGGCCGATGATATTGCAGCATCGGCCATGGCTGGATTGTATTATTTCACCAGTTATAATAGGTGAAATATTACAAATCGCTCTGATTGGCAGTTTCACTTTCAACAGCCAATCAGAGCGATCGTAGCCACGGGGGGGTGAAGCCCCCCCTGGGCTGTACTAACCCTTTCACCCGATCTGCAGGGACGCAATCTTTCCATGACGCCACATAGGCGTCATGGGTCGGATTGGCACCGACTTTCATGACGCCTACGTGGCGTCATGGGTCGGGAAGGGGTTAAAAATTCTACCTTAAGTACAATTCCGTCCTTACTCGGGAATGTCTGGCTAATAAGACCTAATAGACATTCATTTCTCTGAGACTGACAGTCTTTCATTAGTATTACATCGGCAGGCTGGAGGTTACGCTTGCTGTTTTGCAACTTTCTCCTCAGTTGCAGAGTTAGCAGGTATTGTTTTTTCCACTAGTCCCAAAAAACATTGGAGAGACGCTGTGCTTTTCTCCATCGACTCCTGTAACGTTCTTTAACATTAAATTCTCCAGGTAGAGAGCAATTAGGTTTGGTCTTCTGCGTAAGCAACAGGGCTGGGGTGAGAACAGTTGGGTGATCAGGATCACTGGAAATCGGAGCCAACTGTCTGATGTTTATGATGGCTGACACTTCTGTCATGAAAGTGGTCAAGATTTCATTTATCTGTCTTGCAGATCCTTGTTGTAAGAAAATTGAATCAAGGATTCTTCTTGTGGCACCTATCATTCTCTCCCATACACCTCCCATATGTGAAGACTGTGGTGGGAAGAAAATCCAAGTATACCCATGTAAATTTAGGTATTTTTCTATGTTCATATTCAAGCTGGAAGAGAGTTGGAGTTCTCTTGCTGCTCTAACATAGTTTGTTCCTCGGTCAGGACAAATATGTCTGATGGGTCCTCTGATGGCAATGAAACGTTGGAGAGCATTTATGAAGCATAAAGTATCCATAGATTCGATTATCTCTATGTGGATGGCTACAAAGGATATATAAGTGACATAATTGCCCGTTCGCATGGCTTCCTCTGGTTTGTCGAACAACCACAGAACATACACTAAACACATCTATACCGATATTGGTGAAAGATGGATCTGTGATAAATCGGTCACATGGAAGAGCCGCTTTGGAATCTGTGACATACCACAAAGTTTCTTGCAAGCAACACAGTTAAAGATAAATCTGCACACACATCTCTTAGCTCCAACTATTCACAGTCAAGATGCTCTTCAGACCCTCTCTGTGAACATACGACCTTAGTGCTTTGTCCGCTTGTGATAATGTTGAACAAGCAAAGTAGCTATGTGGTGTTGTCTGGGAACTATCATGAGATGTTGTGCTGCAGAATCTATTTTTGCCTCTCTATGGCATCTTCCTATTCTTAAGACACCATCTCCATTGAAGACTGGGTGGAGTTTCCTCAGAACTCTATCTTTTGGCATTGGTCTTTGGTTGTGTACTCAGTTGATTTTATTGTTGTAGTCTTTGTCCTAGTTTTCATGCTGTACAGCTCAGATAATTACATTTTTACTGGTAACATACATACATAGTAACATAGTAACATAGTTAGTAAGGCCGAAAAAAGACATTTGTCCATCCAGTTCAGCCTATATTCCATCATAATAAATCCCCAGATATACGTCCTTCTACAGAACCTAATAATTGTATGATACAATATTGTTCTGCTCCAGGAAGACATCCAGGCCTCTCTTGAACCCCTCGACTGAGTTCGCCATCACCACCTCCTCAGGCAAGCAATTCCAGATTCTCACTGCCCTAACAGTAAAGAATCCTCTTCTATGTTGGTGGAAAAACCTTCTCTCCTCCAGACGCAAAGAATGCCCCCTTGTGCCCGTCACCTTCCTTGGTATAAACAGATCCTCAGCGAGATATTTGTATTGTCCCCTTATATACTTATACATGGTTATTAGATCGCCCCTCAGTCGTCTTTTTTCTAGACTAAATAATCCTAATTTCGCTAATCTATCTGGGTATTGTAGTTCTCCCATCCCCTTTATTAATTTTGTTGCCCTCCTTTGTACTCTCTCTAGCTCCATTATATCCTTCCTGAGCACCGGTGCCCAAAACTGGACACAGTACTCCATGTGCGGTCTAACTAGGGATTTGTACAGAGGCAGTATAATGCTCTCATCATGTGTATCCAGACCTCTTTTAATGCACCCCATGATCCTGTTTGCCTTGGCAGCTGCTGCCTGGCACTGGCTGCTCCAGGTAAGTTTATCATTAACTAGGATCCCCAAGTCCTTCTCCCTGTCAGATTTACCCAGTGGTTTCCCGTTCAGTGTGTAATGGTGATATTGATTCCCTCTTCCCATGTGTATAACCTTACATTTATCATTGTTAAACCTCATCTGCCACCTTTCAGCCCAAGTTTCCAACTTATCCAGATCCATCTGTAGCAGAATACTATCTTCTCTTGTATTAACTGCTTTACATAGTTTTGTATCATCTGCAAATATCGATATTTTACTGTGTAAACCTTCTACCAGATCATTAATGAATATGTTGAAGAGAACAGGTCCCAATACTGACCCCTGCGGTACCCCACTGGTCACAGCGACCCAGTTAGAGACTATACCATTTATAACCACCCTCTGCTTTCTATCACTAAGCCAGTTACTAACCCATTTACACACATTTTCCCCCAGACCAAGCATTCTCATTTTGTGTACCAACCTCTTGTGCGGCACGGTATCAAACGCTTTGGAAAAATCGAGATATACCACGTCCAATGACTCACCGTGGTCCAGCCTATAGCTTACCTCTTCATAAAAACTGATTAGATTGGTTTGACAGGAGCGATTTCTCATAAACCCATGCTGATATGGAGTTAAACAGTTATTCTCATTGAGATAATCCAGAATAACATCCCTCAGAAACCCTTCAAATATTTTACCAACAATAGAGGTTAGACTTACTGGCCTATAATTTCCAGGTTCATATTTAGAGCCCTTTTTGAATATTGGCACCACATTTGCTATGCGCCAGTCCTGCGGAACAGACCCTGTCGCTATAGAGTCACTAAAAATAAGAAATAATGGTTTATCTATTACATTACTTAGTTCTCTTAGTACTCGTGGGTGTATGCCATCCGGACCCGGAGATTTATCTATTTTAATCTTATTTAGCCGGTTTCGCACCTCTTCTTGGGTTAGATTGGTGACCCTTAATATAGGGTTTTCATTGTTTCTTGGGATTTCACCTAGCATTTCATTTTCCACCGTGAATACCGTGGAGAAGAAGGTGTTTAATATGTTAGCTTTTTCCTCGTCATCTACAACCATTCTTTCCTCACTATTTTTTAAGGGGCCTACATTTTCAGTTTTTATTTTTTTACTATTGATATAGTTGAAGAACAGTTTGGGATTAGTTTTACTCTCCTTAGCAATGTGCTTCTCTGTTTCCTTTTTGGCAGCTTTAATTAGTTTTTTAGATAAAGTATTTTTCTCCCTATAGTTTTTTAGAGCTTCAATGGTGCCATCCTGCTTTAGTAGTGCAAATGCTTTCTTTTTACTGTTAATTGCCTGTCTTACTTCTTTGTTTAGCCACATTGGGTTTTTCCTATTTCTAGTCCTTTTATTCCCACAAGGTATAAACCGCTTACACTGCCTATTTAGGATGTTCTTAAACATTTCCCATTTATTATCTGTATTCTCATTTCTGAGGATATTGTCCCAGTCTACCAGATTAAGGGCATCTCTAAGCTGTTCAAACTTTGCCTTCCTAAAGTTCAATGTTTTTGTGACTCCCTGACAAGTCCCCCTAGTGAAAGACAGGTGAAACTGCACAATATTGTGGTCGCTATTTCCTAAATGCCCAACCACCTGCAGATTTGTTATTCTGTCAGGTCTATTAGATAGTATTAGGTCTAAAAGTGCTGCTCCTCTGGTTGGATTCTGCACCAATTGTGAAAGATAATTTTTCTTGGTTATTAGCAGAAACCTGTTGCCTTTATGGGTTTCACAGGTTTCTGTTTCCCAGTTAATATCCGGGTAGTTAAAGTCCCCCATAACCAGGACCTCATTATGGGTTGCAGCTTCATCTATCTGCTTTAGAAGTAGACTTTCCATGCTTTCTGTTATATTTGGGGGTTTGTAACAGACCCCAATGAGAATTTTGTTACCATTTTTCCCTCCATGAATTTCAACCCATATGGACTCGACATCCTCATTCCCTTCGCTAATATCCTCCCTTAAAGTGGACTTTAGACAAGACTTTACATAGAGACAAACCCCTCCTCCTCTCCGATTTTTACGATCCTTTCTAAACAGACTGTAACCCTGTAAGTTAACTGCCCAGTCATAGCTTTCATCTAACCATGTCTCGGTTATTCCCACTATGTCAAAGTTACCTGTAGATATTTCTGCTTCTAGTTCTTCCATCTTGTTTGTCAGGCTTCTGGCGTTTGCGAGCATGCAGTTCAGAGGATTTTGTTTTGTTCCAATCTCCTCACTGTGGATTGTTTTAGAAATGTTCTTACCTCCCTTCTGAGTATGTTTTCCTGGGTTGTCTTTGTTCGAGTCTAATGTTTTTCTTCCCGTCCCCTCTTCTTCTAGTTTAACGCCCTCCTGATGAGTGTAGCGAGTCTTCTGGCGAATGTGTGTTTCCCAGGTTTGTTGAGGTGTAGTCCGTCTCTGGCGAGGAGTCCATCATACCAGTAATTCACACCGTGGTCCAGGAATCCGAATCCTTGTTGTCTGCACCATCGTCTTAGCCAGTTGTTTGCATCAAGGATCCTGTTCCATCTCCTGGTGCCATGCCCGTCTACTGGAAGGATAGAAGAAAAAACTACCTGTGCATCCAGTTCCTTTACTTTCTTCCCCAACTCTTCAAAGTCCTTGCAGATTGTCGGTAGGTCCTTCCTTGCCGTGTCATTGGTGCCAACATGTATCAGAAGAAATGGGTGGACGTCCTTGGAGCTGAAGAGCTTTGGTATCCTATCGGTCACATCCTTGATCATCGCACCTGGAAGGCAGCATACTTCTCTTGCAGTTATGTCCGGTCTGCAGATGGCTGCTTCTGTGCCTCTCAGTAGTGAGTCTCCCACCACCACCACTCTTCGTTGCTTCTTGGCTGTACTTTTTGCTGTCACTTGTTGCTGTGTGCCCTTTTCTTTTTTGCTTGCTGGTATTGCTTCATTCTTAGGTGTGCCATCTTCATCCTCTACAAAGATTTGATATCGGTTCTTCAGTTGTGTGGTTGGTGATTTCTCCAACTCTGGTACAGAGCGAAGAGGACCCTGAATGCTGTAGATAAACCTCTGATGCCGGTGGGCTTAGCTCACCTTTGATTTTGGGGCTGACAGGTTCCTTTTAAGGCAGGGAGACTGATAGTTGGCTTTCTGGAGGTCCAACTAATATGATTGGCTTGAGTTGCTGACAAAATGCTCTGTCTTCAGCTTTGGGCCTGGGTCATTGTTTCATTTGGAATGTTAATGGACTCTGCAGTATGCTGCAATGAATCATGAGTAACTTGCTGTAGGCCAAGCACACTGTTGCATCAGCTGGGTTCGTCCTCAGAAGATATGACAGGCCAGATTTTCACTTAAAAATCATTAGGCCTAATGTTAAGGTGCTGCCACAAGGCCCAATTAGCTACTCCAAATTGGTTCTGATAAAGCTTATTTTCATTGGCAAACCAGAAGGCCATATTTCCACTTAAAAATTGTTAGGTCTAATATTGGGATGCAGCTTGGAGGCCCAATTACATACTCCAAATCATTTGTGCTAAAATTGTGCTTCAGTGGCAAATCAGAAGGCCAGATTTCCTCATAAAAACCGTTAGACATAAGATTGGGGTGCAGCCACAAGGCCCAATTAGCTAATCCAAATGATTTGTGATAAAACTGTGTTTCATTGAGAAATCAGAAGGCCAGATTTCCACTTAAAACTCATTAGGTCTTATATTGGGTGCAGCCATAAGGCCTAATTACCTAATCCAAATCGTTTGTGATAAAACTGTGTTTCAAGGGAAATTCAGAATGCCAGATTTCAACATAAAAATCGTTAGGTCTAATATTTGGGGCATCCATGAGTCTTAATTAGCTACTCCAAATTGTTTGTGATAAAACCGTGTTTCCATTGCAAATCAGAAGACCAGATTTCCACTTAAAAATAATTAAGTATAACAGTGTTGTTTAGGCACACTACCTAAGGGTGGTTTCACACTTGCGTTTTTGTCTGCAGCGTTTTTTTTTCAAAAAAACGCACGCGGTTTTTTTTCCTATATTTAACATTGAAAACGCATGCGTTTTTTTGTGTACGCGTTTGGTCGCGTTTTTTGACGCATGCGTTTTTTTACTGCATGCGTTCATTTTCTGAAATGCTACTTGTAGTATTTTTAGAAGCGTTTTTTGGACCAAAAAAAAACGCATGCGTTTTCATGCGTTTTTTTTGGGTCAAAAAATACATTGGAGTCAATGGGGACGCATGCGTTTTTTGGTGCATGCGTTTTTTGCGGTAAAAAAACGCATGCGTTTTTTTATTAAAAAACCAGAAAACACACTGATATGCCACCCCCCAGCATAAAGGTGATAAAGTGAACCTAACCCTAACCCTAACCCTACCCCTAACCCTAAGGGATCCTAACCCTAACCCTACCCCTAACCCTACCCCTAACCCTAACCCTACCCCTAACCCTAAGGGATCCTAACCCTAACCCTACCCCTAACCCTACCCCTAACCCTAACCCTACCCCTAACCCTAAGGGATCCTAACCCTAACCCTAATCCCTTTATGGTTAGGGTTAGGGGTAGGGTTAGGGGTAGGGTTAGGGTTAGGGTTAGGGGTAGGGTTAGGGTTAGGGGTAGGGTTAGGGGTAGGGTTAGGGTTAGGATCCCTTAGGGTTAGGGTTAGGGGTAGGGTTAGGGGTAGGGTTAGGGTTAGGATCCCTTAGGGTTAGGGTTAGGGGTAGGGTTAGGAGTAGGGTTAGGGTTAGGATCCCTTAGGGTTAGGGTTAGGGGTAGGGTTAGGGGTAGGATCCCTTTAGAGTTAGGGTTATGATCCCTACCCCTAACCCTAACCCTAACCCTAACTATTTCTGTTTATAGTGGGTTTTTTACTTTATTTTGATGATTGGCAGTTGTCACACATTTTTCTGCATGCGTTTAAAAAACGCAAACGCATGAAAAAACGCATGTAAACGCGGTAAAACGCCGCGTTTTTTTCACCACATACAAAAACGTATGCGTCAAAAAAACACAGCGTTTACACGCGTTTACATGCGTTTTTTCACCATGCATTTTTTTGCGTTTTTTACCGCAAAAACGCACCCAAAAAAACGCCAATGTGAAACCAGCATAAGAAAATAAATAGTGATTATTCATTTAGTGACAGTTGACTGACAGCTATGGGCCTAAGGTTGTGAAACAGCAGGTTGCAAGAGGGGAATGCTGCATACAACATGAGTGGGAAAAAGTGAGGTAGTGGTGGAGGAGGGAAAAGGTTTGGTGTTCAATAGTGTTGAGCATTCCGATACCGCAAGTATCGGGTATCAGCCGATATTTGCGGTATCGGAATTCCGATATCGAGTTCCGATATTTTTGTGATATCGGGAATCGGTATCGGGATTAAGATTCATGGAGCGACCAATCACAAGCCGCAACATCATCGAAGGTCCTTAATTCTTATCATTCTTAGAAAGGGAAGCATGGCGGTTGCAGCGGTGAAAACCAGGGCGCGTCCGAGGGTAAATATATCAATATTTTTTATTTTTATTCTTTATTTTACACATGAATATGGATCCCAGGGCCTGAAGGAGAGTTTCCTCTCCTTCAGACCCTGGGAACCATAGAAAATATTTTTCGGATATCGGCCGATACCATCCGATACCGATACTTTCAAATATCGGACGATATCGCTCAACACTAGTGTTCAATGTGAACTTGGGTTGGATGTTAATATTAATGAAAGGCCAACTGATCAAACAATATCTTGTCCTGCCCAAAGACCACTGACATCATCTGTTACTGGCAGGGCTGCTCGACTCACTTTCTTTGGCAGCCACACAGTGATATGCCTTGTGGATGAGGCTCAGAAAGAGCATGCGCTGCAGTGGATGACAAGTGCTGCAGTGGAGGACAAGTGCTGCATCCAGTAGCCTCTCCTCCTCTTCCTCCACCTTAACATCACACACCCAGGACAACCCTCAGAGGAGGCATCCCAATAACTCTTGCTTCCCCCCTCTTCAAAAATTTCCAAATGCCCAACTGACTGTAGGGAACCACATATGATCCATTCTGCAGAGCTGTTCACAAATTCTATTTAATGGGCATAAGATGTCTGCTCCAAAGAATCACAGAACCCAGAGGAGAAAAGCTTCTGTGGGCTTCTGCACCAATGCCCACATTTTTTTCATGTTGTATCTGGGGCTGGACAAAGTAGAATCTGAGCAGAATCCAGACCCTTGTCAAAAGATGTTAATCAACGAGAGTAGGGGTGATCCTGAGACGGTTCCAGCAATCAATATGCTTTAGTGTGGGAATCCCTCTGCTCTAAAATGCGGACTAGCGGGCCTCACCAACTACCGGCGATCCCAACACACCGTCCATCTGCTGCTTCTTCATCCTCCATTACCATGCTAAGACTTCTAATATAGGTCTCACCTAAGTCTGTGGATGCAGAAACTACAATTGTTTAGCTTTTACATTCGGGGTGAGTGAGAGCCCAACAGTTGTTATGGAATTAGACATGACTGCTGCTTTTGTGTCACATAGCACAATGTATCTTTCTTAATCCATCATAACATCACCGCCTGCACCTCACTCACAGTCCAGCAGTTTGTCCTGATCTCCATACTCCACCCACTCTCAGCCAGCCCTCGGTCCCGCAGTTGTGGTCATATAAAAGAATGTCTCACCCTACACACATGCTAAGAGCTTGAACACCATCATCTCCAATCTGTTGGCCACAGAAATGCTGCCTTTCTGCCTGGTGGATACAAATGGTTTCAGAAATTCAGGTCCATCACAGTCCCCGATATCAGTTGCCTTACTTCTCAAAGAAAGCTGTGCCTGAGCTACACAAGCATGTCACCAACAACATTACCCATTCCCTGAAAAAATCTATTTCTGCCAGGGTGCATTTCACCACTGACACCTGGAAGAGCAGTGGGTTTTACGTCTGACTGACTGTGCCCTGGGTGACTCTGGTTGCTGTTGTGAATTCTGTTATCGAACTCCCTCCTGTGGTCATGAATGGTACTTCGGCGAGTTCTGTCCATGGACTCTGGTGGCTGTGAGTGAAGCTGCTGCTTCTGAGGTTCCTTCCACAGGTGACTTAGTTTATTCTTTGGCTGGCTGCTCTATTTAACTCCACTCAGATCGTTACTCCATGCCAGCTGTCAATGTTCTTGTACTGGTTCAGTTCGCTCTTGGATCTTTCTGGTGACCTGTCCACTCCAGCAGAAGCTAAGTCCCTGCTAGTTAATTATTTGTTCATTGTTTCCTTGTCCAGTTGGCTATCATGATTTTGCCTTGCTAGCTGGAAGCTCTGGGATGCAGAGTGGCACCTCCGCACCGTGAGTCGGTGCGGAGGTCTTTTTGCACACTCTGGGTGGTCTTTTGTAGTTTTTTGTGCTGACCGCAAAGATACCTTTCAAATCCTCAGTCTGTTTAGTAAGTCTGGCCTTCCTTTGCTGAAACCTGTTTCATTTCTGTGTTTGTGACTTTCATCTTAACTCACAGTCAATATATGTGGGGGGCTGCCTTTTCCTTTGGGGAATTTCTCAGAGGCAAGGTAGGCTTTATTTCCTATCTTTAGGGCTAGTTAGCTCTTAGGCTGTGAAGAGGCATCTAGGTCGTGTTAGGTACGCTCCACGGCTATTTCTAGTTGTGTGATAGGATTAGGGGTTGCGGTCAGCAGAGCTCCCACTTCCCAGAGCTTGTCCTGTGTGAGTTTAACCATCAGGTCGTTCCGGGTGCTCCTAACCACCAGGTCCATAACAGTACAGCTGGCCCAAAGTATTAATGCATCTCAATAGAGGGATGAGAGAAGTTCTGAGACCATTTTTTTTCTCTGCAGTGTTTTTTGTCTTTCTTTTCCCCTTAACCTCTGGGTGGTTCAGGACACAGGTGTAGATATGGACATTCAAGGTCTGTCCTCTTGTGTGGATCATCTCACTGCAAGGGTACAAAACATTCAAGATTTTGTGGTTCAGAATCCAATGTTAGAGCCTAGAATTCCAATTCCTGATTTGTTTTCTGGGGATAGATCTAAATTCCTGAATTTCAAAAATAATTGTAAACTGTTTCTAGCTTTGAAACCCCGCTCCTATGGTGACCCCGTTCAACAAGTAAAAATCATTATTTCTTTGTTGCGTGGTGACCCTCAAGACTGGGCATTTTCCCTTGAGCCAGGAGATCATGCATTGCGTGATGTAGATGCGTATTTTCTGGCGCTTGGATTGCTTTATGATGAACCAAATTCAGTGGATCAGGCAGAGAAAATCTTGCTGGCATTGTGTCAGGGATGAAGCGGAGGTGTACTGACAGAAGTTTAGAAAGTGGTTTGTGCTTACTCAGTGGAATGAGTGTGCCCTGGCAGCAATTTTCAGAAAGGGTCTTTCTGAAGCCCTAAGGATGTCATGGTGGGATTTCCCACGCCTGCTGGTCTGAATGAGTCTATGTCCTTGGCCATTCAGATCGATCAGCGCTTGCGTGAGCGCAAAGCTGTGCACCATTTGGCGGTATTCTCTGAGCATAGGCCTGAGCCTATGCACTGTGATAGGACTTTGACCAGAGCTGAACGGCAAGAACACAGACGTCGGAATGGGCTGTGTTTTTACTGTGGTGTTTCCACTCATGCTATCTCCGATTGTCCTAAGCGCACTAAGCGGTTTGCTAGGTCTGCCACCATTGGTACGGTACAGTCTAAATTTCTTTTGTCCGTTACTCTGATTTGCTCTCTGGCGTTCAACTCTGTTATGGCATTTGTGGATTCAGGCGCTGCCCTGAATTTGATGAACTTGGAGTTTGCCAAGCGCTGTGGTTTTTTCTTGGAGCCCTTGCAGTATCCTATTCCATTGAGAGGAATTGATGCTACGCCTTTGGCCAAGAATAAGCCTCAGTACTGGACTCAATTGACCATGTGCATGGCTCCTGCACATCAGGAGGATATTCGCTTTTTGGTGTTGCATAATCTGCATGATGTGGTCGTTTTGGGGTTGCCATGGCTACAGGTCCATAATCCAGTATTGGATTGGAAATCTATGTCTGTGTCCGGCTGGGGTTGTCAGGGGGTACATGGTGATGTTCCATTGCTGTCAATTTTGCCTTCCACTCCTTCTGAAGTCCCTGAGTTTTTGTCAGATTACCGGGATGTATTTGATGAGCCCAAATCCGGTGCCTTACCTCCTCATAGGGATTGCGATTGTGCTATTAATTTGATTCCTGGTAGTAAGTTTCCTAAGGGCCGACTGTTTAATTTATCTGTGCCAGAGCATGCCGCAATTCGGAGTTATATAAAGGAATCCTTGGAGAAAGGTCATATTCGCCCGTCGTCATCACCGTTGGGAGCAGGGTTCTTTTTTGTGGCCAAGAAGGGTGGCTCTTTGAGACCTTGTATTGATTACCGCCTTCTTAATAAGATCACAGTCAAATTTCAGTACCCTTTGCCGCTGTTGTCTGATTTGTTTGCTCGGATTAAGGGGGCTAGTTGGTTCACCAAGATAGATCTTCGAGGGGCGTATAATCTTGTGCGAATTAAACAGGGCGATGAATGGAAAACAGCATTGAATACGTCCGAGAGCCATTTTGAGTACCTGGTTATGCCATTCGGGCTTTCTAATGCTCCATCTGTGTTTCAGTCCTTTATGCATGACATCTTCCGAGAGTACCTGGATAGATTCATGATTGTATATTTGGATGATATTTTTGTCTTTTCGGATGATTGGGAGTCTCATGTGAAGCAGGTCAGAATGGTGTTCCAGGTCCTTCGTGCGAATTCCTTGTTTGTGAAGGGGTCGAAATGTCTCTTTGGGGTTCAGAAGGTTTCATTTTTGGGTTTCATTTTTTGCCCTTCTACTATCGAGATGGACCCTGTTAAAGTTCAGGCCATTTATGATTGGACTCAGCCGACATATGTGAAGAGCCTGCAGAAGTTCCTGGGCTTTGCAAATTTTTACCGTCGCTTCATCGCTAATTTTTCTAGTGTTGCTAAACCGTTGACTGATTTGACCAAGAAAGGTGCTGATGTGGTCAATTGGTCCTCAGCGGCTGTAGAGGCTTTTCAGGAGTTGAAGCGTCGTTTTTCTTCTGCCCCTGTGTTGTGCCAGCCAGATGTTTTGCTCCCGTTTCAGGTTGAGGTTGATGCTTCTGAGATTGGAGCAGGGGCTGTTTTGTCGCAAAGAAGTTCTGATGGCTCGGTGATGAAACCATGTGCCTTCTTTTCTAGAAAATTCTCGCCTGCTGAGCGCAATTATGATGTTGGCAATCGAGAGTTGTTGGCCATGAAGTGGGCATTCGAGGAGTGGTGACATTGGCTTGAAGGAGCCAAGCATCGCGTGGTGGTCTTGACGGATCACAAGAATTTGACTTATCTCGAGTCTGCCAAACGGTTGAATCCTAGACAGGCTTGATGGTCGCTGTTTTTCTCCCGTTTTGATTTTGTGGTTTCGTACCTTCCGGGCTCTAAGAATATGAAGGCTGATGCCCTGTCAAGGAGTTTTGTGCCTGACTCTCCGGGTGTTCCTGAGCCGGCGGGTATTCTCAAAGAGGGGGTAATTTTGTCTGCCATCTCCCCTGATTTGCGGCGTGTGCTGCAGAAGTTTCAGGCTGATAGACCTGACCGTTGTCCAGCGGAGAAACTGTTTGTCCCTGATAGATGGACTAGTAGAGTTATCTCTGAGGTTCATTGTTCGGTGTTGGCGGGTCATCCTGGAATCTTTGGTACCAGAGATTTGGTGGCTAGATCCTTTTGGTGGCCTTCTTTGTCACGGGATGTACGTTCTTTTCTGCAGTCCTGTGGGACTTGTGCTCGGGCTAAGCCCTGCTGTTCTCGTGCCAGTGGGTTGCTTTTGCCCTTGCCAGTCCCGAAGAGGCCCTGGACGCATATTTCCATGGATTTTATTTCAGATCTCCCTGTCTCTCAAAGGATGTCGGTCATTTGGGTGGTTTGTGATCGCTTCTCTAAGATGGTTCATTTAGTACCCTTGTCTAAATTGCCTTCCTCCTCTAATTTGGTGCCATTGTTTTTCCAGCATGTGGTTTGTTTGCATGGCATTCCGGAGAACATCGTCTCGGACAGAGGTTCCCAGTTTGTTTCGAGGTTTTGGCGGTCCTTTTGTGCTAAGATGGGCATTGATTTGTCTTTTTCTTCGGCTTTCCATCCTCAGACAAATGGCCAAACCGAACGAACTAATCAGACTTTGGAGACATATCTGAGATGCTTTGTTTCTGCTGATCAGGATGATTGGGTGTCCTTCTTGCCTTTGGCTGAGTTCGCCCTTAATAATCGGGCCAGCTCGGCTACTTTGCTTTCGCCTTTTTTCTGTAATTCTGGTTTCCATCCTCGTTTCTCTTCAGGGCAGGTTGAGCCTTCGGACTGTCCTGGTGTGGATACGGTGGTGGACAGGATGCAGCAGTGTTATGAACTGGTGATTCAGAAACACAATGGACCTGGTGGTTAAGAGCACACAAAGTGACCTGATAGTTACTAATAACATAGGATGAGCTCTGAGACGTGGGAACTCTGCTGACCGCAATCCCTAATCCTATCACACCACACTAGAGGTAGCCGTGGAGCGCTCCTGACCAGACCTAGGCGCCTCGGGCACAGCCTGAGAAACTAGCTAGCCCTGAAGATAGAAAAATAAGCCTACCTTGCCTCAGAGAAATTCCCCAAAGGAAAAGGCAGCCCCCCACATATAATGACTGTGAGTAAAGATGAAAATACAAACACAGAGATGAAATAGGTTTTAGCAAAGTGAGGCCCGACTTACTGAATAGACCGAGGATAGTAAAGATAGCTTTGCGGTCAGCACAAAAACCTACAAACAACCACGCAGAGGGCGCAAAAAGACCCTCTGTACCGACTAACGGCATGGAGGTGCTCCCTCTGCGTCCCAGAGCTTCCAGCAAGCAAGAAAAACCAATATAGCAAGCTGGACAGAAAAAATAGCAAACAAAAGTAACACAAGCAGAACTTACCTTATGCAGGGCAGACAGGCCACAAGAACAATCCAGGAGAGAGCAAGACCAATACTGGAACATTGACTGGAGGCCAGGAACAAAGAACTAGGTGAAGTTAAATAGAGCAGCACCTAACGACTTAACCTCGTCACCTGAGGAAGGAAACTCAGAAGCCGCAGCCCCACTCACATCCACCAGAGGAAGCTCATAGACAGAACCAGCCGAAGTACCACTCATGACCACAGGAGGGAGCTTGACCACAGAATTCACAACAGTACCCCCCCTTGAGGAGGGGTCACCGAACCCTCACCAGAGCCCCCAGGCCGACCAGGATGAGCCAAATGAAAGGCACGAACCAGATCGGCAGCATGAACATCAGAGGCAAAGACCCAGGAATTATCTTCCTGACCATAACCCTTCCACTTAACCAGGTACTGGAGTTTCCATCTCGAAACACGAGAATCCAAAATCTTCTCCACTATATACTCCAACTCCCCCTCAACCAAAACCGGGGCAGGAGGATCAACGGATGGAACCACAGGTGCCACGTATCTCCACAACAATGACCTATGGAATACATTATGGATGGAAAAAGAAGCTGGAAGGGTCGAACGAAAAGATACAGGATTAAGAACCTCAGAAATCCTATACGGACCAATGAAACGAGGCTTAAACTTCGGAGAAGAAACTTTCATAGGAATATAACGAGACGACAACCAAACCAAACCCCAACACGAAGTCGGGGACCCACACAGCGCCTGCGGTTAGCGAAACGTTGAGCCTTCTCCTGGGACAATGTCAAATTGTCCACTACATGAGTCCAAATCTGCTGCAACCTATCCACCACAGTATCCACACCAGGACAGTCTGAAGACTCAACCTGCCCTGAAGAGAAACGAGGATGGAAACCAGAATTGTTGAAAAACGGCGAAACCAAAGTAGCCGAGCTGGCCCGATTATTAAGGGGCGAACTCAGCCAAAGGCAAAAAGGACACCCAATCATCCTGATCAGCAGAAACAAAACATCTCAGATATGTTTCCAATTTCTGATTGGTTCGTTCAGTTTGGCCATTTGTCTGAGGATGGAAAGCCGAGGAAAAAGACAAATCAATGCCCATCCTAGCACAAAAGGCTCGCCAAAACCTCGAAACAAACTGGGAACCTCTGTCAGAAACGATGTTCTCCAGAATGCCATGTAAACGAACCAAATGCTGGAAAAACAATGGCACCAAATCAGAGGAGGAAGGCAATTTAGACAAGGGTACCAAATGGACCATCTTAGAGAAGCGATCACAAACCACCCAAATGACCGACATCTTTTGAGAGACGGGGAGATCCGAAATAAAATCCATAGAGATATGTGTCCAGGGCCTCTTCAGGACCGGCAAGGGCAAAAGCAACCCACTGGCACGAGAACAGCAGGGCTTAGCCCGAGCACAAATCCCACAGGACTGCACAAACGAACGCACATCCCGCGACAGAGATGGCCACCAAAAGGATCTAGCCACCAAATCTCTGGTACCAAAGATTCCAGGATGACCAGCCAACACCGAACAATGAACCTCAGAGATAACTCTACTCGTCCATTTATCAGGGACAAACAGTTTCTCCGCTGGGCAACGGTCAGGTCTATTAGCCTGAAACTTTTGCAGCCCCCGGCGCAAATCAGGGGAGATGGCAGACAAAATTACCCCCTCTTTGAGAATACCCGCCGGCTCAGGCAAACACGGAGAGTCGGGCACAAAACTCCTAGACAGGGCATCCGCCTTCACATTTTTAGAGCCCGGAAGGTACGAAACCACAAAGTCAAAACGGGAGAAAAACAGCGACCAACGAGCCTGTCTAGGATTCAACCGTTTGGCAGACTCGAGATAAGTCAAGTTCTTGTGATCAGTCAAGACCACCATGCGATGCTTAGCTCCTTCAAGCCAATGATGCCACTCCTCGAATGCCCACTTCATGGCCAACAACTCTCGATTGCCAACATCATAATTACGCTCAGCAGGCGAAAACTTCCTGGAAAAGAAGGCACATGGTTTCATCACCGAGCCATCAGAACTTCTTTGCGACAAAATAGCCCCTGCTCCAATCTCAGAAGCATCAACCTCGACCTGGAACGGGAGCAAAACATCTGGTTGGCACAATACAGGGGCAGAAGAAAAACGATGCTTCAACTCCTGAAAAGCTTCCACAGCAGCAGAAGACCAATTGACCACACCAGCACCCTTCTTGGTTAAATCAGTCAACGGTTTGGAAATACTAGAAATATTATTGATGAAGCGACGATAAAAATTAGTAAAGCCCAGGAACTTTTGCAGACTCTTCAGAGATGTCGGCTGAGTCCAATCATAAATGGCCTGAACTTTAACAGGGTCCATCTCGATAGTAGAAGGGGAAAAAATGAAACCCAAAAATGAAACCTTCTGAACACCAAAGAGACACTTTGACCCCTTCACAAACAAAGAATTTGCACGCAGGACCTGGAACACCATTCTAACCTGCTTCACGTGAGACTCCCAATCATCCGAGAAGACCAAAATATCATCCAAGTATACAATCAGGAATTTATCCAGGTACTCTCGGAAGATGTCATGCATAAAGGACTGAAATACTGATGGAGCATTGGAAAGCCCGAATGGCATAACCAGGTACTCAAAATGGCCCTCGGGCGTATTAAATGCTGTTTTCCATTCATCGCCCTGTTTAATACGCACAAGATTATACGCACCACGAAGATCTATCTTGGTGAACCAACTAGCCCCCTTAATCCGAGCAAACAAATCAGACAGCAGCGGCAAGGGGTACTGAAATTTGATTGTGATTTTATTTAGAAGGCGGTAATCAATACAAGGTCTCAACGAACCATCCTTCTTGGCCACAAAAAAGAACCCTGCTCCCAATGGCGACGACGACGGGTGAATATGACCCTTCTCCAAGGACTACTTTACGTAACTCCGCATAGCGGCGTGCTCAGGCACAGACAAATTAAACAGTCGACCTTTAGGAAACTTACTACCAGGAATCAAATCGATAGCACAATCGCAATCCCTATGCGGAGGTAGGGCACTGGACTTGGGCTCATCAAATACTTCCCGGTAATCCGACAAGAACTCTGGGACCTCAGAAGGGGTGGATGATGAAATAGACAGAAATGGAACATCACCATGTACCCCCTGACAACCCCAGCTGGACACAGACATAGACTTCCAATCCAATACTGGGTTATGGACTTGTAGCCATGGCAACCCCAACACGACCACATCATGCAGATTCTGCAACACCAGAAAGTGAATATCCTCCTGATGCGCAGGAGCCATGCACATGGTCAGATGGGTCCAGTACTGAGGCTTATTCTTGGCCAAAGGCGTAGCATCAATTCCTCTCAATGGAATAGGATACTGCAAGGGCTCCAAGAAAAACCCACAGCGCCTAGCAAACTCCAAGTCCATCAAATTCAGGGCAGCGCCTGAATCCACAAATGCCATGACAGAATAGGATGACAAAGAGCAGATCAAAGTAACGGACAAAAGAAATTTCGACTGTACCGTACCAATGGTGGCAGACCTAGCGAACCGCTTAGTGCGCTTAGGACAATCGGAAATAGCATGAGTGGAATCACCACAGTAAAAACACAGCCCATTCTGACGTCTGTGTTCTTGCCGTTCAGCTCTGGTCAAAGTCCTATCACATTGCATAGGTTCAGGTTTATACTCAGATAATACCGCCAAATGGTGCACAGTTTTACGCTCACGTAAGCGTCGATCGATCTGAATGGCCAAAGACATAGACTCATTCAGACCAGCAGGCATAGGAAATCCCACCATGACATCCTTAAGGGCTTCAGAGAGACCCTTTCTGAAAATTGCTGCCAGCGCACATTCATTCCATTGAGTGAGCACAGACCACTTCCTAAACTTCTGACAATATATCTCTACCTCATCCTGACCCTGACACAGAGCCAGCAAATTTTTCTCTGCCTGATCCACTGAATTAGGTTCATCATAAAGCAATCCGAGCGCCAGAAAAAACGCATCAATATTACATAATGCAGGATCTCCTGGCGCAAGGGAAAATGCCCAGTCTTGAGGGTCGCCACGTAATAAAGAAATAATGAGCTTAACTTGTTGAACTGGGTCACCAGAGGAGCGGGGTTTCAAAGCCAGAAACAGTTTGCAATTATTTTTGAAATTCAGAAACTTAGCTCTATCTCCAGAAAATAAACAGGAATAGGAATTCTAGGTTCTAACATAGATTTCTGAACCATAATGTCTTGAATTCTTTGTACTCTTGCAGTGAGATTATCCACACAAGAAGACAGACCTTTAATGTCCATCACTACACCTGTGTCCTGAACCACCCAAATGTCTAGGGGAAAAGAAAGACAAAACAAAGTGCAGAGAAAAAAAATGGTCTCAGAACTTCTCTTTTCCCTCTATTGAGAAGCATTAGTACTTTTAGCCTCCAGTACTGTTATGAACTGGTGATTCAGAAACACAATGGACCTGGTGGTTAAGAGCACACAAAGTGACCTGATAGTTACTAATAACATAGGACGAGCTCTGAGATGTGGGAACTCTGCTGACCGCAATCCCTAATCCTATCACACCACACTAGAGGTAGCCGTGGAGCGCTCCTGACCAGACCTAGGCGCCTCGGGCACAGCCTGAGAAACTAGCTAGCCCTGAAGATAGAAAAATAAGCCTACCTTGCCTCAGAGAAATTCCCCAAAGGAAAAGGCAGCCCCCCACATATAATGACTGTGAGTAAAGATGAAAATACAAACACAGAGATGAAATAGGTTTTAGCAAAGTGAGGCCCGACTTACTGAATAGACCGATGATAGTAAAGATAGCTTTGCGGTCAGCACAAAAACCTACAAACAACCACGCAGAGGGCGCAAAAAGACCCTCCGTACCGACTAACGGCACGGAGGTGCTCCCTCTGCGTCCCAGAGCTTCCAGCAAGCAAGAAAAAACAATATAGCAAGCTGGACAGAAAATATAGCAAACAAAAGTAACACAAGCAGAACTTAGCTTATGCAGGGCAGACAGGCCACAAGAACGATCCAGGAGAGAGCAAGACCAATACTGGAACATTGACTGGAGGCCAGGAACAAAGAACTAGGTGGAGTTAAATAGAGCAGCACCTAACGACTTAACCTCGTCACCTGAGGAAGGAAATTCAGAAGCCGCAGCCCCACTCACATCCACCAGAGGACGCTCATAGACAGAACCAGCCGAAGTACCACTCATGACCACAGGAGGGAGCTTGACCACAGAATTCACAACACAGCAGATTTGGACTCTTGTGGTGGACAATTTGACATTGTCCCAGGAGAAGGCTCAACGTTTCGCTAACCGCCGGCGCTGTGTTGGTCCCCGACTTCGTGTTGGGGATATGGTTTGGTTGTCGTCTCGTTATGTTCCTATGAAGGTTTCCTCTCCTAAGTTTAAGCCTCGTTTCATTGGTCTGTATAAGATTTCTGAAGTTCTCAATCCTGTGTCATTTCGTTTGGCCCTTCCAGCTTCTTTTGCCATCCATAATGTGTTCCATAGGTCGTTATTGCGGAGATACGTGGCGCCTATGGTTCCCTCCGTTGATCCTCCTGCCCCGGTATTGGTCGAGGGGGAGTTGGAGTATGTGGTGGAGAAGATTTTGGATTCTCGTATTTCGAGAATGAAACTCCAGTACCTGGTCAAGTGGAAGGGTTATGGTCAGGAAGATAATTCCTGGGTTTTTGCCTCTGATGTTCATGCTGCCGATCTAGTTCGTGCCTTTCATTTGGCTCGTCCTAATCGGCCTGGGGGCTCTGGTGAGGGTTCGGTGACCCCTCCTCAAGGGGGGATACTGTTGTGAATTCTGTTATCGAACTCCCTCCTGTGGTCATGAATGGTACTTCGGCGAGTTCTGTCCATGGACTCCCTCTGGTGGCTGTGAGTGGAGCTGCTGCTTCTGAGATTCCTTCCACAGGTGACTTAGTTTATTCTTTGGCTGGCTGCTCTATTTAACTCCACTCAGATCGTTACTCCATGCCAGCTCTCAATGTTCTTGTACTGGTTCAGTTCGCTCTTGGATCTTTCTGGTGACCTGTCTACTCCAGCAGAAGCTAAGTCCCTGCTTTTTTATTATTTGTTCATTGTTTTCTTGTCCAGCTTGCTATCATGATTTTGCCTTGCTAGCTGGAAGCTCTGGGATGCAGAGTGGCACCTCCGCACCATGAGTCGGTGCGGAGGTCTTTTTGCACACTCTGCGTGGTCTTTTTGTAGTTTTTTTTGCTGACCGCAAAGATACCTTTCCTGTCCTCAGTCTGTTTAGTTAGTCTGGCCTCCTTTGCTGAAACCTGTTTCATTTCTGTGTTTGTGACTTTCATCTTAACTCACAGTCAATATATGTGGGGGGCTGCCTTTTCCTTTGGGGAATTTCTCTGAGGCAAGGTAGGCTTTATTTTCTATCTCTAGGGCTAGTTAGCTCTTAGGCTGTGAAGAGGCGTCTAGGCAGAGTTAGGTACGCTCCACGGCTATTTCTAGTGTGTGTGATAGGATTAGGGATTGCGGTCAGCAGAGCTCCCACTTCCCAGAGCTTGTCCTGTGTTAGTTTAACCATCAGGTCGTTCCGGGTGCTCCTAACCACCAGGTCCATAACAGGTTGCTATGGGGGCAGGTGGTCAAGGTGCTGCTCCACAAGTCTTTGAATCTCCAAGGCTTTAGAAACAGATTGGGATAATTGTGGTAAATTTATGCGCTGCTGAATCACTAAAACTAAGGATGATCTGAGAAGAAAGGAGATTAGGAGACACAACAGACTGCTCCAGTCAGTCAGGAAAGGTAATTAGAAAAACTATTGTCAATAATCCCACCCAGCAGAAGGTCCTGGTGACTGCGGCTTCCATAAGAGCTTTCTCCTCTGCAGGAAGAACTTGCATTAGAAGAAGCCAAGGCCTATGTGATAATGCATTGCTCCTCCGGTGGACCAGTCCGACTGTAGACTGTAGACAAAGACCTGGTACATTAGATAGTAGAGATATGAGGGCAGTTTCTGTCACAAATCTACATAACTATATAGTTATGTACCAGTCTGTAGTCTAAATTATTTTACTTAATGAGAATTATTTATCTACTATACACGTTCCCAGCTTTGAATATGAACGTAAATGCAGCAAGCAGAAACTTTGGAAACATTTAGAAAACTAAACAGAGCAGATTTATCAAGCTACATACGCTAGTATTCTGATGCAATTTGCACAAAAATACTGCATTTCATGATTTGCATGCAATTTTTATTATATGTAACATACTTTCTATGACTTGCAGATAGAAGCCTGAAGTGTAACATTGTGCAGAACATCATGTGTTTTACATTTGCTAGTTAATTAAATTATTATTATTTTCTTGATAAAATAAGTTCCAAAAGTTCTATAACTTTTCAGATTTACTTTTTGTAGATATACAGTAGTCAGCAGTATTATTGTTCAATTATTTTTTTTTTGTTGCCCATTCCAGTGATTGATTTTATGTTAGGAAAAAAAAAATCAAGAGAGGAAGAGAGAAAAACATGACTGTTTGTGGATAGCATCCCAGAGAATTACAGAGCTCCTGGCAATACTTTGCTGATTAATTCTGACAAGTATATCTTGATAAATTCCAATTGTCTCACTTTCTTACAAGTCAAACCAGCCTCCCCCTGTTTTCAATTTATCAAGGCTCCTGGCAATGCTGTGTCTGGGCACCATAGGAACTTGCAAAAAATTACTTTTCTTATAATCATTGTAAATCTTGCTATATATATATATATATATATATATTTTATTGCACTAAACTGATAGCAGATTGTTTCTAGGCACCAAACAGCAAAGGTCAATATGCAAAGTTTAGAAAGATAGAAAAATAAACATGAATAAAAGAAATGTCGGTTGTACTTACTTTTCAAACTAAATAATCTAAGAAAAACGATATGCAGACAACAATGTCTACCAGGTATTAGTGATAATCTTTACGGAGATCGATGGTAATATAAATCTTTGTAGGGGTAAACATGTCCTGGTACAACATGTCAATATGTTTCTTTAAAAAGACAAAGAATCAGAATACAAATGAAGTTAACAACGTTTTAAATAGAAAACAAAGCAAAAATAGATTTTTTTTTGCATTTCAGATAGAAACATACTTTGAAAGCAGCCAGGGTCTGAGAGAGACTACTCAAAGACAAATTTTTCCTGAGTTTCTCCCCTCCCAAGGTTAACAACTGACAGGTTTCTTCTAATACACACAAGCAGGAAATGATCTGTCACTTAAATGAAGCAGAAGGGATAAGCCGCTGGACACCGGTCTTTTGGACTAGTCAACCCTGTGGCTTTGCAAGCTTGTGTCTCAATGAAGTGCATTCCACAATCAAACGTAAATGGCTGAAACCAAACAGCAAGTGAGTGCTACATGCTACACAAGTTTTGCGCAGTACGTATCCGCTACCAGGTTCGCCTTAATTTATGCAGCAAAAATCTAACTATTTATTAACTATTTTGTGTGACACCACTCTCTGATTTAAGTGTTAAAAAAATGAAGGTTTGAAAATTGCAACATTTTCAAAATTTTTGCCAAATTTCCGTTTTTTTTTTACAAATAAATGTAAGTTATATCGGATAAATTTTACTACTAACATGAAGTACAATATGTCATGAAAAAACATTCTCAGGATAAGTGGGATCCGTTGAAGCGATCCCGAGTTATAATCTCATAAAGTGACAGGGGACAGAATGGTAAAAATTGGTTTGGTCAATAAGTACAAAATTGGCTCTATCACTAAGGGGTTAATACACATATGTGTTCAATATAAAGTAATTTGATATTCAGCATGGGAAATTTTTTATTAGCACACTCATTTCTTTATATATTTGGGACTAAAATATAAAGTATAAATTGGTCCTGGGTGATAGTGTTTCCAGCTTAGTAATGTCAGAAGAAATTGAGAATTACACAAAACAATTGAAAAAGCATCACCCGAGCATGATACTGCCGCTGTCTCTCACTGTCCATTACAAAAGACTGGATTTCCAACATTTGCTGAGTGTCGTGGGTTTTACTTATTTATTTGCTGCACAGAACAACTTCTGTATGAGAGAATGGTCCATGCTGAGTAAGAGAAGAGAAGCACTCACCCTTTCCTTAAAGTAGTCCTTAATTCCATCATACGGGACATAAACGTGGTGTGCGGGGGGAGCAGGGCGAGTGAAGGACAATGGCGATTTCAAGCTTGAAGAATGCTTCTATCTGGACTCTTAGAAGCATGTGCGGACATATAGCCGTTTCAATCGGTGTGGCTGCATCGGGGCCCAGAGGCTCTGGGGATCCCCTGCACGGTAGTAATAATGAGGGCAATCTAGCCAGTTTATCTGGCCCCAAGGCTCCGGGGGGCCCGTGGCCAGATTGCCCTCATGTGCGGCGGGCAGGGAGCAATCCCTGCAGCTCCGCTGCTTGCAAGAGAAAATGGCAGTGTAGTGGAGCTGCAGGGAATGGATCTGTCTTGCATCCTGCCCGCGCTTCCTGTCTCATACAGAAGCTGCTGTGTTGTGAATTCTGTTGTCGGGCTGCCTCCTGTGGTCATGAATGGTACTTCGGCTGGTTCTGTCCATGGACTTCCTCTGGTGGGTGTTTCTGAGTTTCACAGGTGACGAGGTTAATTCGTTAGCTGCTGCTCTATTTAACTCCACTTAGATCTTTGCTCCATGCCACCTGTCAATGTTCCAGTATTGGTCTGTTCACTCCTGGATCGTTCTTGTGACCTGTCTTCCCATCAGAAGCTAAGTTCCAGCTTGTATTTCTTTGGTTTGCTATTTTTCTGTCCAGCTTGCTATTTAATTTGTTGTCTTGCTTGCTGGAAGCTCTGGGACGCAGAGGGAGCGCCTCCGCACCGTGAGTCGGTGCGGAGGATCTTTTTGCAACCTCTGCGTGGTCTTTTTGTAGGTTTTTGTGCTGACCGCAAAGTAACCTTTCCTATCCTCGGTCTGTTCAGTAAGTCGGGCCTCACTTTGCTAAATCTATTTAATCTCTGTGTTTGTATTTTCATCTTTACTCACAGTCATTATATGTGGGGGGCTGCCTTTTCCTTTGGGGAATTTCTCTGAGGCAAGGTAGGCTTTATTTTTCTATCTTCAGGGCTAGCTAGTTTCTTAGGCTGTGCCGAGTTGCATAGGGAGCGTTAGGCGCAATCCACGGCTATTTCTAGTGTGTTTGATAGGTTTAGGGATTGCGGTCAGCAGAGTTCCCACGTCCCAGAGCTCGTCCTTATTATCAGTAACTATCAGGTCATTCCGTGTGCTCTTAACCACCAGGTCCATTATTGTCCTGACCACCAGGTCATAACAGTACAGGTGGCCCAAAGTACTAATGCATCTCAATAGAGGGATAAGAGAAGTTCTGAGACCATTTTTTTTTCTTTGCAGTGTGTTTTGTCTCTATTTTCCCCTTTACCTCTGGGTGGTTCAGGACACTGGTGTAAACATGGACATTCAAGGTCTGTCCTCTTGGATGGATAATCTCACTACAAGTATACAAAACATTCAAGATTTTGTGGTTCAGAATCCAATGTCAGAGCCTAGGATTCCAATTCCTGATTTGTTTTTTGGTGATAGATCTAAGTTCTTGAATTTCGCTTTAGTTTCAGGTTGAGGTTGATGCTTCTGAGATTGGAGCAGGGGCTGTTTTGTCGCAAAGAAGTTCTGAGGGCTCAGTGATGAAGCCATGTGCTTTCTTTTCTAGAAAGTTTTCGCCTGCTGAGCGTAACTATGATGTTGGTAATCGTGAATTGTTGGCCATGAAGTGGGCATTCGAGGAGTGGCGTCATTGGCTGGAAGGAGCCAAGCATCGCGTGGTGGTCTTGACAGATCACAAGAATTTGACTTATCTTGAGTCTGCCAAACGGTTGAATCCGAGACAGGCTCCATGGTCATTATTTTTCTCCCGTTTTGATTTTGTGGTTTCGTACCTTCCGGGCTCTAAGAATGTGAAGGCTGATGCCCTGTCAAGGAGTTTTGTGCCTGACTCTCCGGGTGTTCCTGAGCCGGCGGGTATTCTCAAAGAGGGGGTAATTTTGTCTGCCATCTCCCCTGATTTGCGGCGGGTGCTGCAAAAATTTCAGGCTGATAGACCTGACCGTTGCCCAGCGGAGAAACTGTTTGTCCCTGATAGATGAACTAGTAGAGTTATCTCTGAGATTCATTGTTCAGTGTTGGCTGGGCTTCCTGGAATCTTTGGTACCAGAGATTTGGTAGCTAGATCCTTCTGGTGGCCGTTTTTGTCGCGGGATGTGCGTTATTTTGTGCAGTCCTGTGGGATTTGTGCTCGGGCTAAGCCCTGCTGTTCTCGTGCCAGTGGGTTGCTTTTGCCCTTGCCGGTCCCGAAGAGGCCCTGGACGCATATTTCTATGGATTTTATTTCGGATCTTCCCGTCTCTCAAAAGATGTCGGTCATTTGGGTGGTTTGTGATCGCTTTTCTAAGATGGTCCATTTGGTACCTTTGTCTAAATTGCCTTCCTCCTCTGATTTGGTGCCATTATTTTTCCAGCATGTGGTTCGTTTACATGGTATCCCGGAGAACATCGTATCTGACAGAGGTTCCCAGTTTGTTTCAAGGTTTTGGCGATCCTTTTGTGCTAGGATGGGCATTGATTTGTCTTTTTCCTCGGCTTTCCATCCTCAGACAAATGGCCAAACCGAACGAACTTATCAAACTTTGGAAACATATTTGAGATGCTTTGTTTCTGCTGATCAGGATGATTGGGTGTCCTTTTTGCCGTTGGCTGAGTTCGCCCTTAATAATCGGGCCAGCTCGGCTACTTTGGTTTCGCCGTTTTTCTGCAATTCTGGTTTCCATCCTCGTTTCTCTTCAGGGCAGGTTGAGTCTTCAGACTGTCCTGGTGTAGATACTGTGGTGGATAGGATGCAGCAGATTTGGACTCATGTGGTGGACAATTTGACATTGTCCCAGGAGAAGGCTCAACGTTTCGCTAACCGCCGGCGCTGTGTGGGTCCCCGACTTCGTGTTGGGAATTTGGTTTGGTAGTCGTCTCGTTATGTTCCTATGAAGGTTTCCTCTCCTAAGTTTAAGCCTCGTTTCATTGGTCCGTATAAGATTTCTGAGGTTATCAATCCTGTGTCATTTCGTTTGGCCCTTCCTGCTTCTTTTGCCATCCATAATGTGTTCCATAGGTCGTTATTGCGGAGATACGTGGCGCCTGTGGTTCCATCCGTTGATCCTCCTGCCCCGGTGTTAGTTGAGGGGGAGTTGGAGTATGTGGTGGAGAAGATTTTGGATTCTCGTGTTTCGAGACGGAAACTCCAGTACCTGGTCAAGTGGAAGGGTTATGGTCAGGAAGATAATTCCTGGGTTTTTGCCTCTGATGTTCATGCTGCCGATCTGGTTCGTGCCTTTCATTTGGCTCATCCTGGTCGGCCTGGGGGCTCTGGTGAGGGTTCGGTGACCCCTCCTCAAGGGGGGGGTACTGTTGTGAATTCTGTTGTCGGGCTCTCTCCTGTGGTCATGAATGGTACTTCGGCTGGTTCTGTCCATGGACTTCCTCTGGTGGGTGTTTCTGAGTTTCACAGGTGACGAGGTTAATTCGTTAGCTGCTGCTCTATTTAACTCCACTTAGATCTTTGCTCCATGCCACCTGTCAATGTTCCAGTATTGGTCTGTTCACTCCTGGATCGTTCTTGTGTCCTGTCTTCCCAGCAGAAGCTAAGTTCCAGCTTGTATTTCTTTGGTTTGCTATTTTTCTGTCCAGCTTGCTATTTAATTTGTTGTCTTGCTTGCTGGAAGCTCTGGGACGCAGAGGGAGCGCCTCCGCACCGTGAGTCGGTGCGGAGGGTCTTTTTGCGCCCTCTGCGTGGTCTTTTTCTAGGTTTTTGTGCTGACCGCAAAGTAACCTTTCCTATCCTCGGTCTGTTCAGTAAGTTGGGCCTCACTTTGCTAAATCTATTTCATCTCTGTGTTTGTATTTTCATCTTTACTCACAGTCATTATATGTGGGGGGCTGCCTTTTCCTTTGGGGAATTTCTCTGAGGCAAGGTAGGCTTTATTTTTCTATCTTCAGGGCTAGCTAGTTTCTTAGGCTGTGCCGAGTTGCATAGGGAGCGTTAGGCGCAATCCACGGCTATTTCTAGTGTGTTTGATAGGTTTAGGGATTGCGGTCAGCAGAGGTCCCACGTCCCAGAGCTCGTCCTTATCATCAGTAACTATCAGGTCATTCCGTGTGCTCTTCACCACCAGGTCCATTATTGTCCTGACCACCAGGTCATAACACTGCTGAATGACATAATCACTTAGCACCAAGGCTGTGTGAGACAGGAAGCTGCCGGCGATGGTGTGGCTTCAGGATACCGTGAGCAGAGGTGAGGTGTGTGTATGTGTGTGTGTGTATGTATATGCAGAGAGGTGAATGGTGCTGTGTGTGTGCAGAGAGGTGAATTTTGTTGTGTGTGTCTGTGTAGGTGGAGGAGATGGCAATGATGGGGTGATGGGGCAGAAGGCAGTGACTGGGTTGACGGAGAGGGCAATGATGGGAGTGATGGGGCAGAAGGCAATGATTGGGTTGACAGAGAGGGCAATGATGAAGGTGATGGGGCAGAAATCAATGATTGGGTTGATGGAGAGTGCAGCAATAGGGGTGGTGGGAGAGGAGGAAATGATGGAGGTGGTGTAATCGGCAATGATCGGGATGGTGGGGAGGAGGAAATGATGGAGGTCATGGAATGGGTAATGATGGGGGTTGTGGGAAGGAGGAAATGATGGAGGTCGTGGAATGGGTAATGATGGAGGTGGTGGGAGAGAAGAGAATGATGATGGTGGTGGAAAGGACAAAGATGGGGTGGTGGGGGAGAAGGCAATGATGGGGTGGTGGGGAGAAGACAATGATGATGGCGGTGGAAAGGACAATGATGGGGTGGTGGGGAGGAGGAAATGAAGGAGGTGGTGGAATGGATAATGATTTGGTGGTGGGGGAGAAGGCAATGATGGGGGTGATTGGTAGAAGACGATGATGATGGAGGTGGAAAGAACAAAGATGGGGTGGTGGGGAGAATGAAATGATGGAGGGGTGGAATGGGTAATGATGGGGTGGTGGGGGAGAAGGCAATGATGGGGGTGATGGGGAGAAGACTATGATGATGGCGGTGGAAAGGACAATGATGGGTTGGTGGGGGAGGAGTAAATGATGGAGGTGTTGGAATTGGTAATGATGGAGTGGTGGGGGAGAAGGTAATGATTGTGGCAGTGGAAAAGACAAAGATGGGGTGATGGGGAAGAGGCAATGATGGAGGTGGTGGAATGGGCAGGCAATAATGCGGTGGTGAGGAGAAAGCAATAATGGAGGTGTTAAATAGTGCAATCATGGGTGTGAGGGAAAGGGCAATAATGGGATGCGGAGGCAGGAGGACAATGAGGGGTGTGGGGGATTGGGATGGGAGGAAGGAGGATTTATAATGGATTTAAGAACAGGGGGAGGTGGAGGAAGACATTATTATTGATTATTATGTCTAATACAGTCCCCTAGAATAAAGTGTACTCACTTATGCATAGCACAGTCCCTTAGTGTGTATATAAATATATATATATATATATATATATATATATATTTACAGTATCTATATATATAATTGTCTAAGGGTTTTTACGTCTGTCTGTCTGTCTTTTTCTGTCTGTCTGTCTGTCCAGGAAATCCCGCGTCTCTGATTGGTCTGATATATATAGCTTTGTCACCTTATAAAGAGGGGGGCCCAGGCCCAGGCACATTTCCTGCACAGGGGCCTGAGGTTATCTGTGTCCTCCCCTGTGTAGAAGTGTTGTTCAATGGCAATTGTCCTTCATTCTCCCTGCACCCCCTACACACCGCGTTTATGGCCCTCATGTTGGAATAATGGACTATTTTTAAGAAACGTTAAGTGCCGCTGTTCTTTAATTCAGCATGGGTCATGAATTGCCCTTTGAGCTGAGCACCTCAATAATTCCTTGTCATACCAAGTATGCTTGCAGAAGGGTGGTATCTGCATACCACATTGTTGTTCGGTGCCAAACTACTCTTTTCTGTGTGAGAGAATGTTCACTCTTGTCTTGGCTTTGTTTCCTGGGCAATTCATAATTAATTGTGCTGTGTTGACTTATGTAGGAAGACAGTTCAACTTTACTCGCAAAGAAAAACAATCTGAATGGTTGCATAGTCTTGTATGAGCTGATAAAGTTGATGGTTTCAACAAAACTTCAGGAGGCAAAAGCTTGGTTTGCTCACAAGTAGGCAGTTGGTTTTTGCAACAATGATGGGCTGACTTAGTGTCACTACTGCACATCACACTATCGCAACGCTTCTAGTAGCCTCTCTTGGTCATATCTCTCTGGCAACAATACACTACTGTAGCTCAGTGGTGGAAACAGATAGAAAGAGACCTCTGTGCAAGAACAGTGTATGGGCCTTTATAGAACAACTAGATTGTGGCCCGATTCTAACGCATCGGGTATTCTAGAATATGCATGTCCCCGTAGTATATGGACAATGATGATTCCAGAATTCGCGGCAGACTGTGCCCGTCGCTGATTGGTCGAGGCAACCTTTATGACATCATCGTCACCATGGCAACCATTATGACATCTACATCGATACTGTGCCCGTAGCTGAATCAGAAATGTGGGATTTCTACGTCCTTTATGACATCATCGTCGCTGTGCCCTTCACTGATTGGTCAAGGCCTGGCGGCCTTGACCAATCAGCATCGTCGCTGTGCCCGTTGCTGATTGGTCGAGGCCAATCAGAGACGCGGGATGTCTACATCCTTTATGACATCATCGTCGCTGTGCCCGTTGCTGATTGGTCGAGGCCTGGTGGCCTAGCGGCCTCGACCAATCAGAGACGCGGGATGTCTATGTCCTTTATGACATCATCGTCGCTGTGCCCGTCGCTGATTGGTCGAGGCCTGGCAGCCTCGACCAATCAGAGACGTGGGATTTCTACGTCCTTTATGACATCATCGTCGCTGTGCCCGTCGCTGATTGGTCGAGGCCTGGCGGCCTCGACCAATCAGAGAGGCGGGATTTCCAGGACAGACAGAAAGACAGACAGACAGATAGATAGACTGAAAGACAGACAGACGGAAAAACCCTTAGACAATTATATATATACAGCATTTCAGTAGGGCATTATGGATAAAAAAACAAACAGTATGCCTATCAATAAAAGTGTCAAAATCATCTCATCAGACATACAAGAGGGTGTTCTTTGAAACTTGATTATTCTTCTGGACATCAGCAATTTGAATGTTAACTTCAATGAAGAGTAATGAAAAAAAATATGTAGGATCCTCAAAATAAATTAAAAATAGTCAAATTGTCTATAAAAAGTATGCACATTATCTTAGTTTGGGCCTGGATTTATTACCATCTATCAGCAGTTTGGATTTTCTCCACTTTTTCCCTTTCCATAAATTGCTACATGGTCTCTGGCCCCATTGACCTGTTACAGGAGGGATTACATCTATATATATAATATCTATATATATAATTGTCTAAGGGTTTTTCCGTCTGTCTGTCTGTCTTTCTGTCTGTCTGTCTGTCTTTCTGTCTGTTTGTCTGTCTGTCCTGGAAATCCCGGCTCTCTGATTGGTCGAGGCCGCCAGGCCTCGACCAATCAGAGACCGGCACAGCATCGACGTAGAAATCCCGCGTCTCTGATTGGTCGAGGCCGCCAGGCCTCGACCAATCAGCAACGGGCACAGCGACGATGATGTCATAATGGTTGCCATGGCGACGATGATGTCATAAAGGTTGCCTCGACCAATCAGCGACGGGCACAGTCTGCCGCGAATTCTGGAATCATCATTGTCCATATATTACAGGGACATGCATATTCTAGAATACCCGATGCGTTAGAATCGGGCCGCAATCTAGTGTTCATATAAGTGTTATGTGAACACGGCATTATCAGGTTACAAAACTTTTTATTATTTTATCTATTTTAACTGGATAAGACCTTATTGAGATCTTCTGTTCTTCTCAATTCTCCTTGCATAATGTTTTTTTGTGAGCATCATATTTTTTGTGATGTCAACACTTATATGAAACATAAAAGTCATTGAGATGGTTATCTGGACATCTGATAATGATGGCCTATAAGCTATTCTTATGATTGCTCATCATCAACATTGGATTAGTGGGGACTCGGAGTTTTCATCTCTAGATTAACTCTTCCTCTTACTTATTTATGCAAAAGTATCAAAGATAGAAAAGGAAAAAACACAGGAAACTCCTTAGAGCAGAATCACTTGTTAAGGGCAGTTGCAATTCTAATCCAAGATAATCGGGTTGAATATGCAAATGACACTCTGACCTGAGTTTGATCAAAGTGTGATGGCAGCATCATCTGATCTTCTCGAATGAGGAAAGAATTGTGAATTATTTTTTTTCCATTTTCTACATTGTGTCAGTGCATGGAAATCAGACCGTACTCAGATGACCGAGTGTGGTCCTATAATTTCAATGCACTTATTGACTTGCATGGTTGAGCTCGATCCAGAAATCAGTTCAAACATGAGCATAACAGCACCGTCTGAGGAAAAAACTGGAGATGTGCATGGCTCCAAAGACTAACATTGTGCCCTGGTGCGATCCGATGTTTTGCCAGATCTCAATCGGATCGAAAATGTGCTCATTTGCACCTTTACTTAGTCTTAGCAATCATCCAAACACAAACTCACCATGAAGAGATATGCTACTACCAGGTGCAGCTCTGGTTAAGGCTTTTTTCTTAGAATCTGAACTACTGCTATTCCCATGCACACAGATTAGGCGGGGCTTTACAGATATCTAGTAGAACAATAGTTCTGTCTCTAAAGAAAGCTTCTTGCTTATTTGGAGGTGCTAGTGGGCCCATTACCTTTTTGGCCTCTGTATTGCTGCACGAGCTGCACCAATGTTATGCCTGCCCCTGCTGTAATCTATCTATCAATCTTGCACAGTACTGCTGCCTAATTTCACTGTTACTGCATGCAGCATCGGTCCCTCACACACAGTCATCTTTATGCAAGTTGCTTTAAGGATAGTGGATAGATTAATGGAGAATCATGCAAAGTGAGCTGTCATGAACCAATCATACATGCTGACTCCTCTTTTGATTAGCCAGCCTGACATTATGTAATTTTTGCAGTGTGATGTATACATGGCTACATGGCTAACTGGCTAATCAAAAGAAGAACCAGGCATTCTGACAGGTAGGGTATGATTCCCAGGGCTATTTTCCAGCAGCCATGGAAAACTGACCTTGCCATGGCGTTACAAATGTATTCTCGTATCTCAAATATTGAGTCCTACTTATCTTCACTTGCAACCTAGCTATGCCACAGCTGATATCTTTGATGAGCTCGATAGCTCTTCTTTATCAGCTTGCCTGCACTATACACATGTCTGACCACTAGTGATGTAGTATAGAAAATGTTCAGCACAGCCTAGAGGGGGAGGTGCATAGATATAGGTTCCCAAACCTTAATACGTGAAAAATGTACAACTAGCACACTCCAACAGCTATGATGCAAAAGGGGTAATTTAATATACATACAGTAGTCACAAACGTTTCGGTCTGCAAAGGACCTTCATCAGTGTGCTAAATATAGCGTGAAAGGTATATGGTGGTAGAACCCCGGTAAAGATTATTTAATTTGCATCAAGTCTGGGAATACAATGGGTTAACTTGAAAGGATATACTGATTGCAGTATTGTGTGGCAGGTCAGTCCGGGCAGTGGGAGAGAGAGAGGCGCACAGATACGCGGTGTCCACCGCGAATAGAGGAGAGCACTGACCACTTTTTTTGACCACTAGTGATGTGACACAAACATCTGTTATGTTGTTCTTACCAGTGTTTACCACAGATTGTGATTGATTTTTTTAATCTGATCTCAGATACACTACTCACAAAAAGTTAAAGATATTTTGTTTTTGGGACTATTTGCACAACTTGCTGTTCTCTAACAATGAGCTTAATGGCAACATTCACAACAGGTGTTTGATCTATGAATTGGCCAATACATTTTGGGGTTCAATTAGAATTGGTAATTAAACCACCCTCCGCATCATGCTGTTCACATTTGACATCATGAGACCAAGATGACATATAATAATTGATCAACAGTTCCTCGCCATAGCGAGGCTTCAAGCAGGATGTTCTCAGATCGAAGTGGCCACTGAGCTTAGAGTGTCACAGAGAGTCATCGGCAGATTGCATCAGAGATACAGAAAGACTGGAAGAGTTACAGAAATGCAGAGAAGTGGATGTCCTTTGCCCACATCCAACACTGAGGAAAAATTCTTTGTCAACAATGCCCTTTGGAACTGGATGATGAATGGCACACAACTTCAGGTATATTTAAAGGATGTGATAGGCTCCAAAGTGTCATGTCAGACCATTCAAAATCATTTACATCAACGTGGTTTGCATGCTAGATGACCAGGTACAGGCAAGGGAGCATCTATACATTGAAGAGGGAACAGTGGGCCATAGTCTTGTTCACTAATGAAAGTCGATTCACGAAGAGTAAAAATGAGCGCTATCCAACAGCCACTGTTTGGTGTTACAGTGTGGACAGATGTGTCTAGTCAATGTAGAACTGCCCTACAGTTTGTGAATGGTACAGTCAACAGCCCCTACTATTTGAATAACATTATTAATCCAGCCATTGTGCCTCTGCATAAACAATACAGGCCTAATTTCATCTTCATGGACAACAATTATCCAGCTCATCAAGGTCGTTTTATTAGAGAATGGCTGATGGAGACTGTGACACCTCAAATGAAGTGGCCTGGACTTTCTCTAGACCTGAATCCAATAGAAAACCTATGGGATCAGCTAAGCCGCTGTGTAGAAGCTCGTAACTCAGTACCCCAGAACGTCAATGACCTGAGTACCGCCCTTCAAGAAAAGTGGGATGCTATACCTTAGCAGACAAAAACTCCAATTATGAAGAGCATGAGATGTCATTGTCAGGCTGTAATTGATGCTCAAGGCCATATGAGAAGTTATTGAGAAACTGACATTTTTTGTTGGGGTATATCCACCACCATTGTTGGCTTGTGTTTCAATAAATTGTCTGAAATGAGGAAATCACCACTCTATGCTTCTACTTAAATGCCCTTATTCCATGATAAAATATTACTGTAGGATGAACTTTTTATGTTTTGCAAAATTGTTGCCCAAAAGCCAACTATCCCTAACTTTTTTGTGAGTAGTGTAGGTCCCTAAGTTTGTAAAGTTTGTATTGGATGTGTTACTGGTAGTTACACAATTCTGTGCAAATTTAGCTTGATAAATGGGAAAAGTGTAATGAAAACCATCCTTAAATAAGTACTCCCATCAAAGTTTTTATTCTCTTAATATATTACAATCATCATATTATATATCACTGTCTACTTACAATTGCTCATTTTGCCCTTTTACCCTGCTAATTCTTCCCAGCTGGGTCTGAGTTAAGGAGAGGAATGACTCATGCAAGGAAAAAGACTTCCTGTTTCTACATAGAGCAGAGAAAAGAGCAGAATTTCTTGGGTATCAAGGCAAAATGAGCAATTGTAAGTACACAGTGCTATTTATATGATGATTGCAATATATTAAAATGCTAAACATTTTGATAGAGGGGCTTGTTTAATTTTTTTTAGCCCATCTAGTTTTATTTGACAGGCATACATTGGAGTGTATACTTATGGGTTAATATTTAAAGTAGATTTTGCAATAAAATACGAAAAAAGTATTGTCAGTAAAACTGTCTAAAAGTCACATAGGAGAAGCTTTGAAAGTTTCCTTAGAACTCCGTTGAGATAACTAGCACATTTTATTACAGCTTTGATTTAACTTTAAGCTAAACTCCACTGATTAAATATTATGAAATATCTATTTTATTCCTACCATTCTGGTTTTTATCATATAATGTCATCTTGTATAAATAAATGAAGACACCAAGAGTGTGAGGAATAAAACTAGATATGCATGTTATCTATGAGTAAAGAGGTAGAGATGCATGCCTGCAATTGAATAAGCAATTTAACAGAAGAAAGCATGTCATTAGATTGTTAGTGAGTTCAAAATCTTGTCCTTGAACACGTCCTTGGCTGTGAGAATTGTAAATGGTAGCAATGGGTGTTTTCAATGGAGTCATCTGTCAACGTTTCCCATTATCTCTTACCTGATATACATAGAAATGCATCAATTCGAGTGACTTATCAACATGTTTCAAAAATACTGTGCGGAAATCTCAAATTAATAGAAAACGACTATCTGAATATGATAGGATGGATTTTAAAGACGGATGATAACCTTGTGCAGTGCAGGAAAATTAACGTTCAATATTGATGACTTAACGGTAAAGTATTAAACATTAAACTTTAGCTTCTGGAAAGAATCATCTTCCGCATCGAGTCATTTATCGAGAGAAGTTGTTACTTTTCTCGGAGAAACTGCTTCTTTACTATGGAATATTTAGCACTTTCATTATCCAAGTGAAATCATGTGGTTCTAGATAATTCATATATGGGATATTTAGTTATATGTATGGCAAGAAGCAGGCTTGGTGTAGTAGGATGAGCAGTCTAGGAAAATATACAAAATGACAACTGTGTGGTCTTATCTTGTTATACTTTGATTGGTAAAGAATCCAGACCAGAAACATTGTATCTGTCTATAGAGTTGTATGATAAAGTTCTACTGTGTGGTCGCTTTGTCTACTGAGTCAGTCAGGGAAGAAAACTATACAGAACGCACTAAACGTTAGTGCTGCAAACTTGAACATTTTTATGTCTTCTGAATGATATGATTCTGATATGTGACTTGATTCATTTCTCGACACAGCAAAGATATATTAAAGTGATATTAATATGGGAAAGGTTTTGTTTTCCCCAGCCCTGTATCTACATATCATTGGCAAGTCACATCATTGCTGGTATACTCCTCCCACACGCTCTTGTTAAGCCCTAGCTTTGAAGCATGAACATACACATACGAGAGATCCAAACACAACACACGCCTCATTGTTCTCTCCATTAACATTACTGTCTAAAGAAAAGTGTGATATCTATCCTACTGTGTAATTTATCCAAAGAGGCACACAAAATAAGGCAATACCATATGGGAAGGAATAGGTATAATCAATGGTAGCTCTCATCTAGAGGTGTTCTGTGCAGGCACAACACCTACGATGGCTTGGAAAGCTGCTGCTGCCACATGGAGGAAAAGGTTCTTCCGGAGGAAAAGGTTCTTCCAGAGGAATAGTGGAAAAATAACTCAAGAATCCATCCTTTCCTCAACCATTAATCTACTATAATTCCTGTGCATGCCCTCATCATCTCCCGCCTTGACTACTGCAACATCCTTTTCTTTGGCCTCCCTGCTAACACCCATGCACCTCTCCAGTCCATCCTTAACTCTGCTGCCCAACTAATTCATCTCTCCCTTCGCTACTCCACCACTTCTCCCCTCTGCAAATCTCTTCACTGGCTCTCATTCCCTCAGCATATCCAGTTCAAATTACTAATACTGACCTACAAAGCCATCCACAACCTGTCTCCTCCATATATCTCTGAACTAATCTCCCGATATCTTCCCTCATGTAATCTCTGGTCCTCCCAAGACCTCCTTCTCTCCTCCACACTTATTCGCTCCTCACCCAACCACCTCCAAGACTTCTCACGAATATCCCCCATCTTCTGGAATTCTTTGCCCCAATACGTCCGACTATCAACCACATTTAGATCCCTCAGACGGAACCTGAAAACCCACCTCTTCAGGAAAGCCTACAGCCTGCACTGACCCTGCTGCCTCCTCACCACTACTGAAGCTACCACCTCGTCATCACCGGAGCTCCTGCAACCTCAACCTATTGTCTCCATCCCCGCAATCCTGTAGAATGTAAGCCCACAAGGGCAGGGTCCTCGCCCCTCTGTATCAGTCCGTAATTGTTAGTTTGCTTACTGTAAGTGATATCTGTAATTTGTATGTAACCCCTTCTCATGTACAGCACCGTGGAATCAATGGTGCTATATAAATAAATAATAATGATAATGTACCATTGGGACAATAGAAATACATGCAGTGTCTTTGCCATGTTCAGTAGTGCAATGTCTGGAGAGACCCATGATATAGAAGTGCTTTTCACAAAATTAGAATATTATCAAAAAGTTAATTTATTTCAGTTCTTCAATACAAAATGTGAAACTCATATGTTATATAGAGTCATTACAAACAGAGTGATCCATTTCAAGTGTTTATTTTTGTTAATGATGATTATGGCTTACAGCCAATGAAAATCCAAAAGTCATTTTCTCAGTAAATTAGAATACTTTATAACACCAACTTGAAGAATGATTTTAAAATTTGAAATGTTGGCCTACTGAAATATATGTTCAGTAAATGCACTCAATCATTTTTCGGGGCTCCTTTGGCATCAATTACTGCATCAGTGTGACGTGGCATGGAGGCGATCAGCATGTGGCACTGCTGAGGTGTTACGGAAGCCCAGGTTGCTTTGATAGCAGCTTTCAGCTCTTCTGAATTGCTAGATCTGGTGTCTCTCATCATCCTCTTGGCAATACCCCATAGATTTTCTATGAGGTTATGGTTAGGCGAGTTTGCTGGCCAATCAAGCACAGTGATACTGTTGTTTTTAAAACACGAATTGATACTTTAGGCAGTGTGGACAGGTGCCAAGTCATGCTGGAGAATTAAATTTTCATCTCCTAAACCTTGTTGGCAGAGGGAAGCATGAAGAGCTCAAAAATTTCTTGGTAGACAGATGCGCTGACTTTGGTCTTGATAAAACATAGTGCACCTACACCAGCAGATGACGTTGCTCTTCTCCACTCTTCTTCCAGACTCTGGGACCTTGATTTCCAAATTAAATGCAAAATTTATTTTAATCTGAAAACAACACCTTGGACCACTGAGCAACAGTCCAGTTCTTTTTCTCCTTGGCCCAGGTAAGACACTTCTGGCGTTGTCTTTTGATCATGAGTGGCTTGACACAAGGAATACGACACTTGTACCCCATGTCCTGGACATGGCTGTTTTTAGTGGTTCTTGAAGCAATGACTCCAGCAGCAGTCCACTCCTTGTGAATCTCTCCCAAATTTTTGAGTGGGATTTTCTTAACAATCCTTTCAAAGCTGCGGTTACCCAATTGCTTGTGCACCTTTTTCTACCACACTTTTTCCTTCCACTCAATTTTCCATTAATATACATGGATACAGCACACAGAGAACAGCCAGATTCTTTAACAATGACCTTTTGTGGCTTACCCTTCTTGTGGAGTGTGTCAATGACTGCCTTCTGGACATCTGTCAAGTCAGCAGTAGGGTTGAGCGACCTTTACTTTTATAGGATCGGGTCGGGTTTCACGAAACCCGACATTTTCAAAAGTCGGGTCGAGTGAAATCGGCCGATCCTATAAAAAAGTCGGGGTCGGGGTCGGCCGAAACTCGAAACCCAATGCAGTGCATTGGGTTTCCAATGGTTCCCAGGGTCTGAAGGAGCGGAAACTCTCCTTCAGGCCCTGGGATCCATATTTAAGTGTAAAATAAAGAATTAAAATAAAAAATATCGCTATACTTACCCTCTGACGTGCCCTGTTACTAACCGGGAACCTTCCTTCCTTCGAATCAGCGCTTCCAGGACCTTGCGGTGACGTCGCGGTGACGTCGCGGCTTGTGATTGGTCGCGCGGCCGCCCATGTGACCGCTCGCGCAACCAATCACAAGCCGCGACGTCACCGCGACGTCACGCAAGGTCCTGCAAGCGCTGATTCTTAGGAAGCAAGGCTACCGGAAAGAAGCAGGGCGCGTCCGAGGGTGAGAATATTCCTATTAGGTATATACTCACCCTCGGACGCGCCCTGCTTCTTTCTGGCAGCCTTGCTTCCTAAGAATCAGCGCTTGCAGGACCTTGCGTGACGTCGCGGTGACATCGCGGCTTGTGATTGGTCGCGCGAGCGGTCACATGGGCGGCCGCGCGACCAATCACAAGCCGCAACGTCACCGCGACATCACCGCAAGGTCCTGGAAGCGCTGATTCGAAGGAAGGAAGGTTCCCGGTTAGTACCAGGGCGCGTCAGAGGGTAAGCATAGCGATATTTTTTATTTTAATTCTTTATTTTACATTAAATATGGACTCCGATACCGATTTCCGATATTGCAAACATATCGGAAATCGGGATCGGAATTCCGATACCACATTCAGAAGATCGCCGACCTCATGGCCGACCCCACACAGGGGTCGGGTCAGGTTTCATGAAACCCGACTTTGCCAAAAGTCGGCGACTTCTGAAAGTGGCCTACCCGTTTCGCTCAACCCTAGTCAGCAGCCTTGCCCATGACTGTGGAACCTACTGAAACCGACTAAGGGACCTTTTGAAATGCTTAGGAAGCCTTTGCAGGTGTTTTTTGATAATTATTCTAATTTACTGGGATAATGACTTTTGTGTTTTCATTGGCTGTAAGCCATCATCATCAACATTAACAGAAATAAAGACTTGTAATAGATCACACTGTTTTTATTGACTCTAGACAATATATGAGTTTCACTTTTTGTATTGAAGAACTGCAATAAATTAACTTTTTGATGATATTCTAATTTTGTGAGAAGCACCTGCATACAAAGCCTTTGGCTATATTACTACCTACTGTACTGTAACTATGCCTTTATATTTTTAATTACCTTCACCACGTTTGCACTAGTTTTATCTTAGCACCCAGTCCACACTGTTCATAACTCCACTGTGAAACGCTGGAGCACTTTCTCTGAATGCAAGCCAAATTTTTTATTCCTTTCGTCTATTCCTTTTCCGTTCCTCATTTTACTGGGTTCTCATGTAGCCACAAACATAAATCTCCTGACTTTGGTTATATCCATCACTTCTTGAGACAAGTTCTAATCTTGCTTGTCTCACGTTCCTATAATCCTTTTTTCTTTACCTTTTTTAATTACTTTATATTTATATCCCTTCAAAATTCTTAACATTCATATCTTTCTATCACTTTTCTCTATATTTTGCATATCAATCTGCTTGATCAAGTCTTAACTTTATTCCATGCTCCCCTTTTTTTTCCTTCTACCTACTTTTTTAACCTCTCCACCTCCTCTGTGTCGACAACTTTTTTCTTTTCCCTTTTAGGGGCTATTCTTATGCTTTTTGGATCAATTTTCTCCTATTTAAAGCCTCCAGTTATTGTACCATGTTCCCTTTTTTATACCTTGAGAAAGGTGGCGGTTTACTCTCTCTTTCAGGCTTACAGAGGAAATAGATGTGAATATTGCACTGTAATCACTCTGTTCAAAAGCTTACAATGTCACCAGGAACTCAGTGCATAAGTCTTAAAAGTAGAGTCTGTGTGAATCAATTTCAATGACCCGATTTATTGGTTATATCAGTAATCTGTAGCCACTAGACCAAGAACCACAACAACCTCCTTTAATCTGATGATGATATCTCCTGGCTGTTTGATGTGTAGGCCCTCTTTCTTCCAACATTGTGCACCACATCTCTGGCCTTTTTACTATAAGCCAGAACTTCTGCCCACTCCACTTCCACTTCCACTTCTGCCCACACTGTATTTCATAAATGCCTTGTACATATATACACAGTGGGGCAAAAAAGTATTTAGTCAGTCAGCAATAGTGCAAGTTCCACCACTTAAAAAGATGAGAGGCGTCTGTAATTTACATCATAGGTAGACCTCAACTATGGGAGACAAACTGAGGAAAAAAAATCCAGAAAATCACATTGTCTGTTTTTTTAACAATTTATTTGCATATTATGGTGGAAAATAAGTATTTGGTCAGAAACAAAATTTCATCTCAATACTTATATAATATATCCTTTGTTGGCAATGACAGAGGTCAAACGTTTTCTGTAAGTCTTCACAAGGTTGCCACACACTGTTGTTGGTATGTTGGCCCATTCCTCCATGCAGATCTCCTCTAGAGCAGTGATGTTTTTGGCTTTTCGCTTGGCAACACGGACTTTCAACTCCCTCCAAAGGTTTTCTATAGGGTTGAGATCTGGAGACTGGCTAGGCCACTCCAGGACCTTGAAATGCTTCTTACGAAGCCACTCCTTCGTTGCCCTGGCGGTGTGCTTTGGATCATTGTCATGTTAAAGACCCAGTCACATTTCATCTTCAATGCCCTTGCTGATGGAAGGAGGTTTGCACTCAAAATCTCACGATACATGGCCCCATTCATTCTTTCATGTACCCGGATCAGTCGTCCTGGCCCCTTTGCAGAGAAACAGCCCCAAAGCATGATGTTTCCACCACCATGCTTTACAGTAGGTATGGTGTTTGATGGATGCAACTCAGTATTCTTTTTCCTCCAAACACGACAAGTTGTGTTTCTACCAAACAGTTCCAGTTTGGTTTCATCAGACCATAGGACATTCTCCCATAACTCCTCTGGATCATCCAAATGCTCTCTAGCAAACTTCAGACGGGCCCGGACATGTACTGGCTTGAGCAGTGGGACACGTCTGGCACTGCAGGATCTGAGTCCATGGTGGCGTAGTGTGTTACTTATGGTAGGCCTTGTTACATTGGTCCCAGCTCTCTGCAGTTCATTCACTAGGTCCCCCCGCGTGGTTCTGGGATTTATGCTCACCGTTCTTGTGATCATTCTGACCCCACGGGGTGGGATTTTGCGTGGAGCCCCAGATCGAGGGAGATTATCAGTGGTCTTGTATGTCTTCCATTTTCTAATTATTGCTCCCACTGTTGATTTCTTCACTCCAAGCTGGTTGGCTATTGCAGATTCAGTCTTCCCAGCCTGGTGCAGGGCTACAATTTTGTTTCTGGTGTCCTTTGACAGCTCTTTGGTCTTCACCATAGTGGAGTTTGGAGTCAGACTGTTTGAGGGTGTGCACAGGTGTCTTTTTATACTGATAACAAGTTTAAACAGGTGCCATAACTACAGGTAATGAGTGGAGGAAAGAGGAGACTCTTAAAGAAGAAGTTACAGGTCTCTGAGAGCCAGAAATCTTGATTGTTTGTTTCTGACCAAATACTTATTTTCCACCATAATATGCAAATAAATTGTTAAAAAAACAGACAATGTGATTTTCTGGATTTTTTTTTCTCAGTTTGTCTCCCATAGTTGAGGTCTACCTATGATGTAAATTACAGACGCCTCTCATCTTTTTAAGTGGTGGAACTTGCACTATTGCTGACTGACTAAATACTTTTTTGCCCCACTGTATATATATATATATATATATATATACATATATATATATATATATATATATATATATATGTATATATATATATATATATATACTAGTATATATATATACTAGATGGAGGCCTGATGCTATCGCATCGGGGGGTGGTAATGTCAGGATGGGGCAGGCTTTGCAGCATTGAGAATCTCTCCCCCCACCGAATCATTCACTGTGCCAGCATGGAATTCGCGCAGTCGCTGTAAATCAGACCGCCGCCATCTTTGTGCAGACAGATAACGGCAGTCACATTAAAACTGCGCATGCACTCCTCCTGTATAAAGATGGCGGTGGCCAGTGAATCATTCGGCTGATCCAGGCGGCGGCGTGTTCGCGACTGTGTTCTGCTGGTGGTACTATGCAAAAGGCTGCATACAGCGTATACAGTGTGTGTGTGTGGTGCATACGGCATATACAGTGTGTGTGTGTGTGTGGTGCGTACGGCGTATACAGTGTGTGTGTGTGGTGCAACAGTGTTCCGCTGGTGGTACCGCGCAAGAGGCTAGTACCACCAGCAGTTTACATATTGTCCCAATATGGAGGTTGGTGAACTTCCGCCGCTTGGAATTCTGGAATCCGGACACATCAGGATGGGACAGGATGTGAAGATATTACAAGGTAAGTATATATTATGATAAATATATATATATATATATATAATATATATAATTATACTGTATATACACCAGGCCTTCCCAATAATACCTTGCAACGATAACATTACATGGTATAGCACAACTATTTATTATTATTTCTTTTTAGAGCACCATTGATTCCATGGCGCTATACATGAGAAGGGACTACATACTAAATACAAATATAAATTACAATGAAAAATGAAAAAAAACAGAGAGGGCTCTGTACTTGAGGGGTTAACAGTCTACTGGATAGTGGGTAAGAAGACAATAGGTTGTGAGGATTGCCGTAGTTCTGGTGGTGGTGAGGTGGCAGGGGGATCATTGCAGTCAGTAAGCTTTCTTGAAGAAATGGGTTATCAAGTTCAGTCTGAAAGTTCCAAACGTGGGACACAGATTTCCCCGGGTTGAGAGATACTCTGGAGAAGTTTTGGAGGCAATTGGGTGAGGAAAGTATAAGTGTGGAGGAGAGAATGAGTTCTTGATGAAGGCATGCACTAACATTTTAGTAGATTCAGGGTTGAGGAAAAGATGGATTCTGGAAATATTTCTGAGTTACAGGTGGCAGAAGGTGGTAAGAGCTAGTATGTGTGGCTTGAAAGACAGGGCAGAGTCGAGAGTTACTCCGAGGCAATGGTTTCCAGTACAGGGGAAAGCATGATGTCAATTATTGTGATAGATAGATATAGTAGGCAAATCATGTGAGATGTGGGAAAGATGATGAGTTCAGTTTTGTCTCCATTCAGCTTTAAGAAGCTTTAAGATAAGAAGGATATTACTGATGGACACTCTGGGATTCAGGATAGCAGAGAGGTGACATACGGGCAAGAGATGTAGATCCGAGTGTCATCAGTGAATATTTGGTAATGAAAGCCATGGCACATTATGAGTTGTCCTAAGCCAAAGGATAGATGGAGAAGAATAGGGGACCCCCAAAACAGAGCCTTGAAGGGACACCATCAGAAAAAGAGGGTGGAATGATGAGGTAGTATGGGAATGGGAGTCATAAATGTGTGGTTAGAAAGGTATGAGGAGATCCAGTGAAGGGCAAGGTCTTTGATGCCAAGGGAAGAAAAGATCTATAGCAGGAGGGAGTAGTCGACTGTATCGAAGGCAGAGTCAAGTCTAGAAGGAAGAGTATGGAAAATTGTCTGGTAGCTATTGCAGTAAATTTTTAGTAATTTTAGTTAATTCAGTTTTGGTGGAGTGCATGACAGTGCAGCAAACACAACTTCTGATCGGAGGTAAAATCATTATCACTGTTCAGAGAGCTGTGGTTCCCAAGCTGTCAAATGACAGTATGAATCCGCAGTTGTGATCAGAGGTAAAAAGTTTAGCTTTGGTCCCTGGCTGGACTACTATAAATATTGCTGTCCCTGGAGTGGGATTCAGATGACTTGTGAAGAAAGCTGTCAAGCTGACAGCAGGCTCAGAAAAGATTTGAAATTACAGCATCCAGCATTAAACAGAGTCTGTCCCCCCCAAAATCGTATATGGGCTGCGGCCACTGGCATCAGGGGCTTATCTACAGCATTCTGTAATGCTGTAGATAAGCCCCCGATGTAATCTGAAAGATGAGAAATAAAGGTTATATTGTACTCACCTAGGGGTGGTCCTGCTGCGGTCCAGTCCGATGGGCATCGCTGTCTGGGTCCGGCGTCTCCTATCTGCATACGATGAAGTCCTCTTCCTGTCTTCTTGCCGTCACTCCTGCGCAGGTGTACTTTGTCTTCCCTGTTGAGGCCAGAGCAAAGTACTACAGTGCTCAGGCGCCGGGAAAGGTTAGAGAGGCCCGGCGCCTGCGCACTGCAGTACTTTGCTCTGCCCTCAACAGGGCAGACAAAGTACACCTGGGCCGGATTTGCGGCAAGAAAACAAGAAGAGGACATCATCGTGTGAAGATAGGAGGCGCTGGACCGGACCACGACGCCCATCGGACCCGGACCGCAGTGGGACCGCCCCTGGGTGAGTACAATATAACCTTTATTTCTCATCTTTCAGGTTACACCAGGGGCTTATCTACAGCATTACAGAATACTGTAGATAAGCCCCTGATGTGGGTGGCCGCAGCTTATATAAGATTTTCGGGATGACAGAGTCCTTTTAAATTGAACTTGCGTGTTTCAGGCAAGAGCATCATTGAAGCCCTTACCACCAGCAATTCTTGGCCAGTTCGACATCAGCAGCATGATCAGTCCATCTGATCACACTGCTGACATCATTCTCCTGCACCGCTTAGACTGTTAACATCAGTACAGTAAACACTCCAACTGAGCTGTCATTGGGATTTTTTATTGTCAAGGGGAATCTTGTGGGGGGACAGTTTAATAGGGGGGAGAGTTTGAGGAAACAGTATGTGAAATGTGTGAGGAGACAGTAAGGGAAGTGAGGGGAATAAATGAGACAGTATGGTAGTGATGTCACAGAGTATTTGGTGATGTATTTCTGTACTGTTGGTGTTTCTGGTGATACATTTCAGTACTCATGGTGGTTTTGGTGACTTTTTTGTGCTGCTATTGGTTCAACAATCTAGAAATGTCATATAATATGATACATGGCTACCCTAATAAAGTAGAGTTAGGAGCATTAAAGGGGTTATTCAGGTTTGTGATGAAAGTCTGCAGTCACTCTATGTGAATGAAGACATGTGAGTCCTCACAGCAGGCTGTTAAAATTATCTGGTGCCGGTGGTGAGCGTGGCCGGTGGTGAGCGTGGGAGGGTTACGTAACCGCATATAAGTATTTTGTATGCATGAAGTCATGTGGACAATAATGAATTGAGCAGAGCTGTGAGTGTCTCGCCGGAATGTGGACAAATGTAGGCAAATTGTAAACCAGTGGTTACATGAAAAGTCGGCAGTCATATAGAGTGACAGAAAACTTTCATCACAAACTTGGATAACTCCTTTAATTATGAAATAGAGCACTTTAGTATGCTGAAACCAAACAACGTGAAGTATTCTCACTGCCAGGATTTGTGTTCTGCTTTACTTTTCCAAAAGGTTACCACATGACAATTCATATCTAATTTTTATACTTATGGTCACGTGTTTGTGAGACGAAGCTTCTCTTCCTGTTTCCCTCAATGAAGTATAGACTGTAGTATTTCACTAGACATTGAAAGAATTGGGAGGAGCAGCAAGTTGACACATGACTGTAGATATGAAAATTGCATATGAGTGGTCACATGATGACTACTTAAAGTGAACCTGACAGCTGACACATGCTGCCCAATCCACAGGCAGCATGTTTTAGACAGTTGCTGCATGAACTGACCCAGATATGTTTAATTCTAAAAAGCTGCGGTGTTTTAGAACTATACATGCTTTAATATCCACTGAGAGTAGGTAGAGACCTGTCAATCAAGGGCAGTGGGTAGTGATGAGCAAGCGTACTCGTTGCTCAGATTTTCCCGAGCACGCAGGGGTTACCTCCGAGTATTTATGACTGCTCGGAGGTTTAGTTTTCATCCCGGCAGCTGAAAGATTTACAGCTACTAGCCTGCTTGATTGCATGTGGGGATTCCCTAGCAACCAGGCAACCCCCACATGTACTCAGCCTGGCTAGTAGCTGTAAATCATTCAGCTGCCGCAATGAAAACTAAATCTACGAGCAATCATAAATACTCGGAGGTCACACGAGTGTTCTAGGGAAAACCCGAGCAATGAGTATACTCGCTCATCACTAGCAGTGGGGCCTATACAAGAAGTCTACAGTTTGGCTCTGTCCCCAGTGGCTATTAAAATATGTTTTTATGAAACACGCAGAATCTCTGTGGGGTTGAATAATGCATATGTTGGAGCACCTGTCCGAACTATGTATGTAAAGCTGTTTCTGATTACATCATACAGCATAAGAAATGGAGCTTGGTTTACTTTGACGTGTGCAGTGGAAAACTGATGGGGGATGTATGTGGCCTACTAAAGCCCTTCAATGAGGTTACTAAAGTTGAAAGAAAGAGAACTGAGATATTAATTATTTTGTCCCCCTAATATGTGTAATGGAAAACAAACACAAGGACGCAACAATGGATGGACGAAGAACATCAACATGTAAATGTTCATCAGTTCAATGTTATTTATGATGACAATGCAGGCCATGACAATCAATCATCGCTCAAGGTGCAGAAAGAAAACTAATGGGCCCTTGTTGTGCTGGTATCCTTGTCAAGCTGAATGCTTGATTGTTTGTGGAATGACAGGCAAACCCATTAGCATCAAGTAAAGAGATGACTATCAGATAGCCGTGCTTTTAGTCCCATGCTATAAAGACAAAATGGTGGGAACGTATCCACCACCAGAAAGCAAGTCAAAATTGGTGCATTGAAAAGCTGTGTATACTGCTTGGTAAAGCCTTTGCTGAGCAGGCGCCTGATGACCATATGTGTGACTCTACGTTTAAGGCTACTTTCACACTGGCATTTTTTTTAATACGTCGCAATGCGTCGTTTAGGGGAAAAAACGCATCCTGCAAAGTTGTTTGCAGGATGCGTTTTTGCCCCATAGAGTAACATTACCGACGCATTGCGACGTATTGACACACGTCGCAACCGTCATGTGACGGTTGTGCCGTGTTGTGGCGGACCGCCACGAGCAAAAAACGTTAAATGTAATGTTTTTTGCTGCTGACGGACAGATGGACCGCACCTCCGCCCCCACCTCCCCGCACCTCACAATGGGGCAGCGGATGCGCCGGAGAAATGCATCCGCTGCACCCGTTGTGCGGTGCATCAAACGCTAGCGTTGGAATCTCGGCCCGACGCACTGCGACGGGCCGAATCCGACGCTAGTGTGAAAGTAGCCTAAGGCAGAACCAACTCTCACTCACCTGTGCTTGTGCTACAACACGTGACTAGTGTTGAGCGATACCGTCCGATACTTGAAAGTATCGGTATCGGATAGTATCGGCCGATACCCGAAAAATATCGGATATCGCCGATACCGATATCCGATACCAATACAAGTCAATGGGACATCAAGTATCGGAAGGTATTCTCATGGTTCCCAGGGTCTGAAGGAGAGGAAACTCTCCTTCAGGCCCTGGGATCCATAGGGATGTGTAAAATAAAGAATTAATATAAAAAATATTGATATGCTCACCTCTCCGGCAGCCCCTGGACTTCACGCTGCTAACCGGGAGGCTTCTTTGTTTAAAAAGCGCGCCTTTCGGACCTGTGAATGACGTCCCGGCTTCTGATTGGCCGCGTGCCGCCCATGTGACCGGCACGCGGCCAATCAGAAGCCGCGACGTCATTCTCATTCACAAAGCTGCTAATTCTAGGAATTGAGGACCTGCGAATGACGTCGCGGCCTCTGATTGGTCGCGTGCCGGTCACATGGGCGGCACGCGACCAATCAGAAGCCGGGACGTCATTCACAGGTCCGAAAGGCGCGCTTTTTAAACAAAGAAGCCTCCCGGTTAGCAGTGTGAAGTCCAGGGGCCGCCGGAGAGGTGAGCATATCAATATTTTTTATTTTAATTCTTTATTTTACACATCCCTATTGATTCGATACCGATACCCAATATCACAAAAATATCGGATCTCGGTATCGGAATTCCGATACCGCAAGTATCGGCCGATACCCGATACTTGCGGTATCGGAATGCTCAACACTACACGTGACTGAGGCAGAAGCAGCGATTGGTGTATATATGACATAATGGACCAAATGTTTTTACTTCCATTGTGCCAACCTGCAACACTTCAGCAAACAGACATATGTTGTCTAAACCCACAGGTTTTGTCAAACCTGGAATATGTCTTTTCTTTGGCGAATACCCAGAGTCTGATTACATAGATTTCTGGGTCAGCAGATTGGACCTGTGGGAAGAACTAGCCAAGTTTGCCATGGGCGTATTGTCATGTTCAGTCTCCATTGTACTGTTAGGCCGGCATCACACTTGCGAGTTTTACGGACGTAAGAGCGCAGAAACTACGTCCGTGAAACTCGCAAAACATACGGCACAATGATTCTCAATGGGTCTAGTCCTATCAGCCGTATATTACGGATCCGTAATATACGTCGTTATACGGCCGCACAAAATCGCAGCATGCTGCTTTTGTCAGCGTATTGCGCAAAAAATACGCCAATGCAAGTCTATGGGAGAGCGTATAATACGGAATGCATACGGACCATGCGTGTGACTTGAGAGAAATACGCAACTCACTAGCAGATGTCCTGAACTGTCCAAAGGCCTCAATCAGGCAGGTGAGACATGCTAATTAGCTGAAAAAGCCAGACAGTGAACCCGGAAGCCTGCTGCACGCCTCCACGGAGTGATATTCAGCATGGCAAACATTGTCAATACGGACATGCTGATAATTTTGATCCAGGAGAGGCCAGAAATCTGGGACCAAAGAGACCCCAACTATGCCAACAGGGCAGTAAAACAGGCAGCATGGAGGAGCGTGTGTGGGTCCCTCTTCCCACAGTATGACCAGCAGCCACGTGCGGCCCAGCGACAAATAAGTAAGTACACCCATGTTTGCAATGTAATGTTCTTGTTAAACAGCAGGCCCTTACTACTTTGAATTTCTAAACATGAATTAATTAATCCTGAAAGTAATATAAAGCACACGAGCATATACATGGTGTTTCACTAATGTTTGGAACAGGTGTCCCTTACTAACACTGTTTCCCAGTAATTGTGTTTTCTGGGATAGAGGTTAGCGTACTCTGTCCTTGTGGCCTTGCTTCATAATTGTGTTTTTTTTTTCAAATTTATTGCTTAATGTGATCCACAAATGCCTATTTCTATGCTACCCGTAAATCTGTGTAGTCATTTACACCTTGTGTGAGCACTCTGCATATAATGGGCTAAGCAATGTGTGTAATTTTTGTTGTTTCAGTGGATGATGTTACAACAAGGTGGCGGAGTATCCGTGACCAATATAGGAGGGAGAGGCAGCAGCGGGAGAGAAGTGGAGCCGGGGCACCTCCTAAAAAACGGAAATACGTTTATTTCGACCGCCTAACCTTTCTGAACCCCAGCATGGACCTCAGGCCGTAAGTAAAAACATCTCAAACTGGTTTAATTTTTGAATTTTACAGACATGATTCCAAATAACATTGTAACTCCAAAAATTTATCTTTTGCAGAACAAAGTCTAACCTCACTGACAGGGAGACAGGGTCTGACTCAGAACTGGTCATTGACCCAGTTGGTGAAGGTGAAGAGGTGGCTGGTCCATCTGCTGCTCCCTCAGGCTCCATCCCTCCAGGATCCTCCTCATCTGGCCAGCCAGCTCCAGCTGCAGCAGAACAAAACCCAGAGGCCCCACAGTTCTCATCTGCAGCATCATCTGCAGCAGCAGCACCAGCACCTAGCCAGGATGACCCTGGAAATAGCAGCAGCCCAACTGTTGCCCTGGACCGATCCCCACAGGCTGCAGTCAGACCCCAGCATGCACGACGCAGGAGAGAGCTTCTCCAAAGCAGGAGAAACGTGGATGCTGGGGTCATGAACTATTTGGCCCGGGTTCGAGAGGATGATGGGGAGGAGGGATTTACACGGAGCCTTGCCCAGTATTTACGCTTCATAGAGCGGGAGTTGAGGCTGCATTTGAGAGGGTGTTTTCAGATCCTTATTGACGCATGCACCCCCCCAAATAACCCATACAATCTCTTGCAGATGATTGAACAGTGGCAGATGTCACCAGAAAATATTCTGCGGCCTCAGAGATTACAAGGCTTGCATGCTCAACAAGGATCTGAAGCACCCCCTCCACGTCAGCCAACACCTCAACCCCAACCCACAACGAACCCACAATGGCAACCTCAGCACCATATGGTGGGATATCAGCAACCATCCCAATATGGCCACTTGTCCACACCCAGTGCTGGAGGCTGGTCCCAACCTAAGTTTGGACAATATGGTCATTTTGGGTTGGGGTATGATTCCCGCCCATATGGCCAGCAACATCAGGGTTGTCTCCAAAATCCTGTCCCCACTCTTCAAAGTGGCCAGCATCATAGCAGGCAGAATGTCCCTCAGGCCACTATCACATCCGCACAGGCTGCTGGACAATTGGGCCTACAAAGGCCACCTGATGCTGACCCAGAACAATCCACTTCTCCAGCACCTACCTACCAGGACTTGTAATTTTTTTGTTTGTTTGTTTTTTTATTTTTCTAATTTTATTTTAACCATTTTGTTTATGTTTGAGCTTTGATTTGTCTACACAATCTTGTGTTTGCTTGTGCTTAAATAGCAATCTGGAATGTGGATGTTGTTCCTAATTTTTATGGCCACAAAAAAATGTGGAATTTAATTTCTAAAGATTTGTTATGCCAAAACAATAACAAAATCTACCAAAAATTTACATAAGTAAAATGTTCGTTAATAACAATCAAACTATGGATGCACTCTGTTCATTCTTATTACATCACAAACACATGATATGCTCCGAACCATATGTGAAATAATTAAGCACAACAGACATATTTTCTAAATTGGTTAAGCAAAAATTTATATATCTAGCTAATTACACATGCAAAATTGCATAGTCTTGCCAGGGAGTGGCACCTTGAGGACTCAAAAAATAATTTGTGAACACATCACGAACTTTAAGTCCAGAAAGTGGACGACGCGGAGGAGGGACATATGGGGTAGGCCTACTATGATTGGTCATGACGTGATCTCCAAAATTTGGAGAGGAACAATCATGTATTCTGGTGAAATTACGTAGAATTACACAGGCTTTGATCACTTCATTGATTGAAGCCTCACTCAGCTGAATGGCAGACTGAAGAACCCGCCATTTGGCTACAAGAATACCAAAGGCGCACTCAACCAGTCTCCGTGCCCTGGCAAGTCTCAAATTAAACACCCTCCGCCGGTGGTCAAAGTTGCGCCTGGGGTAAGGCCTCATGACGTGCCTCGTCAGTTGGAAGTCCTCATCTCCAACCAAAACAAAAGGCACTGCTTCTGCATTGGAGCCTGGGAGTTGTTGTGGTGGTGGGAGGTTCAACTGGTTGTCACGTAGCCGCCGACCCATTATGGACGAATTGAAGACCTTAGAGTCTCCAGTTCGCCCATAGGCCCCAATGTCTACAATTATAAACCTGTAGTTACTGTCAGCAACTGCTAACAGAACTACAGAGAAAAACTGCTTATAATTGTAGAATTGGGAACCAGAGTTCGGCAGCTTACGCACCCTCATATGTTTCCTATCCACAGCTCCAATGCAGTTAGGGAAGTCACAAGTATTTTTGAATCCAGTGGCGATTTTGAGCCAATCCTCCTGTTTTGGCTCAGGCATCACAACTTCATGAAGTTTCAGCCATATTTGGGAACAGGTTGTCCTAACAATGCGTGAAATTGTCGACCGCCCATTCAGAAACTCCAGGTGTAGACCCGCATAGGACAAGCCTGTGGACAGGAAGCTGAAAAACCAGAAAAACAAAAAATAACAATTAACATGAGGAATAACAAAACATGAAGAAGCACAAGTGTATATTTCATTTTCACGGACATTATTTACGAACCAAAAAGGGTCATTTCACATTATTACTATACTCTAATATTACCAACATTTTTTTGGATGTGCTTGTGGCTTCATGTCCAAGTAAAGTAACTGAAACATAGTAGGACACAACACATTGACAAACACCACAAAAAAAAAAAAAAAAATACATACCGTAAGGTTAGGAGCAGACGCTCCTCAGCAGAGATGGCTTTTCTCATCCAGGTGTCCTGATAGGTGAGCCCAGGACGTAAGATCTCAATCAACATGTCAAAAGTCCTGATGGACATGCGAGTATACAGGTAAAATTTGTCTGGATGTGCCCTCAAAGCTGAATATAGTCTCTGGAAATGTCCTTTACTCTGGCGTTGGGTCAATAGAGGATGCACCCACAATCTTCATCCCCTCCTTCGCGGATCTACATTGACCGGATATGGCTGGCCAAAGCGACGAGACAACACCCAGTGAAGCAACACCCGCTGAGTGGTGCTTAAATACTCATGGTCAGACATGTTTGTAAGGTCAAAGTAACACAGCCAAAATATGCTAGAGAACATATAGGGCAGATGGGAGGGGTCCACCTGTTGTAGAGGGCTTAAATAGTGTTGTTAATGATGGTTTAAATGATTTGCAGGCCTGAAAACCGTTAAATGTCCATTTTGTGATGATTATGGAGACATTTTGGCGTATTACGCGCGTATTATGGACGTACAATACGTTCCGTAATGTCTTACGCCGAGTGTGATGCCGGCCTTAGAAAGGTAAATCAGCACAACAGGTGGCTTTTTCATGCCTAAGGAGATCAGATTGTCCTCTAGAAGTGTGCAAAACCTTACATCTAACAAATTGAATCAAGCATAAATAAGTAGAATGTCCAGGAAGAGTTAAGCTTTTTGATCGTGCTCTATAAAGGTGAGCTGAATCACTATCTTTTTCTTTTTAAGCATGAATAAGTGCTAATTTTCAGTTATCTACTGTATAAGTGATGCTACTGACAGGATCGGCTGTAGTAACCTCCTGCCTGTTCATTCTGTTTTACCTTGTTTTGCTGCCATCAATGGCGTTGTCCTCAACTATCATGTTATGTTTATACAATGCTGCTGAGGTTAAAGGATTTATTGCTGGTCACACACAGCGATTAGTGCGCGCAGCCTTCTGCCTGAACAGTCAGTGCAGAAGATGGGGAAGACACAGCAGCAGTTGGCGGTAGAACGAGAAAGGTGAGTATAGCAAGTGCCAGGGTCCTGAAAGGTGAGTATGTAATTTTTTATTTATGTAATCGCAGCAACAGCATATGGGGCAAATGTCTGTATGGACCATCTTATGGGGTCATGTGCAGCATTTTATGGGGCAATTATCTGTTTTGAGCATCTCATGGGGCCATGTGCTGCATTATATGGGGCAATTATCTGTATGGAGCATCTTATGGGGCCATGTGCAGCATTTTATGGGGCAATTATCTGTATGGAGCATCTTATGGGAACATGTGCAGCATTATATGGGGCAAATATCTGTATGGAGCATCTTATGGGGCCATAATCCACATTTGTGGAGCATTATATGGGGCAAATGTGTCTATGGAGCATCTTATGAGGTTATAATCAGCATTTGTGCAGCATTGTATGGGGCATATTTTAATATGGAGCATCTTATGAAGCCCATCATAAACTGTATGGAACTTTATATGGGGCGTATTTTGTATGGAGCATCTTATGGGGCCCATCATGAACTGTATGAAACATAATATTCGGCTCCTGATTCAATATGGATATTCAAAAACACTTACACTACTGATGTCTCAATTAATTTTACTTTTATTGGTATCTATTTTTATTTTTGAAATTTACCGGTAGCTGCTGCATTTTCCACCCTAGGCTTATACTCGAGCCATTAAGTTTTCCCAGTTTTTTGTGGCAAAATTAGGGGGGTCGGCTTATACTCAAGTATATATGGTAGATACATTTTTACCACTAAAATGTTGTTTTAGCCCCAGAGTTTACAATTTTACAAGGGTAAATAGGTAAAAGTGACTCCATTTTCAGAGCTACTAAGTGCCAGAAAATAAAATTCTTCCATAATATTTGAAAATTACACCCCTCTAGAAATTCATTCACTGGTGTAGTGGTGATTTTGACTCCATGGGTGTTTTCCTGAAACAAACAGCAATGGATGTTGCAGCTTGAAAATGAAAATGTGCCATTGGCTGCTATCACACACTAAACCTTTTTTTTAAGTTTTTGCCTAATATTTTGAGAGCAATAAGTTTTCTATATTTCTGCCGATAAAGTCAGGTAAGGGCTTGTTTTAGGCACAATGAGGTGACATTTTAACTGCCAATTTTGTACACATAACATGTTTTTTATTGCTTTCTATTCCGATTTTTAGGAGGAAAACTATACAAAAAAAAGCTATTCAGAAATTATTGTGTTTTTTTGCCATTCACCAGTTGGTAAAAGTGGTAAGACATGTTTATTCAACAGTATGCCGACAGCCACATTTATATCGATTTACCGCTTTTACACTTTAAAAACTATTTTATAGAAATAAAATTGTCCTTGCATCTCTATATTCTGAGATCAAAAGTTTTTATTTTTTCATTGATGGAACCGTATACCATTTTTATTTACATTCGTTTTTTTATGGCGTTTTATTCCAGCAGTATGCTGATAAAGCCTAGCTTTTTACCAAGTTTTTTATATATTTTTTTATGATGTTAACGGAAGGGGTTAACTGATGTGACAGTTTTATACACCGGGTCAATTCAGATGTGGTGGTATCAAATATGTGTATTTTATTACTTTATTTTTTTTGTTTTTACATACATATGTGTATGTATTGATGTAATATTTTTTTCTTCATTTTGCACTTTGTTTTTTAAATTTTTTAGAAATTTTTTCTTAACTTTTTTACTTAGTCACTCTGTGAAACTTTAACTTTTATTTGTCTGATCACTGGTCTCATGCATTGCACTGCACCAGCATTGCAATGCATGAGATCTGTCAAATTATACTAACAGAACACGTATCAGACCCTGCTTAAGGCTAGGTCTAACAGGTCCTTGCACCTGGCACACAAGGAGGCAATTGCCTGACTTGCAGGTGCCATGACAACCATCGGCTCACTGATTTTATTGCTGGCATGCCGATGAGTGTGAGAGAGTGAGCCAACGGCTTCTCACAATCTTCTAAATGCTGTGATCATTATCGATTGAGGCATCTGGAGGGTCAATCAGTTTGGGGTGGTGCAGGCATTGGCTTTTACTGCAGGAACTCGGCTGTCAGCTGAGCCGAGCACCCGTTCGTGATCCTGCAGGGAAGTGTTGATCTTTCAGCACCTTCACTTGATTTCATACTGTGATCGGTTCACCAAATTGACTGACCGATCATAGCGATCAGAGAGTGGGGACTATCGGAATGGGTCTTCGCATTTGTAGCTGTGCCGGTCTACTGTCGGTGACTGATGCTGTTCTGAACCTGTCAATTTGTGGCTTCACACAGTGACAGTTTAATTTCATGACGGGTATAGCACGTCATGATTCACAAACTGACACCTCATGACATACTATACTCTTTTGACATTAATGGTTTAAATTGGTAATTTGGTATGCTCTAGTAGGAAGATAAGACTTTCATTCAAATTGAGGAAAGCAAAAAAAAGATTTCAGCATTAGAAAAAAAAACAATTCCTCATAGACCAGATTCAACATGCTACAAAGCAATTGATGTAGACTTTTTTTCTTGTTATTTTGACAGCTGTTCACATTGTTGCCATATGCTTTTTACTGTTTGTTCATGAGTCTATTTGGAAAAAAAAAATGTCTTTTAGCCTGATTTTATAAATGATGACTGTCTGGCTGAGAACACAAACTGTTTAGCACATGCTACAAATCAATGCTGTTTTGGTTTTATACTTTTGTCGATGCAAACTTTTGGATTTGATATTCAGTATTTTATATATAGAATGTAAGTTCTCAAGGACAGGGTCCTCTCCCCTCTGTACCAGTCTGTCACTGTAAATTTGTTTACTGTAAACGATATCGAAAAGTAAGCGCCGGCTACATCTGTAACTGTAATGCAGGGATTATTGCCTAAATATTTTGTAAATATCAACATCTTAAAAAAGCACAAATGCGTGCCTTGCATACACAATGTTCTAATGCATATTTTTAAGTATGCTTTTCCTAAGAGCAATATTTTTATCATTCTTAATGACACTTAATGAAGTCACGGCATGACTTCTTCTTTACCTAATTGAGTCTTGAGATTTGCCTTCAAATCACTGTAGTATATTCATTAGAAAATCTAAATCCCAAACAAGCTCATTTACATCAATACCCCTATTTCAGAAAGCCATCTCCATTTGACTTTAGTGATGTAAGATAGTAAAATAATGTGAATTTGAAGGACATTATTAAGTTGCTGATAAATGTTAAAGAAACATATAAGATCATAGAGGAATCAATGAATTTTCATGGGGTAAGAAAAGGAGACGTTTTGCATTTATTTTAGTTTGTCAAATTGAAATGATTAAAATACCTTTTTATTACTCTTTTTGTGATACAGCATATTTTGTTGCCAGATTTCATGATAAAAAATGCACATACTATTAAATAAATCTCAGGGATCAGATGGGATTGGTGTACTTTGAAGATCCATATCAGAATGGCTGTATAATCCTTTTAATAGTGCACACTTAATGTCCATCCACCTGACCTGCTTAACAGCTCCTTATTTTCTCTCTTTCTTGCTGATGCTGAATTCTAACACTGCTCAGTACAAGCTGCAAATGTTAGGATGAGTGGATGAAGATATAATACAAATGGACTAAAGAGCTCACCCTCTATTTAGCTAGAATCATAAAATGCTCCTTTCTTATTTTCTTTTTCCCACCTCACCTTTTATGTTCCTTGCTCTCCTTTCTTTCAATTTATCTTTCTTTTTTTCTTTTTTACTTTCTGTCTCCTTTATTTGCAATTTTTTTTAATCTATTTCTCCATTTCCATTTTTCTATCTCTTTTCTTTCTTTCTTTCTTTCTTTCTTTTTTCTTTCTTGTTTTCTCTCTTTCTCTTTCTTTCTTTCCTTTCTTTATTTCTCGCTTTCCATTTTACTTTCTTTTATTCTCTTTCTTACCTTTTCTTTCTTTCTTTTTTTCTCTTTCTTTCTTTTATTCTCTTTCTTTCTTTCTTTATTTCTCTCTCCTTCTTTCTTTCTTTTTTTATTTCCCTCTTTCCATTTTACTTTATTTTTTCTCTTTTTTTGTTTCCTACTCTTTCTTTCTTACCTTTTCTTTCTTTCTTTCTCTTTCTTTCTTTCTTTCTTTCTTTCTTTCTTTCTTTCTTTCTCTTTTCTTTTTTATTTCATTCTTTCTCTCTCTTTCTATCTCCCTTTCTATCTTTATTTCTATTTCTTTCTTTTCCTTTTTCTCTACTGTTCTTTTTTTTCTTTCTTCTTTCCCTTCTTTCCCCCTTTCCTCCTTCTTCCCATCTATTCCCTTCATGAGTCAACAATGAGCTTGTTGATTTTACTAGGGCGATGGTCAGTGCTAATGCTGGTGATAAAATTGATATCTTACCCAATATACTTACTAAGATTACATCCAGGTATGTTAGGAAGCCTAAAATTGCTCCTATAAAACTAGATGTAAGTTATAAAGAATAGCGTATAAATACATAAAACCTGTTACCAGTGCGTATGGCCGGTCTTGAAAGCAGAGTTACTGTTTATCAACTGATTATAAATCAGAGAACACAGCAAATTCATTTTGCTGTCATCACTGTAACACCTCTTCCCTCTATACATTGCTCGTACTTTTTCTCTAAATTAGTATTGCAATATAGTCTAACTTCTTGGCAGCTAATTGTGCCTATAAACTAATCTCTTTCATTCCTTTGGCACATAATGATGAACAGGTGTGCTTGAATACAAAAGGGGGTAGTGGCAACAATTGGCAATCTAACATTTTTGGCACCTAATAAAAGCCTCCTGCAGAAAAAAATATCAACTTAAAGTGGAAAGCAAGCTGTCCATCTAATGCCATTACTGCCCGGTGTCTATGCCTAAGCTCTCGAGGAAGGAATCAGCCAACTTCTAAATAGAAAGCCTCATACAGCTAGCACCATTAAAATATTATGGTTACATATTGCACCACTCAAACTGTCTTTGGGGTATATAAACAGAGAGATTACAAGACAAGCCACCTGCTACACAGAGAATGAATGTGAAGACACAAAAGAGAATAGTAAAACCAAAAACACTCAGGTTGAAAAAATGTTGCAGTAATCCGCAAGTGCTAGTAAAAGATGTAAAAAACAGGGTATTTGGTTGATACGTTTTTTGCAAAAAATGTATACTAAGCTGCTCTACCAATCTTCACGGTATACCCTTATCAGAGCAGTCCTAACTAATGTATGCAATCCCTATCTGATGTATTTAAAAACCTGATCATCTGTATATAACCTGTGTGAACAGGGTTCAGAGAGGAAAAAATCCATGTGTGCATACAGGGTAGAACAGCTTTTGTGCAGATAGCCCAAGAGGAGTGGTGGAACTCCCCAGTCTTGTAGACACAAGAGAACAATTATGGAAACAGGAACACATGGGCCACTTGCACAGTGAACAAGTCTGTATGATCATGTTCACACACCACCAAGAAACCTGAAGACACAAAAGAGAATAGTAAAACCAAAAACACTCAGTTTGAAAAAATGTTGCAGTAATCCGCAAGTGCTAGTAAAAGATGTAAAATAAGCCCTCAACCGACCCCAGATCATAAAAAATGGAGACGCTACGAGTATCTGAAAATGGCGCAATTTTTTTTTTTTTTTTTTTTTAGCAAAGTTTGGAATTTTTTTTCACCACTTAGATAAAAAATAACCTTGTCATGTTAGGTGTCTATGAACTCGTACTGACCTGGAGAATCATAATATCAGGTCAGTTTTAGCATTTAGTGAACCTAGCAAAAAAGCCAAACAAAAAACAATTGTGGGATTGCACTTTTTTTTGCAATTTCACCACACTTAGAATTTTATTCCCCGCTTTCTAGTACACGAAATGCTAAAACCAATGATGTCGTTCAAAAGTACAACTCGTCCCGCAAAAAATAAGCCCTAATATGGCCAAATTGACGGAAAAATAAAAAAGTTATGGCTCTGGGAAGGAGGGGAGTGAAAAACGAACACGGAAAAACGAAAAATCCCAAGGTCATGAAGGGGTTAAGGTAAGAGATTGATGATACTTCTGTTAATGTAGTGGGGTCCCACAAACAAGTCCATCCATGTCCATTTAAATTAATAAGATTACTCTTGATTACATTCCGTAAGTTCTCAATGAGGTTTTGATGTGATGGTCTCTTAATTTTTGCCAGAACTGTAAACATATATGTATGATAATAATAATCTTTATTTTTATATAGCGCTAACATATTCTGCAGTTCTTTACATTTTGCACACATTATCATCGCTGTCCCCGATGGGGCTCACAATCTTAATTCCCTATCAGTATATATTTGAAATGTGGGAGGAAACCATAGTACCTGGAGGGCACTAGATTGATGCACAAGCTGCTTCAATAAAACCAATGTGTGCAACTAGTGGAACGACAAAAACCAGAAAATTATACAAAATCTGTCGAAGAGGGTTTTTTCCAAGATTGAAGGGCATAACGGATTTCTAATGAGAAGAGTTATATTGAGAAATTGGTATATTTAATTTTTTGTGAGATTATGAATATATTTGTTGATAATTAACCCATTGGTTTCACAGCTAATTGTGTCCTTTATGACAGACCATTTTGACAAACCATTTGTTTTTTTCACTTTTCTATTTTCGCATTCCTGGAGCCATAACTTTTTTTTTTTTTTATATAAATCTAGTCATATGAGGACTTGTTTTTTGGATGAGTTGTGTTAATCAGTGTCTCATTTTGAGTCACACATAACTTACAACAAACTTTTGTTAGCTCTATATAGAAAAAAATATAAATGTAACAAAAATTATTTCATTGTTTTCTTTACATTTTAACTTTTATGCTAGTCGCCCTACTGCACACATATATTGTTAGTCTGTGAGTTTACAAATTTATGTAATTTTATTTTTTGCATTACTTTTGTATGATTACAATTGTAAAAAAAAATTGATCTTGGGATGCCATATGTTCAGAGCCATTTTTTTAACAATTTTCTGCCAGCTGAGCTGTGTGAGGGCTTTTCTTATGCATGACAAACTATAATTTTTATTGGTGCATTTTTTATCAGTTTTTATTAACTCTTTGGGAGGAAAAAAACAAAAATCAGCAACTCAAATTTTTATTTAGCTGAACGCTTGACTTCCCTCCCAAAACAATATATTTATTTTGCTCAAAATTCATGAACCACTTGCACCAGCCTGTAGAAATTGCCATTAAAAGCATAAATGAATGCCACAGGAGAAGAAAAAATTACTAAAAAAAGCTCCACAAATTATTGAATCGAGTACTTTGTGTTGTAACCATGGAGAAGAGGTAGAGTTGGAAAATTTTTCAGAAATTTTATGTTGTAGCATTACTTAAATTTGTAAGAAGAGACAATTAACTGCACTCTTAAGTAAATTACACAGTTTAATTTTTTCTTGTTAGGAAATTTTTAATTAATTTCATATTTAAGTTAGGCAATTTCAGCAAACTATGGTAACTTAGCACCATCTCTTGTAAATCAAATATGGTTCTGTAGTTACAACAAGAAAATAATGACGATGTGGTTTGTACCTTACTCTCACTATAATTTTGCTATAAAAATGTTCTATTTAATCTAGAAAAAAAAAATCATATCAGCACGAAGGGAGAATAATAAATGAAACACAGAAAAATACAGTTGCAAAAACAAATTCTTTCAAATGTGAAAGTTGACCAAGATATTCAGTACATGTCACGCTGCAGCTATATGCAGGTAACTGCAACTTCCACTAGATGGCAATAGAGTGGAAGGTTAGTATCAAGTCTGCAAAGGCAGACCTGCAGTGCAGCAGCACCAAAGCTACCACCAGGTGGCAGCAGAATAGTCAAACTTGCACAGTTAAGACCTAGACTGTAAAGCAGTTCAAAGAGAAAAAAAGCACAGTGTCAGTGGAGAGCCAAAGGGTCAATACCAGAAAAAAGGCAGAAGTACCAGGGACCAGAGGCAAATTCAAGTGAGAGTCAAAGCCGAGTCAAACACAAAGAAGTCCAAAAGCAATCAGAAAACACTAAGACAGGACAGGCAGGGAAGGAGGAATAGACACAGGCAAGGTCAGAAAGCGCAGCAGGACCAATCAGGGTACTACCAGAGTCTGATAATCACGCCATAGGCAGAAAATGTAACTGATACCGCCTGCAGGATGCAGCGGAGCTAAATAGCAAACCTGAACCCAGAATGAGGCAGAGCAAAGTTAACACTTGACATGATTAGCCCGGGAAAAGGCAAATAAGACTCAAAACCCGAACTGGATCATGACAGTAGGCTGCTCTCAAGGGGGGCCACCTGACCCCAGGTTTTCCATGATAATGCCCAAACCAAACGATCAGCATGAACGGAATGCGCCAGAGCCCAAGATCGCTCCTCAGGACGGTAACCCCTCTAATGGACCAAGTACTGAAGTGAACTGCGAACCCTCTGAGAATCAATAATCCATTCAACTTCATACTCAGTCAGACCATCCATCCAGACAGGAGGCGGAGGGGATGGCAACCCAGCAGAGGAAGGTACACATGGCTTAAGAAGGGACTTCTGGAATACATTGAGGATCCGAAGTGACGGAGGTAAGCATAAACGGAAGGCAACTGGGTTGACAACCTCAATGACCTCATAAGGACCAAAAAACTTAGAACCCAGCTTAATGGAAGGAACCTTCAGATGTAAGTATCTGGTAGACAACCACACCTTGTCCCCTACTAGCAACTTAGGTCCCACCGATCGTCGCGTATCAGCAAAATTTTTTTGTTTGCCCTGAGCCACCCCAATGTTCTTCTGAACCTCCCTCCACACCTCTTTAAACCGTTGAACCGCCAAATCAGCCCCTGGACACCCTGAATATAGCCTGAAAAATTCAGCAAAATGGGGGTGAACACTGTAATTACAAAAAAGGAGAAGTACCAGTGGACTGATTAACCCAATTATTGAATGCAAATTCAGCCACCGGCAGTGAGGAGCACCAATCATCTTGCCGAGATGTGGCAAGACACCGCAAAATTTGTTCAAGTGACTGCTTGGTTCTTTCTGTCTGCCCATTGGTTTCAGTATAGTAGGCTGAGGAGAAGGTCAAATCAATACCCCCAGTTTCTTATAGAAAGCCCTCCAGAACTTGGACACAAATTGTACCTCTCTATCAGAGACACCAAATTTACAGGCACACCATGCAACTGCACAACATGCTTAATAAATAACTTGGATAAAGTTTCAGCGTTAGGTAGTCCTGTCAAAATCTGTCAACCACTATCCAGACCACAGTTTTGCCATTGGAAGAAGGGAGATCAGTGATAAAATCCATGGACAAATGAGTCCAAGGTCTATCTGAAATTGCCAATGGCACAAATTCCCCAGCCGGCCGGTTATGGGAGCCTTTAGCACCGGCACATGTATCACAAACAGACACAAGCCTGGCAATGTTAGAAGCCATAGAGGACCACCAGAACAGTCTAGCCATAACTCTCCAGTAAGCCGAGACCCCTGGATGCCCACTGAGAGCAAAGTCATGAAACTCCCGGAGAACCCTAAACCGTACTGAATAGAGATGAAGAGCTTATTCTCAGAAATGATGGAGGAGCCAGAGACTGAGCCTCACGAATCTGCCGCTCCAACTCAGAGGACACCCCAGCAATGACCACCCCATACTGAATTATAGAGGAAGGAGGTTCGGAAGGTAATACCGGATCTAAACTGCAAGACAAGGCATCGGCCTTGACATTATTGGAACCAGGTCGAAAGGTGAAAGAAAAATGGAACCTTCCAGGGTCAATGCAAAACCCTTTAGCAGACAGAATGACCCCAAGAATGGACAGCTCTTGGACAAAAAATACACACTTCTCAGGTTTAGCAAACAGCAAATTCTCCCATAACCTCTGTAAAACAGCACACAGATGACCCAAGTGAGATTCCTTGTCAGATGAAAATACCAGGATGTCATCTAAATATATAACCACAAAGCACCCGATGAAGTCAGAAAAAACATCCTTAATTAAATCCTGAAACACAGCTGGCTCATTGATGAGGCCATAGGGCATAACCAAACTTTCAAACAAACCCTCAGGGTACCGTCACACAGTGCAATTTTCATCGCTACGACGGTACGATCCGTGACGCTCCAGCGTCGTAACAATATCGCTCCAGCGTCGTAGACTGCTGTCACACTTTGCAATCTACGACGCTGGAGCGATAATTTCATGACGTATGTGCGATGTAGAAGCCGTTGGTTACTATGCGCACATCGTATACGATATATGTTACACCATGCAATCATGCCGCCACAGCGGGACACTAGACGACGAAAGAAAGTTTCAAACGATCTGCTACGACGTACGATTCTCAGCGGGGTCCCTGATCGCAGGAACGTGTCAGACATTGCGATCTCGTAACTATATCGCTCGAACGTCACGAATCGTGCCGTCGTAGCGATCAAAATTGCACTGTGTGACGGTACCCTTAGAGGTGAGAAATTCCGCTTTCTACTCATCCCCCTCACAAATACAGATAAGATTACATTCTCCTCTGAGGTCTAACTTGGAAAACCACTTAGCCCCAGACAATTGGTTGAAAAGATAAGAGATAAAAGGGAGAGGGTAAGTATTTCTCACCGCAATCTTATTAAGTTCACGAAATTGATGGAAGGGCATAAACCACCATCTTTTTTCTTAACAAAAAAAATCCAGCAGCCACAGGAGAGACAGAGGGATGGATGTGTCTTTTACGAAAACTTTCAGAGACATACTCCTTCATAGCGGAACGTTCCGGGCCAGAAAGATTGTACAAACAGGCCTTGCGCAATTTTACACCCGGAACAAGATTGATAGCGCAATCATAGGAGTGATGTGGTGGTAAAACCTCAGCCTCTTTTTCAGAAAATATGTCCTTAAAATCCTTCAGGTACTCCAGAATACCTTTTAGATCAATGGACAACACCAGTACAGTAGAAAGATAACCTTTAGAATAATTTGGCAATATTCTGAGATTCCCAGTTAATGACAGGATTATGTAACCATAACCAGGGGAATCCCAACACCAGTCCTGCTGGAAGATTGTCCAAAACATAATGTGGCACCCCTAGGGGTATTTGCCACAAAAATAGTTACTGACAGTAAGTACAAATACTAAAATAGCAAGACTGCACTATCACCTCCGGCCAGAAGGGGGAGCTCCAGAGACTCCCCTTGATCCATTCTGGTCTGAGAGAAGAAATGGCAGTTGGGCCAAGGAGCTGAAAGTGAGAGGTCATACAGTTGAATCTCTAACAGCCCTGTGACTGTTACCAGGCCTAAATCACCGGCCTGAGGAGAAGAGGGATAGAGAAAAAGGACATTGTGAGAACCGGGTAGCATTAATCACTACCCAGAACAGGCGCAAAGACGGATACCGGATCTGTGGCTGTATTCATTATATATAATACAGCAACCGGAAAGACGTGAGGTGATATCAGCTTCACTAGGGCCGGACGCAGCAACAGACACAGAGTTCAGCGGTACTCCCAGAGGGGGTAAACCGATAAAAGGACTCGGGTTGCCCGTCGAACCAGGACTCGGAGGGGGCAGATTGGGCCGGCAGCCAGTTCACATACAGCAGCAGGGCCACACAGAAATTGCGCACAATAAGAGGCGAAGACCCCGGCAGGGTCAAAGTAACTCAGAGTTCCCATACAGACTCCGGTGACAGGACTGGTTGTAAATCCTTTTATGTTAAAGTAAACTGGTTAAACGTTTCAGTGCCTCAGTCTTTCATTTGGACAATAGCCATCTATCCAGGATCGGTATCGTCACCGCTGGGAGAACCTGCTGCTGATCAAGTAAGTGCCTGTCCCCTCACGATACCCCTTACACTGTGCATTGCCTGAGGCCACAGCACCGGGTCAAGCCACCCGTGACATCCCCCTCAAGAGACAGACTCCATTGGTCCGGTGCTGGGTATCCCGGTCTCCTGGGCGACACAATTGGCGTCACAAACAGGATCTAGCCAGCCCGTATACCGGGTATTGTGTGCCGTGATTGGAGCCCAAAACTGTGAAAACTGGGATGAAAAATCTTGAAAATTGACTTTATTAAAGAAAAATCCATTCCCCATTGAAAACTATTGAAAGTGACTTTTCCCCATTGGTTATAATGGAGTAAAGATGGCCGCCATCCCCTGAGGTAATCACTTCATAACCGTTAGGCACGAGACTGTTAATTGAGCTACGCTATCACCTGAGCCCCAGTCTAACTGAAAAACTTCAGAATCTGCCATTACAGAGCGCGGTGGGTGGGAGCAGCAGGGGGCGTGTCATTGTGGGCGGCACCAAGCTGAGCGCTCTGACATCAGAGCAAGGCGAAAATCGATCCTGCTGCACAGCGGAACGAATCTACACTATCCCGACGGAAGCGGAGGACCGGAAGGGTCCGGATTAACTAAGGGGGCACAGTATGTCGCAGCACGGAGACGCCGCAGCACCCGGCAACGCTAATGCAGCTGAAAGACAGAGTATCAATAGAGAGTCCGGCAGCGCAGCGCTGCAAGGAGTGGCGCCCATCTTGCCGGTGCTGATGCCATATACCCCGGGTGGCCCATGGCTTCCAATGTATGAAGGTGAGCCTAATACCCTTGACGATTTCAGAGAAAAGATGCTGGCCCATTTTGACATGTTCCCTGTGGGTGAAGTTCAGCGTGTTAGTCTCCTGATGATGCAGTTAAGTGGCCATGCTAAGCGAGAAGTCACAGCATGGGCAGCTGATCTAAAAGGCACTGTTGAACGCATATTTGCTGGATTAAAAGCTACATTTGAAACCACTGCCAGCAGCAAAGCTAAAATACGATTCTTTAATTGCAAACAAAAAGCTAATGAGGGCGTGAGAGACTTTGCCTTAAACCTGCAGGAAGCCCTTAAATCACTTACACTGGCTGAACCCATTTTTAACACTGGAGCGGATAAACTGCTAAGAGATCAATTTATTGAGGGACTCTACACCCCTTCTCACCGGGGGCATGTGAGCATGCTTGTTTTTAAGAACCCTGAATTGACATTTGCCCAATTAAAGGAGAGCGCTATACGTCTCCAGCTGGCAGAGGCACCTCGGGATCAGGATCCTGCACAACCCATGGCAGAGGCACCTCAACAACAGGGAGTGCCAGTGACATCAGCTATGTCTGGGGCCATTGCTAAGCCCCTGGGGCCCAGTACTAATGAGGCTCTTCAACAAAAGCTTGACTCTTTAGCTGATGTTGTTGCTTCAATGGCTAAAACCATGCAGGAGATGAGAGGACACAAGATGGAGTTGGCAAACTGTAAAGAGGATGTTCCATGGATGAGACCCCGGAGATACCCGACATGGAGAGGACGACCCCGCGACCGCTACCAACCGGATGGACAGCCCATTTGCCGCCGTTGCCAGCAGCCGGGCCACTTTGCACGAGATTGTGATTTAAACGGGAATCCCCTGGGAATGCGGGCCGCTTCGCAGGAATGAACTTTCAAGGCCCAACACCCTGGCACGACAGGTACATCGGAGGACGACCCATTATCCCTATCGTGCTGGACAGAATTCCCCTCAACGCTTTGCTGGACACAGGTTCCCAGATTTCATCTATACCGTATATCCTTTATAAGAGGTACTGGGCTGATGCAGATATTGATAAAGGGCCCTCTGATGTTGAACTAGATATATGGGCCAGTAATGGTAAGTTGGTACCGAAACTAGGATTCAGGGAGATGACCATAAAGATTGGTAAAGTAGAACTGAAGAAACAGGGTATAATTGTTGTTGATGATGACCGGCGGAACTGTGAACCAACTGTATTGATAGGAATGAATGTGTTAGAGAACTGCTTTTCCGAAGTCATTTCTGTCTTACAGCAAATTGCTGAAATTGCCCAATCCTGCCAGCAGAGAGTTCTCCGGAGGGAAATAAAAGTATTGATGTTAAGGCAACAGGTAGAAGTTGCAGGTGGAGAAATCGGCAGTGTGAGGGTAAGTGATCCAACGTCTATTGTAATCCCACCAAAAACAGAAATGCTGGTATGGTGTAGAGCAGCCATTGGTACTAAGGGACGAGATTATCAAGCCTTAATAGAACCAGTGTACACCGACAGCAGGCCCACTATACTCACAGCACGAGGGATAGTCGAGGTACACCGGGGACGAGTGCCGGTACGACTTTTGAACTGTGGAGAGGAAGAGGTCACTTTGCCAAGGTATGCTACAATGGCAAAGCTATATACTGTTGACAACAATGCCATCACAACCATTGAGCCCTTAGAACCAACCTGTCAGTTGGAAGGCAATGGCTCAGATGGAGAAATGGAGGATTGGTGCCAACAGCTACACGTGGGCATAAATTCAACACCTACCCATCAAAAACAAGGGGTGTATAGGCTAGTGACGGAATATGAACAAGTCTTCAGTAAACACCCATTGGACTTCGGACGGATAGAAGGGGTAGAACACACAATCCCCACAGGTGACCATCCCCCAATAAAAGAAAGATATAGACCCATACCGCCCGCTCACTATCAATGTGCAAAAGATATGCTGAGGGAAATGAAACAGGCCGGGGTAATAATAGACAGCTGTAGCCCCTGGGCGGCCCCTCTAGTGATTGTCAAAAAAAAGGACGGAACCATGAGAATGTGCGTAGACTACCGGAAGATTAATAACATCACCCATAAAGACGCCTACCCCTTGCCTAGGATAGAAGAGTCCTTAACTGCTTTGAAATCTGCTAATTATTTTTCCACCTTAGACTTAACAAGCGGGTATTGGCAAGTCCCTGTGGCTGAGAGAGATAAGGAAAAGACGGCATTCACCACACCAATGGGTCTATGTGAATTTAATCGCATGCCGTTCGGACTCTGCAACGCATCCGGTACCTTTCAGCGGCTGATGGAATGCTGCCTCGGACACAAGAACTTCGAGACCGTCCTCCTGTACCTAGATGATGTGATCGTCTACTCAAAGACTTACGAACAACACTTAATAGACCTGGCAGAAGTGTTCGAAGCCTTATCCAGGTATGGCATGAAAGTCAAGCCATCCAAATGTCACCTTCTCAAGCCAAAGGTACAGTACCTGGGACACATCGTGAGTTCGGAGGGAGTAGCACCAGATCCCGAGAAAATAAGTGCCATAAGGGATTGGCCAAGACCTACCAGCGCAAAAGAAGTGAGACAATTCCTGGGATTGGTGGGTTACTATCGCAGATTTATAAAAGGATTTACCAAGTTGGCAGCACCCTTGCAAGACACCTTGGTAGGGCAGACGAAGAAACCTTCAAACCGAAACCCTCCTTTTCAGTGGAACGACGAAAGGGAAGACTCCTTTGAACAACTAAAGAAGGCACTAACCGGAGAAGAGGTTCTGGCATACCCAGATTACCATAAACCTTTCATCCTCTACACCGATGCCAGTAATGTGGGACTAGGAGCGGTGCTGTCACAAAAGCAAGAAGGTCGGGAGAAAGTCATCGCCTTTGCAAGTAGAAAGCTCCGGCCTACTGAAAGAAATTCAGAAAATTACAGCTCCTTCAAATTGGAACTACTGGCAGTAGTTTGGGCTGTGACGGAGCGTTTCAAACACTATCTGGCCGCTGCAGAATTTATTGTCTATACTGACAACAATCCGTTGACCCACCTGGACACAGCCAAATTAGGTGCATTAGAACAGCGATGGATAGCCCGGTTATCTAATTACAACTTCATAATCAAGTATCGAGCAGGTCGCAAGAATGGAAATGCCGATGCCCTATCCCGGATGCCACACTTGAGAGATGTAGAAGAGGAAACGGGGGAGCTTGAAGAAATTGAACTACCAGCCTTCCATCGTCCCAAGGCAAAACATCATCAGTCAAGTACCTATCAGAAACAACAAGAGGTGAATTTTAATCCGTTAGCACACCATAGATGGGCTGACACCCAAGACAGCAATCCGGCTGTGAAGTTGGTGAAGGAACTGTTGACTGAGCAAAGTGCATATCCCGATGAGGATGCCCCAGAAGAGACGCATCAACTCTGGAAAGAGAGAGGCAAAATGTTCCTGTATCAAGGGAAGCTCTGTAGAAGATACACCAATCCGAAAACACATGAATTGGTTTGGCAGATTATTGTGCCTAAACAAGATGTGAAGATGGTCCTCGAAGCTTACCATAATGGTGCTGGTCACTTCGGTTGGAAAAAGTTAGAAGTACTTCTAAGAGAAAGATTTTATTGGGTCGGGATGAGAAAATCAATCGAACAGTGGTGCAGAAATTGTGGCCCGTGCAACCTCAGAAGAAACGATCAAAAGAACCAAAGAGCACCACTGCAGCGCATAATCACCAAACAACCACTTGAACTTGTAGCCATGGACCACGTGAAGTTGACACCAAGCCGGTCCGGCTATGTCTATGCCTTGACCATCGTGGACCATTATTCACGTCTCTTGGTAGTAGTACCCGTAAAAGATCTGACAGCAAAAACAGCAGCCAAAGCATTCCAAACGTACTTTTGTAGACCCCATGGATATCCGGAACAGGTTCTCACCGACCAAGGTACAGCCTTTGAATCAGAGATCTTCAGAGAATTCTGTAATATGTATGGTTGCAAAAAGATCCGGACGACGGCCTATCATCCACAAACAAACGGCTTATGCGAGAAGATGAACCATATTGTAATAGACCTACTAAAGACTTTACCTGAGACAGAAAGGAATCAATGGCCAGAGAAATTGCCTGACTTGGTGGATCTGTATAATCATGTCCCGGTGAGCTCCACCAACTGCACCCCAGCTTACCTTATGCGTGCAAGACCCGGCCAATTACCAATCGATCTAGAAATGGGAATTCTGAAACCAGACGCAGAAGTTCAAGACTCCAATTGGGATATCATACGGCAAAAGCAGTATCGCCAAGTGCAAGAGAGTGTGGAAAGAAGCCTTCAGCAAACTAGAGAAAGACAAGAGCGAACTTTCAACCAGAATGCTCTAGCGACCCCATTAAGACCGGGTGACCAAGTGCTCAAGAGAAATCGTCGAACCAATAAACTGGACAATCAGTGGGAAGCCGTACCCTACACAGTTTTACCAACAAGAGTGGATAATCCTAAAATGTGTCTCATTAGCAAAAACGGAGGCTTAACATCTGTACTAGTGTCAAGAGACAATCTTAAATTATGTCCGGAAGCATTGAAAGAGCCAGAAGTTGTCCAGCCAGAACCAGAAGTTATTCAACCCATACAGGTTCAACCAGTAAAGGAAAAAGAAGAGGAAATGTATCACACCTGTATAGGAGACTTTCCCAAAACCCTACTAACATACCATGGTGCAGTAGTGGTTCCCATGGTGGCCTTTTACCCAACACCGAACCCAATACCAGAAGTCCCAAGACAGGAAGAGGCTGACCCCGTACTACAGGAGGTTCCAGGCCAGGAAGAACAGATTCCTGGTAAGAGTAATCCCATTCACGGTGGACTTGCCAACTCCATAGTCGTGGAATTATCTTTAGCAGAGCGGGCAGATACTACATCCGCAGTAGACAGTAGTACACCACATGAAGAGACACCGCTATTACGTAGATCACAGCGTAGTACCCAGGGTCAATTACCGGCCAGGTATGCAGATTACCAACTATAAAGCTCATAATGTGAATTGTATATATGTTATGCCGTATATAGTTAAACAGAAAATGTAGTATAGTCATTGTTATCAGTCTGCAACGTTTAAGCCCAGTGCCTACAGAGACTTGTCTGTATGAACTTATTGCATATTCTTGAACTTTTTATCAGCCCGGAGGCACTAAATCAAAGCTCCGGAAAGACTGCTTTTTGAACTTTGCTTTTTGCTCTTTTTGAACTTTCTTTAGACTTTATATTGATAACTCCGTTGGAAAAATGGAACTAAATTCCTGGACACTAAGTACAGTGCCTTTCCTAATACCTTCAAGGATAGAACTGTATTAATGGACGCTATTTGAAGTGACTTTTTACAGAACTCTATTTTTGTTTCCTTGAGTGGTTTTTGTAACTTTTCATTTTTAAGACTCTGTACATATTAATTGTTATTTCAAAATGTTATTGTCCCACAGTCCCGGAGTACTGTTCTTAACTAAGGGGGAATGTGGCACCCCTAGGGGTATTTGCCACAAAAATAGTTACTGACAGTAAGTACAAATACTAAAATAGCAAGACTGCACTATCACCTCCGGCCAGAAGGGGGAGCTCCAGAGACTCCCCTTGATCCATTCTGGTCTGAGAGAAGAAATGGCAGTTGGGCCAAGGAGCTGAAAGTGAGAGGTCATACAGTTGAATCTCTAACAGCCCTGTGACTGTTACCAGGCCTAAATCACCGGCCTGAGGAGAAGAGGGATAGAGAAAAAGGACATTGTGAGAACCGGGTAGCATTAATCACTACCCAGAACAGGCGCAAAGACGGATACCGGATCCGTGGCTGTATTCATTATATATAATACAGCAACCGGAAAGACGTGAGGTGATATCAGCTTCATTAGGGCCGGACGCAGCAACAGACACAGAGTTCAGCGGTACTCCCAGAGGGGGTAAACCGATAAAAGGACTCGGGTTGCCCGTCGAACCAGGACTCGGAGGGGGCAGATTGGGCCGGCAGCCAGTTCACATACAGCAGCAGGGCCACACAGAAATTGCGCACAATAAGAGGCGAAGACCCCGGCAGGGTCAAAGTAACTCAGAGTTCCCATACAGACTCCGGTGACAGGACTGGTTGTAAATCCTTTTATGTTAAAGTAAACTGGTTAAACGTTTCAGTGCCTCAGTCTTTCATTTGGACAATAGCCATCTATCCAGGATCGGTATCGTCACCGCTGGGAGAACCTGCTGCTGATCAAGTAAGTGCCTGTCCCCTCATGATACCCCTTACACTGTGCATTGCCTGAGGCCACAGCACCGGGTCAAGCCACCCGTGACATCCCCCTCAAGAGACAGACTCCATTGGTCCGGTGCTGGGTATCCCGGTCTCCTGGGCGACACAATAACATGACATGCGTTCCTGATGCAAGGAACCCACCTTGAGGAGGAACTCCTCCGAGACAAAATTAACAATGTTCTCAAACAGCGGAGTCTTATCAATAGCAATGAATTGGTGTTTCAAGCCTAACTGTCCCTATCTGACTCTTAGACAACAAGCGTGAGTCACTGATGTTCATGAATGACCCACAGTCCACAAAAGGTGAAGTGGGTGTGAAACAATCCCTATAACAAAGTTCCACTTCCAACAAAATTTTTTGACATTAGGAAAAGGTACCTGAGAGTCCGAGTGATCTCCTCGGCAATCACCCAGACTTAGGCGTTTCCCGGCAACTTGTTAGTTTGTGGGTAAGAGAAGCAGTCCTTTTTCCAATGTCCAGGATATCCACAGTAAAAACACAGTCTCCTCTCTCGTCATCGACTCCTTTCCTTCTCCTTGAGGTTGGTGGCCCCTACCTCCATAGGTTCAGTATAGGGTGAGGGTGCCACATCTGAATTAGCTAGACAAAATGGAGTCTCTTGTTACATTACCCCTCTCTTCTACAACCTCCGATCCATATGAATGGCCTGAGTCATAGCCTCTTCCAAGGAGCTGGGTGGTGGATGGAGAGCCAGAGAATCCTTAAGATGATCCGACAGTCCTTTCCTGAACTGACATCTCAGTGCAGAGTAATTCCAGGTCACTTCAGTGGCCCACCTACTGAACTCAGAGCAATACCATTCGGCAGTGTGTTAACCCTGGAAGAGACCCTTGATAGTGTCCTCTGCACCCCGACCAGGTCTGGTTCGTCAAAAATCAGTCCTAAGGCCTCAAAGAACCTATCCACAGACATACAATCAGGGGCAATAGCAGGTGACCCCGGATCAACAAAATAATTATCCCCACTCATTGACTCTCATCCCCAGAGGATGAGAGTAACAGGGAGAAAAGTAACTTACAACTCTCCCTGAATCAACGGAACTTCTCTTTCTCTCTGGAAAAAGTATCTGGGAGCCTGACCGTAGGTTCAGGAGTGTGGAACAAGACAACTATGTGGTCCGGGTGCCTACAGGCAGATTGGGAAACAGAACACTGAACAGACCTAACGGTCTCAGAGAGTTCCTTTTGAAGCGGATTATGAGAAGTGGCCAGGAATCTTTGTTCCACAAACAAATCCGGCTTTGTTTGAGTCAGGCGAGACATCTGATCTGCCAGTGTGCAAAGCGGATCCATAAAGAGAGGAGTAAAGAAAAAAACTGTCAATGGTCAGTTATAATGTCATGCTGCAGCGATGCAGGTAACTGCAACTTCCAGTAGATGGCAATAGAGTGGAATGATAGTAACAAGTCTGCAAGGGCAGACCTGCAGTGCTGCAGCTAAGCTACCACCAGGTGGCAGCAGAATAGTCAAACAAGCAAAGTCAAAACCTAGACTGTAAAGCAGTACAAAGAGAAAAAAAACACAGAGTCAGTGGAGAACCAAAGGATCAATACCAGAAAGAACCAGGGACCAGAAGCAAAGTCAAGTCAGAGTCAAAGCCAAGTCAAACACTGATAAATCCAAAAGCAATCAAAAAACACTAAGACAGGACGAGCAGGGAAGGAGGAATAGACACAGGCAAGGTCATACTGTGCAGCAGGACCAATCAGGGTACTATCAGAGTCAGATACTCACGCCATAGGCAGAAAATATAACGGACATCACCTGCAGGATGCAGCGGAGCTAAATAGCTAAATAGCAAACTTGAACCCAGAATGAGGCAGAGCAAAGTTAACCCTTGACATGGTCAGCTGGGAAAAGGCAAACAGGACACAAAACCTGGACTGAATCATGACAGTACAGTAATATCATAAGTCATATTAAAATATAATTAATCATAGCCACAAAAGCCCATAGCTCAATTGAGTTAAAATTGGAGTATCTCAAAATGAAAAACAAGTTCTATTGAGAACTTTTTTCCAGGAGAACCAAAATGTTGCTGAGCCCCAATTGGCTACTAAAACACAATTTTTTCATTTTGTCTAAAGAGTGTGCTGCCTTCATTGATTGGAAATTTTGGCAACCGTATATGTATATATATATATAAATATATATATATATATATATATATATATATATATATATATATATATATATATACATACAGCTCTGGCAAAAATTAAGAGACCACTACAAAATGTTCAGTTTCTCTGATTTTTCTCTTTATAGGCTTATTTTGAGTAAAATGTAAATTGTTCTTTTAGTCTATAAACTTCTGACAACATGTCACCAAATTTCCAAGAAACAAATTTTGTATTTTTTTTTAAAAAGGAGAAATGGCCAAAAAAACAAGTGCTTTCAGACCTCAAGTAATGCAAAGGAAACAAGTTCATAATCATTCAGGAAACAACAATGCTAATGTTTTAACTCAGGAAGAGTTCCAAAATCAATATTTTGTGGAATAACCATGATTTTTATTCACAGCGTTCATGCGTCTTGGCATGCTTTCCACCAGTCTTTCACACTGCTTCTGGTGCAAAAATGTAAGCAGTTCTTTGTTTGATGGCTTGTGACTATCCATCATCCTCTTGATTATATTCCAAAGGTTTTCAACGGGGTTCAGGTCTGGAGATTGGGATGCCCATGACAGGGTTTTGATGTAGTGGTCTCTTAATTTTGTCCAGAGCTGTTTATATCCCAATACACGGGGCAACTTTTATGTGATTTGAGTGGGTGAGAAGGAAATACACACCAATATTTGGATTTGGAGGGGTATAGTTTAGCCTAGGCTATAATATACCTTGGTATACATTGGCCTAGGCCAGAATGTACCCAGAATATACCCGGGGTATTTTCTGGCCTAGGCCACTTTAACCCCGGGCATAGTCTGGCCCATGCTACTTTACACCCCCTGGGTATATTCTGGCCTGGTGGGGTATAATGTGGCCTAGGCCAGAATATACCCCTGGATATACTCTGGCCTAGGCCACTTTAACCCCGGGCATAGTCTGGGACGGGGTATATTCTGGCCTGTTACACCAGTTCTTGAAGAAGAGCTTTGGTGAGGCAAGCAGAAATGGGGAATGACCTCACGTTGCCAAATAATCCCCCTGCACTCGCACAGACACAAGGTGGTGGTGAGCTCTGGCTGGAAGCGCCACCATGCAGTAGGAAAGTGAGCAGGGGCCTGGTTATGGTTAGGTCACCAGTCTTTTGCGACAGGCTCATGTATGGGCCAATTACCTTTTTCCTCAAGGCCTGATGAGTGCATGGGGATTACCTATCAAAGGGAGGATGCTCCCCATCACTGCTTGCCTCATCAAAGCTCTGCTTCAAGAACCGGGACAACAAGACGTTTAGCATTCCCAGTCATCCCATAGTAAGTGCTACACTATACATTCAGTTGTTCAGTTAGATGCCGCCCTTCACTTTTTTTGCAGCGCAGCAGCTGCCTGCCTGATACCCAATTTTCTCTTAGCTATGTGGACAGGATTGCACACAGAGACTGTCAAGTTGCCAGCAGCTCCAGCCTCAGTTCTGCTTGTGAGCACCAGTGTGTATTTGTGTTATATTGTCTTGATCTTAGTGGTGTAAAAACATAAATTAAATCCAAATAGGGTATATGTTAAAAAAATCTGACATGCACTAAAAAAATAAACAGATTTATGTTTATATTCTTAAATCTCTAATAATCTGCAAATGTAAAAAGAAGGTGGCGCTCACCGGTCAATTAAAATCAAAAGTTTTATTCAAATGTCACATTGCATCCTGTAATATTTAGATGTGGGGGACAAGTCAGAGATGGGAGATTGTTGACGGAGGCTTACCGGAATCCTAAACTCTCTCTTGCACTATGACAGCGCAAATTCCCATCATATGAAGGAGATGTTGCCCTATACCCATTTTCTTAGACTGAAAAAAGTGAAAAACAATGAGCAACTCTTTGTTGAAATGGCAGAAGAATTGAAAAATCATTTCTGCCAGAGGGCCTACCCTGATCATATATTAAATGCTGCTCTAGAAAGCGCTATCTCTTTTTCACAAAGGGATCTGTTACGAGGTAATCGGAGACGTGATAGAAGAATTCAAGAAAAGAGACTTATTTTCAATTTCAAGTATGGCTCCATGTATAGATATCTCCACACTGCTATTTATAAGAACTGACATCTTTTGGAACAGGATCAGGATCTGGCACAGGTTGCAGGGCGGAAACACTTGGTAAGGTACAGGAAATGCACCAGTCTAAGGCCATGTTCACACCATCCTTTTTTTCATGCGGAATCGCCGCGATTTTCCCGCTGCGGGTCCGCAGCTGTTTTCCATGCAGGGTACAATGTACCCTATGGAAAACAGGAACTGCTGTGCCCACAAAATCGTGAAAAAAACCTCACTGAATAGCCGCGGTAAAAAAGAAGTACCATGTCACTTCTTTTTGCGGAACTGCAGCGGTTCTGCACCCATAGACCTCCATTGTGAGGTCAAACCCGCAGTAAAACCCGCAGATGAAAAAAATATCTGCGGGTTTTCTGCGGTTTGTGGTGCAGAACCGCTGCAGTGTGGCTGCCCCCCCCGTGCCCCAATCCCACCCCCCCATGCTCCGATGCCACCCCCCCATGCTCCGATGCCACCCCCGTGCTCCGATGCCCCCCGTGCCCTCATCTCCCCCCCTTATACTTACCCGGCCTCCCGGTGTCCGTCCGGCCGTCTTCACCCTGGGCGCCGCCATCTTGCAAAATGGCGGGCGCATGCGCAGTGCGCCCGCCGAATTTGCCGGCCGGCAGATTCATTACAAAGTGCATTTTGATCACTGAGATATAACCCATCTCAGTGATCAAAATAAAAAAAATTGTAAATGACCCACCCCCCTTTGTCACACACATAGGTAGGGACAATAAAAAAATTAAGAATTTTTTTTTCCACTGTTAGAATAGGGTTAGGGGTAGGGTTAGGGTTAGGGGTAGGGGTAGGGTTAAGGGTAGGGTTAGGGTTAGGGGTAGGGTTAGGGGTAGGGGTAGGGTTAGGGGTAGGGTTAGGGGTAGGGTTAGGGTTAGGGTATTTTCAGCCATTTTAACCCTAAAAAACTTCCTAGAAAACACACAGACTCTGCATAGAAAACTGCATCAAAAAACGCATCAAAAAATGCATCAAAAAACGCACCAAAAAAGCACCAAAAAAAGGACCTGCGTTTTCTGCCAAGAGCTGCGGTTTTTAGTCCTGAAAAAAAAGGAGGGAAATCAGGAACGTGTGAACATAGCCTAAAAGTAATTTTGGTAAAGAACCGATGGTATTCAAAGTCAAACAATTAGTGAGGTGACTTCGAACCGATGAGGAATCATCGATGTGGAGATTGCCCTTTTTGAAATTTCCATTTCACTTCTAATCAGATAACAGTGGGAGATATCATTCATCTGGTTCAGGATTTTGTTTAATGTAAAACACATTTTGTTGTATATTACTTTTTTTCTGTTCATTTTTTTCTACATAGGCAAGACAACGAGATCTCTAGCTGTACGTTTCGGAGAGCATTAAAAGTCAATTACCTCAGGAAAAGGTTCATATAGATTGATTCAACATGTCCAGGAAGTACACTCTTAAGACCCTAACGTGTTGCGTTTGGAAAGGGTGAAAACACCAAACAGGAAGGTAGCCATCATAGTTTGCTTCTCAGGAGGGAGTCGAGATGGATTATGCGCACACGAGCCTAGGGTCCAACAGGTTTAACAAGAAATTTGATATGGTGGTGTTTTATTAATTTGTTCGTAGTTTATTTTATGGTACAATGTTGAAGTTAATCATCATTGCTATTTCTATGTAGATTTGGATTCAGCTGTTCAGCAGATTGGGTCTTTAAAAAGTGGGTTGTCCATTCCTACCTCCATTTCAAGAGCCATTGAAGCACAGACAGGCGTTAAACATCCTTCATCCTATGTACCACGCTCATCCCTGTTACCACTTTTTACGTGACGTTTGAATAAACGTTGGATTTTGAAGGATCGGAGAGTGACACCTTCTATTTACTTTTTGCAAAATATGGACTAAATTTTGATGAGCTCCCAATTCCTGTTGGTGTGACTCCTAGACCCGTATTTTACTAAATATCAAAGCCACTAGAAACTCAAGTTCTACAAAAATGCAATTTTCAACAGCAGAAAAAAAAAGGTAGCAACACTTACCTGCCCAGATCTTGGAACAAATGCACTGCAGGGACCCGTACTTTACAACACACAGAAACGCACATGTTCTTGATGCCGATTTTTCCTACTGTTGCCACAAATCACTAAAAAAATCCCCCGTCTATGTAAGGAGACCAAATAGAATTAGAGATGATAGAACCAGCCTAAAGTCATAAAGTCATGGTGAGAGAAATATTCAGAGTTAAAACTCTCTACATATTAACTCTGCGTTATGGCCAAATTTGTAGTCTGATTTCTTTATATTATCACTATAATTTCCATTATTGTTATATAATTTGATCAAGCTGAAGAACAAATTTTGAAAAAAAAGTCTAGTAATGAGCAAAACTTGAAGAAAAAAGTAAAAAAAAAAAGATAAAGCATTGTTACCATGCTATTATAGAGGCAAGATTTCATTACACAGATGGTGACATCCCAACGTCTATCGTAAAAACACAGCAGGCATAAATGATTTTCAAGACCATATCGACTATAAAATTACACTAATACTAATGTCACTGTAAACTTCATTATGGGGAAAATTATATTATATTAGGATTTGGCACTTAGGGAGGTAAATTTAAAAAGAAAAAAAAATCGGAATTAGATTAGCTGCCAAGAAAATGTTTTTTTTTACTGTAAAATTCAGAGATGTATCCAGAGAGACAGTGCGCTGTAGTCTGGATTCGTACCTGCAGAAATACTAGCAGATCCTTGTACAATTGTATAATGAGGAGGTTTTAATAAACGTTTTTGATGCACAAATAGCTCCAGATATAGAAGAGGTGAAACACACATAAATACCGACAATTCCTTGCTATATTTTTAAGAAGGGTGTGGTACGACCCCACTGCCACAGAAGGAATCTCATTGCTCAGGTGCAGTATCCCAGACTGGACATCATCTATGTTGTCCATCAATATTGGAAATCACGACTTCATCATCTGTGGCACTGAATAACATGGCACTTGGCAACAGAAATAGACATCAATGGAGCAGTTACTAGTAGGGATGTAACACACCGCCTATACAACGTGCACTTTTAAAATCTGGCACGCTGTGACAAAATGTTTTCTGAAATATGGCATACACCATGACATATCAACTTTCATGGAATATGGTGCAAAAATGAATGGTACAATCAGATTACTAAATGTGTTCCATTGTCTGTGACCAGCAGCTGTTAACCCATCAGTGAACACAGGGTCGGTTTTAGTGAAAGTGGGGCCCTGAGCAAAAGTTTAAAGTGGGGCCCCAAATGCTCTCATATTCTACATCACAAAAACATTTTGGTTGTATTTACGGGTGTAAAGTTCAGGCCGTTAATCGAGCGTGATCGACAATAATGAAGCCGTTCGACACTTGTTCCTGAGTTTCTTTACATCGACAGAGGAAGAATGATTGGGACATATAGTTCTTGATACAGTATAATGCAGGTCCCATATATGACATATAATATAGTGCACTCCCCATGGTCCTTGATAGAGTTTACTGCAGCCCCCTTTCAGAGTATACTGCAGCCACAAACACACAGGGTCATACTGGCCCACCGGAGAATTGGAGGATTCTCCAGTGGGTCCAGGCCCTGACACCTGTTGGCATATTGGTCAGCAGATGCCTAGGGCCCCCACTGCTCCAGGGGTCCCCCAGCCACTGGCAGGTCACTAATAGCAGCACACCCAGCTGCTATGGGGCCCCTGAGTCAAGGGGGGCCCTACTGGTGCCAGAGAGCAGCAGCTGGAGACAGGAGCATGTCCTCGCTACTAAAGAGGAATTAATATTTATGCTTCTCCATGCCCCCAAGGGCGTGGAGAGTAGTGAATACTAACAAAGCCTTAGAATTGTCAAAGTGACTTCACCATACAAATGAATTTTAGCCAATAATAACCAACTGCCCATTTAATGAAACAGTGCACTGACAGACTTTAAATGTATTTTAAAATGAATTTTCTTTTAATCTGGACTCTTTGCAAAAAGTTGTAATTGAACAAATAAAAAAGTTGTCTGCAAAGATGCGCTTACCCATTAACAGCCATATAGGACTTAAAGGGATTGTTTGGAACTTATACTCATTTAATCCTAAATGTCTTTCTATTTAATGTAATAATCCAATCTCTTTTCTAATATACTTTAATTAAAAAATTGGTACTTTTCCTACTCTACATTAAATAACGACTTCATTATTTTTTTTACTAACTTCCTGTTTGATTACATTTTGCTTGAGATTCTGCAGTACATGCTATGATACTCAAAAGAGACATAATCAGAGGGCAGAGGCTTTGATCCCTGAAACCAAAGTCACTTTTGGCAGAACTGCTGTTCTCTTCTTTTCCTGCTCATCAGGTAATTCCTTTTCAATGTGTACTGACAGTGCATTCTGTTGTCAGCTCGTCACAGAACTGGCAAGGGAGCGCACTGTCACTGTGCATTAAAAAGATTATGGCACAGTGCCAAGATACTGCTGAGTATACATCGTAACTAACAACCCATGCATGCTAAGTAGAGCAGTGACTACCCAGCTGCTGAAATGTAAGTCACTGATGATGACACTTCATTTCAGGGAGGAGGCGGGAGCTACAACAGTGATTGCACCCTCTTCTCCCTGATGATGCCTTGTTTCAGTATCCCAGCATGCACTGTGGATTCCCAAGCAAAGCATCATCAATCTGAAAGTAGGTAAATAATATAAGTGAAACAGATAGACACAAAGTATGGAGAGAACAATAGGGAATGTTTAATTAAATTATATTAAAAAAGAGATGAGATTATTACATTAAATAGCGATTAAAGGGAACCTGTCACCTGAATTTGGTGGGACCGGTTTTCAGTCATATGGGCGGAGTTTTCAGGTGTTTGATTCACCCTTTCCTTACCCACTGGCTGCATGCTGGCCGCAATATTATATTGAAGTTCATTCTCTGTCCTCTGTAGTGCACGCCTGCGCAAGGCAAGATTGCCTTGCGCAGGCGTGTACTACGGAGGACAGAGAATGAACTTCAATCCAATATTGCGGCAAGCATGCAGTCAGCGGGTAAGGAAAGGGTGAATCAAACACCCGAAAACTCCGCCCATATATGACCAAAAAGCGGTCCCGCCAAATTCAGGTGACAGGTTCCCTTTAAGGATTCAGTCAGTTTCATACCACCGCCTAAGTCTGGAAATATAAGTAATATCCAAGAATGGTGGCTTAGAGGCTAGCAATATTGACATGAGATACTTGGTTCAAATCTAAAAAGGGCATCATCTACATGACATATGTATTTCCTGAATTTCCATGGGTTTCACTCATGTCCTCAGGCTGCCTTCTGTAGTCCAAACAAAAAATATATTGATGATAAATTATCGGGCTTCCAGGAAATTTATCTCCAGTATGTGTCTCTGATAGGGAAATATTAATGTGAGGCCCAATAGGAAAGACTCTATGAATAATGTGCAGTGCTGCCGAATACGTTGACACCATATAGGCAGCATAAGTAAATTATATACATTGTAAAATTGAATAAAAGTTGATACTTCAGTTACACTTAAGAAAGCTTCATCATCACTGCAGCATCCCGCTATATGTCTTGGCTAGGCTACCGAGGTGCAGAATAAGTTATTCCTTCACTTTCCTGTTTACTAGTGTTGAGCGATACCGTCCGATACTTGAAAGTATCGGTATCGGATAGTATCGGCCGATACCCGAAAAATATCGGATATCGCCGATACCGATATCCGATACCAATACAAGTCAATGGGACATCAAGTATCGGAATGTATCCTCATGGATCCCAGGGTCTGAAGGAGAGGAAACTCTCCTTCAGGCCCTGGGATCCATATTAAAGTGTAAAATAAAGAATTAAAATAAAAAATATTGTTATATTCACCTCTCCGGCGGCCCCTGGACATCAGCGGGAGGATCCGGCGTCCGGCACGGCTTCTTTCTTCAAAATGCGCGCCTTCAGGACCTGTGGAATGACGTCCCGGCTTCTGATTGGTCGCGTGCCGCCCATGTGACCGCCACGCGACCAATCAGAAGCCGCGACGTCATTCCTCAGGTCCTAGAAGGCGCTCATTCTAGGACTTTAGCTGAGGAATGACGTCGCGGCTTCTGATTGGTCGCGTGGCGGTCACATGGGCGGCACGCGACCAATCAGAAGCCGGGACGTCATTCCACAGGTCCTGAAGGCGCGCATTTTGAAGAAAGAAGCCGTGCCGGACGCCGGATCCTCCCGCTGATGTCCAGGGGCCGCCGGAGAGGTGAATATAACAATATTTTTTATTTTAATTCTTTATTTTACACTTCCGATACCGATACCCGATATCACAAAAATATCGGATCTCGGTATCGGAATTCCGATACCGCAAGTATCGGCCGATACCCGATACTTGCGGTATCGGAATGCTCAACACTACTGTTTACTTATGTATCAACTTTATTTTTTAATTTCTGAGATAAGGAAGTGTAAATACAGATGATATCTTTGTACTTATCCCGAAACTAGAAATTCTCAGCTTATATTAACCGAGAAAAACCAGGCATGAAAGTAGCCATTTTCACAGATCACATCTTTCATTTCCTAGCTGAAATAACTGCCATGTGGGTTAGCTGAAAAAATATGCAACCAGAGATGTAAAGTTTTTATCAAGATGTGGTTATTTGGCAAGAAACAAAAGAATTCATACTGTGCAAAAAAATATAAGCAAAATATGCATTTTTTTTCTTTCACATAGTGAAAAGGTACTGATGTTGAATCTATGTATTGCTTATGAATTTGAGGTAGGGTACATCCAGTAATACAGTGGGGCAAAAAAGTATTTAGTCAGTCAGCAATAGTGCAAGTTCCACCACTTAAAAAGATGAGAGGCGTCTGTAATTTACATCATAGGTAAACCTCAACTATGGGAGACAAACTGAGAAAAAAAAATCCAGAAAATCACATTGTCTGTTTTTTTATAATTTTTTTTGCATTTTATGGTGGAAAATAAGTATTTGGTCAGAAACAAACAATCAAGATTTCTGGCTCTCACAGACCTGTAACTTATTCTTTAAGAGTCTCCTCTTTCCTCCACTCATTACCTGTAGTAATGGCACCTGTTTAAACTTGTTATCAGTATAAAAAGACACCTGTGCACACCCTCAAACAGTCTGACTCCAAACTCCACTATGGTGAAGACCAAAGAGCTGTCAAAGGACACCAGAAACAAAATTGTAGCCCTGCACCAGGCTGGGAAGACTGAATCTGCAATAGCCAACCAGCTTGGAGTGAAGAAATCAACAGTGGGAGCAATAATTAGAAAATGGAAGACATACAAGACCACTGATAATCTCCCTTGATCTGGGGCTCCACGCAAAATCCCACCCCGTGGGGTCAGAATGATCACAAGAACGGTGAGCAAAAATCCTAGAACCACGCGGGGGGACCTAGTGAATGAACTGCAGAGAGCTGGGACCAATGTAACAAGGCCTACCATAAGTAACACACTACGCCACCATGGACTCAGATCCTGCAGTGCCAGACGTGTCCCACTGCTTAAGCCAGTACATGTCCGGGCCCGTCTGAAGTTTGCTAGAGAGCATTTGGATGATCCAGAGGAGTTTTGGGAGAATGTCCTATGGTCTGATGAAACCAAACTGGAACTGTTTGGTAGAAACACAACTTGTCGTGTTTGGAGGAAAAAGAGTTTGGAGTTGCATCCATCAAACACCATACCTACTGTAAAGCATGGTGGTGGAAACATCATGCTTTGGGGCTGTTTCTCTGCAAAGGGGCCAGGACGACTGATCCGGGTACATGAAAGAATGAATGGGGCCATGTATTGTGAGATTTTGAGTGCAAACCTCCTTCCATCAGCAAGGGCATTGAAGATGAAACGTGGCTGGGTCTTTCAACATGACAATGATCCAAAGCACACCGCCAGGGCAACGAAGGAGTGGCTTCGTAAGAAGCATTTCAAGGTCCTGGAGTGGCCTAGCCAGTCTCCAGATCTCAACCCTATAGAAAACCTTTGGAGGGAGTTGAAAGTCCGTGTTGCCAAGCGAAAAGCCAAAAATATCACTGCTCTAGAGGAGATCTGCATGGAGGAATGGGCCAACATACCAACAACAGTGTGTGGCAACCTTGTGAAGACTTACAGAAAACGTTTGACCTCTGTCATTGCCAACAAAGGATATATTACAAAGTATTGAGATGAAATTTTGTTTCTGACCAAATACTTATTTTCCACCATAATATGCAAATGAAATGTTAAAAAAACAGACAATGTGATTTTCTGGATTTTTTTTTCTCAGTTTGTCTCCCATAGTTGAGGTCTACCTATGATGTAAATTACAGACGCCTCTCATCTTTTTAAGTGGTGGAACTTGCACTATTGCTGACTGACTAAATACTTTTTTGCCCCACTGTATATAATATATCAAAAGCCTTAAAGGGAATGTATTACAAGAACTCTTAAAATTTGAAATCTTCCAATATTCCCAATGGTTATTAGGTGGAGCTGAGTGAATCGAATTCTACTAGAATTTTCAATGTTCAGAATGCAATTTTTTTATAATTTGAATTTGGAATACAGCAATATGACCGCCATCTTTCTGAGCCATGTGTTAGAATCTGTTTTGCTTTTTGACCATCCGCCATTTTGTTGTGGTTTTCTGGCTGCTGGTCTTTTTCCCCTGGTGCTGGGTTGTCTTAGGTCTGGTGATTGTATCACCCTTTATTACCCAGCACCTGCCTACCATTCCTTGCTGGACAACAGTTTTAATCCGCTAGAGTTCTGGCTAGGTACTTTGATAACTTTCTGTGTTTGATATTGTGCAGTTCTGGGATCTCTGTTTCTGCTATCCTTAGTTTCTGTTTTCAGTTGGTTTTTGCAACTGTCTCTGTGTTTTCTATTAGGAGGTGACCTGTTTTTATACCCAGATCTTAGATCTTTCAGGGACCTCCTTCCCCCTGTCTATAGGTCTTCACTGGAGTTTAACCTAGGATTGTCGGTGGGTCTATTCGCAAGGAATGGGTCGCCCACTCCATCATAGGGTATCAGCCTAGTCTCAGTTCAGGGTCAGTTTTTCCCCCTTCTATTCTAGTTCTGTGTTGCAAAAGGTTAAAACTCAAAAAATATTAACAACTCTCTCCCCTTCGATCACCTCAGCTGCTCATTCAACCCTGTATGGTTCTGAACAATATTTCTTAGTATCACTGCACTCTAAAACCTTAAACTTCTTTACTCAAAAAGCCAAAACTTCCATCCACGACTAAGCTGAGTACTTCACTGTGCATGTCTAGAGTAAGCATGATAAGGACAAGATGATGAGAGAACCTACAGATGTTCAAGTTTACCGGGTTCGGCCAGACTTTAAAAAGTCTGGTTCTGGACATAGCAGCTGACATACTGGCTAGAGGCCGTCCATTGTGCCATTGCACCCAGCTCCTTCTTTTGCTATGCTACTGTGGCAGCATGTCCACCTCCTTTTTCTCCAAATTGTGCATGTCATTTGGATGGCCTCTGTTCCATGTTGGGTCTAGGACCTCATAATTTCCCGCATAATCTTCCACAGATTTCTCAATCCTGCCTTCCTTTCCACTCTGCACACTGCAGAAAGACATTGCAGTTGGCAACTGAGTTTCACCATCATCTGACAAGCTGACAACTCCTATGGTTGTCCACTGACTGTTTTCACTAGCTCCCCCCACATTACTCACTGAAAAATTATTTATTTTGCTTTAAGTGGCAAAAAGATCGCTGATGCTAATTATTTATTACTCAAACTACTATGAAAGACACACCGGTCCAGAAAGATTATTTATTTGGCCCAGAAATGGCAATGTCATGGCTGATGCCAATTATTTATTGTCCATACTACTAAAAAACAGACATTGGTATAGAAATTTTTTGGGGGGTCTAGATATTGCAAAGAGACAGCTGATGCCATTTGTTTTGTCTCAGACTACTAAAATAACACCAGTTTAAAAAAATTATTTCTTTGGCTTAGAAATGGAAATGAGACATCTGATGCCAATTATTTTTTCCTAGACTGTTAAAAAATACACCAGTCAAGAAAAATTCTTTGTTTTGCCTAGAAATAGCAATGCAATGTTTGATGCCAATTATTTAATTGCAGTGCTAGTAGAAAAGACACAGCCATCCTGAAGATGTATAAATGTATTTCTTTGGCCAACGAAAGACAGCAAGATGGCAACATTGTGGATGATGCAAGTTATTTATTTGCTACACAGCTAGAAAACACACTGCGGTCCTGGAAAAAAATTTTTTAGGACCTATAAATGGCAATGAGATGGCTGATTCCAATTATTTATTTCCCAGACTGCTAGAAAACTTACCGGTTTAGGAAAATTATTTGTTTGTCCTAGAAATAGCAACGAGATGTCTAATCTCAATTATTTTTTTCCCAGACTGCTAAAAACCATACAATGGCCCTGACAAATTATTACTTTAAACTATATATGTGTTATGGACCTGGTGGTTAGGAGCACCCGGAACGACCTGATGGTTAAACTCACACAGGACAAGCTCTGGGAAGTGGGAGCTCTGCTGACCGCAACCCCTAATCCTATCACACAACTAGAAATAGCTGTGGAGCGTACCTAACACGACCTAGATGCCTCTTCACAGCCTAAGAGCTAACTAGCCCTAAAGATAGAAAATAAAGCCTACCTTACCTCAGAGAAATTCCCCAAAGGAAAAGGCAGCCCCCCACATATATTGACTGTGAGTTAAGATGAAAGTCACAAACACAGAAATGAAACAGGTTACAGCAAAGGGAGGCCAGACTTACTAAACAGACTGAGGATAGGAAAGGTATCTTTGCGGTCAGCACAAATAACTACAAAAAGACCACGCAGAGTGTGCAAAAAGACCTCCGCACCGACTCACGGTGCGGAGGTGCACTCTGCATCCCAGAGCTTCCAGCTAGCAAGGCAAAATCATGATAACCAGCTGGACAAGGAAACAATGAACAAATAGTTAACTAGCAGGGACTTAGCTTCTGCTGGAGTAGACAGGTCACCAGAAAGATCCAAGAGCGAACTGAACCAGTACAAGAACATTGACAGCTGGCATGGAGTAACGATCTGAGTGGAGTTAAATAGAGCAGCCAGCCACAGAATAAACTACGTCACCTGTGGAAGGAACCTCAGAAGCAGCAGCTCCACTCACAGCCACCAAAGGGAGTCCATGGACAGAACTCGCCGAAGTACCATTCATGACCACAGGAGGGAGTTCGATAACAGAATTCACAACACTACCCCCCCTTGAGGAGGGGTCACCGAACCCTCACCAGAGCCCCCAGGCCGATCAGGACGAGCCAAATGAAAGGCACGAACTAGATCGGCAGCATGGACATCAGAGGCAAAAACCCAGGAATTATCTTCCTGACCATAACCCTTCCACTTGACCAGGTACTGGAGTTTCCGTCTCGAAATACAAGAATCCAAAATCTTCTCCACCACATACTCCAACTCCCCCTTGACCAACACCGGGGCAGGAGGATCAATGGAGGGAACCATAGGCGCCACGTATCTCCGCAATAACGACCTATGGAACACATTATGGATGGCAAAAGAAACTGGAAGGGCCAAACGAAATGACACAGGATTGAGAACCTCAGAAATCTTATACGGACCAATGAAACGAGGCTTAAACTTAGGAGAGGAAACCTTCATAGGAACATGACGAGATGACAACCAAACCAAATCCCCAACACGAAGTCGGGGACCAACACTGCACCGGCGGTTAGCGAAACATTGAGCCTTCTCCTGGGACAATGTCAAATTGTCCACCACATGAGTCCAAATCTGCTGCAACCTGTCCACCACCTTATCCACACCAGGACAGTCCGAAGGCTCAACCTGCCCTGAAGAGAAACGAGGATGGAAACCAGAATTACAGAAAAAAGGTGAAACCAAAGTAGCCGAGCTGGTCCGATTATTAAGGGCGAACTCAGCCAAAGGCAAGAAGGACACCCAATCATCCTGATCAGCAGAAACAAAGCATCTCAGATATGTTTCCAAAGTCTGATTAGTTCGTTCGGTTTGACCATTTGTCTGAGGATGGAAAGCCAAAGAAAAAGATAAATCAATGCCCATCTTAGCACAAAAGGACCGCCAAAACCTCGAAACAAACTGGGAACCTCTGTCCGAGACGATGTTCTCCGGAATGCCATGCAAACGAACCACATGCTGGAAAAACAATGGCACCAAATCAGAGGAGGAAGGCAATTTAGACAAGGGTACCAAATGGACCATCTTAGAGAAGCGATCACAAACCACCCAAATGACCGACATCCTTTGAGAGACAGGGAGATCTGAAATAAAATCCATGGAAATAGGCATCCAGGGCCTCTTCGGGACCGGCAAGGGCAAAAGCAACCCACTGGCACGAGAACAGCAGGGCTTAGCCCGAGCACAAGTCCCACAGGACTGCACAAAAGAACGCAATCCCGTGACAAAGAAGGCCACAAAAAGGATCTAGCCACCAAATCTCTGGTACCAAAGATTCCAGGATGACCCGCCAACACCGAACAATGAACCTCAGAGATAACTCTACTAGTCCATCTATCAGGGACAAACAGTTTCTCCGCTGGACAACGGTCAGGTCTATCAGCCTGAAACTTCTGCAGCACACGCCGCAAATCAGGGGAGATGGCAGACAAAATTACCCCCTCTTTGAGAATACCCGCCGGCTCAGGAACACCCTGAGAGCCAGGCAAAAAAATTCCTTGACAGGGCATCAGCCTTCACATTCTTAGAGCCCGGAAGGTACGAAACCACAAAATCAAATGGGAGAAAAACAGCGACCATCGAACCTGTCTAGGATTCAACCGTTTGGCAGACTCGAGATAAGTCAAATTCTTGTGATCCGTCAAGACCACCACGCGATGCTTGGCTCCTTCAAGCCAATGTCGCCACTCCTCGACCCCTCCAGCCCCCCGATCTGTGGTCCGCTCCCCCGTCCTCCTGTCCGCTCTCCCCGTGCTCCAATCACACCCCCCGTGCTCCAATCAAACCCCCCCACACTCCGATCACCCCCCCACACAGCGATCCCCCCGTGCTCCGATCCACCCCCCCCGCACAGCGATCCCCCACCCCGTGCTCCAATCCACCCCCCCGTGTTCCGATCCACCCCCCCATGCTCTCAGTGATCAAAATAAAAAAAACAGTAAATGCCCCCCCCCCTTTGTCACCCCCATAGGTAGGGACAATAAAAAAAAAATATTTTTTTTTTCCACTAAGGTTGGGGTAAGAACTAGGGTTAGGGTTAGGGGTAGGGTTAGGGTTAGGGGTAGGGTTAGGGTTAGGGGTAGGGTTAGGGGTAGGGTTAGGGGTAGGGTTAGGGGTAGGGTTAGGGTTAGGGTTAGGGTTAGGTTTCGGTATGTGCACACGTATTCTGTTCCTCTGCGGATTTTTCCGCTGCGGATTTGATAAATCCGCAGTGCTAAACCGCTGTGGATTTATCGCAGATTTACCGCGGTTTTTCTGCGCCTTTCACTGCGGTTTTACAACTGCGATTTTCTATTGGAGCAGTTGTAAAACCGCTGCGGAATCCGCAGAAAGAAGTGACATGCTGCGGAATGTAAACCGCTGCGTTTCCGTGCAGTTTTTCCGCAGCATGTGCACAGAGATTTTTGTTTCCCATAGGTTCACATTGAACTGTAAACTCATGGGAAACTGCTGCGGATCTGCAGCGTTTTCTGCAGTGTGTGCACATACCTTTAGAATTAGGCTATGTGCACACGGTGCGGATTTGGCTGTGGATCAGCAGCGGATTGGCCGCTGCGGATTCGCAGCAGTGTTCCATCAGGTTTACAGTTCCATGTAAACCTATGGAAAACTAAATCCACTGTGCCCATGGTGCGGAAAATACCACGCGGAAATGCTGCGTTGTATTTTCCGCAGCATGTCAATTCTTTGTGCGGATTCCGCAGCGTTTTACACCTGTTCCTCAATAAGAATCCACAGGTGAAATCCGCACAAAAAACACTGGAAATCCGCAGTAAATCCGCAGATAAAACGCAGTGCCTTTTACCCGCGGATTTTTCAAAAATGGTGCTGAAAAATCTCATACGAATCCGCAACGTTGGCACATAGCCTTAGGATTAGGGTTGTGGTTAGGGTTAGGGGTGTGTTGGGGTTAGGGTTGTGGTTAGGGGTGTGTTGGGGTTATGGGTGTGATTAGGGTTATGGCTACAGTTGGGATTAGGGTTAGGGGTGTGGGGGGCTTAGTGTTGGAGTTAGAATTGAGGGGTTTCCACTGTTTAGGCACATCAGGGGTGTCCAAACGCAACATGGCGCCACCATTGATTCCAGCCAATCTTGTATTCATAAAGTCAAATGGTGCTCCCTCAATTCCGAGCCCCGACGTGTGCCCAAACAGTGGTTTACCCCCACATATGGGGTACCAGCATACTCAGGACAAACTGCGCAACAATTACTGGGGTCCAATTTTTCCTGCTACCCTTGTGAAAATAAAAAAAATGCTTGCTAAAACATCATTTTTGAGGAAACAAAAATTATTTTTTATTTTCACGGCTCTGCGTTGTAAACGTCTGTGAAGCACTTGGGAGTTCAAAGTGCTCACCACATATCTAGATAAGTTCATTGGGGGGTCTAGATTCTAAAATGGGGTCACTTGTGGGGGGTTTCTACTGTTTAGGCACACTAGGGGCTCTGCAAACGCAACGTGACGTCCGCAGACCATTCCATCAAAGTCTGCATTTCAAAAGTCACTACTTCACTTCTGAGCCCCGACGTGTGCCCAAACAGTGGTTTACCCCCACAAATGGGGTATCAGCGTACTCAGGAGAAACTGGACAACAACTTTTGTGGTCCAATTTCTCCTGTAACCCTTGGGAAAATAAAAAATTCTGGGCTAAAATATTATTTTTGAGGAAAGAAAACGTATTTATTATTTTCACGGCTCTGTGTTATAAACTTCTGTAAAGCACTTGGGGGTTGAAAGTGCTCACCACATATCTAGATAAGTTCCTTTGGGGGTCTAGTTTCCAAAATGGGGTCACTTGTGGGGGGTTTCTACTGTTTAGGCATACCAGGGGCTTTGCAAACGCAACGTGACGCCCGCAGACCATTCCATCAAAGTCTGCATTTCAAAAGTCGCTACATCCCTTCTGAGCCCCGACGTGTGCCCAAACAGTGGTTTACCCCCACACATGGGGTATCAGCATACTCAGGAGAAACTGGACAACAACGTTTGGGGTCCAATTTCTCCTGTAACCCTTGGGAAAATAAAAAATTCTGGGCTAAAAAATTATTTTTGAGGAAAGAAAATGTATTTATTATTTTCACTGCTCTGTGTTATGAACTTCTGTGAAGCACTTGGGGGTTCAAAGTGCTCACCTCACATCTAGATAAGTTCCTTTCGGGGTCTAGTTTCCAAAATGGGGTCACTTGTGGGGGGTTTCTACTGTTTAGCCACATCAGGGGCTCTGCAAACGCAACGTGACGCCCGCAGAGCATTCCATCAAAGTCTGCATTTCAAAACGTCACTACTTCACTTCCGAGCCCCAGCATGTGCCTAAACAGTGGCTTACCCCCACATATGGGGTATCAGCGTACTCAGGAGAAACTGGACAACAACTTTTGGGGTCAAATTTCTCCTGTTACCCTTGAGAAAATAAAAAATAGCGGGCTAAAAAATCATTTTTGAGAAAATAATTTTTTTTTAAAATTTTCATGGCTCTGCGTTATAAACTTCTTTGAAGCACTTGAGGGTTCAAAGCGCTCACCACACATCTAGATTAGTTCCTTTGGGGGTCTAGTTTCCAAAATGGGGTCATTTGTGGGGGATCTCCAATGTTTAGGCACACAGGGGCTCTCCAAACGCGACATGGTGTCCGCTAATGATTGGAGCTAATTTTCCATTTAAAAAGCCAAATGGCGTGCCTTCCCTTCTGAGCCCTGCCATGCGCCCAAACAGTGGTTTACCCCCACATATGGGGTATCTGCGTACTCAGGACAAACTGGACAACAACATTTGTGGTCCAATTTCTCCTATTACCATTGGCAAAATAGGAAATTCTAGGCTAAAAAATCATTTTTGAGAAAAGAAAAATTATTTTTTATTTTCATGGCTCTGCATTATAAACTTCTGTGAAGCACCTGGGGGTTTAAAGTGCTCAGTATGCATCTAGATAAGTTCCTTGGGGGGTCTAGTTTCCAAAATGGGGTCACTTGTGGGGGAGCTCCAATGCATAGGCACACAGGGGCTCTCCAAACGCGACATGGTGTCCGCTAACAATTGGAGCTAATTTTCAATTCAAAAAGTCAAAAGTCGCGCCTTCCCTTCCGAGCCCTGCCGTGTGCCCAAACAGTGGTTTACTTCCACATATGAGGTATCGGCGTACTCGGGAGAAATTGCTCAACAAATTTTAGGATCCATTTTATCTTATTGCCCATGTGAAAATGAAAAAATTGAGGCGAAAATAATTTTTTTGTGAAAAAAAGTACTTTTTCATTTTTACGGATCAATTTGTGAAGCACCTGAGCGTTTAAAGTGCTCACTAGGAATCTAGATAAGTTCCTTGGGGAGTCCAGTTTCCAAAATGGGGTCACTTGTGGGGGAGCTCCAATGTTTAGGCACACAGGGTCTCTCCAAACGCGACATGGTGTCCGCTAACGATGGAGATAATTTTTCATTCAAAAAGTCAAATGGCGCTCCTTCCCTTCCGAGCCTTACCATGTGCCCAAACAGTGGTTTACCCCCACATGTGAGGTAACGGTGTACTCAGGAGAAATTGCTCAACAATTTTTAGGATCCATTTTATCCTGTTGTCCATGTGAAAATGAAAAAATTGAGGCTAAAAGAATTTTTTTGTGAAAAAAACGTACTTTTTCATTTTTACGGATCAATTTGTGAAGCACCTGGGGGTTTAAAGGGCTCACTATGCATGTAGATAAGTTCCTTGGGGCGTCTAGTTTCCAAAATGGGGTCACTTGTGGGGGAGCTCCAATTTTTAGGCACACGGGGGCTCTCCAAACGTGACATGGTGTCCGCTAAAGAGTGCAGCCAATTTTTCATTCAAAAAGTCAAATGGCGCTCCTTCCCTTCCAAGCCCTGCCGTGCGCCCAAACAGTGGTTTACCCCCACATATGAGGTATCAGCGTACTCAGGACAAATTGGACAACAACTTTCGTGGTTCAGTTTCTCCTTTTACCATTGGGAAAATAAAAAAATTGTTGCTGAAAAATCATTTTTGTGACTAAAAAGTTAAATGTTCATTTTTTCCTTCCATGTTGCTTCTGCTGCTGTGAAGCACCTGAAGGGTTAATAAACTTCTTGAATGTGGTTTTGTGCACCTTGAGGGGTGCAGTTTTTAGAATGGTGTCACTTTTGGGTATTTTCAGCCATATAGACCCCTCAAACTGACTTCAAATGTGAGGTGGTCCCTAAAAAAAATGGTTTTGTAAATTTCGTTGTAAAAATGAGAAATCGCTGGTCAAATTTTAACCCTTATAACTTCCTAGCAAAAAAAAATTTTGTTTCCAAAATTGTGCTGATGTAAAGTAGACGTGTGGGAAATGTTATTTATTAACTATTTTGTGTCACATAACTCTCTGGTTTAACAGAATAAAAATTCAAAATGTGAAAATTGCGAAATTTTCAAAATTTTCGCCAAATTTCCGTTTTTATCACAAATAAACACAGAATTTATTGACCTAAATTTATCACAAACATGAAGCCCGATATGTCACGAAAAAACAATCTCAGAACCGCTAGGATCCATTGAAGCGTTCCTGAGTTATTACCTCATAAAGGGACACTGGTCAGAATTGCAAAAAACGGCAAGGTCTTTAAGGTCAAAATAGGCTGGGTCATGAAGGGGTTAACTGGGTCCATCTCGATAGTAGAAGGGGAAAAAATGAAACCCAAAAATGAAACCTTCTGAACCCCAAAGAGACATTTCGACCCCTTCACAAACAAGGAATTCGCACGAAGGACCTGGAACACCATTCTGACCTGCTTCACATGAGACTCCCAATCATCCGAAAAGACCAAAATATCATCCAAATATACAATCATGAATCTATCCAGGTACTTTCGGAAGATGTCATGCATAAAGGACTGAAACACAGATGGAGCATTAGAAAGCCCGAATGGCATAACCAGCTACTCAAAATGGCCCTCGGGCGTATTAAATGCTGTTTTCCATTCATCGCCCTGTTTAATTCGCACAAGATTATACGCCCCTCGAAGATCTATCTTGGTGAACCAACTAGCCCCCTTAATCCGAGCAAACAAATCAGACAGCAGCGGCAAAGGGTACTGAAATTTGACTGTGATCTTATTAAGAAGGCGGTAATCAATACAAGGTCTCAAAGAGCCATCCTTCTTGGCCACAAAAAAGAACCCTGTTCCCAACGGTGATGACGACGGGCGAATATGACCCTTCTCCAAGGATTCCTTTATATAACTCTGCATAGCGGCGTGCTCTGGCACAGATAAATTAAACAGTCGGCCCTTAGGAAACTTACTACCAGGAATCAAATTAATAGCACAATCGCAATCCCTATGAGGAGGTAAGGCACCGGATTTGGGCTCTTCAAATACATCCCGGTAATCTGACAAAAACTCAGGGACTTCAGAAGGAGTGGAAGGCGAAATTGACAGCAATGGAACATTACCATGTACCCCCTGACAACCCCAGCCAGACACAGACATAGATTTCCAATCCAATACTGGATTATGGACCTGTAGCCATGGCAACCCCAAAACGACCACATCATGTAGATTATGCAACACCAAAAAGCGAATGATGTGCAGGAGCCATGCACATGGTCAATTGAGTCCAGTACTGAGGCTTATTCTTGGCCAAAGGCGTAGCATCAATTCCTCTCAATGAAATAAGATACTGCAAGGGCTCCAAGAAAAAACCACAGCACCTGGCAAACTCCAAGTCCATCAAATTCAGGGCAGCGCCTGAATCCACAAATGCCATAACAGAATAGGACGACAGAGAGCAAATCAGAGTAACGGACAAAAGAAATTTAGACTGTACCGTACCAATGGTGGCAGACCTAGCGAACCGCTTAGTGCGCTTAGGACAATCGGAGATAGCATGAGTGGAATCACCACAGTAAAAACACAGCCCATTCCGACGTCTGTATTCTTGCCGTTCAGCTCTGGTCAAAGTCCTATCACATTGCATAGGCTCAGGCCTATGCTCAGAGAATACCGCCAAATGGTGCACCGCTTTGCGCTCACGCAAGCGCCGATCGATCTGAATGGCCAAGGACATAGACTCATCCAGACCAGCAGGCGTGGGAAATCCCACCATGACATCCTTAAGGGCTTCAGAAAGACCCTTTCTGAAAATTGCCGCCAGGGCACACTCATTCCACTGAGTAAGCACAGACCACTTTCTAAACTTCTGACAGTACACCTCCGCTTCATCCTGACCCTGACACAAAGCCAGCAAGATTTTCTCTGCCTGATCCACTGAATTTGGTTCATCATAAAGCAATCCAAGCGCCAGAAAAAACGCATCTACATCACGCAATGCAGGATCTCCTGGCGCAAGGGAAAATGCCCATTCTTGAGTTTCACCACGCAACAAAGAAATAATGATTTTTACTTGTTGAACGGGGTCACCAGAGGAGCGGGGTTTCAAAGCTAGAAACAGTTTACAATTATTTTTGAAATTCAGGAACTTTGATCTATCCCCAGAAAACAAATCAGGAATTGGAATTCTAGGCTCTAACATCGGATTCTGAACCACAAAATCTTGAATGTTTTGTACCCTTGCAGTGAGATGATCCACACAAGAGGACAGACCTTGAATGTCCATATCTACACCTGTGTCCTGAACCACCCAGAGGCTAAGGGGAAAAGAAAGACAAAACACACGGCAGAGAAAAAAAAATAGTCTCAGAACTTCTCTTATCCCTCTATTGAGATGCATTAATACTTAGGGCCAGCTGTACTGTTATGGACCTGGTGGTTAGGAGCACCCGGAACGACCTGATGGTTAAACTCACACAGGACAAGCTCTGGGAAGTGGGAGCTCTGCTGAATGCAACCCCTAATCCTATCACACAACTAGAAATAGCGGTGGAGCGTACCTAACATGACCTAGACGCCTCTTCACAGCCTAAGAGCTAATTAGCCCTAAAGATAGAAAATAAAGCCTACCTTGCCTCAGAGAAATTCCCCAAAGGAAAAGGCAGCCCCCCACATATATTGACTGTGAGTTAAGATGAAAGTCACAAACACAGAAATGAAACAGGTTACAGCAAAGGGAGGCCAGACTTACTAAACAGACTGAGGATAGGAAAGGTATCTTTGCGGTCAGCACAAAAAACTACAAAAAGACCACGCAGAGTGTGCAAAAAGACCTCCGCACCGACTCACGGTGCAGAGGTGCCACTCTGCATCACAGAGCTTCCAGCTAGCAAGGCAAAATCATGATAACCAGCTGGACAAGGAAACAATGAACAAATAGTTAACTAGCAGGGAATTAGCTTCTGCTGGAGTAGACAGGTCGCCAGAAAGATCCAAGAGCGAACTGAACCAGTACAAGAACATTGACAGCTGGCATGGAGTAACGATCTGAGTGGAGTTAAATAGAGCAACCAGCCACAGAATAAACTACGTCACCTGTGGAAGGAACCTCAGAAGCAGCAGCTCCACTCACAGCCACCAGAGGGAGTCCATGGACAGAACTCGCCGAAGTACCATTCATGACCACAGGAGGGAGTTTGATAACAGAATTCACAACAATATGACAGTGAGATGGCTGATGCCAATTCTTTATTTCTTAGGCTACTAAAAAACTCTCAGTGACCCTGAAAAAATATTTTTTGGGCCTAGGAATGGCAACTAGACAGCCCGATGACAATTATTTATTTCCCAGATAACTATAAAACTCACAGCAGCTTAACTGCACACTACTCCCAAATGTAGTGCAGAATACACACGGCGGCCTAAAGCCACAGTACTACCACATGTGTGGAGGCAGAGTACATACAGCTGCTTAAAGCCACATTACTTCTACAAGTGGAGGGTGCAGAGTACACACAGCAGCTTAAAGGCACAATACTCTCACATTCGGTAGGGCAGAGTGTACACAGCTGCTTAAAGGCACAGTATTTCCACAGGTGGAGAGTGCACAGTACACAAAGCAGCACTTTGGCACTGTACTCCCACAGGAGGTTGCAGAGTACACACAGCATCTTGAAGGCACAATACTCCCACATTCAGTAGGACAGAGTACACACAGCAGATTAAAGGCATAGTGCTTTCATATGCGGTTTTGCCGAGTACACACAGTGGCTTAAAGGAACAGTTCTCTCACAGGTGGGGGTGTAGAGTACATACAGCTTCATAAAGGAACAGTACTCCCGCAGTTGGCGTGTGCAAAGTACATACAGCAGCATAAAAGGATAGTACTCTTACATGCGGGGTTGCAGAGCACACACAGCGGCTTTTGGCACAGTGCTCCCACAGATATGTGTTACAGAGCTCATACAGCGCCTTTTAGCACAGTACTCCCACAGATATGGGTTGAAGATTACATATAGCGACTTTTATTTGGAGTGCACAGTCAGACTCCATAACTCAAACTCTGCCCTATCCTTTCACTAATGAGACAATAATGGTGGCAGTACTCGTCATCCAGCCTTTATACGTGCTGCACACACCAATTGCAGCCATGCCAATACTAGGAAGTGCCCACAGTTTAAAAGCTTGTTGATTGGCTGCACTGCAGCTTTATAAGACTGGAAACCCGGACAGGAAACCGGACTTTGATCTCTCATGGTATGTGCCCTGCGGACTTAACAACCTCCAATTAGCATATATAGGATAAATGTCTCTTGGGAAAGGTCTAATCAGGAAACTCTCATTTTTGAATATCAAAAGACTACTTTTCTAGAAGATAAGTGTAAATGACTGGTCATTCACTGACAGCAAATACCCAGTCATTTTCTAATAGCAAATAACTGGTTCATTTACATTCCTTTGTTAGGTGGGTCATCTGGTTGGACATTTAAACTTCAATAACCTTCTGTGAACTCCATGAAAGTAAGGATATATATATATATATATATATATATATATATATATAATCTGATTAAAACTATATCAATAATTAGTAAAAATAATTAATTGGAGCGTTGAAACCATTAAAAATAACTCTTACTACACAAACCGATGGGATATGTTCGTGCACTCCAGAGTTATTACCATATAAGGTGATGCTGGTCAGATTTTAAAAATTTGTCCTGGTTACTAAGGGGTTAAATTAATCCTTCCAGAGCGAGTTACACAGAATCTACATTCTTCAAAATGTGTATTTTTGTAAAATTTAAGTAAAATTCAATTTCACTCAAATACAGCTCTGGAAAAAAATAGGAGGCCACTGCAAAATGTTCAGTTTGTTTGATTTTTATATTTATAGGTATATTTTTGAGTTAAATGTAAATTGTTCTTTTATTCTATAAACTTCTAACAACATGTCTCCGAATTTCCAAGCAATACATTTTGTAGTTTTTGTTTGAAAAGGAGAAATGTTCAAAATTAAAAACAAAAGAAAACAGAACAGTGCTTTCAGACCTCAAATAATGAAAAGAAAATAAGTTCTTAATCATTTAGAAACAACAATACTAATGTTTTAACTCGGAAAGAGTTCAGAAATCAATATTTTGTGGAATAACCATGATTTTTAATCACAGCTTTCATGCGTCTTGGCATGCTTTCCACCAGTCTTTCACACTGCTCCTAGCGCAAAAATGTAAGCAGTTCTTCTTTGTTTGATGGCTTGTGACGATCCATCATCCTCTTGATTACATTCCAGAGGTTTTCAATGGGGTTCAGGTCTGGAGATTGGGCTGCCCATGACAGGGTTTTGATGTGGTGGTCTCTTAATTTTTGCCAGAGCTGTATATTCATATCTCTCATTCGTTCATCTCTACACTCAAATTTTCCTTAATTATCTTTTCTCCTTATATGTATCGTAATATCAGCAACCACTTTGGCCCCCATAAAGTGATAGTGTCTCCCATTCTGGCTCCAAAATACTAACAATGTCTCCCATTCTGGCCCCATTATAGTAATACTGTCTTCCATTTTGACCCCAGTATAGTAATAATGTCCTCTATTATGGACCCTATACTGCAATAATATTTTCCATTCTGGTCCAAATATTATCCCCTATTCTTGCACCACTATATAAATATTCTCCCCTATTCTGGCCCCCATAACATAACAATGTCCCCTATTCTGGCCACAAAATAGTAATAATGTCCCCATTATAGCCCCAATATTGTGATAATGTTCTTCCACTGTGGCGACAATATCGTTATAATGTCTCCCATTCTACTATTATTATTCTCACACTTCTTTCTTCCAGATCAATTTCACACTTCACACATTTAGGTGCATCTCACACTTATAAAATCCTAAATATTCTTGCAATTCTCACATATTTCACACATTTCTCACCTTTTTCTCACACTTCTCAAATGTACATCATTCTCATATTACTTGCATTGAGGCCATTCTCCCAGCTCTCACATCAAGTTTCTTTGCACACTCATCACATCAGGTTTTTTTCCGCACACTTCTTATATCCAGGACTTTTTCAAACTTCTCACATCCAGGTTATTCTTACATTTTCCACAATAAGGTCTTTCTCACACTTCTCAAATCCATATCATTTTCACATTTCTCGAATTCAGGTCATTTCCACATTTCTCACATCCAGGTTAGGCTGGTTTCACACTTGCGTTTCAAAACGCATGCGTTTAAAAAAAAAACGCATGGTGAAAAAACGCATGTAAACGCGTGCAAACGCTGTGTTTTATTGACGCATGCGTTTTTGCATGTGGTGAAAAAAACGCGGCGTTTTGACGCGTTTACATGCGTTTTTTCATGCGTTTGCTTTTTTTATACGCATGCAGATAAATGTGTGACAGCTGCCAATCATCAAAATAAAGTGAAAAACCCACTATAAACAGAAAGAGCTAGGGTTAAGGTTAGGGTTAGGGGTAGGGTTAGGGGTAGGGATCCTAACCCTAACCCTAACCCTAAAGGGATCCTAACCCTACCCCTAACCCTAACCCTAAAGGGATCCTAACCCTAACCCTACCCCTAAACCTAACCCTACCCCTACCACTAACCCTAACCCTAACCCTATCCCTACCCCTACCACTAACCCTAACCCTAACCCTACCACTAACCCTACCCCTAACCCTACCCCTAACCCTACCCCTAACCCTAACCCTACCATTAAAGGGATTAGGGTTAGGGGTAGGGTTAGGGTTAGGGATAGGGTTAGGGTTAGGATTAGGGTTAGGGGTAGGGTTAGGGGTAGGGTTAGGGGTAGGGGTAGGGGTAGGGTTAGGGGTTGGGTTGGGGTTAGGGGTAGGATCCATTTATCAATTTTATTGTGTGGGGTGGTTTATCAGTGTGTTTTTATGTTTTTTTAAAAACACATGCGTTTTCAACGCATGCAAACGCATGCACAAAAAAACACATGCGTTCCCATTGACTCCAATGTGTTTTTTGACCCCAAAAAACGCATGAAAACGCATGCTTTTTTTGTGTCCAAAAAACGCCTCTCAAAAATACTACAATTTGCATTTTTGAAAATGAACGCATGCAGTAAAAAAAGCATGCGATTGAAAACGTGACCAAACGCGTACACAAAAAACGCATGCGTTTTCAATGTTAAATATAGGGAAAAAAAACGCATGCGTTTTTTTGTGCAAAAAACGCTGCAGACAAAAACGCAAGTGTGAAACCACCCTTACTCTCACACTTCTCACATCCAGGTCTTTCTCACATTTCTCAAATTTTGGTCAGTCTCACATGCAGCTGTTTCTCATACTTTTCACATCCAGGTCATTCTCACTTGTTTTGTGCAGGTTATTTTCACTTTTCCCACTGCTAGGTCATTCTCACACTTCTATAATACTTCACATCATATTTTCTCTCAATACAATGAGTGGAAATTACTGGAATAAGCATTCATGTACTTTAACTAATGGCGATTTAGTTTTGACTTAATCATTGTTCTAATTGTTCAAATTTTTCATTTTAATAAGGTTTCCACATTTAGTGGGAATGATAAGTATTTCAAACACTGTCAATTTTTAACGTTTTCTCACCAAACAATGGAGAGGTCTATAATTTTTTTATTCAACTGTGAGAGACAGAATCTTAAATGCAGAAGCCTTTGTTTGCAATTACAGAGGTCAGACGTTTCCTGACATTCTTGACAAAGTTTGCACACACTTCAGTAGGGATTTTGGCCCGCTCCTCAATACAGATCTTCACCAGATCTTTCAGATTTTAGGGCTGTTGCTGGGCAACATTGATGTTCCGGCTCACCCTGCTGGCCCTACAAGGCCCTGATCGGGGCAGGGGAGCAGAAAAGTCTTAATGTGGAAGAGCTAGGAAGTGTGTGCCAGCTGAGGAAACCGAGGAAAGATATAATAATTAGTGATGAGCGAATATACTCGTTGCTCGAGATTTCTCGAGCATGCTCGAGCGTCCTCCGAGTATATTTTAGTGCTCGGAGATTTAGTTTTTCTTGCCGCAGCTGAATGATTTACATCTGTTAGCCAGCATTAGTACATGTCGGGATTCCCTAGCAACCAGTCCACCCCCACATGTACTCATGCTGGCTAACAGATGTAAATCATTCAGCTGCGGCAAGAAAAACTAAATCTCCGAGCACTAAAAAATACTCGGAGGACCCCCGAGCGTGCTCGAGAAATCTCAAGTAATGAGTATATTCGCTCGTCATCACTAATAATAATGTAAAAATTGTGATAGTTGGATCAATCAACTTAATTAGTCTATACAGGGGAGGATATATGATAACACACAGGTCATAACAAGAGATTACTTCAGGTAGGAGCTGGTAAAAATTAAGAGACCACTGCAAAATGTTCAGTTTGTCTGATTTTTCTCTTTATAGGAATATTTTTGAGTACAATGCAAATTGTTCTTTTATTTTAAAAACTTCTGACAACATGTCTCCAAATTTCCAAGCAATAAATTTTGTATTTTTTTCTGAAAAGGAGAAATGGTCAAAATTAAAAAAAAAATCAGTGCTTTCAGACCTCAAATAATGCAAAGAAAACAAGTCCATAATCATTTAGAAACAACAATAATAATGTTTTAACTCAGGAATAGTTCAGAAATCAATATTTTGTGGAGGTTAATTAGGAGTGAGATATTTGTAAGGAAGTACTTTGAGAGTAGTTGTTCATGTTCTGATGTGGGTCAGTCGCCATGTGTTACAGGACATCTGGGGTCAGTTCCTCTGAGGTGCTACACCAACTTACTCCTGGGCTGGTGGGAGAACACTATAGTTTTTGGCAATGACAGATCAGCCTGGTGGTGCCCCCAGATCACATTTTGGGGTGTCTACATTGACAACATTTTGATATTCTGGACAGGGGATGTCCTCCCTTTCAGCAGGCTCATCTGAGAGTTAAACAACAATAATATAGGCCTTAAATTCAACTCTGAGATCGACTTGAATTCTATCAATTTTCTGGACATTACCATTCAAAATGACAGTGAGGATCATTTGTGAACCAGAAAACCAACACCCACGAAAAACTTGTTTGGATGATGCAGCCACTACCCCCTCAGTCTTCGCAGCAGTATTCCTAAAGGGCAGTACCTTAGAATCAAAAGAAATTGGTCACATACATCATGCTTCTACACTCAAGCGAAGGAACTGAGGGACAGATTCTTAAGCAGGGGCTATCTCAAGTGATTTCTTCATGACGTCTTTCAGCATGCTGAATCTCGGACGAAAATCAGCCTACTACGTCCTATGGAGAAAAATTAGGACAAATGTCTACGGACAATGGGGAATTTTGACAACAGTTCCAGTGAGGTTAGAGAAATCTTCAAAAAACACATACTTAAAGCTGACACAGGGATATGTGAATTTTTTAACCAATCTACCTATCATCACATTCAGGAGTGGCATATAAGTTGGGAACCGACTTGTTCACAGCACCTTTACCCTCCCCAAGAATACAGCCATTTGGTTAGAAAGGTGGGTGTTAGGTGTCGAGTTCCCACCTCTGCACAGGGGGAATCTCGAACCAGCTCCGCTGCGGTCTCCCATTCTTCTCCAGTTGCAGTGGAGTCTGCTCAGCGGAGAAATCGGTACCAGCATCTAGCTCAAGCTGATGCTGGGCGAATGGTTACTACTGTCCTTCCAGGCTCTGCCTTTGTAGCCAGCACTGATCAGCAGCGAGCAGATCTTTCTGGGACTAAGTCCTGCTTTTCCCATACTGAGCATGCCCACAGGACGACCTCCCATTGGAGGTCGAGGGTCACATCCTCAAGCCCTGTTGCAGATCCTATTGGACCATCTGGAAGGTCTTGTAGCACTGCCACTATAAAAGGATCGAATGGCCGCTCGGCCATGCGCTAGTGTACATTTGAAAACGTGTGTGTGTTGATGAGTGCAAGTCATTCTTTAATCATCTCCTCCCTTGTGTATGACTGCTCGTGTAAGGTGGATGTCTGCTTTCTAGCACCCGCCTGAGCTATCAGCACAGAAACACGTGAAACAGTGTCTAATTGCTATGACCGACAGTGCGGCACCGTGCGCTATTAGAGCGATTTCCTGATCCAAGTCTGGGTGGTTAGTGGCGTCTGCCAGAGTGGCACAACATGCACTCTTGTGCATATAAGTTACTTTTTCAGTTACTCTGATACCCCAATTGTGGTGTCGAGCTCAAGAGGCCTACACGAACTCTAATCCTGTGTCCTGGATAAAGTTCTGTTATTCCTTGCTTGCGCTCTTTGTGCGGTACCGTGGCCCTGTGACGCAACAGGATTCACTTCCTTCATACAGGGTGCATTTAACCAATGTTTGTATCCACATTGTACCACCATATAGTCTGTCTTTACTCAGCAGCAGGTTCCATCTCTGCACGGTGGACACTGGGCTGTGAACGCACCTCATACCTTCTCTCTAATTATTTGGTGTGTACCGCTAGCTCTAACAGGTGGGAGCTTGGTACCTTCAGGTGTGGTGGTTGTTCCTTCTGAAAATTGGTGGAGCTTGGTAAACAGTTCTGTAGTGCAGCTACTGGCAGATCCTACACAAATAGACACTTCATTGTAAAACTGTCGGAGTGCTCTACCTTTACAAGTGCTCCTGACCCCTAAACTATATTGGTAAGACAAAGAGGGAGTTCAGAAGATGAGTGGGTGATCACCTGGGTGACATCAGGCATGCTAGGGACATACCAATATCAAGATATGTCCGAGAAGTACATCAGGGCGACTTGGATCCTTTACTTTTCTTGTCATCTAGGTGATTACACCATCAATTAAATGGGGAAATTGAAACAAAATGATTTTGCAGAAGGAACTCAGGTAAATCTATATGCTGAACATGGTCTCTCCTAGACGATTAAATGAAGAAATTCAATTTGGTTGTTATATCTAGTACTTATTTTCTTTTTCTCCCCCCCTTTCTAGGGTCTGCAGGTATAAAAACATGACTACCTTCATCGGTCCGAATAGGCTTTGATGGCTTTACCATGTTCTTATACAAGGAAAACTGTATTTTAAATACTTACACCACAGGCAACTCCTAGTTTTTTGAGTATGTGTATTTAATTTATTGATGAACTGATATGTTACTATCACATATTTGCATATAACTCCTTACCAAGGATATGCAGTTTGGACCTCTTCACAACATGAGTTTAGCATTTTTTTTTATCCCTTATGGCCAATCATACTACTCTAACATACACACTCTTGCCTATATTACTTAATTGGCATTGCCCAATGGGATGCTGCTCCATGCACAGCATAATAACATAGTAACATAGTAACATAGTTAGTAAGGCCGAAAAAAGACATTTGTCCATCCAGTTCAGCCTATATTCCATCATAATAAATCCCCAGATCTACGTCCTTCTACAGAACCTAATAATTGTATGATACAATATTGTTCTGCTCCAGGAAGACATCCAGGCTTCTCTTGAACCCCTTGACTGAGTTCGCCATCACCACCTCCTCAGGCAAGCAATTCCAGATTCTCACTGCCCTAACAGTAAAGAATCCCCTTCTATGTTCTATGGTATCACATGACTACTTCATGGAACACATGGCCACCGGATTGTACTGCTGGGTATGTGTATCATTTCTTATTGCAGCCCCTGGGCGATATACTGGAATGTGGTGGAACACACTTACTACTTGTCTAGCACAAGTGTTCTGAAGGGAACACTTATAGATGTGTGCAGCCTTGCAACTGTCAATGTACATTTGCAAAACACCATCAGAAACCATATCCACTTCCTTGTCCCAGTCAGCGTTCAACGGTCCCTACGTCAGGCCTTGAAACGTACAGAAAATACCAGTCGCAAACCCAGCCAAAAGTCCAAACACTAAATGGGCATATTTACATTTATATTTGCGTGCCATGGACATCTTGCTTTTCAGGCTTTTGAATGCTTTGGTTTTCCGCAACTTCATGGTATCTTACGTCCTTTGGTTCTCAGTCCTTGTCCAACATAATTTTTTGCGGTGCTCCATCCCTGCTTTACATCAGCATGTGTCTCATAACAACACGCATGCCCTGGATCAACACAGTTACTCTGAATGTCCACTTAACAACAAACATGTGGACAGATGCTTGTGGGCAGAGACGCTACGATTCTTTTATGACTGCATCATTATACACACAAGGATGAACAAAGCAGGGAAAATATAACCTTAAAAAGACTAAGAGTTGCCTAAACCTGGCATTCTACCGTTATTTCAAGCGGCCCTCAATTTTAAGTGTAACGTGCTGTGGAATAGGTTGAGGCTATATAAATAAAAAATATTATTTTTATTATTATTATCATTACTACCTTTTTTAAAAAAAAGCTGTAATTTCAGCAGGAATCATTTTCTGGCAGATCAGCGGTTCACAGTGTTGCAAACATAAATTATCTGCCTCGCAGGCTTTTTGCTAAATTTTTTAAAATTGCAGGCAGCAACAATAATGAAATGGTAGAAGAAGGAGAGGGAGGAGATTAAGAGTCCTCTTCCTTGAGGAGATTGGTATTAGTCTTGACTCTGGACTTCAGTCTGGACTCTGGCAGACATGGCTATGGTTATGTACTGCTGCATTTCCTGTGACTCATGTGTTATGTGCAGTTTGTACAACACTGATTCCTGGTTGTACACCCTTCTCTACCCATGATCTGAGAATCATAAATACGAGGGGCGATCCAAAAGTAATGATAATCAATACTAAACACAATGAATATAGTCAAAAAATAAATTTATTTTTCTACATAGTCTCCTAACAAGTCTATACATTTAGTCCATCTCTTTTCTAAACATAGAATTCCCTTCGAAAAAAATTCTTGGTCTTGACCCTCAAAAAAATCCCCAACAGCGGTTATCACGTCGCTATTGTCGTCACATTTCTTGCCCCGGAGGTGTTCCTTGAGCCGAGGAAAGAGAAAGAAGTCACTGGGGGCTAGATCTGGTGAATAGGGGGGGTGTTCCACCAGTTCAAAGCCCGCTTCTTGAATGGTAGCCATGGCAACAGCAGCTTTGTGAGCCGGCGCGTTATCTTGGTGAAACAACACTCCAGCCCGCAGTTTGCCGCGCCTTTTCTCCTTGATAGCCTCCCGCAATCTTCTTATTTGTTCTGCCTAGTAGGAGCCCGTAATAGTGGCTCCCTTCTCCAAATAGTCCACCATAATAATTCCTTCAGAATCCCAAAAAACGGACGCCATAACCTTCCCTGCTGAGCTTGACACTTTGAATTTCTTCGGCGTCGGTTCGTCGGCTCGTTTCCATGTCATCGATTGTTGTTTAGTTTCGGGATCAAAGTGGTGGATCCAGGTCTCGTCCATGGTCAAAAAACGTGACAAAAAATTTTCCTTGTCTGCTTGGAACTTTTCGAGATTTGCTATTGAAATGTCAACTCGTTTCTTCTTTTGTTCGTCGGTTAACATTTTTGGCACCCAACGCGCGGAGACCTTTCTCATATGCAATTCTTTTGCAAGGATTCTTTGAATACTGCCATATGAAATCCCTGTGACCTCAGCTACATGCCTGATAGTCACTCTTCGATCTGCCAATACAACTTCTTCAACTTTTTTCACGTTTTCTTCATTGAGGGACGTGGATGGGCGTCCTTCACGATGTTCATTTTCTGTCGATGTTCTTCCCAGCTTAAATTCCTTGGCCCAGCGTGCAACTGTGGAATATGGAAGAGAAGAGTCCCCCAATGTTTCCACCAAGTCACTGTGTATGACTTTGGTAGTCATTTTTTTCAAGCAGAGGTATTTGATGACAGCTCTGAGCTCGTTTTTTTCCATTTTGATGTTCACTCCTTGACAGTTCATATTCAAATGAATGTAGCTCCCGGGAATCGTGGTCTATTTAAGTATTTTTTTTTTCCTGGACTAGTGGGTACCTAAGAGAGAAGAAAACATTTTATTTTAATTTCTGTGTGCAATAGAAATAACCGATTATCATTACTTTTGGATCGCCCCTCGTACACTCATAAAATTTGGACGGCCAGCAGCCAGCGTTTCTACTGCGTTTTTCACTTTCTTATTGCTTTAAATGGTGAAAAACCCATTTACCGTAAATGTAATTTTAGCATTTTACTACCTTATCTGCACAGGTGGTGTGTGTGACATGGCGCAACAAATACTGTTTAATTTATGAGTAAGGGACTGTTTTACGCCTCCGCGCCCATGCAGGCAATGTAAGAACTGGCAAAGGAGGGACTTCGATACACCCTATATTAGACATAAAGGAGGGCCTCATACACATTCAGTTAGAATTGTCAGGTACTGTGGCTCCTACACTCATATAGGCAATGCACTATGTGCAAAGACTAGTAATGCTTACAAGAAGGCTCTTCAATACACTTGGGAAGACATGCAGGGGAAGGCCTCAGACGCATGGACACGTAGAGGAGGGACTCTGATTAAATTTTGGTACAATTTTAAAAGATTCTGACACTGAAGCTGGCAAACGCTATGCAGTCACTGCGAGGCCTAGCTAAACTTTCAAAGAGGCATTGCCATATAGCCTACAAGCCTGAGGTTGGGGACTATAAATAAATTTTTTGTCAATTTTAATTGGATTGGACGAAGAATAAATTTTTGTGATAATTTGAAAAAGATTGTGAATTGGATTGCATTCTTTACTGAATTTCTGTCTACTCATGACCATAAAGAGACAGAATTGGGCAATTAACGCATGGAAAGAAGGCCTCCTGCAGTGGACTGTGCAAGAGTCCAAGACAAAGAAGGTGGTAGGGCTTGACTGTAAAAGAATATTTTCTTCAGCCAGGAAACTGACCTTATCACTTACCATATGTAAATGTTCAAATAAAAAGTCACATACAGTTAAATACAACAATTAACTGAAAGAAAAAAGAAGTAAAGAATTTGCATTTGTTACAAGTAAAGTGCTGCTAGCACTTTAGGATTTATGATTGATGACCAAATTATCAAACATTTTGAAAAACGCCTATGAAACAGATTCCTTAAAATCATTTCATGACTTTAAACTAATGTGCCAGAAAACAAATTCCTTCTTTTATTAGAGCTTTTGAAAGAAGCAACACTGCATTTTAACATTTTCACACCAGTGCACATCCTGGTGCACAGTGTCCACACAATGACTGTTTAACAATGACACCCACATAGCCTGACACTTCCCCTCACTGGAGATGCGTCCAATCCCTATGCTAGTCAGAGCAAAATGGCGGTGACACCCGTGATCCAGCAGGTCAGCTTGACCTCCCAAAATTAAGAGTAGCAACTTTTAAAACAGTGGGACTCCTAGAGTGGTAAAGCCATAGCACTATGTGCAAGGCCGGACAAAATGTAGAAGCAGGCACTGTGATACACCCTGGAAGACTGTTTTTTTTACAATAGTGTTTTTGGTCTTACTGTGCTCTTTTGTATCTTAAAGTTTCTTGGTGGTGTGTGAACATGTTCCTACAGACTTGTTCATTGTGCAAGTAGCCCATGTGTTTCGGTTTCCATAATTGTTCTCTTGTGTCTACAAGATTGGGGAGGTATCCACCACTCCTTGTGGGTCATTTTCACAAAACCTGTTCCATTCAACATGTCCACATGGACATTCCCTCTCTGAACCCTTCTTATACAGGTAATATACAGATGATCAGGTTTTAAATACATCAGATAGGGATTACATACATCAGTTCGGACTGCTCTATATGGGTATAACTTGACGTTTGGTAGAGCAGCTAAGTATACATTTTTTGCAAAAAACATATCAACCAAATACCCTGTTTTTCCATCTTTTTACTAGCAGTTGCTTATTACTGTGATTTTTTTTTTACAACAGTGTTTTTGGTCTTACTGTGCTCTTTTGTGTCTTCAAGTTTCTTGGTGGTGTGTGAACATGTTCCTACAGACTTGTTCATTGTGCAAGTAGCCCATGTGTTTCGATTTCCACCCTGGAAGAGATGTAGAGGAGCAGCTCTGAAAAATTCCTTTTACCATTTGGAAGTAGTGCGAATCTTACACAGGTAAAGCCAATGCACTATGTACAAGGGATGGCAAAAATTTGAAGGAAGCACTGCGATACACTATGGAAGAGATGTAGATGAGTGCTTCTGAAAAATTATCTTTACCTTTAGGAAAGTATGGACTCCGACACTGGCAAAGTCAATGTGCAATGGATGTCAAAAATTAGATGGATTCACTTAGATACACCCTGAAAGAGATGTAGAGGAACGCATCTGAAAAATTATTTTAACCATTTAGAAGGAGTGGGACTCCTATGCTGGTAAAGCCAATGCACAATGTTAAAGGGCTGAAAAACATTTACCCCTGGGGGGATACATATATATGTAAGATGATTTTAAAGGTAAGCCTTTAAAAGTTTGATATTAGGTCATCAGACACATGCTTGAAAAATTAGGAGCAAGAGTCAGATCATGACCCTGAAGATATGATGGAGGAAAACATTAAAATTTACCAAACCAGAAATGTATATCCTTGTTGGGGTGGAATGAGTGCCTGGGAATATACCATATTTGACTTTATCTTCTGCTGTTCTCATCTGGGGTGTTGCAAAGTCTTCACCAATCCGGGTCTTGTTCATTTTCAGGTGTGTCAGCCTGTCAGCATTTTCAGCTGTTCAGCACCTATCAGTTATTATGCTCCTGGCGGCACTAAAAACCTGCTCTGAAAAAGCTATAGCTGCAGGGCAGGCCAGTACTTCTAAGGCATAGAAAGATAGTTCATGCCACGTGTCCAGTTTGGCTATGCAATAGTTCTACAGCACAGAGGAATCACGGGGGGTGCTGGTAAGATCAGATAAGTACTCCCTCACCATCTTCATTAACTTATTGCTCTTTGTCTGAGTACCCTACAAATCATGTTCTGGGTGCTGAGAACCTTTGATAGTGTTACCCTGCCTCTGTTGGACCTGTTGTGTGTCTCCCTCCTCTCTATTCCTTGGTTGTCCAAAGAACTATGACTTCTGCCCCCAGTGTTGTCAGATGGGAATTTCTTTCACCAACACTTCAACTAAAAACTTCTGGTGTTGCACAAATTTATTATAACTCTCCACCGCTGAAAGGAGATATGGAAAGTCCTTGTAGTAGGGGTCAAAAAGAGTAAACAACCAGTAATACATGGTTCTCAACTTCGTATAATGCAAGGGTCAAGTGAAACATGTGAAAGGTAGGGGAAATCAAATCTGCCATGTGTACCAGACTCACAACAATCAACAGTTCACTGTCCCCACCATGAGGATGACTCTTTATCTCCACCTCCTCCCTCCACTCCTCTTCAGGCTATCCACCTTGAACAGGTGAGAGAAGCTGGTGTTGGTAGTAGCCTCTGTAGTGCAGGTTACCATCTCCTTTTATTCCTCCTCCACTTCCTCCTCATTATCACACAATTCATGCTGAGAAGATGAGATGAAGCAAGACTGGTTACTATTACCTGGTCTGCATGTAAAGCTTCATCTTTCATTTTGAGAAGCAAGCATTTGAATAGACACAGAAGTGGTATGGTCATGAAAATTACGCTATCATCACCTCTCACTATCTTGGTTAACCCCGCAAAATATTCGAGAACTGCACAGATGTCAGACATACATGGCCACTAGTCAATTGTTATGTGCAGTGGTTGAGCGGAATTCCAACAGGCATGTTGGAGCTCGTATTCAACTACTGTCCTCTGCAGCTCACAAAGTCTTGCCAACATATGCAATGTTGAGTTCCCAGGAGTGGGTAGGTCACAAATGAGTGGGTCAGGTGGCAGTTGCAAATTAGAATTGTGGAAAGGCTCAGTGTCCACAAGCCTAAACAGCAACAGTTTCAGGACAAGCAGTCTGAAAATGTGGCCATTTAGTATTTGAACCTGTGGGTGCGTGGCTGTGTATTTCCATCTGCATTCCAAGGCCCGTTTTAGGGACAGCTGAATGCTGCGCTTGGCCAAAGAAGTGGACGTGGCTGCTAATGGTTGTGTACACGCAACAGCAGGTGCCCTGTGGGAGGCATCTACAGTACAGACCAAAATTTAGGACACACCTTCTCATTTAAAGATTTTTCTGTATTTTCATGACTATGAAAATTGCACATTCACACCTAGAATATAAGATATACTTTCAGTTGTTTCACACTTTTTTGTTAAGTATATAATTCCACATGTGTTAATTCCTAGTTTTGATGCCTTCAGTGGGAATGTACAATTTTCATAGTCATGAACATACAGAAAAATCTTTAAATGAAAACGTGTGTCCAAACTTTTTGTCTGTACTGTACGCCTGCATCCTGAACAGGGGATTAGTAAGCGCAAAGCACAGGGGAAGAGACAATGGTGTCAACCACAGACACTGAATGGGCACCCAAGCGTTCGGCCCACCAAGTCGGGTGCTTGGATGACATGTGCCTGAGCATGCTGGTGGTGATTTGACTGGTGGTTGGGTGGACTGTGCTGATCTATGTACTGCACAGTTTGTAAATTTCCATCTTCTTATCTTCTGCACTTTATGTAAAAAACACCAGATCTGGACACAGGTGGGCTCTGGAGAACAGTTAAACGTCTTCTCCCTGTGTCAACCCTACTGCCTCTTCCTGCCTATGACGGCACTGTGAATCCCTCCCCCTCTGCACTGCTGTGCGGTCGCTCTGCTTGCCATTTTGCCAAGTTGGGTCAATGACTTCATCATCATCCACCTCATCTTCCACTTTCTCAGTCTCATTCTGGTCCTTCTCTTGTTCTCTTAACATGAGTTGTTGGCAACTGTGCCTCATTATTCATCTCTTGATACTGTAATTGCCGTTCACTGCCCTTGACTTCTTCTGACTGTGGCTGCTAAAATATTTTGGCATCAGCAAACACAATATTCTCATGTCCCTCTTGAAACTTGCACAGAGAAAGGTCAGAAGAAGCCATAAACGGAAAGATAAATAGCTCCTCAGATGTTTCCAATTTGGGGTTCTTTGTCTTTAGGGACTTGATATGGTGGGAGGAAGGAGAATCAGGGTGAGAATTATGTGGTCCAGTCTCTTGGCTAGAGAGACTGAACCATGTGGAAGACATTGTGGTGCTGGGAAACAAACTGGAAGCATTATCGGCTATCCAACCCTCAACCTGCTTGCACTGTTCTGGCTTTAAGAGTGTTTCCCTAAAAAGTGGGACAGGAAGTTAGGTCTCATACATGATTTTGTTTACTGTGTTCTCACAGCAAACCCAGTTTCACCTGGAGCATAGCCATTGCCTCTTTGTGCACCATCAACTGCACATGCACTTTCCCGTCCTTTACCGCCCGCATTGGACATTTTAAATTATGTATGAAGCTAAGAGCAATATTATACAAGATTGAGTCTATTTGAATCTTGCCTGAAAGGCTTTTTCTTGTATGTGGCAGCAACAAAGTCTGTAATAAAACATGAAAAAATGATTGCAATATGATAATCTCTACTCCACCACCAAACCACAAAATATTTCTGATAAGAGGGGGTTTAGGAGAGAAAAGAATCCATTTGAATTGTCAGTGACTGGATTATTTCTTATACATGTACACAAATTATACACAAACTCTGGAAGGCAATGTCTGCCACGGAAGAAACAAGGTCAAAACGTACGTCAGGGTGAGGGAGAAGGCTCCATCAATCCTGTCACCTGTCCCCAGTCCTTCAGTCCTCCTTTTTCTTTCATATTCAGGTACTGTCTCCGTGCTTATTACCATCAAAGTTATAGAACTGTTTACATGTTATTTGAGGTACCTGTACTTAGGCTAGGTTCACATTGCGTTAATGGGTGTCCGCTAGCGGACTCCGTTACATGGCGCAATTGTCGCAATTAGCGCTATGTAATGGATCCGTTAACACATTGCAGTCAATAGGTGTGCTAACGGATCTCTAGAGCATCGCTAGCGCATGCCATTTTTGGCATGCGCTAGCGATGTCCCGTTGGTTTCGGACGGACCACGGACGCTGCGTGCTCGTTCCTCGCTAGCGCAGATCGGGCATCTGCGCTAGTAGGATTTCCAAACGCGATCCCTTTTGGGACATTGCGTTAGCGCAATCCGCTAGCATATGCGCTAAACGGATTGCCCTAATGCAATGTGAACCTAGCCTAAGGGTTTCTGCTGCACACTTTTTCTTGCACTGTCATACCTACCTATCCTCTTTTGATCCTGACTCAGGATCAACACATTTTTTGATCAAATTTGGCTCTCTGGACGTTTTGTGAATGTGGGCCCTAGGTGTTCTTATATGGGTTATTTCCCATCCTCCCTGTCTCACAACCCCAAACAGTTATTCAACACCTTCAACTCTCTCCTCCGTCCCCCAGCACCTCCTCCCTCCCCACTCATCTCAGCAGAAGACTTCGCCTCATTTTTCAAGCAGAAAATTGAGAACATCAGAGACAGTTTTAGTAAACAACCCCCAGAACCCTTCCTCCCAACCACCCAGCCCGCCACCTCCAAAACCAACTTCTCCACCATTACAGAAGATGGACTGTCCACTCTACTCTCAAGATCGCATCTCACCACCTGTGCACTTGACCCACTCCCATCCCACTTCATCCCAAACCTCACCACAATCTTCATCCCAACCCTAACCCATCTCTTCAACCTATCACTAACAACTGGCATTTTCCCCTCAAGCGTTAAACATGCCTCAATCACACCTATCCTCAAAAAGCCCTCTCTTGACCCATCCTCTGTATCTAGCTATCGCCCTGTATCACTTCTCCCCTTTGCCTCAAAACTACTGGAACAACATGTCCATCTTGAACTGTCCTCCCATCTATCTTCCTGCTCCTTCTTCGACCGCTTTCAATCAGGCTTCCGATCACACCACTCCACTGAAACTGCCCTAACTAAGGTCACCAATGACCTATTAACCGCCAAGAGCAAGCGACACTACTCTATCCTCCTCCTCCTGGACCTGTCCTCTGCCTTTGACACAGTGGACCATTCCCTGCTGCTGCAGACCCTCTCATCCCTTGGAATCACAGACTTGGCCCTATCCTGGATCTCGTCATACCTAACTGACCGTACATTCAGCGTCTCCCACTCACACACCACCTCCTCACCTCGCCCCCTATCTGTGGGAGTCCCACAAGGTTCAGTTCTAGGACCCCTTCTCTTCTCCATTTACACCTTTGGCCTGAGACAGCTCATAGAATCTCACGGCTTTCAGTATCATCTCTATGCTGACGACACACAGATCTACATCTCCGGACCAGATATTACCACCCTACTAACCAGAATCCCTCAATGTCTGTCTGCTATTTCATCCTTCTTCTCCACTAGATTTCTAAAACTTAACATGGACAAAACAGAATTCATCATCTTTCCCCCATCTCACACGACCTCCCCAACGAACCTATCCATTACAGTAAACGGCTGCCCACTCTCCCCAGTCCCACAAGCCCGCTGTCTTGGGGTAATCCTTGACACTGATCTCTCTTTTAAACCACATATCCAAACCCTTTCCACTTCCTGTCACCTCCAACTCAAAAATATTTCACGGATCCGCACATTCCTAAACCAAGAATCCGCAAAGACCCTAGTCCATGCCCTCATCATCTCCCGCCTTGACTACTGTAACCTCCTGCTCTGTGGCCTCCCCTCTAACACTCTTGCACCCCTCCAATCTATTCTAAACTCTGCTGCCCGACTAATCCACCTGTCCCCCCGCTATTCCCCGGCCTCTCCCCTCTGTCAATCCCTGCACTGGCTCCCCATCACCCAGAGACTCCAGTACAAAAGCCTAACCATGACATACAAAGCCATCCACAACTTGTCTCCTCCATACATCTGCGACCTCGTCTCCCGATACTCTCCTGCACGCAACCTCCGATCCTCACAAGATCTCCTTCTCTGCTCCCCTATTATCTCCTCTTCCCACAATCGCATACAAGATTTCTCTCGTGCATCCCCCCTACTCTGGAATCCTCTACCACAACATATCAGACTCTCGCCTACCATCGAAACCTTCAAAAAGAACCTGAAGACCCACCTCTTCCGACAAGCCTACAACCTGCAGTAACCACCGATCGACCAAACCGCTGCACGGCCAGCTCTACCCTACCTACTGTATCCTCACCCATCCCTTGTAGATTGCGAGCCCTCGCGGGCAGGGTCCTCTCTCCTCCTGTACCAGTTGTGACTTGTATTGTTCAAGATTATTGTACTTGTTTCTTATGTATGCCCCTCCTCACATGTAAAGCGCCATGGAATAAATGGCGCTATAATAATAAATAATAATAATAATAATAATACTATATATAGTTTTTTCAGAATGTTTTTTCACCTCAATATGTATGCTATTTACTGCAATTGAACCCGAGGCACCTATATACCTACCAATATAGTACTGTTCCTATGTTTGATATTTCATTGCATTCTGTACTGGTTTGAGGGTTCCCCCTACTGGGCACTTTTGTCTCTATTGAATTGTGCCTGAAAAGATTTTTTCTTGTATGTGGTAGCAACAAAGTCTGTAACGTAATCAAATGTGAAAAAATGGCTGTAATATGATAATTCCTACTCCACCAACAAACCCCAAATTATTTTCAGATATGAGGGAGCTTAGGATAGAATAGAATCCACTTGAATTGTCAGTGAAATTACTTTTTCTTATACGTGACAGCACAATCTCTGGAACGCAATGTCTGTAACACGATTATCTCTATTATGCCACCAGATCCTCATTTTTTTCAGATATCAGAGGTAGCATTAGAGAATAGAATCTATTTGAATTGTCACTGAAAGGATTACAGTATTTTTTGGACTATAAGATACACTTTTGTCTCCAAAAATGAGGAGGAAAATGGAGGGTGCGTCTTACAGTCCGGATATACCTGCTCTGGCTGTGGTGTGGAGGTGGGGAGCAGCAGCGGCGGAGCAGTGGGTCACTGGAAGCAGGAGCCGGCAGCCGCGGCTAACTCCTGTACCTGCTGGTAAAGAGAAATGAATATTCACTACATTCTACGCCCATGGGCATGGAGGGCAGTGAATATTCATTTCTCTTTAATAGCGGACACGCTGTTAGCATCAGCAGCCAGCTTCCTGCAGCTGCCATATGTTCGCGTGTGCCTGCTACTTAAGGCAATAAATATTCACTGCTGTCTACTCCAATAGGCATGGAATGCAGTGAATATTCATTCCCTTTATTAGCGGCACACATAAGCGCCTCTGGACCCTCAATTGTTTCCATATATCAGAGGTAGTATTAGAAAATAGAATCTATTTGAATTAGCCTTGAAAATAGCTGTTAGTCTAACTTAAGGTACCTTCACACATAACGATTTAGTTAACGATATCGTTGCTTTTTGTGACGTAGCAACGATATCGTTAAC